>NC_142139.1:52668889-53290348 GCF_024610735.1 Ursus americanus | reverse complement strand
TTTGTGGTGAAGAATCTGTTCTTGTCTGTCGTCTGCTTTTTAATTGAGTTGGATTTTAAGAGTTCTTTGTATATTCTAGATACAAGTTCCTTGTCAGATATGTAATTTGAATATATGTTTCTCCTAGTCTGTGGCTTTTCTTTTCATTTCATTCTCTTAAAAGTGACTTTTGGAAGTCAAAAGTTTTAAAATTTAATAAAATCAAATTATCTGTTTCTTTTTTCTTTTACATGACATGCTTTTGGTGTTGTATATAAAAATTCAACCCAAGGTTACACAAGTTTTCTCTTATTTTTTTTACAGAATCTTTACAGTTTTACAATTTACATTTAGGATTCTGATATATTGTAAATTAATTTTGTGTATGGTTTGGAGTTCTGTGTTGTTTTTTTTTCTTTGAATATGGACATCCAATTGTTCCAGTAATTCTCCATTGAATTGCCTTTGCATTTCTGTCAAAAAGTTACATGACTATGTATGTAAGGGTCTATTTCTGAGTTCTCTATTATGTTTCCCTGATCAAAGCATCTTTTTTTTTTTTTTTTTTTTTTTTTTTTGCGAATCCCATGTGGTCTCAATTACCATGGCTTTATAGTAAATTTTGAAATTCAGTAATATGAGTTCTCTCACTTTATTCCTTGTCACAATTGCATTGGATATTTTAGCACCTTCACCTTTTAATATACATTTTGGGTTCAGTTTGTCAATATCTACAAAAACGTTGCTGGAGATGTGATTGAGATTGTGATGAGTCTATAGATCAAATTGCAAAGAATTGCCATCTTAGCCAAATTGAGTCTTCCAGTCCATGAACATGTGACATATCTCCATTTCCTTAGATTTCCTTGGATTCTGCCATCAGTATTTTATAGTTTTCTACATATACAAATCCTGTACATGTTAAGTAAAATTGACACGTGACTACTAATTTGGGGACATGTCATTGTAAATGGTATGTGTGTATATGTATATATATATATTTTTTTTTTTTTTTTCTTTTTGGCTTCTAATTGTTCATTGTTAGGATTTAAGAAGATGATTGGCTTTTGTATATTGACTGGCAAAGACATTATATTATCCTACTAGTTTCAGGAGAGGTTGTTTGTTTGTTTGTTTGTTTGTTTTTTGGTAGATGTTTTATTAGAATCTTTTATGTAGCTAGTCGTTGTTGTCTGTGAATAAAGACAGTTTTATTTTTCTGTTTTCCATACACATACTTTTTACTTATTATTCTTGTCTTACTGCACTAGCTAGGACTTCCAGTGTGCTGTGGAATACAGAGACTATCCTTCATTGTTTCTAATCCTGGGCAGAAATTGTTCTGTCTGGCATCATTACATGTGTTAGCTATAATTTATAATATAATGAATATATATATAGTATATGATATAATTAATATATGCTTTATTCAGAATGAAAAAGTTTCCTTATTTTTAGTTTTTATAAAAAATAGATTTTAGCTTTCCTCAATTATTTTTAGGCATCAATTGATATGATCACATTTGTCTTAAGTCTGACTGATTTATGAATATTTAACCAGCCTTACTTCTGGGAATAAATCCTATTTGTGATATATCACCTCATTTTTATATATTGCTGAATTCGGCTTACCAGTTTTTTTCTTCAATAACATTTTCATTTTGTAACAGTTTTAATAGTGTAGAAATAAACATTTGAATTCTATCAATTCACCAATTTTTATTAGGATTTTTTGAATCTATATTCATGATAGGTTTCAGTTTGTAACTTTCTTCTAATGTCTTTATCTTCTTTTGGTATTAGGGTAATGATTGCCTTATGAAATGGATTGGAAAGTGTTTACTTCTCTTCAAATGTCTGGAAGAGATTATGTAAAATCAGTAATATTTTTTTTCCTTAAATGATAGAATTTACCAGTGAAAATATCTGGACCTGATATTCTAGTTTTTACAATGCCTTATTAATAATTCAACTTCCTTGACAGAAATAGGGCTATTGAGGTTATAGCTTTCTTTTTGGATGAGTTTCATTATTCTTTCAAGGAATTGGTCTGTTTTTTCCAAATTATCAAATTTATGAGCATGAAGTTGTTGATAGCATTCTCTTATTATCATTTTAATGTTTATGAAAGCAGTAAAGACCTTTCTTTTTTTACTAATATTGCTAAATTTTTGTCTTTTTTTCTTGATAGGCCCATCTAGATATTTATCAATTTTATTAATTTTCTGTATTGATTTACCGTTTTTAGTTCCAATGAGTTCTGCTTTTGTTGTTCTTGTTGTTTCTTTTGCTTGTCACAGTTTAATTTGCTCCTGTTACTACAATTTTGTTTTGTTTTAAGGTGGAAATTAGGTTATTATCTTTCCTAATATATGCATTTACTGTAATAAATTTTTCTCTAAGCACTTCTTTAGAAGCATTCCACAAAGTTCAATAAGTTATATTTTCATTTTCATTTTTTTCAAAGTAACTTTTAGCTGCTCTTGAGACTTCTTTGACTCATTGATTGTTTACAAGTATATTATTTAGTTATTGAGTATTTGGGAATTTCTAGCTACCTTTCTGTTTCTGATTTCTAGTTTAATTCTTTTGTATTCTGAAAATACACTTTGTAAGATTTATATTCTATTACATTTATTAAAATGTGTCTTATGGCTCAGAATATAATCTTTTATGGTGAATGTCCCATGCACATTTGAGAAGAATGTGAATTTTGGATAGAGTAGTCTTTAAATATCAGTTATATTGAGAGGATTATCAGACTAGTATTTAGGTCATCTAAATCCTTACTGATTTTTCCCCCACTTTATCTATCAATTACTGATAAAGGAGTGAAGTCTTCCAGGATAATAGTGAACTTGTCTTTCTTTTTTCAGTTCTATCAGTTTACCTAACATATTATTATATTCTCATGTTAGGTGCATGCATTATTAGGAATAATATGCCTTTTTTGAGAATTGATTCTTTTATTATGATTTCACATAACCTTTTAGTCTCTGATAACTTTAGTTGTTCTGAAACCTGATATGTCTTGAAACTAAGATTGCACTCTACCTTTCTTTTGATTAGTGTCAGCATGGCCTATCTTTCCTTGGCATATTTTTTTGAAGTGGTCTTCATATACAGAGCATATCGGTTGGTCTTGTTTTCTTTTTTATACAATCTGAGATTCCCTTTTCTTAAGTTCTGTATTTTAACTATTTATTTACTTATTTATTTTAGGGAGAGAGAGAGAGAGAAAGAACAGAGGGGAAGGGCAGAGGGAGAGAGAGAATTCCAAGCAGACTCTGTGTTGAGCATGGAGCCCAACTGGGGGCTTGATCCCACAACCCTGAGATCATGACCTGAGCTGAAATCAAGAGTCGGCCACTTACACAACTGAGACACTCAGGTGCCATTAACTATTTATTTTTAAAATGATTAGTCATCTAGTTGGATTAAAATCTACCATCTATAGGAGTACCTGGGTGGCTCAGTTGGTTAAGCAGCTGACTCTTGATTTTGGCTCAGGTCATGATCTCAGGGTCATGGGATCCAGCCCCTAGACCAGCTCCTTGCTCATCACGGAGTTGGCTTGGGATTCTCTCTCTCCCTCTGCCCCACACCCTACTCTCTCTCTCTCTCTAAAATAAATAAATAAATAAATCTCTAAAAAACTAGAATCTATTATCTTTAAATATATTTTTGGTTGCATTTATTTTTCACTTCTTTTTTTTAAAATCTTTTTGTTTTATTTGTTTTTTAATTAGCATTAATATGATTCAATTTCATGTCTTCTTTTCACATATCACTTATACTTCTTTTATGGACCTTTTAAGACATTGACCTAAATATGTGTTTAAATAATTTGAGTCTACTTTTGAATAATATTGTGGTAATTCATGTGCATTGTTAAGTACTTAATAGCAGAGCATTCTCAATTCTTCCCTCCTATTTCTTGTGACATTAAATTCATTCATTTCACTTATCCATATGCTATGAATACCCAATACATTGTTACTTTTATTACTTTAAACAGACAACTAAATTCTGGAAATAAATTGCTTCCATGTTTATTTGTCTGAGAGAGTCTTTATTTCTTCTTTATTTTGAAGGATAATTTCCCTGGTTATTGAATTCAAGTTTGGCAGTTTTTTTCTTTGAATATTTTTAAGTTTCTCTCCATTGTTTGCCTTGTTTCTTGTGAGAAATCAGCTATAATTCTTATCTTTATTTCTCTGTAGGTGAGCTCTCTTCACCCCGCTTTCTTTGACATTCTTTGATGTTTTAGTTTCAATGTGATATATGTTGGTTTTTTATTTTTGGTTTTGTGTTGTTTTGTGTGTTTGTTTTGCTTGATTTCCCTGAACTTCTTGATCTGTGGTTTGGTATCTGTTATTAGTTTTGAAAAGTCTTGACTACTATTTCTTTAAGTATTTTGCTTTCCTGTTCCCTCCTCTGGTTTTCTGTTTAAGCAAATGTTACATCTTTTGATATTACCCCATGGTTCTTGGATGTTCTGGGTGCTTTTTGCTTTTTATTTTTTGGCTTTTATTCTTTTTTTTCTGTTAGCATTTTACTTTGGGGATTTTCTTTTGACCGATCTTCAAACTCATTGATTTTTTATTTGACTGTCTTAAGTTTACTGATGAGACTGTTGAAGGCATTCTTTATTCCTGTTACTGTGATATATTTTTTTTTAATTTCTACTATTTCCTTTTAATTCTTTCTTATATTTTCTTTCTCTATGCTTATATTAACTACCTGCTTTTTCATATTTCCTCTTTTCCATTACAGACTTTAACATCTTTAATGATATATTAATAACAATTACGTGTTAATAAGGGTTATGTTTAATTCCCTATCTGATCATTTCAATATCTAATCAAATAATAGTAGTTCTAATGATGGGTTGCTTTGTCTTTTGAGATTGCTTCTTATTTTGCTTCAACTTTATCACATGTTGTAATTTTTTGTTGAAAGCTAGAAAGGACATATAGTGTAGTAGACTCTGAGGTAAATAAGTCTATAGAGTGAAGATTATGTTAATATGGCTGGGATTTGAGCTTTGTTCCATGCTTATGGTAGCAATAGGCTTAAGAGCTTTCAAACTCTTGTGTCATTGTTTTGTACTTTCCTCTTGGTTTCAGGGCTTCTTTTTGTAGTACTCTCAGGGAGAGTCAGCATCTGGCATCTTTTTCACCTTTTGTTTACTTTTGGACTACTGGAGTCATGCAAGATTGCTGATGGGATGTGGGAGAGTGAGGATGTTCAAAGTTTTGGACTGTTTTTGTCTTTTCATGGAACTGTTTCTTGGGGAAGTGATCTTCAAAGTGATTCTCTCCCTCCACTAAGTATAAAGATTTTTTCCCACCTTAACCCATAGTCCCTTCTGCAACTGCAGGGTTGTCATTCTCATTCCCTAAAACTCTATCCCCTGCCAATTATAGCATTTATTTATCTGTTGACTGATGGTTTGCTTCCTTATGTAAAATTGGAAGTTTGGAGGAGGCTGGGGTAGGGGGAATTCCCTTCCCCTATCTGCAATAAGGCTCTGGCAAAATATTTTCCCTTGAAAAGTAGATTTCTATTATGGAGAAAGCTCTGGGATTATTTCAAAATGCTTGTTCTTTTCTTCTCAAACCAGAGCCACAAAGTGATATCCCCTTAGGGGATAAAGGAAAGTCCATGAAAGTGTGGGTGCTCCCTATGACTGCAGCCCCCAGGACTTTCTCATCTTCATGCTAGTCATCGCTCAGCCTTCAGCATTTTGTCAAAGTTTTCCATGTATGTGCCCTTGTCAGTTTATGCCTCCAGCAGCTTCTGCTCCAAGCGAGCACAATCCAGTTGTCTTTCTCTAGCTGGAATACAGCAGAGTTTCCTTTCTCAAGTTGAGATAGAGTGTCAGCCTTACCCTCTGCTGAAGTCCTTTTCCCTGGTCCCGGAAGACTGGAACTTTGTTAGGAAAAAGGGTTAAGAAGACTTCATGATGGCTACTTTTCCCTTCCTACTATCAGAGCTATATGAAATGTTTTCTTACATCCTCTCCATGAAAACATTGTAAAGTTCCTGGAAGAAAAGTGTGCAAAAGTGTGAGCTGCTCCCCCTTTGGCCTTAGCCTCCAGTAGCTTCTCACTCTTAAGCTAGTCTACACTCACCCTCCAGTGATAAATCAAAATTAACTATTTAAGTACTTCTGCTTGTTTATGGCATCCATCAGCTTATCTGTAAAGCAAGTAAGTCTCAGGTGCTGTATCTCTAGACTTTCTCGACCCCTAGTTTTGAGCGCTGGTTTGCCCTGTAAGTTCAATCCTCTGAAGAGTCCAAGAAAAGTAAGTAATGTTCAGTTTCTTCAGGCTTTTGTTTGTTTGGTTGGTTTTTGTATAAAGATAGTAATAATGACTTTCAACTCCTTTACATGTTGGATCTGAAATATGAAGTCTCTTTTAAAATACAAATCTCACAATTGTTAATGCACGATGAGTTATTACCATATAATTTGAGTATGATGCTCATAAGTTGTCTTTGGAATAAAAGAATAACACTGTGACTCAATAGTAAAAAAAAAAAATGTGGTGATGTTTCCTTCCTATAAATATTATATATATTTGAATGTATTCATCTTCTGACCCAGATTTTCTGGAAACCAATATCACAAGTGTGCAAAAATACAACTGCACTTGAGGGTTTAGCTTGTAGCTCCACAAGAGAGGAGAGAGATGAAGATCTTTATTTTGCTGGTTTATTAGATGGCCTTACACTTTACTACTATAAGATTTTTGACTATATAATTTGGCATGTGTTCAACTCTAATTGCTTTAACGAAAAGACCAAACTATCAGCATTATTATACTTTGTAAAATGAGCAGTACTGTCCTTTTAACTATTCCTGCTGATCCTGCAAGATCAAGCACCAGCGAGGCCTCCCAGGCATTTGTCAGCAGTTGCTCAGTTGAGTCAAATTGAGAGCTCTGCTCCATTAGCGTGGGAGCAGCTTTGTAATTTTCTGAATAATTAATGGAAACACCAACTCACAGTTCTCTCCTCTAACTGAAAATTTTGTTTTAATTGATTTTCTTAGCACACTGTTACTAAAAACTTTATTTAAAAACAAAACAACAACAACAAAGAAACTTAAGCTCAATTATCAAAACTATACATTTCACTAAAGCCAGTAATGAGTACACATAAAATCACACCAGGACATCATAGCATAGGAATGATAAGAGTGGAGGCATTTTGTATAGCATCTCTTTTGGCCAGAGACCATTTTATTTGGTTTAGATAGGTCTTGATTCCAAACAATGTGAGCAATTTATACTTAGAATAGTGTTATTAGTTAGCTTTGCTTTGTAGGATTAAAGGCATAAAACTGCATTGATATAGTTTGACTTTATGAGCAAGGGTATGTGTTTTTTTTTCTTCTGATTTGTAAGTAGATAAAAGGATGAATAAGTTTATAACCTAGATTACTATTTCCCAGGCAGATTTGAGTTTTCTAAGACTTACTATATTTGAATGTGTTGATCATCCCGTTATACATATCTGGATATACTTTTTTTTTTTCATTTTCCAAGTTTTTATTTAAATTTCAGTTAACTTACAGTGTAATAGTAGTTTCAGGTATAGAATTTAGTGATTCATCACTTACATCCAATACCCAGTGCTCATCACAAATGACTTCCTTAACCCCCACCACCCATTTAGCCCATCCCGCCACCCACCACCCCTCCAGCAGCCCAGTTTATTCTCTGTAGTTGAATCTCTTTTATGGTTTGCCTCTCTTTCTATTTTCCCCTTATCTCATCTGTTTTGTTTCTTAAATTCTGCATGACTGGATGTCATTTTAAGAAAATGTAACTTCAGGGGCACCTGGGTAGCGCAGTCGTTAAAGCGTCTGCCTTCGGCTCAGAGTATCATCCCGGCGGTCCGGGATGGAGTCCCACATCGGGCTCCTCCGCTGGGAGCCTGCTTCTTCCTCTCTCACTCGCCTGCTGTGTTCCCTCTCTCGCTGGCTGTCTCTCTGTCACATAAATAAATAAAAAATCTTTAAAAAAAAAAAAAGAAAATGTAACTTCAAAAACACAGGCTTTTTTTATTTTTATTTTTTTAAAGAATTTTTTAAAAGATTTTATGTGTTTATTTGACAGAGAGACAGTCAGCGGGGCTGGATCCTAGGACCCTGGGATCAGGCCCTGGGCCAAAGGCAGATGCTTAATGACTGAGCCACCCAGGCGCCCCATAAACACAGGTTATTCCAGATAATACTCAGTGTATGATTTAATTTAGAATTTTGCTTCCAGAATGGTTAATGTCAGGATTAAGAAACAATTTATGTAGTAGTTTGTAGTAACTAATTTTCTCAAAATTACAAGTAAAATGCAAATAAAACTGTTCAATTCCGCAAATAATATATTTTTAAATATAATGTCAGGTGTTTCTTAATCAAAGAAATTATACCATATACATATATCATATGCATATAAAATTTTAAAATGTAAAACATTTATTTTTACTGGTGTATCTATTTAGCAGTTATGAATATTTTTGCCTTAACATAAAGCTTTTCTCAATTTTAGTTTTTATCTTTTATAAATTAGTCTGTGGCACTTAGGATTATTGATATTATCTTTAAAAACATTATAAAACTTTTATGCTCTAATTTATATTTTTTATTATATGGCTATTAATATTATTAATGTCTAAATATAATTATTTTACTTTTGTTTACCTTTAATATCAGTGTATGCTATTCACTTGCTTAATCTTTAAAACCATAAAGCAGGTTTCTTTACCTTTAATTTTGTTGATTTCAGGTTATGAATTATAGTTCATTGGTCAGTAATCACTTAACCATGAGCCAGTGCCTTTTTGAAAATCATAACATTTCATTTCCAATGTACAATACATATACATGATTTATCTTAAAATGTGGCTATTTAGTAAGCAATAAAATTACCTTTCTTGTAATAATTTTAGTAGCTCAGGGGCACCTGGGTGGCTCAGTCAGCTGAGCATCAGACTCTTCATTTTGGCTCAGGTGATGTTCTCAGGGTGGTGAGATTGAGCTCTGTGTTTGTCTCCATGCTCAGTGAGGAGACTGCTTGAAATTCTCTCTCTTCCTCTCTCTCTCCCCCCCTCTGCTCACACTTGCACACTCTCTCTCTCTCAAATAAATAAATAAATCTTTTAAAAAAATTATTATAGTAGCTTAAACATTGCCTCTCAGATGTCCTTTTGTACTATTTTGAAATCCATCCTTCTGTTATAACCTGTTAACTTAAACAATATTTTCTTTCCCTCATCAGCATTAAACTTTCTTCTTTTTTCAACCTCTTTTTCATGTATATTAAAGCCATATGGACTAGAGACAGGAAAATCCTTTGTAACAACATATCTGGGAAATTATTGCCATTATCATTATAGTTATTATTATTGTGATCTTCATCCAGAATGTCAGAAGGCAGGGTGATTTGAAACAGGAGTGTAGGCTAAGTTATTCCACAGAATCTCATTAAATAATTCCACTCCACATTCTCCAAATTTTGAGTCAAAATAATACCTTCAGCAACTGTCTCCTTTTTAGTTCTCAGAAGGGACTTTTTTTTTTTTTAGATTTTTATTTATTTATTTGACAGAGAGAGAGCCAGCCGGTGAGAAAGGGAACACAAGCAGGGGGAGTGGGAAAGGAAGAAGCAAGCTCCCAGCGGAAGAGCCTGATATGGGGCTTGATCCCAGGACTGAGCCAAAGGCAGACACTTAAGGACTGAGCCACTCAGGCGCCCCTCAGAAGTGACTTTTAACTAATGTTAATGGCATAGAAAGTGGCGTTTAACTTTGTTCACTCTTTATAGTTCCATTGTCACGGTCCACACTATACAGAATTGAGATGTACATCATATTTATTCAGAAGCTCAGCATTGTGTGGGGTAAATACACTTGTTTTAATGTTTTATTTATATTTATTTTGAGGTACAATCAATCTAGAAATAATACACACATGAGATATGTAGTTGCTGATTTAATAATAAGGATTAAAGAACATTAGAAACTTTTTCATAGAGGAACTTATTTATATCTGTAAGTATTTTATTAGCTAATTTCTGACTGTATATAAAACACATTTCAGAAATATATCCTAAAATTTATCAATTTTCATAGAGATTTTCAGCTGTACTCCTTGTTTGACCATAAGCTAATACTATTTTCCATCCTACTGGAGAAGGTGGAATACTAATTTTGTCAGGAAATTTACAAAGGATAACATCTGAATTAACCAATAACCAATATCTGTACAAAGCTCAGTTGGAAGAAAATAATGATAATAGTATTAATAACAGTAATAATAAAAAGAGAAAAAGTAAAATAAATAACTGTTCTGAAGTTGTTTACTTGGATTTTTAAAAATCTTTTCCTGGATTATGTTAGAAGGGTTAAATCTATATCTGGTTTTCATACCAAAATCGTTGCAGTTAAAGGATTGTTTTTGATGGATGTTCTGGTTAATAGACCTGAGGAGAACATTTTTTGTGAACTTACTGACAACACTAATTATTTTATATGATAACCTCTTTATGAGTCCTCACTGGAAAGTTTTATTACTAGGGTTGTTTTTGAGTTCCTGAATTTACAAAAAAAAATAAAATTAAATCTTACAACAAATAACATGCTTCACTTGAGTATATTCTAAGTTTAGGAAAAATGTAAGAATATCTTTTATTCTTTCAAAGTACTATTGGAAATACTCTCCAATTATTTAAGAAATGAGAATAAATATAAAGATTAGAGGGGAAGACAGACTCATCGCTCGTAGCAAATAATATAATTATATCTGTAAATTCCAACAAAATTTGAGAATTTGAGAAAAAAATGAAAATTCAGGAATATTTGGACAGAAGATTAACTTATGAAATACATAGTTTTCCTTCATACCAAAAACAATCAACTTTATAATATAAATAAAGTTTTAGTTTTTTAATACAAAGAAAACCTTTATGGAAATAAATGCACAAGAACTTTAAGTAGAAAGTAATATAAGAGGACAGGAAAAAATCTAAAAACTTGAAAAGATATGCCACATATATTAGTAAGAATATTTAACATTGTAAAGATATTTATTCTTCCCAAATTAATCTATAAGTGAAATGCAATTCTAATCAAAATTGTAATGTATTTTTGAAGTTATACAAAAGTATTTTTCTAAAATGTATACTTCAAATATATTTTAATTAATAATAACAGGAAAAAAAAAGAATAACATAGAGAAGGAAGCTTAACAGCTACTAACACAGAAAAAAAGTGTAGTCATAAAAATAGATCCCAAATAGATAAATAAATTAATAGAATAAAATGATAATTCAGAAACAAACAAATATGAATATGGAATCTTGACATATATGGAAAAATATAATGTTGGACATTTAGCTTATAATTTGTATCTCAAACTCCAGTTGCATTAAATACCTGAATTTGCAAAAACTATAAAGTTAATAGAAGCAAATATAGGAAAATATCTTTGTGATTCTAGAGTATGGAAGGATTTTTTTAACAAGACCCTAAAAATGCAAACTGAAGGTGAAACATAGATGGATCTTATTATATAGTATATAAGGATTTCCATTCGAAAAAGACATTTAGTTAACATATGTGTGACACAGCAGGAGATTTTTGAAAATCTCCAGATTTGACAGGATGTTAACAATTATGTGGAATTGCTGTAAACCACCTAGAAAAAAACATTACAGCTACTAGACAATTGCCATATATATATATATGAACTGAGATAAATGAGTACACTTAAAAAATTATCATTAAATAAGTAAGAACAGGATGATTTCTAAAACAATAACATTTATGTGAATTAAAATAAGCAAAATCAATAATCTATATTTCAGAAGTATATAAAATATTAAAATGCATTCTTATGGGGTAAAGGAAAGGATATAGTGATTTCTGCTGAAGGGGAACGATATAATGAGAAAAAGAAAAAAAAAGGATCTTTTCTATGGTCTGACGCAGATAGTGTTCCTTGAACTGAAGAATATAATTAACTCTGTTCTCTGCACCAGGAGGCACCAGAAAAGTGAATTGAATACCCATCACCGGCTAATAAAACAAAACCAGATTAATTAATTTTATGTGAATTTAAGTTATTTGCTTACATGAAAAGTTGTATGGTGAACAAAATACCCTAACAAAATGGGGAGGTGAATAATAAAGAAAATATACATAATGTGGGCTACACCATTAAACCTAAACACAAAATATATCAAAAATTACAATTAATGCCAGTGAACTAAATATTCCAGTTTAAAAAAAAAAAGATTACCAGTGTGATTTAAGACAACTGCTTATTGAGATGCATTTTATATATTTACCTTTTTTCCATAAAATTCAAGTTTAAAGAATAGAAAAAATATAACAGGGAATTGCTAACCAAAATAAATCTGGTGTGTCTGTATAATTGCCGCTTAAAGAAAACAAAAAAAATTGGCTTGTGATGAAGAGAACTCAGATACTAAGTATAAAAGGTTAAAAGAATCGTAAAGAAGAATTTGTAAATTTCTGTTCCTTTAGCTAAATAGCATGAAAATATACAAAATGAGAGAATTTTGACAAGTATTATGAAAATGACTACATAGTGATTTTACACTTCCTAATAATCAGAGAAACAAAAAATTAGAATATACTGTTTGCTATCACTTAACAATGTTAATATCAATGATATATATGGAAAACCACATCCACAAGCCAATATCAACAAAATATGCATTTTTCTAGCATTCCTGGAACATTTATTAAAACTGACCCCATATTTATCCATAAAATAAGTCTCAAAAATTTCAAAATACAGTCTATTCTCATTATTTGTGGCAGTCATGTTCTGTGAATGTCTGCAGGTACTGAATTAGTGAGTACTGAACCATTGCTCTGAGGGAAACAGAGGTGGGTTCATGCTAATCGCTGGTTACAACATTTTTGTCAACTGATCAACATATAACCTTGTTTTATGTGTGTTTCTTTAGAAAGAAAAACTTATTTAACATATGTTATTGATTTATTGATGTTGAACTCACTTCCAACAGCCCTGTAATTCATGCATGATTGAAGGTTATCTAAAACATATATTCTCCATAAGGCATATCACAGTTTTCTTGTGCTCAGGGCCACTAGACAGAACTTCAGCACTGTGCTTGAGGACCATTTTAAAGAGTGAAATCACCAATAAGAGCAAAGAAATGTAAAAACATGGCACTAAACAGACCATGAAAAAGACATTTATTAACAGTATGAGAACTGAAACAGGAAGCCAGAGCATCTCCCTAGTTGATCGCAATTGGGAAAGTGCGTGCTAGGTGACTCAAAATTTTTTCCATTCAGCATACATCATGAGTGACCTTGAAAGAACCAGGAGTATTGATTTAGCAAGTAAACAAATTTGCAAATACAGAATCTGCTAATAAAGAATATTGTTATAATTTAGATAATGTCATCTGAACAAATGGACTTATTAATCAAACCATAAATAAACATATAGATAAATCATCACTTAAGTAATGAATATTAGAAAATCCTTAAAACCAAAAATAAGGAAAATAATAGTATATATCATTTAATTTGCGGGATGAATTTATAGCAGAATTCAGAGGGATATTTATAAATTTAAATACTTATTTTGGGAAAGAAAAAAGGCTAAAAGCAAAGGGGCTAAAGATGGAATTTTAATTAATTTTTTTTAAAATGGTAAAAACAATGAATATAAAAGGAAGGGAAACAAGAAAAATTAATGAATTAGAAAAAAGATAAAATAATATTGAAAAACAAAAAGTTAGATTTTTAGATTAATCACATAAAGTATTATTATCTTCAGTACGTTACAGTTGAAAATGTACCTGAAGTGGATAAATTCATAAGAAAATATAAGTACTGCCACAAAAAGGATTAACAAAAATGGGATAGAGCCATAATACTAAATAAACTGGATCAGTGGTAAAAATACTCATAAAGAAAATACCATTCACAAACTATTTTACCAAACACTCAAAATGTAAGAAACATCTAATTCCAATCTTACCCACAATATTCCAGAGATACCCCCTTAAAAGAGGAATCACTCCCCAATTCTTTGTGTGATGCAAGACTTTCAAAACTAGGCATAGTGTGAAAAAAAAAAAAATCAGCTGTAAATGTCGATGCAAAATTTCCAAACAAAATATTAGCAAACTGCTTGAGATCATAACATATATGGTGCAGCAAGTGTATTTTGAATTTATCCCAGGAATTCAAGACAAATTTAGTATATTCATTTTTCTCTACCTGACAGAAACATGGTTAAGAAGACTCCCAAGTTTTATTCCTGCCTTTGGAAAGTGGTTTATCTATTTTTCTTTTTTTTTTTTTTAAGATTCTATTTATTTATTTATTTGAGAGGGAAAGAGATCAAGAGAGAGCGAGAGACAAAGTGCAAGCCAAGGAGAAAGGCAGAGGGAGAAGCAGACTCCCCGCAGAGCAGGAAGCTGATGCAGGACTTAATCCTAGGACACTGGGATCATGCATGCACGACCTGAGCCAAAGGCAGAAGCTTAACACATTGAGCCACACAGGCACCCTGGAAAATGGTTTAAATAGCTAGGACTGTGTGGTGTTCTCGCAAGTCTTGATAGGTAGAAATAAATCTCTGTAGATGTGCATTTAGGAGGGGCAGGGAATGTTGCTCTGTGTAGACTCTCCCTTCATTAAGAACTGATTCCTTCCAGATTTTTGTAACTAAAATCAGAGCTATGTGTAGAATAAAGATACACTATCTCTGCTGACCTACATTTGTTCAATCACGTAACTCTAACAAATGAACCCAGAAGCATCTTTTGGAAACTAAACTCTCATAAGTAACAGAACTTTTGCATTGGGATTTAGTTTCTGATATATGAGACAGCATTACAGTTAATGGAAAAAGAAAGCTCACCAAACCAGAAAATATCCAGATCACCAATTATATTTTGAAAAAAAAATAGTAATTGTTATCTCCTATTAAACAAAATTAATGATGGATGAAATAAACATATACAAAAACATTTTAAATAAGAAAATAGGGTAAATTTGATGCTGATAACTAAGTATAGACATTTTTAAAGATAAAAACAATTAAAGAAATGAAGACATGTTTACATATCTTAGGTAATTGTACTGGATCAAATTACCTAAACAATTTCAATGGCAAATAAACTGTAAGGAATATCAACAACAAATATCGTAGACTAAGATTTAATATTTCCAGTATATTAAGGATCACATCTTAATAGAAAACTATCAAATTCTAATTAAAAAATAAACAAAAGGATTTATCCAGAAATTTATCCAGAAATTTTGTCCAGAAACCTGTTCTACTTAATCAATAATCCAATAAATCAAGTAAGAATATGCTATGGTTTTTGGACTCTCAAATTAATGAAACCATAATTATAAAAAATTAATACCCAGGCTTGGAAAGGTGTTGGGAATGAGAACTGACAGAGAGAGGTTACTATAAAAGTAACAAAACTTTGGAAAACAAGTCACATCAGAAGGCTTAAAAAACTCTTAGTCTTTGACTTAGTATTACCACTTCTAAGCATATATTTAAAATGATGGTAAAATCACAAAATTATTATTGAACCAAAATGTTTATTGATGAAAAAAATATGACATAGGAAATTGGAAAAAATCTAAATGTCCAATAACATGGGGATGGATAATTAAAGCATGTGTAGTTTTTTTTTTTTTAAAGATTTTATTTATTTATTCGACAGAGAGAGAGACAGCCAGCGAGAGAGGGAACACAAGCAGGGGGAGTGGGAGAGGAAGAAGCAGGCTCATAGCGGAAGAGCCTGACGTGGGGCTCGATCCCAGAACTCTGGGATCACGCCCTGACCCGAAGGCAGACGCTTAACCGCTGTGCCACCCAGGCGCCCCAGCATGTGTAGTTTTTAATGAGGTCATTAAGTTAAGCTTTAGGAATATTATATGCTATATTTTTTTAAAGTACGTGGCATAAGACTCCAATTATGTTGCTGCATCCATATCAATATTTATCTTTCCAGAAAAAAGTAATTTCCTAGAATATCATACATATTAATCAACAGATTTTCTTGTCTAAGACAACAGAGTATTTTTCTTCTTTATACATTTACCCTTTATCCAAATTTTCTGAATTACCATATATTTTTATTTGGAACAAAAGGATACAAATTAATGAGTTAAATTATTTTTAATGACCTAATAATTAAGTCAATAGTAAACTGCTAATACTGTGCTTACAGAGTAGACACATTTTCTGATCAAATGAAGAGGAATTTATTATAAATATTCCTGATTTTTTTAAGTAAAAGAAGAATTGAAATAAGATGTACTTCACTATAAATCATATAATTCTCCCTGACTGGTATAGTTCATTAAATTATTCTGGACACTTCTTAAACAACACTGTATACACAGCTATAATTTTTGAAGTTGTTTTCTTAATACACTCATTTTCCTAGGAATTTGTCTTATATTTATGAATATTCTACATTGGTCTTAGAAACTTAGCTACAATTATTCATCTGATTAGTTAATAAAGAAAAATTATAACAAGAATTTTAATAATTAAAAATATTTCACAGTTATCTAGAGATAAGACTTTATTACATTTTATAATTTGATATTTTGGAATCCTATGAGATAGGAGATAAAATATTACACCCAAAGTGTTTTTTTTTAATTAAATGAACAAAAGTCCAAATAATGTATATAAATTGACTAATGCTATATGACTAAGTAGTTGTAAAATAAATTTAGCAGCATGTCCTATTCCTAACCATAGAAATATGCATTAAAATGGAATGTACTAATTACGCAAAATTGTACTATTTGTGGCCACCAATTGCAAATGATGATATAAATGGAATTACTGGGTGAACATAAGTCCTGTTGTAGATGAGAGATGGCTATTGAAAGCTCTTAAAAGGAAAGTAAAGAAATGATATAAAGATCTGATTCAACACTCATTTCACTTGCTTTTCCTGTTGGATACAGAGAAATCAACATCACCCACAATCAGGAAGGAAAGTTATTTAGGTACTATTTTTTTTTTTTTTTTTAAAGAGAGAAAGACTGTGCGCTCTTGGGGGTGGGGGGAAGAGACAGAGAAGAGGGACAGAGAGAATCTTAAGTAGCACCACACCCAGTGCTGAGCCCCATGCAGGACTCAATTTCAGCACCCTGAGATCATGACCTGAGCTGAAATCAAGAGTTACCTCCCCAAGTACCCATTATATGTCTGTAAAATGCTTATATTAATGGTACCTAGGGGCACCTGGGTGGCTCAGTTTTTAATGTTTCAAGTTGATATTATTTTTTTATATAAGATATAGAGTTAATGACTCAACTGATTTGTAACCAAATTGGCCATTTTCTCTTAATTCTTATTTCTCTAAACTCTCCAAATATCATATCGTTTGTCCATGAACTTGACAGGTGTAGCCTCTTCATGATATTTTCCATTTAATTGTCTACATTCAAGTATTTTTCATAGTCTTACTGCCTTTTTTTTTTTTTTTTGCCTTTCTAAGACTCTTAACTTTGTTACCTTCAAACATCCCACTCCACAAAAGACATATCGTGTGCACAGAGTAGGAAATCTACCTCCTACCTGCTTTTTCTAAATTTAATCATTTGTACTCATTTTCTAAGCTTCTATTTCTGGCTTTTGAGGGAGACTGATCTGATTCCAACCTCTTTGCTGCATGAACTCCTGAAGTTACACACATGTGCAGTTTAAGTTGCTGTGCTTAAAACAGTGCTGCTGACGTATAGAAGGAAGGAGAAGATTTAATTTGATTAAGCACAATATGTTGCACAAATGCCATCATCCGGGCTACTTAGGGCATACAATGTAAAAGTCTCAGGGGGAGGATAAAGGGGGACAGAATTTCATCTGGGAATTACTGACATGGAGTTAATGAATCCACAGATAAAGCAATTTCTTATAATTTGTAGAAACAAATGGCAGCGTGTCAAGGGGAATCCCACACCAGGTGAGTGTTGAAAAGGTTAGTAGCCACTGCCAAAACACTCATCTTTGTGCAGACTTTCCTGCAGTGTTTCTTGTAACGCATATTGCAAGGAAAATTTTCAATCAGGAAAGTCTGCACAAAGGAGAGTGGATTTTTATCCCACAGAAAGATAATTTTAACAGCCTCTCAGAAACTCCAATGCAGATGAAATGTGTGGTTCAGAGGTCAGTGCTGCAGAAAGTACCACATATCAGAGCGCCATGTTGGAGAAAAGCTACAACTTAAATTGCAGAGAAAAGGCAATGGAGATCCCACACTATAAAGAACATTTATTTTCTCCCATTCCATGGGCAGGAGATATGAACAGACACTTTTCTAATGAAGACATACAAATGGCTAAGAGACACATGAAAAAATGTTCAAAATCATTAGCCATCAGGGAAATTCAAATCAAAACCACCTTGAGATACCACCTTATGCCAGTTAGAATGGCAAAAATGGACAAGGCAGGAAACACCAAATGTTGGAGAGGATGTGGAGAAAGGGGATCCCTCTTACGCTGTTGGTGGGAATGCAAGTTGGTACAGCCACTTTGGAAAACAGTGTGGAGGTCCCTTAAAAAGTTAAAAATTGAGCTACCCTATGACCCAGCCATTGCACTATTGGGTATTTACCCCAAAGATACAGATGTAGTGAACAGAAGGGCCATATGCACCCCAATGTTCATAGCAGCATTGTTCACGATAGCTAAATCATGGAAGGAGCCTAGATGCCCTTCAACAGATGACTGGATAAAGAAGATGTGGTCCATATATACAATGGAATATTACTCAGCCATTAGAAAGAATAATTACCCAACATTTGCAGCAACATGGATGGGACTGGAGGAGATTATGCTAAGTGAAATAAATCAAGCAGAGAAAGACAATTGTCATATGGTTTCACTCATTTATGGAACATAAGAAATAGCAGGAAGATCAGTAGGAGAAGGAAGGGAAGAATGGAGGCGGGGGGGTAAAGAGAAGGCGGAATGAACCATGAGAGACTATGGACTCTGGGAAACAAACTGAGGGCTTCAGAGGAGAGGGGGGTGGGGGATTGGGCTAGGCCGGTGATGGGTATTAAGGAGGACACGTATTGCATGGTGCACTGGGTGTTATACGCAAGTAATGAATCATGGAACTTTACATCAAAAACTAAGGATATACTGTATGGTGACTAACATATCATAATAAAAAATTATTTAAAAAATAAAGAACGTTTATTTAACTTTAATCTTAGACTTATTGCTTAAGGCAATTTGGCATAATTTTTAAACATCTATTGAAGGAGGATTTTGCCATTTTTCAAGTGCTGACCTAGCATTTTAAAGTGAAATTCAATAAAGTAGGATTTGCTTTTCCTGAAGTATATCCAGGAGAAAATCTGTTTCATGTTGCTAGTAGAGGATGTTGAGAAAAATGTGGGGAACAGAAAGTTGGGAGAGGGAGAGAAGGAGAAGCTGGCTGTAACATTAATCTGAACTACCTGATGGAAAGACTATTCCTTTATTCCTTGATGGGTTACCTTTGGGACGTTGTCTTATCCAGGTTACTTTTATTTTTTTTTATTTTTTTTAAAGATTTTTTATTTATTTATTTGACAGAGATAGAGACAGCCAGCGAGAGAGGGAACACAAGCAGGGGGAGTGGGAGAGGAAGAAGCAGGCTCATAGCGGAGGAGCCTGACATGGGGCTTGATCCCATAACGCCAGGATCACGCCCTGAGCCGAAGGCAGGTGCTTAACCGCTGTGCCTCCCAGGCGCCCCTCAGGTTACTTTTATTATTCATGTTTCAGTGATCATTTCTGTGGGACTAATTCAAAGCAACCAAATTTATTGCCTAATGCATCTCCCAAATGCCTACCGCAATTTCTCACAGTTTCCTAAGTGGATTTTGAATCTGTTATGACTTTTGGATGATCCCAATGGCTATTTCATTCTCACAGTAAGGAGAACTGATTGCTCCAGCTACTCGCCCAGGGAACCAAAACCTGTAATTGCCATTTGAAGCCGTTACCATTAAAATATTTATCTGTAATTATATCCAAAATAATCATTTTATTCCAGACTTTATATTATCCCTAGAAATGACTGAGAATCACCAAACTCATGTTATAGAAGAATTCTGATATTTGTAATGCAATTAATTTAAACATGGAGCTATATTTTCTATATTTATATAAATTGTGCATGTGTGCATTGAGAATGAGGGATGTAAGAGGGTCTTTGAAAACCTCAGGTGCTCCCCACCATGTACTTACTGAAACCCTTAGTCATATGTGGTAGAGAGTAGCATCTCTGAGCTGTGCCTTATCTTCTGTCTTCCTGATTCTGTATTATTGAGTGAGCTTCTTTTATATACACCAGGTTCTTGATAGATTGCTTGCACTCTTCTGCCAGAAACTTTATACAATTTAGGGAGACTTAGCTGTTTTTTGTTTGCAGTGCTTAGACTTCAATAGTAGTCTTATTAACTATTTAAGGTCTGCTTTTCTCACTCCTAGGAATTATTTCTACAACATGATGAATGCAGTTGCTCCCTAAATAACAGCCTCCCCCCCAAAGCACCCCCCTCCCTCCCTCTCTCCCTCCTTCCCTCCCTCCCTCTCTTTCTCCCCTTTCTTTATTTAAAACTGTGAGCTATGTTCCATGTTGCTCTCTGGTGGTAGTTTCAAAACAATTGTCAAATTTCTCCAGCCATAGAAATTTTGCCTGGCAGATTATACTTGAAAATGCCTCCCCATAGGGAAGAAGTGATTGGCATTAGGATAGCTAACAAAGAAAATATCTTAATGTGAGTAACACCATCATAGCCATGTGTGCCTCTGTGCTAGTACGCTATTCAAGGCATAATCTTCCTTAGAGGGTCCTAGAGATTCACTGCCAGTAGGTTGCTCTTTTTGACTCACCACTTCTTAAGATTATATACCTAATTTATGAGGACACAGAAAATCTGTCACACATTGATACCTAACTGAAGAGATTGCAGTTTTATTAGAATCTCTTCTATTCCATGGGTATTTTTCGTAAGGTAAATTCTAACCACCTTGTTTAGTCTAAATAGATCACACTTGCTCTTCTTGATAGGTACTGGTACTTACTTTGTTCGTGACACTAATGCATGTATAATGCTATTTCTTGGTAAGTTACCTTAAAAAAAATAGGCGCTTCTGCTATTGTTGGCTGTATAGGTTTTTACCAGACTAAGTGTCTTTGGAGAGTGACATTTGCAAATTTGGTGCTCTGTTTCTGAAGGTGTATCCTAGTTAGTACCAGGAAACTCCTGAGTACTAATTATACTTAAAACAGTCCCCTTCTGATCTTTCTTCATGAAGGAAACATAATAGTTTTATTGTATTCCTGAGGCACAATGGATAACTTACCCAATTCATAGCAACAATTATATTCCAGCTGGTTCTAAGAGGTGTGAATTTTTAACAAAAAAGCTCATATTACTAGCATATGTGTGTGATTAAAGATATTAAAAAGGTCAGAACTAAAAGTAGTCACTGTTTATCCTGTATTGTTTTATTGTTTGTCAAATATTGCATGGGCTTTCCCAGACCAGTCTATTTTCTTTGCAATTATTGACTAAAGAAAGGTAAATCCATTTGTGCAATTTTAAACTCAAGTTGATTTAATAGGAATTAATTGGTCCCACAGAGTAGATGTGGTTAAGATATAAATCTGTTAGAGATAATATTGGTGGCTATTTTTCATATCTGAATACCAACCCAGGCCATCTATATATGTATATGTGACATCATATATATATAGTGTGTGCACATACATAGATGTATATATACATTTATTAATGATCATAATTTTAAAAAGGGCACCAGAGAGCAGAGAGGAAATAATGTACTTGTAAATTTCGTACTTGTTTTATTTTAAATAAACTATTAATTTTTTGCTTGTGCAATATATCTGTTGGTAGTCTTCTGTCTTTTTATAGAATGTCTAAATTATGCTATTTTCCATTTAAGTAGATGCCCACTTCTTTCACATATATTATACTTCATATTAATATAAAATATTTGCAGGGTGTTTAAGTCTACTTCTATTTTATAATCAGTAAAAAAAATCTCTTATTGAATGTTAGTGTTGGCAGATATAGTTTTGAGAATGATGTAGATTTTTTTTCTTCTCCAAGAATTCACAGGCTATGCAATCAGTACATAAATACTATAAGAAGTAAAGACAAATAAGTGTCATAAAAAAGACGCAGATTAAGTTCTATGTGGAAGTTCTGAAGAAATTAGGGTGGGATAAATAGAGCAGTTAGCATTTGACATAAACCAAATTTCTATCTATTGAGATAGAAGCATGAAGACCATAGACAGAGCAAGGAACCTGACCAAATTCATAGCAATTAGATTTCACAAGGAGTTTGGTATAATAGGGAGCCTCCCAAATTCTGAGGAGGATGTTCATACTTGACCCTTTCAGACTTTGCCTTCCAGATGTCAACTACTATATATTTGGCATTAAATTGGTTCTGCAGTGGCCAGTGGATGTAATGGAAGAAATGGCATTCAATTAAAAGATATCTATCAGGTGTTTTGCATATACAGGTGTTATGCTAAGTGCGACAGGAATACACATAAGCATATAATTTCCATATGCTCCATAGTTATGTTATGAAATCAGCATTGTTGATTCCAGAATCAAAATATGCTGGCTAACAATGTTGTTACTCCTTGGTTAGTTCTATTTATGGACTGTAGGTTGAAGAGATATATTCTGTTGCAATAACATTCCCAGGGTACATATAAAAGGAGAATATAGTTGTAACAAAATGGGATGATACAGATCACTGTACTTGGTAAAATGGGCTAAAGCTTAGCCATATAACAAATCCCTGAAGGACTGCAGTTGACATATCTGGCAGACAGCTCCCACAGTACACTTCTTCCTCTGCATATGAATAGATTACTTGAAAGATTTTATGTGTGGAGCTACTAACCATAAAAGGAAAGATCGTAATTTTAGCTGTGACACTTCTCCAGAAAATTAATTTTTTGTTCGTCTATCAAACTACCCATGATAGGAAATTCAAATTCAACTTTTCAATTTTCTCCCAAGTTTTATCTCAGCTGCAGAAAAGAAGATGACACTGAGACTTCTGTTAGGGTTATTTCTTGGACAAGTTTAGGTCTGAGGTATTCTGGACCTCAGTAATGAATGGAGAGAAAACCTAGTTTCACTGCAGACACAGGAAATATTGAAGCTGGAGCAACAGGAGTTTCTAGCTGGCTCCTGTAGATGCTCGAAAACTCTGTATCCAAAAGCTTCCCTCTTCTTCCCAGCTGCACCACCTGTTTGCTATACATCTGTACCCACCAGTGTGAACTCAGTGCAGGGGTGGGGCCTGAGCCCGGTGACAGTGATACGGAGGCCCTGTTTCCCAGGGAACTCAATG
The DNA here is from genome assembly GCF_024610735.1 of Ursus americanus. NCBI lineage: Eukaryota > Metazoa > Chordata > Mammalia > Carnivora > Ursidae > Ursus > Ursus americanus. The sequence continues at coordinate 53,266,898 of NC_142139.1, read as the reverse complement.
CAGTTCCTGCTGACCCGTGAATAGAGGACCTGCCATCTGCATGACTAAGCTGAAAAACCAGAGGAGAGAAATTAAATTCTTAAAACTTTAAAAGACAGGCTTCTGTGTGATATAATTTACCCATTTTAGGGTCAGAACAAGAAATCAATGCATCTGATTGATTTATTTTACCCTTGAAACCTGCCCAGATGTGGCTTCCCGATGATTTAGTGCTTTTTATTTGTTTAGTAGAAAAGGCATAGGAATCTAGCCCTGGACGTGTAGAATTGGAACATCAAGCTGCCCAAGAGAAATGGTGTTATACGGTGTATGTGAATTCAATTCAGTTCATTTCCATTGACATCATAATGGGCAACTTACTCTTTCTACTAATCTGTTCAAGTCTTTTCCCCTAGAAGATAAATTTGATGAGGAATGACACTACGTCCTCCTTGTCCCCATAACTCCTACCTCTAGAAGAGTGGTTCTCTAGACCTGAGGGATCAGTATCACCTTGGATATTGTTAGAAACTTGTTAGGATCAGAAGTCCAAATTTTCGTGCCCTTCCCCTTACCTACTATATCAGAAAGTCTGGAAGTGGGGACACAATAATTTGTGTTATAATAAGCCTTCCAGGTGATTCTGATGCAAGATATTCCTGGCACAGAGTAGACACATATCAAGATGTGTAGAGGGTGAAGCAATAATAGTAACATGAGAGAGTGGACAATTCTCTTTTGTAAAAACATATGCCAAACATTGACAAAAGGTAATTCTCTTACAGCATGAATTTTTATAAGGTAAATAAGGAATAAATGAACTGGTTTACTAAAAGCACAGTTTGCACTACATGGGAAAATGCTGGTTAAAATTTCAGAGCAATCAGGAGTCGCCTCTAAGCCTGTGTTATCAGTGAAGATCTGTTGCTCGGGGCAAGGATACAGTTGCTTTGTACCTGTAGGTGGCCATTTAGCTTTCGTTTTATTCTTTCATATATGAGTGGTTGTTGTCAGCTATAATTTATTTTGATTTTGCCTATGTGTGTTTTTAACTTTAAAAAATATTTTTCATTTCTTTTTTTTTTTTAAAGATTTTATTTATTTATTTGACAGAGACAGAGACAGCCAGCGAGAGAGGGAACACAAGCAGGGGGAGTGGGAGAGGAAGAAGCAGGCTCATAGCAGAGGAGCCTGATGTGGGGCTCGATCCCATAATGCCGGGATCACGCCCTGAGCCGAAGGCAGACGCCCAACCGCTGTGCCACCCAGGTGCCCCTAAAAAATATTTTTCATTTCTTAAACAAAAGCAAAGTTTATAAAGACTTGTGTGAGAAACACTGAACTGATGGTCCTGCTGGTGATTGAAGAGCGAACTGTCCTAGGTCTTGGTGATCAGTAGCAAGCTTCCCCATTCTTTAGACGCTGCTCAGCAATCACCCAGGTATTTTTGTCAGTCTGTCAAGGAACTTATTAACAATACTCAGTTTGTGGTATCCCCTTTATTATTGTAATTGCAATTGGAAAATGAATTTGCTGTATCTGACACTCTAGCCCTCTCTACCTTCATTTCTCCCCTTCCCATTGAATTAATGGGTTCAACAACATCATTTGATAACACAATTTTTTAGGAGTTCAATTCTTAAGTTATAACAAAGTAGCATGTAATATTCTAAACAGAATGGACAGTCTAAAAATATTATTGGCAGAAATTTTGAAATGAATTGTAGCTGAAGGCAAGGCCATGCATCTTTTATAACTTTTTCTAATAGAGTCGAGAATCCAATTTGTTGAAATTATTAGGTATTTCTTAATTATTCTGCTCAGTGAACAGAGCTGAGCAAATAGTACCAAACATAATCTGTTAGTTAAATCAGGATTTAGACAATTGAAAATAGATTATATTTGTATTCCAAATCAAATCTCATATTTATTCAGCATACGGTGTACAGATTACCATGTTAAAGTGCTGGTAGGAAGTATAATGAGTATCAGAAACCTCTTCTGACCCCAAGAATTGGCACAAAACATGAACTCAAATACACTGAATTCTAAGATCCTATGCATTGCTAATGTAGGACAGTTCTGGTTTTTGTTTTTTTTTTAAGTTTATTTATTTAAGCAATTAAGTTTATTTAACACCCAAGATGGGTGGCTTGAACTCATGACCCCAAGATTGAGAGTCACATGCTCTACAGGCTGAGCCAGACAGGCGCTCCAGGACAGTTCTATTTTTCTTTGGAGAGGGAGGGTTTATTTACATATAAGTTCAATGTGTCCATAATGGTTGGGATGCCAATAAATACCAAATATATTGAATTGGGGTATATGAAATTGTCTTTTGTAGATCAAAATCATAGAATATTAGCAATTTCTTATGGCTCAACATAATATTGTTTCAAAAGATTGCTTTACATTTTTTGAAATTCTGTGCTTTATGTTTGGCTAATGTTGCTATGAATTCTCTTTCTGGATAACTTTGAAGAGTCTGCATAATTTCTGTTGAGTTGCAGTCCCCATCCCATAATGTACTTTGAAAACAGGAGTGAACATTTGAGGGAGATATTTAGTGCCTTGTTGCATCACAAATTAATAGTATTGGGTGGTTTTGAAGAGTTGCTTAAGCTTCAAAAATATGTAGTCCTCTAAGAGAATAATTATCAAATAAGAGGAACCCAACACATAGGAGACATTTTATGCTGCTTAATATTTAAGTTTTACCTACATGCTATAAAACTGATGTAAACAATTTAGGAAATGGTCTTATGCTCATTTTTACAGTAAAATAATTATTCAATTATGTTACATTTGACTTTGAATTTCACATATTGCCAGCTTTATTTTAGTGCCTCTTTAATTACTGTTTTGTGAATTAAATAAATTAAAATATGCAATTTAATTTTCAGAAATATTAGCAACCTATTTTAATATTCAACTTGATAAAATAATCACTGCATGATGGGATTTGAGACTTTTGTTTTTGAGAATTTGTGACTTTAGAGGTTGTCTACATTTTTTATTTTGTAATAGAAAAGAAAAGGTATAAAAGTAAAAAGTAAATAGCCCAGAGATTTGAGCTTAGAATCCAAACCTCTTCACATGTAGTCCAAAGAAAATTCCACTAATTCAGATTTTAGAGGCGGACCATATACTTCTTTATAGTTACATTTTAAAATCCACCATAAAATTTAATGATGACAATTTTAACTAAATTTGAGTGCTTTGTTTACTTTTTTCAGTTTCATACAATGCTTCTATATATTGCATACCTCTTTTCTTTACAATCTCTGCTAACTTCCTTTTCTCTAAAATAAGTTCCAAATTGTTTAGCTTCATATTCAAGGTCCTTCAAAATCCAGAATCCACCTATCTTGCAACATTATTACATAGAACTTTCGTTCCATTCAAATTTGTTTATCTTTATTAAAATAGCAAATAAACCACAGTGAGGTACCACCTTGCACCCATTATGGTGACTACTGTCAGTAAAACAAAAGTAACTGGTCTTGATGAGGATGTGCAGAAATTGGAAATTGTTAGAATGTAAAGTGGTGCAACTGCTGTGGATAACAGTATGGCAGTTCCTCAAAAAATTACAAATGGAATACTGTATGAGCCAGCAATTTCACTACTGGACATATATCCAAAAGAATTGAAGCAGAGTCTCAAAGAGATATTTGTATCCCTGTGTTCATAGCATCATTTACAACGGCCAAAAGGGGGAAGCAACCTGCATCTATTCGCAGATGAATGAAGAAACAAAGTGTGATTTTTACAAATAATCAAATGTTACTCATCCTTAAAAAAAGAGCTTATGACACATGCTACAACACAGGTGAACCTTAAAGATATTATGCTAAGTGAAATAGCCTATCACAAAAAGACAAATACTGTATCACTCCACTTACATGAGATACCTAGAGTAGTCCAACTCATAGAGACAGAAAGCAGAATAGCGGTTGCCAGGAATTGAAGGAAGGTGGGAATGGGGAGCTGTTCAATGGGTATAGAGTTTTAGTTTCACAAGGTGAAGAATTTTGAAGTTCTGTGTCACAATGTAAATGCACTCAACTCTACTTAACCGTATGCTTAGTTAATATAGTTAATTTTGTCTTATGTATATTTTACCATAATTAAAAAAATGAATAGATAACTTTTTAATATTGTTCCCATATCTAAAGTAAGACCTCTTTAAATTTCCTGTTCTTTCATGAAGCTTTCCCTGAGAAAACAAATACTGAATGATTTTCCTCTAATTGTGTACATTATCAGTGGTCTCTCCAGTGGAATGCACGTAGCCCAGGTGCATAAAACAATCCACTATAGTACACAAACACAGATTTGAAATTCCATTGTTTATTTTTGCTAAAGGAAGCAATTGATATATTTTAATATGTAATATACGGAAATACGTGCACATATGCATAACTTATAAACACATATGTAGAAACAGGCAGAATGGACACAAAAACTTTACTGATGAGGATGCTAGATAAATAACAACCCTCTAAGACTGGTTGTCTCTACCATGTCTCTGGCTTACTTTGGAAAGTACATGTCACACTTCCGTAGTTAAATTATAGTCTCCTCAATGACAAGGCTTGCGTTTTAGATACTTCTGCATTTCTAACTCTGTAATTGTGCTTATTATGAATTCAAGAAAAATGTTAATACACATTGGGCTCTTATACCAGTTCTTGAGTCCTCAAAAAAAATGAAACCTAATCATGTCCATCCTATTGGCAAATATAGAAGATGAAACAATGATATACTTTACCTTCTAGAAGATACTGACTAACAAAAATGATAAGCATGTGATGATCCATGTCATGGTTATGGCTCAAATGATCCATATAATAGTACGGAAAGAATAAGATGTCGGGCTTGGAAGCAAGGGAGTGACAATAGAGGAGGTAAGCAGTAGGCTGCAGGGAAGGATTGCACGATGAACTGTGCATATGTCCTCCTCAAACACCGCCAGCATGCTGGCTCCTGGGATCCCAGCCGTGCTCACTAGCACAAGCGTCTCCTACTTAAAGCTCTCCACCAAGGAGCAGCAAGTGTAGCCACATTCAATGAGAACATAAGCAGAGTTCAAATGTTGGGTTACTTTTGATCATCTGGCTGTTTTTGAAGTACGTGTTTCAGGGAGTCAGCCTGGAACACTCACAGCTCATGGCAGCTCACCAAGCAGTTCAAATCAAAGTGCTTTCCTAGTACATCCAGCCAAGGATTTTTATTGACCGTTTCTCTGTTGTATTTTATGTCTCAGAGCATTTCAAAACATCATTCTGTAACAAAAAGAATTCTGTCTGCCTTAGGGCCAACTAAGGACGCTGCAAACTGACAGAAGGAAATGGCGCACCAGTATTTTAACATTTTTCCCCTTTTCCGTAAGTGTTAATAACAAGTTCTCATGCTCCTTTCCCCAGTCAGTACCAGTACATCTATGCTGTAGTCATTCGAAGAGCTAATTGATAAAAAAAACTCTACTCTATTCCAGCAGTTTGTAACTTGCAAATTTAAATTTTAATCCAAACAAATAACTGAAGTATGTTTAAATTAAATGCTGATTTCTTCTCTGTGTTTATGGGTCTTTTTCTGTTTTTTGTTTGTTCGTTTGTTTTGTTTTTTAGATTCCAAATATAAATGAAATAATTGTATTTGTCTTTCTCTACCTTATTTCACTTAGCATAATACCCTGTAAATCCTTCCATGTTGTCACAAATGGCAAGATCTCAGGCTGTCAGTTATGGAATGAATAAGTCACAGGGATGAAAGGCACAGCATAGGGAGTATAGTGGATGGAATTGTAATAGCTTTGTGTGGTGACAGGTGGTAACTACGCTTGTGGTGAGCGTAGCATAATGTATAGAGTTTTCCAATCACTATGTTATGTTGTACACCTGAAATGAATGTAACATTGTATGTCAACTATACTCCAGTAAAATGAAATTTAAAAATTAAAAATTACATGCCAGTCAAAGGGATGGCTACTGAAATTAGAATGGCAGTTATAATGTACTGTTAGAGTATTGAAGTTTAGATTTCTATGCACAATATTTTTTTTTTCCTTATTTTCTTTTGAGAGAGAGAGAGTACATGCACATGCAAGTGGGAGGAGAAGGGGCAGAGGGAGAGGGAATGACGGAATCTTAAGCAGACTCCCCACCAAGCATAGAGCCTGGTGTAGGGCTCGATCTCACAACCCTGAGATCATGACCTGAGTGGAAATCAAGAGATGGACGCTTAATACACTGAGCCACCCAGATGTCCCTCTATGCACAATATTTTTGAACAATTCTATAAGAGCACTACCATCTAACAGTCTGAACTAATTGTAAGAACTATTGTGTGTAGGTTATAGGAAATTTGATTGTGATTTGATTCAGGTTATGAATCAGATGGCTCCTGGCTTTGATTTTAGTAGTTTCATGAAAATGTTCACAGAATTTAGATAATAAAATATTTCCCAAATTTGGCTGCATAACCAGAAATCACTGAATCATTATGTGATTGACATATGAATCATCAAAGCTTTATTGATGTTGTTTTTGTTTTTCTGTTTGTTTTCTTGCGTGCAGAGGAATTGCTGCTTATCAGTATTTTTTGAAGCTGAGCTATATAGTGATGACTGGTATTTAATTATTAAAATAATTCTGAGAATTATAATTTCAAACTGCAAAAAAATAAACATAAATCATAATTTAAAAATCTAGGATTCCCCTCTTATATTGTGGCTTAATTTCAATGCTCTGCTTTCTCCAAAGTCCAAGACAATGTGAGGGTAATTGATTCGTGGGTAATGAGCATAATCTCAAGTTGCCACTTACTTCTTCGAAGCACACTGTTTAAGGATAAATATCTGCATTTTCTTGAAGAGAATAGCAATGCTATTTTCCCTCAGAATTTCAAATTTAGTGTTCTTTAAGTTACTAGAGACCCTGAAATATTGAATCCCTCCAAAAACTTTAATCTGTATGTTACTGGTTTGAAGAAGGAAATTCAGTAAAATTTTCAACAAGCTTCCATATCCTAGATATCTGACTGAATAAAAATAAACAATCTCTATACTTGCCTCAGCTCCTGTATGGTCTATGAAATGGTAAATGAATAGTGCCTAGCTTGAAGAAGAACCACATTTTTCTTCCTCCATCATATTACCATGAATTTTGCATTATGAGATGCCATATCAGTTTTCCATTTTGATGTAAATGAATGCTTGATATTTTTTCTTCTTTCTGTTTTTTTTTTTTCCTATGTGATCATTTATGGCTACTGAGATTAGCTTTTTTATGTATAAATCAAACTTATCAAATTGCTTACTCATAAGGCACTACTTACTATTAAAGGACTGATATGATCTAACATATTTTGTGATTTAACTAAGTTTTATGAGCACTTACCTGGGTTGATATGTTTTAGTACATATTTATTGGCAAATTCGGCTTAGAATCAATTTTCTCTTTAAATCATCCATTGTTGCGTTTTATAAATATGTATACCGATTATGCATAATCAAGTCTATAATATTGTTAGATTGCTGATAATTTAAAATTGCCTTGCAAATTACCATGCAGATAAGAAATTACACCAAAGTGATTAAAATGTAAGTAAAAAATAGAAGTTGTATTCTACAGAATTAAACAACAATGACTTACCTACAGCATTACATTATACCAATTTCAGGTATGTGAAGGAAAATGAGCTAGTGAGGGGAAAAAAACAGGCTTTAAACTATTTTACCAATTATCTGAAAAAATATATTAATGATATTCTGTTCTGTGCCTAAAATATAAATCACAATATTTTTTATGGAAATTGGGTGAATTATGTATGTTTTCCCAATCTTTATTTTTTTCGATTCATTCTTAGGATGTTTGGATGATGATATTCATAATGGAAATCATGATGTACTATAATAATCTGTAATAATTCAAAATATATATAATAACATCACTTGCAATTATACCATGCATCTTTTATAGAATGAACCAACATGAACCTGGAATTCATAAGATGAGAAGTAAAAACACAGTAGACATCTTTGTTGTATCTCTATACATTTAGTACAGTAACAACATTCCCTATCTTCTACCCTAACTGTAGTTCCTGGCAAATATTCCAGGTCAGAATATACTATTATACAAAAAAAATTATTGTATCTAAGAGTTATGTTTTGGTCCTATTGTTTTTTTTTTAAATCACCTAGTTAATAACTTAATGGAAAAAATTTAGAATAGGGGCATTTTGGATTGAGTCTGAAGTGTTGAACAATGCATTACTTGGTAGCTGTGAAAGAAGTTGACTGGCCACTTGGAAATAGAGCTCACAATCCTCTTCCCAACCTCTGGTAAAGTTATTTACTTTGTCCTCCTAAAAAGTTATTAAAAAAAATAGAAGCCATTACAAAATCCCTTCAGTTCCATATACAGTACTCAGGAAGTTTTGTTTTATTTTTTTTACATGAGAACATATGAGATTATAAGTTTTGGCATGAAGCAAAATATTAAATATAAATTATATCCAAGATTAGATTATGTTTTTTACAAGGCAGAAATTATCAAGGAACATATGGTTTCCTGCTGAAATTTCATATGTGCACTATCCATTTCTTATGTTAATAAACATTAAATGGTACGTTATTTTAAGACACTATATTTTTTAAACAATTCAGACATAAATTAGTAATTAGTGAATAATTTCAGCATTTTAGAATTATAATTTTCATACAGTTAATTTATTCTTTTTTTAAAAGATTTATTTATTTATTTTGGAGAGAAAGAGAGAAAGCATACAGGGGGAGGGCCTGAGGGAGAGAGAGAATCCTGAAGCAGGGAGCCTGATGAGGAGCGTGATCCTGAGATCATGACCGGAGCTGAAATCAAGAGCTGGGTGCTCAATCGACTAAGCCACCCAGGTGCTCCCAGTTAATTTATTCTTATCTATGATATTTGAAATATTAATTACTTAATGATGCTATTATATTACTGAATAAGGTAGGTTAGGAAATAAAATTTTATATTTAAGATAATTCTTTTGAATTATAGTAAATTCAATAATATTGTCTATGAATTTTTTCATGCTAAGCTACAGCTATCAAGAAATCTCTTACCCCAACAATAGCACACAAATTATATTTTGCCCCAACAATCCAGGGATCAAGGTAAAGAAGAAGGGTAAATAAGACTAAAAAGAGATGTCACTAGATGGATAGCAATTTCAGTGGTATTTTGAGCACATATAGCCAGAAAATATATTAATAATTGCCATTCTCTATATACTGTAAAAGTCAGGGTTCTCCAGAAAAATAGAAGTGAGAGAGAAAGAATGAGAGAGAGAGAGATTTTAATTATTTGGCTTAGACCATTGTGAAGAAGAGGCTTAGCAAGCCCCAAATCTGCAAGTTAGGCTGGCAAGCTGAAGACATGGGAAAGAATAGCAGCTTGATTTCAAAGGCAGTCTGTTAGCAGAATTCTCTTCTTCTCGGGAGATCAGTTTTTTCCTAGTAAAGTCTTCAACTGATCACATGAGGCCCACCTATAGTGTGGAGAGTAATTGGCTCTACTCAAAGTCTACTTATTTATTTTTTATTAAAGATTTATTTATTTTAAAGAAAGTGAGAGAGAGCATGTGCATGAATAGGGGGTGGGGCAGAGGGAGAGAATCTCAAACAGACTCCCCACTAAGTATAGAGCTCAGTGCAGGGCTGTTTCTCACAACCCATGAGATCATGACCTAAGCCCAAACCAAGAGTGGGGTGCTTAACCGACTGAGCCACCCAGGTTCCCCAAAGTCTACTGACTTAAATGTTACTCTTATCTAAAACAAACAAACAAACAAACAAACAAACCCTTCATGTCAATATCTAGAATAATGTTTGATCAAAATTCTGGGTATAGTGACCTAGCTGAGTTGATATATAAACTTAACCATCATATATACTTGTGGTATTTTCTAAAGTCACTACAAAAATACTACAAGATAGGCATATTATACACTATTTATATATGAGGAAAAAGTGGTGACTAGAAGTCAAACAACTAGTAGATGACAATGGTGGATTTTGAACTCGGGTTCTTAGTTTATTACTTTTTAATTCAGAGAAACAGAATATCAATAAGGTTTTGCTATTAAGTTAACCTCCCAAAATTTAGTGCCTTAAAGCCACTTCTGGTCTGGGCTGGATCAGCCACATTCTACTGGCCTACATTGTGTCTTTGTTCAGCTGGTTGCTCAGCTGAGGCTGAAGGGTCTAGAATGGCCACATTCACATACCTGGCCATTGGCTCGATGCCTCCTGGGTTGATGAGGATAACCAGGCCATGTGTCTTTCCTCATGGTGAAGAAAACTCAGCCTTACCTTGTTAGAATTATATGACAAATATTTTAATCCAGCCATGATAAAAATACTTCAATGATCAATTACAAACATACTTGAAACAAATAATAATAAAGTTTTAGCAAAGAAATGGAATGTCTCAGCAAAAGAGAAGATATAAAAAAATGGAAATTCTTAAATTAAAAAGTACAATCACCAAAATAAAAACTTCAAGAAATAGATTCAATGCATAATGTAGGGAACAGAGGGATGACTCTGTGAACTTGATGATATAACAATAAAAAATATACACTATATTGCTGCAAATATTGGGTAATCATTCTTTCTGATGGCTGAGTAATATTCCATTGTATATATGGACCACATCTTCTTAATCCATTCTTCTGTTGATGGGCATCTCAGCTCCTTCCACAATTTAGCTATTGCAGCAACATGGATGGGACTGGAGGAGATTATGCTAAGTGAAATAAGTCAAGCAGAGAAAGACAATTATCATATGGTTTCACTCATTTATGGCACATAAGAAATAGCAGAAAGATCGGTAGAGAAGGAAGGGAAGAATGAAGGGGGCAAACAGAAGGGGGAATGAACCATGAGAGACTATAGACTCTGGGAAACAAACTGAGGGCTTCAGAGGGGAGGGGCGTGGGGGACTGGGATAGGCTGGTGATGGGTAGTAAGGAGGGCACATATTGCATGGTGCACTGGGTGTTATACGCAAATAATGAATCATGGAACACTACATCAAAAACTAAGGATATACTTTATGGTGACTAACATAACATAATAAAAAATTATTATTAAAAAATATGCACTATAAACAGAAAATATACACAAAAATAAATAAAAGGAGAGAAGAGATTCCTAGGCACCTGCAAGATTATAACAAAAGATCTAATATTTGTGTCATTGAGTCTTAATGGGAAAGGAGAAATCAGATAGGGGCTGAAAAAGTGCTCAAGGAGATAACAATGGAAAATGTCTTAAATTTGGCAAAAGTCATCAACCAGCAGATTCAAGAAGCTGATCAAATCTCAAACAGGATAAACCTGAATAAATCCATACCAAGATACATCATAGTCAAACTTCTGCAAACTAGACAAATGAAAATCTTTAAAGCAACAAGAGGCAAGCAATATTTACCTAGAGGGAAAAAAACAATTTGAACGACAGTGGATTTCTCATAAGGAACAATGGGACCAGAATAAAGTGGCACAATGTATTTCATGTGCTGAAAGAAAAGAACTGTCAACCCAGAATCTTTTGTCAAATGAAAGTACTCTTTGGGAACAAAGGAGTAATTGAATTCTCAGATAAAACAAAACAAAACAAAACAAAACACCAGAGAATGTATACCCATCAGATCTTTCCTAAAAGAATGACTATTGGGAGATCTCAAAACAGAACAAAAATGATAAAAGGAGGAATGTTGGAGCTTTAGAAAGAAGAAAAAAGTACATGGTAAAGAAAAATATGAGTAAATACAAAAAACTTTTCTTCTCCTATTGATTTTTCTCAATTATGTTTGATGGTTGGAACAAATATAACTAATATGATTCTAAATGTTTATAGAAAACATATTCAGGACAATTATATTGTGAATGGCGTAGGATAAAGGGACAGAAAAGGAGATAAGATTTCTGCAGTTCACTCAAGCTAGCAAAATGACCACACCAGTAGATTGTGATGTTACACGTATATAATGTAGTATCTAGAGCGACCACTTAAAAGAAGCTATGCAGAGATACACTCAAGAATGCTATCGAAGGGGCGCCTGGGTGGCGCAGTCGTTAAGCGTCTGCCTTCGGCTCAGGGCGTGATCCCGGCGTTATGGCCCACATCAGGCTCCTCTGCTATTAGCCTGCTTCTTCCTCTCCCACTCCCCCTGCTTGTGTTCCCTCTCTCGCTGGCTGTCTCTATCTCTGTCAAATAAATAAATAAAATCTTAAAAAAAAAAAAAAGAATGCTATTGGAAAATGACCAAAGGGCATGAAGTGGCATTTTACCAAAGAGGATATACAGATGATAATAGGCACATGAAAAAATATTTAGTGTCACTAGGCATTAGGGAAATACAAATCAAAACCACAATGTGATATCATTATATATCACAATGCTAAAATAAAAAATAGTGACAACATTAAGTACAATTGAGGATGTGGAGAAACTTGATGACTCATGCATTGCTGATGGGAATGCAAATGATACAATTTGGCTATTTCTTAAAAGCTAAACACATAGTTACTATGAGACCCAACAATGATAAATTCCTGGGAGTTACCCAGAAACATGAAAATGTATGTTCATATAAAAACTAGTGCATGAATGTTTGTATAAGCTTTATTTGTAAGTCAAAAACTAGAAACAACCCAAATGCACTTCAAAGGATGAATGTTTAAATAAACTATGCTTCATCCGTACCATGAATTAACACTCAGTAATAAAAAAGGAATAAACTGTTGAAACATGTAACAATCTGGATGAATCTCTAGAATACTAGGCCTGGTGAAAAAAGCCAGTCTCAAAAGATTACACACCATATGTTTCTGTTGAAATGGAATTTTTAAATGACAAAATTATACAAATGAAGAAAAGATTAGTGGTTGCCAGGGATTAAAGAAGGGGTAGGGCTAAGAGGGAAGTGGCCATGACAATAAGAGAAAGTATGAAGGATCCTTATGGTCAATTCAGTGTTCTGTATCTTGATGATACAACCAGGATATTGAAATTGATATATTGTATTATAGTTTTTCAAGATGTTACCATTTGGGGAAATGGGGTAAAATGTACACAGACTTTATTATTTCTTACAATTGCATAAGAATCTAAAATTATCTCAAAGAGGTAAAAAAGAAATAATGAAGATGTTTAAATAAAACACCCTCTGAAGATCGTGGAAAATAGTGAAAGATAAAATTTCCATTCAGTATTTTGAAATTATCTGACAGGGAAAGAAATATATAAATATATATTTATAAATATGTAAGTTTAATATAAATGTAATTTATAATTATATAAATATATAATAAAGATATAACATATAATAAATATAAATTATGATATGTAAATATTATAAACATGATTTATAATTATAAATATATTAAGTTATAAATAAATAGATTTAGTCAAAATGTATGGGCAGGCTTAATCTGGAACTGGCACCATTAAAGTAGAATGATGAAGGCCTGTGGGTCTGATTTCACAAGATTCAGAAAGAAGAGCTGAAACTGAGCTCTTGTAGTGAACCAGGTAGCTGAGGGCTCAGAGTCTTTAAAGGGGGATAAGCAAAACTCCTCTCAACCTCTTAGAGAAACAGTAATAATGGACAAAGTCCTCACTGGGTATTGAGTAAATGAACAATTATCTGGAAGATACTAGATATTCTCTAACCCTGTAGGTTAGGTACTGGAGTGAAGCAAAATAGCATGAAAACTGAGAACTAGGGAACTCCACATGGCACTAAGCGAACACAAAAATCACCCCCGAGGATTTTTTCTTTTTCTTTTTCTTTTTCTTTTTCTTTTTCTTTTTCTTTTTCTTTTTCTTTTTTTTTCTTTTTCTTTTTCTTTTTCTTTTTCTTTTTCTTTTTCTTCTTTCTTTCTTTCTTTCTTTCTTTCCTTCTTTCTTTCTTTCTTTCTTTCTTTCTTTCTTTCTTTCTTTCTTTCTTCTTTCCTTTTTTATTTAAGATTTTATTTATTTATTTGACGGAAAGAGAGAGAGAGAGCATGAGCAGGGGGGAGGAACAAGGGGAGAGGGAGAAGCAGGCTCTCTGCTGAGCCGGGAGCCTGACGTGGGGCTGGATCCCAAGACCCTGGGATCATGACCCTAGCTGAAGGTAGACGCTTAACTGACTGAGCCAACCAGGCGCCCCCCAAGGATACTATCATCACCCAAGAACCATGGAATACAAAACCATGGAAAACAAAACCGGGGGAAACACATTTCACTGAAGCAGATTCACAGGGGGAAAAAATTCAAACCACTTAAGGAAAAGGATATGTTAATAGATCCAACTGAAATAGTAAATTTCTTCCCAAGATCTAGAAATAATAACATACGGAGGTTTTAATGTAAGTAATTGTAGCTGCATCTTTTTTTTTAAAGATTTATTTATTTTAGAGAGTGGGTGCATGGGGGTGCTGTGGACAGAGGGAGAGGGAGAGACAGTCTTAAGCAGATTCCATCCTCATTGTGGAGCCCAACTGGGGTCTCAATCTCCCAACTCTGAGATAACAACCTGAGCCAAAACCAAGAGTCAGACGCTTAAGGAATGGTGCCACCCAGATGCCCTCACTGTAGTTGCATCTTATGTGAAGTTATAGAAAGATAATGAAAAAATGGGCAACCAAAAATATTTATAACATCATTTTTTAATCTTTTAAAGAACCCTCCATAAAATGATTAAATGCTGTTAATGTTGGGATCTGAATATATGAATGCTTGCTATGTTTTGCTTACACTAGTTTGTGCTTTAAACTTTTAGAAAAAAAAAAAAAACTCAAAAAATTGAGGAGTACTGGAATTAGCTGGAGTACCTGACCTAGGGCACAGTGGGTCCTTGATTCAGCTGTTTTCCTTTATTATATATAGACAACTTGAGAGCAGAAGAACCAAGAATACAACTTACAATAAAATGTTACCATGCTCTGGGTGATAGGCTTAACATAACGATATACTTTATTGAGGGCATCTCAAAGGTTTCAATAATGAAACAGAGCTTTCTTTGCAGGAATATTTATATTGTATCAACAAATTCCTCTGGCGATGAATAAAAAGGGCCTACAAAGGATAAACAATGTTAAAAATCCACAAAAGCATAGCTCACTAAAGCTGAAATCTAAAACACCATGCAAGATAACTAACAAATTATTTAAGAAACGGTTTGGCAGAAAGGGAACAGGGAAAGTTTCCATACAGAGAAATGGAAAATGAAGACCTAGTTTCACATTGGCTATTCCCTGTTTGGCCCTTTTTGAATAGTTTAAGACATAACATAAAAAATAACCACAGACGCTTAAACACATATATAAAGAATTTGTGTTGTTTCCTTAGATACTTTTTTTAAAGTCTTTATTCAAATTCCAATTAGTTAACATACAGTGTAATATTAGTTTCAGGTGTACTATATAGTGATTCAGCACTTACATAAGACATCCAGTAAGTGACCTCATTAATCACCATCACCTATTTCACCCATCCCCCCACACAGCTCCTCTCTAGTAATCATCTGTTTGTTTCCTATACTTCAGATTCAGTTTCTTGGTTTGCCTCTTTTCTCCCCTAAGATCATTTGTTTTGTTTCTTAAATTCCACATCCTTAGATAACTTTTCTTTAAATATCCTTGATCTGCGGCGCCTGGGTGGCTCAGTCAGTGAAGCGTCTGCTTTCAGCTCAGCTTGTGATCCCTGAGTCCTGGGATCAAGCTCCTCATTGGGCTCCCTGCTCAGCAGGGAGTCTGCTTCTCCCTCTCTCTCTGCCTGTCCCTCCTCCTGCTCCTGTGTGTGCTGTGCAAGCGCTCTCTCTCTCTCTCACGTGCTCTCTCTTGCTCTCTCTCTCAAATAAATAAATTAAACTTAAATAAATAAATAAATAAATAAATAAATAAATAAATAAATAAATAAATAAATAAATATCCTTGATCTTTCCAACAAAATGCTGATGCCATTGTTGACATTAGAAGTATTCTGGGCTTCATGAATTCAGAAAATGGAATATACAGAGGGTTCGAGGGGTATTATAAATAACATTTAACAGAAAGTCAAACTACAGCAAGAGAGAATCTCAATATCAGTGATGTTTAGTACCTTATGCCCTAAGATATAAATTAACATAGCCAATTAGTTCAGAAGCCTTTACTCTTCTATGGCTACCAACAATTTTATAGGTAAATGAATGACATTACAATTGTTGACCATACTTACATTAGTATAATAGCAAATTAACAGAAAAAAAAATTATTGTCAATCTGTACACTGAAAATTTCCATATTAATGGTAAATCTTCACAGGTCTAAATCAGAAAGAACAAAACTGTCCAAATCCTCCCAGAAAAAGGTTGGGATATTAAACAAAATAGAGGTGTGTTTATAGAACTATTCAGCTTAGTAGAGGTGCTGATTGATAGAAGCACAAATTTTCCTAATTAACAGAATGATAAAGAGGGAAGAGAGAGAAAGAATGAGAGAATACTTCGAATCCCTAATAAAAAATGTTCTCAAGCTAAATATAGAATTCTGTAGTCATATATATTTTTTGGAAACAAGGGATTCATTACCCAAACTATTTTTTTGTTTGATTATGTGTTTGTTTTTTTCTTGTCTAATTTCTAATACCTTCTAACAAAGCAGGTATTTTTAACATACACTTGGATAAAAGATGCTGAAGGGAAACTCTTAGATTTGTATAAGAAAATAGGACTTGGGCTTCTACTTAGGATGTAGAAATTCCCAAAAGAAAATTGAGTATTCCCACTTGAACATAGAGAAAAAAGCCTAGTAATCTAAAAATTTTAATTTTTTTATTTAGCTCATCAGAAAGCTACAGTAATTAGATCGTCAAATAAACTAAATTCCAAAGAGAGACAAGATCTCTCTACTGACAACAGGCCACGTGAATTGTTTCAGAACATTTGAGGATAAAGCTGCCTTCCAAGCAATAAAAAGGCCAGGAAATTTTCTGAGTTACTAAAGCCCAAGTTTAGAACTATGGCAGTGTGAGACACTTGGGAGCCCCAGACATAAGGGGAGTTCGCATTTGCTGCTAAATTCTTTTCCATGGGCTTTCATTGGTGCACAAGAGAGATTTGGGGCAGAGCAAAGATCTGCGACCCTGAGTAGTGCAGGTGGATAGAAGTGTTAAGCCTCTGGGAGAGGGGCAGTAAACCCTCTCACCCCTAATGAGATCCCTTGGTTTAAGGGGAGGGAGGAGTAAAAGCAAAACTCCTTTTGCTCTGGGGCATGATGGCAAACCATTTTGTCCCCTAGCCAGCTTCTTCTATAGCTGAAGTCGAAGTAAAATCTTTTTTGGGAAGGAAAGGCAGGACCCCTCCGGAGCAGAGGAACAAGGAGAACTGAATTACCTACAGAAGAGGGTGGGTAGCACTCACATACCCAGGACCAATCACAATCACAGAGAGAGGACAGAGTTTGGCCACAGCTGAGAAGAGAGACAGTGCTCAAAAGGACATACCCCAAAAGCCTAAGAGATACAACTAATAAGCCATTGGTAGAGATAGAATTATATCATAAAATGATTCAATTCAAAAGACAGGGGAAAAAGGAATGGGAAATGGATGGGGCAAATAGGATGCAGCTAGCAATATCTTAGGTTTAAATCCAATCATATCAATACTTACAATAAATGTGAATGTCATGCAAAATGTGTACATGTTTAACAATAGAACTTTTATACACATGAGGCAAAAATTGATAATATTGATAGGAAAAATAAACAAATCTACTCTTACGGTTGAAGAATCCAACATTTATCTCTCAGTAATCAACAGAACAAGAAGTCAGAAAATCAGTAAGGTTATATAAGACCTGAATGACACTATTAACCAACTTGAAGTAATTGACATTTTTCAAACATACCACCCAACAAGAGCACAGTGTACATTCTTCTCAAGTGAACATGGAACATTCACCCAGGTAACTTGTATTCTGGACCATGAAACAAATCTGAACAGAATTAAAATCATATAATGTATATTATCTAACAGCAAAATAATTTAAACTAGAAACTGATAGAATGACATGTGGGCCATTTCACAAATATTCAGGAATAAACACACTTCTAAATAAGCCATGGGTCAAAGTGATAGTCCCAAGTGAAATTAAAACATTTCGAATTAAAAATTAAAGTATACTATGTCAAAACTTTTGGGATACCACTAAAGTAGTGGTAGAGTGGAATTCACAGAATCAAAGGTTTATATTTTAAAATAAGACAAGTCAAATCAATATTCTAAGCCTCTACTTTAAGAACCTAGAAGAAGAAGAGCAAATTAAATACAAAATAAGCAGACAGAGAGGATGTTATAGATAAGAGCCGAAATAAATTAAAAACAACCAAAAAAGAGAGAACATTAAAAAAAATCAAAAGATTTTTTTTTAAATTTTATTTATTTGGGAGAGAGAGAATGAGTAGTGGGGAGGAGCACAGGGAGAGAGAGAGAGAGAAAAGCAGACTCCCCACTGAGCAGGGAGCCCGACACAGGGCTCGATCCCAAGACCCTGGAGATCATGACCTGAGCTGAAGGCAGATGAGCCACCCAGGCACCCCCAAATGATGGTTTCTTAAAAAGGTCAAGATAATAGATAAAAATCTACCCAGAGTGGTCAAGAAAATAAGAGAGAAGAAATACACTATTTTAGACAATATTTAAGAGGATAATGAGCATGTTGTGAAGAACTCATGTCAATGAATTTGATAACTTAAGTGAAATACTTATTTCAAAAACACAGACTACCAAAACTTCATCTAGAAGAAATATATAGCCCCCCATCTATTTTTCCCTCCTGTATATTTAAAGGTAATTTAATTTATAATTAAAAACTTGAACCACAAAGTAAACTCCAGGCACAGATGATTTCACCAGCAAATTTTAACAAACATTTAAGGAAGAAATTTTATCCCAAATCATCCAGATCCTGGAAGAAGAAACACATTCCAACTCACTTTATGAGGTTAACATTATCTTGATAAAATTTAGTGCATTAAGTGGAAATGACAAAAACATCATGAGAAAGGTCGAAGATTTAAATAAATAGAGATATGTACCATGCTATCGGGTTTGAATATTGCTAAACTCCTATTCAGTAGATTCCACAGAATAACAAAACGCCCACAGGTTTTGTCTATCTGTTTTGGTTTATTTAGGTTTTGTTTTCATAGAAGGTTACAAACTGATTCTAAAACACATGAAAACACAAAGCAGAAGAGCCAAAACAACTTTGAAAACTTAAAAAAAAAAAAAAAACAGTTGAAGGACTCACATAATTGATTTCAAGATTTGAGCTAGCTTTTTTTTTTTTTTTAAAGATTTTATTTATTTATTCGACAGAGATAGAGACAGCCAGCGAGAGAGGGAACACAAGCAGGGGGAGTGGGAGAGGAAGAAGCAGGCTCATAGCAGAAGAGCCTGATGTGGGGCTTGATCCCATAACGCCAGGATCACGCCCTGAGCCGAAGGCAGACGCTTAACCGCTGTGCCACCCAGGCACCCCTTGAGCTAGCTTTTAATTCTATCTGTGCAAACTGATGAAGAAATTACAAAAGAAATACTTTCCTTCTTGAGGAAATTCCCTAGCTTTTTTCACATATTAGTCTGTTTCTGGTCCTAGCCTGTTTATCAGTTTCCCTATAACTTAGAAAATATGCCTTTCAAATCTGAATATCAAACAAGACTGAGAAGCATGGATCCTTCTATAATGGTACACTGAGACTTAGACTTGTTAAACTAAGCTATGGAGTAACTGAAGAAACAAGTTTTAAATGAATAGAAACATTTATAAAGACTTGCATTAAGATTCCTAAAAAAATAAATAAAAATGAAAATAAAAATTATTTCATAAATGACGGAACAAGAATGATCTAATTGGAAACAATTCATGTGAAAAAGTGAATTTATTTTAGTTTCCAACATGCTAGATAGAGACACCTGTGTGGGTTACTATTAATGTATTAATGCAAACTTGTATAATGGGAATATCCAGATAAAGAGATGCAAACCTTGGAACAGACAGGGTGGTGATAAATAATTATCTCATGTTAAAAAAAATAAAGAAAAATGATTTAAAGAGCTAAGATATTTAATCTGAAGAAAGTGAAATGTTTCTGGTTCAGAGACGTGAACACTTTACAATTTGAAGGGTTGCTACATGAAAGATAAATGAGATTTTTAAAGCTGTCATAATACAAATTTCCAAAAGACACAGGTGACATGACCAATAACACAATTCCTACTTGTTTAAAAAATTTGAATTTGCAGGAGTAACAGACTGTCCTGCCAAGCATGGGTCTTCTACAGGAGACTTTTTGTCCCCCTGTGTCAGACCAAAACAGAAACATTTTCTTATACATGTGTCAGACCTTGTATAAGAAAATGTTTCTGTTTTGAGAACAGTGATAGGTTAGGGGATCATTCCAGAGTGCCGGTACTTTGAAAATCGCTTTTCCTCTTCTTAGCAAATAACTAAATAAATAACAATGCAATCATACTCTTTACTCAATTTATTTTTTTTTACTTATTTTTTTCTTTACTCAATTTAAAATATTGATAAATCAAGAGAAAGGAGCCTCATGCACCATTGGTGGGAATGCAAACTAGTGGAAACCACTGTGGAAAACAGTATGGAGGCTCCTCAAAAAATTAAAAATAGAACTACCACATGATCCAGTAATCACACTGCGTATTTACCCAAAGAATACAAAAGAATACAAAAACACTATTTTGAAAGGATATATGTACCTATATGTTTATTGCAGCATTATTTACAATAACCAAATTATGGAAGGAGCCCAAGTGTTCACTGATAGATTAATGGATAAAGAAGACGAATGGAGGGGCACCTGGGTGACTGAGTCATTAAGCATCTGCCTTTGGTTCAGGTCATGATCTCGGAGTCCTGGAATTGAGCCCCAAGTCAGACTCCCTGCTCAGTGGGAACCCTGCTTCTCCTTCTCCCACTCCCCCTGCTTGTGTTCCCTCTCACTGTATCTCTCTCTGTCAAATAGAAAAAAAATCTTAAAAAAAAAAAAAGATGAATGAATAATATCCCATCGTGTATTTTTATGACTGAATAATATTCCATTCTGTATATATATTCAGCCATAAAAATGAATGAAATCTTGCCATTTGAAACAGCATGGATGGAGTTAGAAAGTATAATGCTAAGCAAAATAAGTCAGAGAAAGATGAATACCATATAATTTCACAGGTATGTGGAATTTAAGACATAAAACAAGCAAATAAAGCCGGGGTGGGGGGAGGGGAGGAGAGACAAACCAAAAAATAGACTCTTAACCATAGAGTTAGTAACAAACTGATAGTTACCATGTGGGTGGGGGGGATGGGTGAAATAGGTGAAGGGAATTGACACTACACTTATCATGATGGACACTGAGTAATGCATCGAGTTGTTGAATCACTGTATTGCACACTCGAAACTAATATAATACTCTATGTTAACTATCCTGGAATTAAAATTTTAAAAAATATAATATTGATAAATTAAAAATGAAATCCCAAAGTTAGAAGGAGATAAAGGGAGTTTAAAATAGTCCCCTTTCCCTAAACATATAACACATTGAGTCCTGTTTACAAAAAGAAACAAAATGTTAATGAGTACATGGCCTGCCATCTGAATAGTTATGAATGTTGTCATTCTTTACAAAGGTGGTCTTTAGAATTATCTGCTAAACTCTAAATAAGAAACTCAAAATTATAACTGTCTTGTTTATATTGAGCCATACTATTCTGATGCAAATTATATAATCTTTATCAAAAAGATCTAATCTACTTCATGTTTTGGGGTTTGTGTACATTTGCCTATGTGTGTGGTGAGAGTGTATCATTTCTTTCAAGTTCTTTGTTTGGAAACTGGCTACATTAAAAACAGTATTACTTAAGTAAATTGCTTACATTGTCTCATAATTTAATTAAGTAAACACCTTTACAACATTTTCGGTATTTCAGATAAAAACATTCTTTAATAGGAAAACATACTAGTTGTGACGTCAGTCTTCTCAGTGCAAGAATGACATCTCAGAACACTTCTCCCTATTATTTAAAGCAAGGTACATTTGTCTTGGGAGATTCTAGCCTTTTAGGAAAAGCTTGAGTAAAGTGAAAATCAATGGTCAAAAGAAATACTTGCTTCTTTGAAACCTGTTTCTTGTAAGTTCAGCAGTAAGAGCCACTATATTATCCCATAAGCTTTAGGCATTTTTGTTCTTAATGTGCACAAATGAAAATGAAAAGAGAATTTGCCCATATAAATGTTTATTTTGCACTGCCATGATGGGAAACAATCACTTTCCCACTACCACAATGTCAAGGAAGAAGCTTTTTACCCTAGAAATTTGATTAAACCTGATGATAAGAATAATCTGTTTGCCTTGGGAGATAATATTACAGAATCCCTGTTGTAAAGCAGTAACTGAGAAAAATTCTTGCCCTCATAATATGAAAAGTTATATAATATTATCTAATTCCTACATATTACTGATAATAAATATTTTTCTTCTCTGGAAATAGTCAAACAAAAAGTAGAAATCCTAGCTAAATTATGTTTTAAAATCGATACAACTTATTAATTAAATGCAAAGGGAATTTTGAAAAATTTTGTAAATCAAAATTATTTACATATCAATCTATCTTTAAAAATCATAAATTTTGGCACAAAATTCATAAACTGTGACTAATCACTCTGTATTTTTTAACTTGTGAAGAACCAAACAATATCCACTCAGTTCTACAGGATTTAGAATATATATAAGAAAAGACTTCAGGACATATCAATGAATAATCTTTAAAAAGCTGAAAACATTATACTGAAATGTATGCTAAAATTAATCAAGCTTATGACTATTTAAAAAAATAAGGAAAAATAATTAGACTGTGGAGAATTGTACTGTTTATGTATTTCTCTAAAGTACCATTTATTTTATTTTTTTTCAAAGATTTTATTTATTTATTTGACAGAGAGAGACAGCGTGAGAGGGAACACAAGAAAGGGGAATGCGAAAGGGAGAAGCAGGCTTCCCTCCGAGCAGGGAGCCCAACGCAGGCTCGATCCCAGGACCCAGGGATCAAGACCTGAGCCAAAGGCAGACACTTAAAGGCTGAGCCACCCAGACACCCCTAAAGTGCCATTTATTTTAAATAACAATAATTTAGATTCAATTGGGAAATGTAAATCTTACATGTATAGACTAGTAAAATTTGTCTCTTTTCAAAAAGAGAGATGCTCTGTGATTGATGAAAAGTGTTTAGCAATGTATCTTTGAATTATTTGCATTTTGTCATAGAATTTCTTTTCTAGTAGAAGGGAAGTATATATAAGGGCCGTATTCTCATGCTCAGATTTGGAGTGCATGGCAGGCACGAAATGGTGTAACGTATGAGGAAGTAGTTGGCTTCAACAAGCGCTAGATTTACTGCTATTCAGAGCAGGTAACGGAGCCGGAGAACAAGCTAGCCACCATGGACACGTTTTTATGATTTCAAAATGATGTGGTTCTTGTTCTTTTTCCTGCTGTTTTCTCTGAATATTGACCTGAAACCCTGTATTTTTTATAGTAAAGCTGAGTGATAACTGAATGTAGGTCTATTTTGCAAAAAGCGACTGGAATACATAACTTTTTACCATACACAAAATACAACTTGCTACCAGAGAATCCAAGCACATGGCACAATGTAAGTGTGTATTAAATGCTGTTACATTTCGTTGAATTGAGTGAACGATTTTTATGGCTTGTCTTCATTCGGATGCTCATCTCCTGCCAGCAGTGTTCCCAGACACTTGACATACCTTATGTTATGTAAACACAAGCCTCTTAATTATGTCTCATTATCTCCCTTTCAAAGGAGAGAGGTGATCTGAGGGATTGGATATAGCGTAATTAAATTACTTTTCAAAGATTAAACATTTAAGGAAATCTCTGTTTAGAATTAATCTAATTTGCTAGTATTGCTTCTTTAACCACAGATAAATTAATTCCAATTTTCAGAATAACATGCTCCAGAAAAACTCCAATGTTGGTAAAATTAAAACTAAATAGAAAACACCATCAAGGGGTGCCTGAGTGGCTCAGTTGGTTAAGCGTCCACCTTTGGCTCATGATCTCAGGGTCCTGGGATCTAGCCCCCAAGTCAGGCTCCCTGCTAGGTGGGTAGTCTGCTTTTTGTCCTTCCTCTCCCTCCGCCCCTCTCTCCCTGCTCATGCTCTTGCCGTCTCTCTCAAAGTGAATGAATAAAAAAGAAAAGAAAAGATCAGGAAAGTAAAGCTTGATTGAATATATAGATTGTTGACTACTTCAGGTCTGCATTTTCCTTTAAGCTCCAGCGAGATAAACAAATAAAGCAAAATAATGTTGTACTTTATTTTTTAATAAGCCTAGAAAATTTTAGTTTTGATTTTAGCCTCATCCTTATTGAATTTCTGTAGGCAAGCAGGACTGGACATTTTGATTATCTGGTCAGGCCATTTTCCTGCCTCATGACCTAGGTCTCTCTAAAACACAGAGGTTGCTATGAAATGGAGGATAATATAAGACTTACAGAAAAGGAAGGAAAAAAAAAAAGGAAAGTCACAAAGACAAAAATTATATTCCTATTAAGGTATGGTGCTTCCGGTGACAGGGACAATCTTATGTAATCCAGGTTCAGACATAAATTGAAAAACAATTTATTTAGTGAGTCTAAAATCGAATATACCTTTTGACCCACTATCTGTATTGCTTGAAAATTATCCTCATTGTATACTCAGAGAGTCCTCCACATAAATTTTAGGCAGAGACACATGATGATAGCACAGAACAACTAGTTTGATCACTCTCTTTATTGACATGATGTCTCTTTCTTGGTATTTGAATGAATGAATGATTATTTTTGACTTGGCAATCCATTACATTATCACATTTCAATGAATCAAAGATGCACAATTGATTCATCACTATTTTATGACACTAAGAAGTTACTCATTTTACTTTCAAAGCACCCTCAATAGTCAATTTTTAAAACCTATTTTTATGAAAGAAGAGGTATATTTTATAATTGAGGTCATACAATAACATAAATAGAGTACAAAATATAACTCAGTGTAAGTTTCTGTTTCATAGACTATTCTTATAGGGAAACATGACTTTTTGCAAGTTGTGAAAGATTTTTATTTGACAAGTCTGTCTATTATAGACAAGTAGAGATAAACTTTGTAGTAAAGCAGCTTAACAATAATAGGGTCCTAATACCTTTACTTTTTATTTCAGAAAGCATAGTGGAAAACACTGGAATCCATGATAAAAGGACAAAGTCAAATATAATATTACTTGAGACTTTTGTCAAGTAGATGATTTGCTTAGGTCCCTCTTTAGTCATATACTAGTGACCATTTTTATTTCCCTGGGTCATAAATATTTGAAATCTTGGCTTTCTTATGAGCATTAAAATGTAATGACCAGCACAATCTACAAATAAATGAAATATTTTAAGGCCAGAAATTGTATCTTCAATTTTGTCTGTATTGTATCTTCAATAATCTTCTCAAGATGATGTACAACAAAATATGGATCCCCCCAGGTCCAGGAATCATGAATAGAAATAGCAGTGACTAATAGAAGACCTGTTTCTTCCTTATGTCTCCCCCACCCCACCCCCCAGCAAAGAAACTTGTCACAGAAACTCCCCAGTAGACTTGCTATCATGTCGTTGGTCTGAGCTGGGTCATATGCTCATTCAGAAACATGTCACCAGCAAATTACCTTAGACCAGTCCGATATGATCATATTGGAGAGAAAAGGTAAACTCTGGAATAAGATCTAGGCTCTGCAAGTAAGGAAGAAAGGAAAAGCAGCCATTGGGCTGCAGCTGTCAAAATTTATCTCAGCAACTCACTTACTATTCCAGGGCTCTGTTTTTCAGTTTCAAATGGAGATAATCTTTTTGATGTATAGTAGGGGTTTTGAGGAATTTGGGGTTCATCAAGGAAACAGATATGACAATGAGAGGTAGTAACAGACAAGCTTTGCTGGACAAGCAAACAAGCAGCATTTGCACGGTGTTACGTGAGAGGGAAACTCCCTCACAGCATGACTGTCAAGAGGCTTAAGGTACAGAAGCCACCGTCTAGAAGGGGAGAAGGGCAAGGGAACTTCAGAGGAGAGGGGTGTTGGAGAGGTGGCTTCTGTGTCTAGATGATATCACTCAGTAGCGTATTAGGGAATGTCAAGATCAGAGAACTCCGAAGGGCAGCAGCAGATTAAGGCCTAATAACAGCAAGGCCCTATTTTATCAATAGGTAAGAGCTATTGGGTGAGGTTTAATGGAGTATACAAAGAAAGCAGGCTCTAAGTGGCCAAAGTTGGCTTGTTTGGGCTATTTTTAAAATAATAGGATATATAAAAATTTGAGTCTGGTGTCAGTAGACTTTTGAGGTAACAGGTCTCAGCCTGCAGTGGAGATATCTAGACCCAAGGGGCTAATACAGAGGAGTCATCTTCGGCTTATCTATATAAGACTTTCTCATAAAGTCATTGTGTTGGGGTCAAATGAATGAAGGATGGAGATGCAATGAATATTCACAATGGCACCAATGGATATTCACATTTTTTTTTTAATTTATTGACTTATTTGAGAAAGAGAAAGAAACCATGAGCTGGGGGAGGGAGCAGCAGAAGGAGAAGGACAAGCAGACTTTCTGCTGAGCAGGGAGCCTGTTGTGGAGCCTGGATCCCAGGACCTGGAGATCATGAGCTGAGCCACCAGATGCCCTAGATATTCACACTGTTAAACTGGTAAAAGTTAGTTCATCTCCTCATTGCATTTTATAACACTACCACCAATGTTTTCTGGCCCTAAATCAAGTATTCATAAAGAATGGGCCAGACAATTTTCCTCAGTCAGGGTATGCTGACAATAAAATGATGGGCCTCAGTGAGAGTATGCTAATCATTGCTAATCATCTCAGTGACTTCACACCATTAAAGTGTGATCCTTGTTAACAGAAAAATCTAGTCAAATGTATGTACATCACTCAAACCTTTCATGTGACTAAGGCAACCCCTGTTTTTTCATCTGGTGTCTCTGCTTTGGAGTCCTCCATTAGAACCTCTGGATTTGGTCAGAAGATGAGGGAAGATGGTATAGAAAAGACAGAACTGCTGTCAATTATGTCAGCTTGGAGGTGTTCATCACCTCAATTTATGTTCCAGTGGTGAAAATGGAAGACTTAAACCCAGAAAACAAAAAACAAAACTTCAAATGTTTATATTATCCTCCCCCCAGTGTTCTTAAATACGTTATAAATGGAATCACCTTATCTAGAAAGTACAAGGGACGTTACAGTGCAAACTTTTGAAGGAGCAGTGAGTCAAATCCTGAATATCAACTCCAGTAGCATTTGCGTGGGGCTTCATAAGTATCCTTTTTAGTTAGTTATTTGCCAATATAAAGTTTTTTACTTGTTTATTTTTATCGTTTTTGTTACATTAGTATAGAAAGAGAAAAACGTGAGCTCTTTCACTTTCTTAAAAATATATTAACAAAGAATGAAAAATATATTAACAAACAATGAATAGATCAGATTTTTTTTAACGCATCTTAGGGTGCCTGGGAGGTGCAGTTGGTTAAGTGTCGGACTCTTCGTTTCAGCTCAGGTTGTGATCTCAGGGTCAGGAGATTGAGACCCACGTTGGGCTCCATGCTCAGCACAGAGTCTGCTTGAGATTCTCTGTCCTCTCCCTTTGCCCCACCCACTTGTGCATGTGCGTGTGCTCTCTCAAATAAATAGATAAATAAATCTTAAAGAAAAAAAAGTATCTCTACTTTTATATTAGGGATGAAAGTTCCCAAAGTAGTTCACTCTTTTATTTGGACTGTAACAAGACATTTTTGTACTTCAGAAAAAAAAAAAAAGATTGTAATTTCAAGAAAAAAAGTTTTCAGTTGTTATCAGGATTTCTACCCAATCATGTCTGACAGAAACACTGAAGTATGTAGTGCTATTGAAGAGGATTGTTACGATATCCAAGAAACAATCAACCTAGCAGCTAGTTCTCAGCATGACAGAGCAGACATCTCATGAATGCCTAAAAAACAAACAAATAGAACAAAAACAAAAACAAAACAAAACAAAAACACTTGAAGAAATTATGAAATTGCTTCTGAATCTATACAATTTAAGGCCTGAAAATCTCAGAGACATTTAATAGCTAAGCTGTATCGAGTGTTATGATGGCCAAATAGTGTCAAAGTGTTTTGTTTGTGATAATTCCTTTAATTCCCATAATGACTATGTGATAACTAGTGATACACACTTTCAGATAAGAAAATTGAGAGACAGAAAGAAAGCAATTTGTTCAAGTTCATTCCATTGGTTGGTGGAAGAGCAAGAATAAGAAGTTAGACTATGTCATTTCAGAGCACATGCCATTCATGATTGTACCATAAAGGTTCTCATGAGGAAAATGCAATAACTTCTTGATGAGATAAATATTGATTGATTAGTTTGATCATTTAATTCAAAATCAAACTTCAATATTATGTGTATTGTCAGGATCAAACTGAATGAAGAAAGGGCAGAAATTCTCAGAACGTGCATTTTTAAAAACATTCTAATGCTATTCTAGTTTAACGCCTACTAGGTCACTTGTGGATTTTTTCAAATATTCAGTGCTATCAATTTATTTTAAATAAGCAACAGCAGATATAATTGCTGAATAGAATCCATTGTTTGGATATACAATATTTTTTTCCCATTTACCAGGAAATGGATGTTTGCATTTGTTCCATTTTGGGGCTATTATCAATAATGCTGCTGTGAACATTTCTATATTAAGTCCTTGGATTGACATATGTTTTCGTTTCTCTAGGAGTGGAATTACTTGATCATATGGTAAATTTACATAGCTTTTTAAGAAATTACTAAACTGTTTTCCAAAGCATCTTCACCATTTTATATTTCCATGAGCAATGTATGAGGGTTCCAGTTTCATTGACACTTGTCTGTTTTTTATAGACATCCTAGTGTCTGTGAAGTGGTATCTTTAATTTGCTTTTATGACTAATAATGTTGAGCATCTTTATATGTGCTTATTGGCCATTCTTATAGCTTCTTTAAGAAAATACATATTCCAACCCTTTGCTAATTTTTATTTGGATGATTTGTCATCTTATTATTGATTTGTAAAATTTCTTTATACTTTCTAGTTACCTGTATCAGAGATAAGGTTTGCAAACACTTTTTCTCAGTCTGTGACCTATCTTTTCATATTCTTGATGGTTTTTTATGAAGTTTAACAATTTTTAACTTTTATGACATCCAATTTATCAATTATTTCTTTTGTTGCTAATGTTTTGGATTTTGTAGCTAAGAAGTAATTACCTAACCCAAGGTCACAGATATTTATGCCTGTTTGTTCCCCCCCCCCCCAAGTGCTTTATAGTTTTAGCTCCTAAATTTGGGTGCATGGTCCATTTTAAGTAAATGTGTTTGGTGTGAGATGGCATCTTTGTTAAAAATCAATTGATCACAGAAATACAAATCAAAACCACAATGAGATACACCTTACACTAATCAGAATGGCTAGAATCAAAAAGATAAGAACTAACAACTGTTGGCAAGAATGTGGAGGAAAAAGGAACTTTATTGGGGGAATATAAATTGGTATATCCACTGTGAAAAACAGTATGGAGGTTCCTCAAAAAATTAAAAAAAAATTAAAAATAGAAATGCCATATGATCCAATAATTCCACTACTGGGTATTTACCCAAAGAAAACAAACACCCTAATTTGAAAAGATATATGCACCCCATTGTTCGTTGCAGCATTATTTACAATAGCCAAGATATGGAAGCAACCTAATTGTCCATTGATAGATGAAGGATAAAGAAGATGTAGTCTATATGGAATGGAATATTAGTCAACCATAAAAGAGGATGAGATATTATTGTTTGTGACAACATGGATAGACCTAGAGGGTATTATACTAAATGAAATAAGTCAGACAGAGAAAGTCAAATACCATATGATTTCACTTATATGTGAAATCTATAAAACAAAACAAATTAATAAAAAGGCGGAATCAGACCTATTAATAAAAGAAACCCAGGTTTCCCAGAGGGAAGGGGTGGTGGAGGATTGGCAAAATGCGTGAAGAGGAGTGGAAGATACAGGCTTCCAGTTATGGAATGAATAAGTCATGGGAATAAAAGGCAAAGTGTAATATGTATAGTCAATGATATTGAAATATCATTATATGGTGACAGATGACAGCTACATTTGTAGTGAGCATAGTATAATGTATTGAGTTGTTGAATCACTGTGTACACATGGAACTAATGTAACATTGTGTATCAACTATACTCAAAAGAAAAGCAATTGATTATAAATATATGGATTTATATAGTAGCATATATACATTCTTATATCTGGAGTCTCACTTTTGTTCCCTTGATCTAAAATGTCTGTATCAGCACTATACTGTTTTGATTGCTGTAGCTTTATAGTAAATTTTGAACGCAGAAAATGTAAGCCTTTGACTTAGTTTTCTTTCAGCATTGTTTCGGCTATTCTAGGTCTTTTGCATTTGTATATAAGTTTTGGAGTCTGCTTGCCTGTTTCTGAAAAAGAGCCTATTGTTTTTTTGATAGATATTTCATAGGATCTATACACGAATTTGTAGAGAATTGCAATCTTTATAGTGTTGAGTTCCAATCTGTGACATGGAATATCTCTTAATTTATCTAGAGCTTCAATTTCTTTTACCAGGATTTTGTAGTGTCAGTGTGTACTTGTTTTGTTAAATTTATTCATAAATATTTTGTTATTTTGATACGTGTGTAAATGGAATTGTCTTCTTGATTACATTTTTGGATCGTCCATCATTAGTAGTATAGAATTATCATGAATTTTTGTATATTGACTTTGTGTCCTTGTGACCTTGTAGTTGTGTGTCAGTGTGTATGTGTGTATATGTGTATGTGTGCTCCTTAGGACATTTTATAAACAGGATCACATTGTCTGCAAATAAAGACAGTTTTACTTTGTTCCTTTCCAATCCTGATACCTTTTTTTCTTTTTCTTGACTCATTTTTCTGGATAAAAGCTCTCACACAATGTTGTGTTAAGTGGTAAGAGCAGACATCCTCACATTGCTCTTTATCTTAGGGGCCAAGCATTCAAATTTTCCCCTTCAATTTTGGTGTTAGTTGCAAGTTTTTTGGAGAAGTTCTCTCTTACTCATTATTGAGATTTTATTATGAATGAATGTATATTGAATTTTTAATGTTGTCACATGATTATTTTGTATTTATTGAAATCATGTGAGTTTTTTTCTTAATGGATATAATTTTAAACTAATGACAAAGATAAATGAGGATTTGACTTTTATTTTTTTATTTTTTGCAAATGCTAGTAGTATCATGGTATGCTAAAGGTAAATGGGAAATTCACTATTAAGTATGCAATGACTGGGAAGGGACTCTTATATCTCAAATTATAATAAGGCCTAGAGACTTTTAAAAGCAATTCATGTCCTGGTTAAATAATTTTCTTCTATAAGTCTTTCTCAGTTATAAAAATAGGGAATTCACAGGGTTCTATTTTAAATCCTGTTGATTGAAAACCATTTTAAGAATCCTATCTATAGTTGCAATAAGATTTAAGCTAAGTTGGCATGTTTTTAAATTAATTTTAGTATAAGTTTATATATTTACAACAGAATCCTTAAAAGAAGTATAAATCTCAGGTGCAATTTTTAATAGCTTTTAACATTCGGTGTGATAAGTGAAGTGTCTATTTTAATTGGTAACAAGTGAGAGGGATAGAGGAATTTAATGAATATGATGATTCAAATTTATATTATGTACAAAATGGTACAACCAAGAAATTATAACCCAGATAAAGCTCTACATAAATTTTTTAAAAATGTAAGTCAAACATAATCCTGCCAAGAGAAAAAAAATGAAATTATTTCTTTTTAAAAATATAGTTAATTATTTCATAACTCTGATCAAAGTATCTTCACTACAGTTCTAGTTATGTTAAGGCACTAGTGTACTACACTAAACAATCCCATAATTAGGTCTAACATTTAATGAGTGCCTTTCTAATTATAGGCACTTTACTGAGAGATTTAAAAGGTTTGACTAGTTTTCAGAGCAGTCTAGCAAATAATATTTATTAACTGTAATCTTGAACAGATTATTTAACTCTTTGCACTTTGTCTTTTTTTAGTAACCTACTTCATGGGATTATGAAATTATTAAAATTTTAAGGAGTTTATAGCAAGACCAGATATATTACATGCAATAACTAAATATTCTCATTTTCTATTTTATAGAAAATAGTGAGTAGGTCAATTACTTTTCTATTTTCTTAATCTACTACTCTTAAAATTCCCCCTCTGCCCTTTAAGCTGTTTTATTTCTTGTATTCCATTTTGTTTGACATTAATATTGTTACGCTGGTTGAATTTGATTCGAATTGCCTGTTTTTCTTTTTATATTCCTTAATTTTATATTCCTTAATATTTTTTAGAGCTTCTCTCTCCAGATATAATGGCTCCAACCTCAGTATGGATAGGGAGGTATTGACAAGGGACCAATCAGAAGTGGATAATGTGTTTATATTAATTATAATCTGCTTTTCTGCCATATTAGACTCTGTTTCCACCCTGATGTTACCCTATGACCCTGAACTTCTGCTACTACTATTCTGGGTACAAATCTGCATGAGTCATTCATATTTATGACACTTTATGAGTGAGGAGACTGAGTGGCCCTGTTCTGGATTGCCTTTCCAAGGATATCTGTATGGTGAACAGCCTTTGAAGAGGGAGAGAGAGTCTTTCTTCAGAACAAAAGCAGGTTTGCTTATAGTCTTGAAAGAGAAGAGTTAATGTTCCCACCCTGGGAAAGGGAGGGTTTACTTATAGTCCATTATAAAAGATGCAGGTGTTCTCAGCTCAGGGCTCCTATCCTGTAATGCAACACACTGTGTATGAAGATATCACCTGCTCTGACTATGTCACTGAGCCCTTGCCATGTTGCCCTGTGTAAATCAGGGCTTGGGGAAATAGCAAGAAAATTATTATACTCCGGCTACTCCTATTGCTGTGTAATAGACTAACCTCTGTTTCTGGCCAAGAGTCTAGGTCTTCTGTCACTATCCATAAAATTGTGAGGAGTTACTGTGTAAGACGGGTAAAGACTCTTCTCAGCTCTTGACACTGTTCTTCTCTCATAAAGTGTTGAAAGGATAGGAAATTACCCAGCCAGTACAACACTGAGATATGGAAGCATTGGACTTCCCTGCCAGAACTGGAGCCCAGTCCTCCAAGCCAAAGTTTCTTCTTACCCCAAACACAGAGGCCTCTGTCTTCTAGAAGATCTCGGATAGTGTTTTCCTTCATGGTTTTCATCCATATGTATTTCTGAATTCTGTAGTTTCTCCAGGTTTGGTTTGGGGAAAGGAATAAGGATTATGTGCTTTTTCAACATCTTGTCAGACCATGTAGAATTTCTATGATTTAAAATTAGTTATGCATTCATCTCAACATAAAGTGTTTGATTTGTATATAATTTCCTTTCTAATCAACACAGTGATATTATGTGGCTCCAGAGGAAGCCTGCCCTCTCAGAGTGAGAAAGAGAGGGGAAAAAAAAAAAGAAAGAAAAAAGAAAAAAAGAAACACATTTGGCAGACTGGAAAATTGCAGCCTTGCAAAGTATACAGGATGCTTTATAAAAATGCTACTTGATGGCAATGAAATTAATTAAAAATCTGCAGGGCCAAGATGTACACACACATAAGAATCATTTTGGCATGAATTAACAGAATGAATAATGAAGTTTATAGCACCAATTACCCAGGATATATAAAGAAATTTGAGACAGCCTCGAGGAAAAACACATATTAAAAATCGCACATGCATACACAGTTAAAAATCACATCTATGAACAAAGACAATGCATATTTCAAAGCTAGAAAAGAGATTGAAGGATAACAATTTTTAGAAAAATATAGGCTATTTATGTGAAAATGGCTTTAAATGATTTGAAATGAATTATTTTCATTTCTGAAGAGGAGAGAAAAGGACAATACGAGTTGCAATTAAAGCAGAAATTACTTGTTTATTTTCTAGATAATTATTTTATCTTCATGGAAGAATTATTAAATAGTTCTGCCAGATTATGCAAGGATTTTT
Source organism: Ursus americanus (assembly GCF_024610735.1). NCBI lineage: Eukaryota > Metazoa > Chordata > Mammalia > Carnivora > Ursidae > Ursus > Ursus americanus. The sequence continues at coordinate 53,232,651 of NC_142139.1, read as the reverse complement.
TAATCCTTTATAATTGTAGGGATGCTGCAGCATAATAGTAAGAAGACCATGATTTGTAAAGGCTTAAATAACTAGTTATGATGCATGGTTGTGTAATTTAGCTAACCGTGTGGATTTGGGTTAACTATGTAAATATTCTGGCCTCATTTTTCTCATCCTTAGAATGGGGATAATGTCTCTCAATGCTGATTAGGTGAGATAATTATATTGAAGTCTTATTATAAGGTTCAGCATGTGTTAGAAACTTAAAGATGTGCACATCTCTTTATTAGGTCATATTCTATATATGTAAGTGTTTTATGGAAGAACAGCTAATTAATTCAGTTTTGAAGCCATACCAAATGCATAGTTTTTCATTACTAGTAAAGTCAGTACCTAAGCTACTTTCAGTATCATGATATATTCACTTTTTTAAAGATTTATTTATTTAGTTGAGAGAGGGGGAGAGGATCTCCAGCAGACTCCCCACTGAGCCTGGAGCCCAGTGCAGGGCTCCATCTCAAGACCCTGAGATCACGCTTAACCGACTGAGCCACCCATTACATTAACTTTTTAAATTTGCTTTTTGTGATTAAGCAGTTCTGTGGTCATAGGTCATTTTGTCCTGATAGTTGGTAGGTACAGAATCTGTTTAATGATGCTGTGACAATATAGTGAAGAAAAATGCCATATACAGGAAATGCTTCCCCTTGTGTCAACTATACTGCAGGAGCTCTTAGGGGTAAAAAAATTAATCACAAAGCTTTTAAAATAAAAAATTTTCCATACTCTTCCTAACAAAAATTTTTGTATCAATATGTATATGTGCAATTTAAAATATGTATTTTATTATTTCCCTTATAATATAGTTGATGTTTAATATATTCATGTTCTAGAAGATGATTATATATTATACTATAATTATGCATATACAATATAATATATTATAAATTATATATTATATTATACATAAATATAATATGCACAAATAAAATATGATATATAATATATTATAAAATGTAATGCATATAATAACATATTGTAAATGTAATGCATATAATAACATATTATTCTAATTATCCCAATTTTATTTTTGGAGATGGTCTTTTCTGATAATAATTCTTCACTGGAAGAAATTATTATTTCAAAGAATGAATATTTGAGAGTAAACTTCTAATTGTTATGTAATATTATTTTTAGAGTTACTGTTCAGTTTGAAGTAAGCATTGATGTCATTTCATACACGTTCTTCAGGGCCTACCTTTTCCTTGAATCATTCATTTACTGACTGTGCCATTTCCATCTTCACATTCTTCAGATTAGAATCTCAGGGTGTGACTGATACTTTATGTAAGAATATATTACAGACATTTTCTAAACCTTCTGTGAGTATATATTGTTTATTCTGTCCGTATAGCCATGTAGTCTTTGTCCTGTGGACTGAGTGTTAGTGGTCTTCCCAGTTGTGATAAGACACCAAGATTAGATTTACTTTATAAAAATATAATTTAAATCATTTGAAGGTTTATGATACATTAATCATGGACATAATGTGTGTATGGAACGTTAATTTGAAGCCATGAGAATAAACAGCTGTATTTCCTTGATTAATTATGTATTAATATTATCTAATGAAGTGGAATCATTGGAATAGAAAATTCATTATGTTTTATTAAAGAAAGAGGAAATCGAAATGCTTATATTTATTAATTTTAAAGTATGCCCCCTGTCCCCATAGCCCCCCAGCCAGTAGTGCCTTTAACAGAAGTATATGATCAATAAATTGAAGAATATATAATAGTGTTACTCTATGGGAACTTTTAAAATAGAAACACATTAATATTTTTAAATAAAAGCTTTAATTCATTCCAGTGAAAAATTATGATCCAATGGAGCATACCTCAAAATTAAGAAAAAATCATTTTAATATCATACTTTTGACATATTACTTTGAATATTTTAGTTAAACTAATACAAAGAGAAATACAAAGTAAATAGAATCACTATTTTTAGAAATAGAGCGTATCACCAAAATCCTTCGAGTTCATTCAGTTGTAATTCCTGCATTTAAAGTTAACATATTTATGTTGAATTTTGTAAGTGTGGCAATTTCTATCAAGTGAAATCTCTAATCATTGGCATACCTTTTCTTGAGAGAATACCACATGTACCAATTTATTTTACTTTTCTCTGAATGAAATATAAATATTAACTTAATTTTCCTATAAGGCTGATGAACTTAAAATTAAATTTTATTTAAACAGATTTAATAGAATATTAAAGACCTCGTGGAAAGCGGGATATTAATATTAATAATATTGATATCAATATTAAGTGTTAAATATTAATATTAAGTATTTCTATGCACTGGGTCATAGAAAACTATTTTCGTCATGGAAGAAACTCCTTGTTTCATTTTGTGTATAATGATGATTTGGGTAAGGCACCGAGCTACTTAAGAATAGGAGTTCAGATGTACGTAGGGGAAGAAAAAAAGGGAGAACCAAACCATAGAACAGATTTATTTATAGAGAACAAACTGAGGGTTACTGAAAGGAAGGTCAGTGGGGGAATGGGCTAGTTAGATGATGGGTATTATGGAGGGCACTTGCTGTAATGAGCACTGGGTGTTGTATGTAAGTGATGAATCACTGAATTCTACACCTGATCCTAGCATTATACTGTATGTTAACTAACTGGAATTTAGATAAAAACTTGGGAAAAAAATAGTTCAATTTTCAGTGAACTTGTTAAACTATGGATGTTGCATAGAAATATTATTAATATGGGGAAACATTGATTGGAAACTTTAATTAATAATATGAAACAGTCATTTCTAGATCTTTTTAAATGTTCTAATTAAATATTTTTAAAAATGGCAAATAAAATAAACAAAACAGACCTTTTTTAAAAAAAAAATTTAGAGAGATAGCTTACACACATGTGCTAGCGAGAGGGGTAGGGGCAATGGGAGAGGGAGTGAGAATCCATGCTGAGTCTAGAGCCTGACATGGGGCTTGATCTCACAACCATAATATCATGACCTGAACTGAAATCAAGAGTCAGGTACTTAACTGACTGAATCACCCAGGCACCCCAAGACAGATCTTTAATTTAGAAAGTTAACTATGGCTTATTATCTTTGTGCAATTTGAATAAAATAAGTGTTAGATACTCCTATGATCCAATCTGGGACATCTCAATCAAAATGATAAAATTAAAACATTTCTTCTAAATTTCTGTTTTCTCCAAGTGATGATCAGAAAAATGAAGAGATCCTTTGAACTGATATGTTTTTAAAGCTTAAGTCTAAATTCAATAATCATAGATCTTTTACCTTATTGACCTCTTGGTTGCATTTTACACACTAAGTTCACCAGTGTCCTACCTGACTCATCCCATGCTCTCTAATCATGGTACAAGTAAGCTAGAAATCAATACCTAAGATTATATTACAATCCACTATGTGTTTAAACACTAAAAAAAAATGCGTTTGCTGCTATATAATGTACAGGTCAGAGGAGAAATCACAATGGAAGTAAAAACATTATGAAACTAGAAGATAATAAAAATCGTAAATATCATAGTTTATGGAATGGAGTGAAGTCAGTTCTTAGAAATCTTTAGCTTTATGGGATGCCTGGGTGGCTCAGTGGGTTAAGCATCTGCCTTCAGCTCAGGTCATGAACCCAGGGTCCTGGGATCAAGCCTTGCATCAGGCTCTCTGCTCCGTGGGAAGCCTGCTTCTCCCTCTTACTTAAATTGATTTAAAAAAAAGAAATAGAAAATTTAAACAATCCAATCAAAAGAAGATCTAGGCTCAGATATTTAAGGAAAAATAAAAATAATACTAACTGTATTTACACACTTTTGGGTAAGAAAAAAAAAAGTAGCATTCCCCAGTTTATTTCATGGGTCCAGCATTAGCTTGATAAGAAAAAAAAAATATGACAAGGAATTAATGAGCTCTTCTCATTCATTACAGTAATTGGAAAATGCCTAATAAATAATAAAATTAGTCTAATATGTATGTTTTAGAAACTATAGTATATCAGAACGAAGTTGAATGAATTCCAGGAAATAAAAAGAGGGTTAACATTTAAAAAATTGGTTTTGTTTATAACACTAAAAAAAAAAAGCACACATTAAAAATCACATTTGTAATTATGTAATCAATTTCAGTGTCCATTCCTGACAAAAAGTTTCAGAAATTAGTGATCAAGTTAAAAAACAAACAAAAACAAACAAACAAAAAAACCAAAAAACTACCTTAATCTGATAAAATTCCTCTACAAAAATTTCGATAGCAAATATTGTTAATGATAAAATGTTGAACACACTGTTTTTGAGAATGGGTATACAACAAGGATTCCTGTTATAATGATGTACACTCAGTATTTCATCCAGCTGTCCTAGAAGTATAGTGAGTCCACAAAATTGAATAAAAGGAGTAATAAGAATGGAAGAAATTAAACTACTTTTATTCACAGAAAATATGAATGTATATTGAAAATCCAAAGGAAATGGGAAGTAAACTTTTAGAATGAAAAAGTGAATTTGAGAAAGACTGTTTATATAATTTCATTGTAAAGCGAATTTTATTTTTATTTATAAGAAATAAAGGGAAAATAAAAGTTTAAGTGCTATCGCTTAAATGGTATCAAGAAATATCAGGGGGCGCCTGGGTGGCACAGAGGTTAAGCGTCTGCCTTCGGCTCAGGGCGTGATCCCGGCATTATGGGATCGAGCCCCACATCAGGCTCCTCCGCTATGGGCTTGCTTCTTCCTCTCCCACTCCCCCTGCTTGTGTTCCTCTCTCGTTGGCTGTCTCTATCTCTGTCAAATAAATAAATAAATAAAATCTTTAAAAAAAATAAAAAAAGAAATATCAAATACCTAGAAATGAATTTTATTAAAAATACACAAGACTAGAGGTCCCAGATGGCTCAGTCAGTTGGGCTTTTATCTCTTGATTTTGGCTCAGGTCCTGATCTTGAGGTGGTGAGATTGAGCCTTGCATTGCCCTCTGCGCTCAATGGGGTGTCTGCTTGAGCTCCTCTCCCTCTGCTCCTTACTCCCTCTCTAAAAGTAAATAAATAAATCTTTATCTTTTTTTAAAGATTTTATTTATTTATTTGACAGAGACAGCCAGCAAGAGAGGGAACACAAGCAGGGGGAGTGGGAGAGAAAGAAGCAGGCTCTCAGCGGAGGAGCCTGACGTGGGGCTCGATCCCATAATGCCGGGATCACGCCCTGAGCCGAAGGCAGACGCTTAACTGCTGTGCCACCCAGGCGCCCCATAAATAAATCTTTAAAAATATATACATATACAAGACCACTACAGAGAAAACATAAAATATTGAAAGCAAGAAAAACTTAAATAAGTAAGAGTATATACTATATCTATGAATAGAAAGCATCAAAGTTGATCTTTGGGAACAAAACAAACAAACAAAGAAAAAAAGAGACAGACTTTGAACTAGAGAACAAACTGATGGTTATCAGAGGCAAGGTGGGTGAGGGGATGGGTGAAATAGGTGGTGGGGATTACGAGTACACTTACCATGATGAGCACTGAGTAATGTATAGAATTGCTGAGTTACTATGCTGTACATCCAAACTAATATAACACTATGTTAAGTACACTGGAATTAAAATTTTAAAAATTGATCTTTTAAATAAATGATATCCTAATCAAAATCCTAGGTGAGCTTTTGTGGAATTGACGAACTATTTTTAAAATTTATATGAACTCTATTAGACCAAGAATAGCCAAATAACTGAAGCAAACAAGAATCACATATATGAAAATACTTCTAAAAAATTAGATACTATGAAGCTTTAAGCAATTATAGAAGCAATGGTAAGCATTTGATTATAAATTTGCTGTTGGATTTTTTAATTAGGAAAAATATATTGGAGGGTATTTCAGTGGTACTCCGATCAAATGAGAGATTTTATTTAAAAAGACAATGACACTGGGTAAGGTATGTGTTGTGGTGTGCGCTGTGTTGTGTAAGACTGATGAATCACAGACCTGGACCACTGAAACAAATAATACATTATATGTTAATAATAAAAAAGACAATGAAAATTCCAGAATTGGAAGCTAAATAAGAGGAGAAACCTCTCCACTCTCTCTTTCCTCTTTCCTCTTTTATGTAGTATATAATATCTGTATTTTGCCATGGACTTTTTTTTTTAAGATTTTATTTATTTATTTGACAGAGAGAGACAGCCAGTGAGAGAGAGAACACAAGCAGGGGGAGTGGGAGAGGAAGAAGCAGGCTCGCAGCAGAGCAGGGAGCTGATGTGGGGCTCTATCCCAGGACCCTGGGATCACGACCTGAGCCAAAGGCAGACGCTTAACGACTGAGCCACCCAGGTGCCCCTGTTATGTACTTTTTTAAGATTTTATTTGAGAGAGAGACCGAGATAGCATGAGTGGGGGTGGGGAGTGGGGCAGAGGGAGGGAATCTTCAAGCAGACTTCTCACTGAGTACGGACCCCCATGTGTGGCTCGATCCCACCTCCGATGAGATCATGACCTAAGCTGAAATGAAGAGTTGGACGCTTAACCAATTGGACCACCCAGGTGCCCCTGTTTTGTTTTTAACAATACATTCCATGTGCCAGCTGGGCAAGCTAGTGATATACTGGAATTATATATTATTTTCATAGTTTGGATTGTAATATGAGGATCCCAATTTGCCACTTATATCTCTAAAATGTCTTAAATCTATTTCATGATGACAAGATGTACACAAACATACACACATACTCACAGGTTCTATTAATGTCGCCATGATATTGCTGGCAGAAGACTATATTTGTCTCGTATCTCAGCAAAAACCACACAGCAAATATGTTTCGTTGATTAAGTGATATGGGAAAAGAAGTTAAATGGAACTACTATTAGTGATGCATTGTCACATTTTGTATGCTTTATCCAGATGTCAATTTCCTCTAGTGAAGGACTACCCAGGCACACCTGAAGTCAAAAAAATAGGTTGGTTGGCCCATTGAAATAAAGGAGAACACACTCTTGGACTTGTGTTAAATGGTTTTAGAAACTATTTTGAAAAGCTGGAACTTGACTCCGGATTAAACATCGTGAGAAAAGAACATAACACCATGTTTGCTTTGCTTAAGAATTTTTATCGATAGGATGAGTGGAATAAAGTAGAACTAAAGTGGTAATTGATAAAATTGCAGTAATTACCATATTAGGAAAGGCCAGGGCTGGGGGTATTTGGCTAATTTTGTAGTATGGAGACATGTTTGTTTTGTCTGTGCTCAGATATGATTACAGAGTAGTCTCCGTTTTTATCTTGTTCCATCATGGTCACAGAGTGCCCTTGTCTGGTGGTGCTCTGTTCCGTGGAACAGCATAGCTTAGGTATGAGACCAGGCAGGACTCCAAGTAACACTAAGGCGTCAGTAAACATCAGTGCCCAGCCATCTCTGGCTCTCAGTGACTTGATTTTCTCTTTCTCACATATATCAACTGTTCACTGCATCAACATAGTGAGATAATGTTACTAGTTCTATTGTAAGATTAAGCACAAAACCTCAGAGATGGGTGCCTGGGTGGTTCGCTCAGTTAAGCATCAGGCTTTTCATTTAAGGTCAGGTCACAGTCTCGGGGTCCTGAGACCAAGCCCAGGGTGGAGCTCCACGCTCAGCAGGGAGTCTGCTTGAGATTCTCTCCCTCTGCCCCTCCCCACCCCCCAAAAGTAAAAATAAATAAAAATGAAACCTCAGAGAATAATTTGCCTAAAGCGAATACAGGATGTGAACCTTAACTCTCTGACTCAAAGCATATTCCCTTTCAATACCTCCACACTGGTCCATAGTGAATATAATAAACATAAATACCTCCTAAAGTGCTCTGTGAAATTCTTTATTATCTTTGTTCTCATATTAGCCAGAGTATAATGAGCATGGAACAGAGGAGATGACTAAAGATTAGGAGTAAGAACCCGGAAAGAAGATTAATGTAATTACTATTGCAACGGAACTAGCGTGAGTTAGCTCCTTGGCGAGTTACAGGTAGAGACTACACCAAGTGCAGTTGTCGCACAAAGGAAACTTTATTTACTGCAAGTGAGGAGATCATGGGAATGATTTCCAAAGCCATGACTCCCTGAGTGGGAGTGAGTGGGCTCCTTTAATTTAGAGTTAGGATGAACATTCAGAAACGGGTTTTGTTGTCACAGGTAAAGGGGACAAGAGGTTACGGCAGACAGGTGTACTAGACAATGTGCCAGACACACAGACTACCCTATGTTGGTAAAGCTCCTGCTCTTTCTTGGGTGGAGATTTTAACACTATAATGAAGCGGAGGGAACTGACACAAGGGGAGGGGCAATGGGCTCGCTTCCAGAGCCAGTATGAACTGGACTCGCCACCTCAGGTAAGGAATGAAGGGTCTTGATTATTTTTGAAACAACCCTGCAAGAGTTTTACCATTGATTTCTTGTCTCCGATATGGCTAGGCTATTTCTGCGCCCTGTAGACACTGTGAGGTTTTTTTGTTTTTGTTTTTAATGATCTGTTAGTCAGCATACAGTACATCATTAGCTTTTGATGTAGTGCTCCATGCTTCCTGTTTGCGTAGAACACCCAGCTTTTGCATTCCCTTTGTTTCCTTAGAATCCACAACTACTGAGGTTTTTGCATTTCTTTGTAGTTCTGACACCTCTTAGGAAGTTGTGCAAGAAGTGTGCTTGAGCAAGTGGGGAGCAGATCACAGAAGATAGCTGGGGGTCTAAAATGAATTCTGTGTTATGAGAGCTGCATCTTGTCTTTCTTTGGGGGGGGACCCCTACTCTTTTTGCTTACAGTATTGCTTAAGCAGTAAAAAGAAGTTGCACTACAGTATATAATCTATTTAACAAAAGATCTTCATGTTTTCTGATCAGTTGTCTATAATGACACCTTATCTTATTAGTTGGAGTAAGAGTCATGGAAGGATCGAAAGAAAAAGAAGGAAAGAAAGAAAGAAAGAAAAAGAAAGAAAGAAAGAAAGAAAGAAAGAAAGAAAGAAAGAAAGAAAGAAAGAAAGAAAGAAAGAAAGAAAGAAAGAAAGAAAGAAAGAAAGAAAGAAAGAAAGAAAGAAAGAAAGAAAGAAAGAAAGAAAGAAAGAAAAGAAGGGGAAGGTTAGGCAAGTGGGCAGACAAAGAATGGAAGGAAGAAAAAAGTACGTATTTTTCCCAGGCACAGCAGTCTGCTAACGTTCATCCATTTATCTTTCACTATTGAAGGTCATCGTAAATGAAGGATGTGTAACAAAATTCCTTTATGAACTTTCTTATTCTTCATTTAAATGCACTTCAATTGTCATATTTTCTTGTCACTCTAGCTTTTTAAACTCGCAAACTGTATCAAAGCAAATTTATATCTATTTACTAACAGCAGATATTTGTTAAAAAGGTCATTGAAATCAATAGTCTATTGTACTGATTGTTATGTTAAAGTGAGAACAAAATGACTTTCTTCTATTTGAGAAATAATGAGATTTTCATGTCGTCAAACAGAAATACTTTTAGTCCCGTTGGTACCCATTTTGCCCCTGTCTGTACATGAGGACTTTATAGACAAGGCTCAGTTAGAAATGCATGAGCCACTCTAGGTATTTCAAGGTAATTTAATATATTGCCATACCACTGAAAGTGTTGAAGAAGCAAAAGTCGAAGAAGGCAGATACTAGATTTCATGTGTTTGCTAGCCAGCAGGAAGTGAGATGATAGATATCAAAATAAACTAGAGGTGAGTGATTTTTAGGAAATGAAAATCCAGAGGGGCGGCTGTAAAATTTCACATGTAACAATGCTCTATAGCTGGCTTGCTCCTGCTAAAGAAATAAAAATACTGATACTGTTCCTTTTCTGAATTCGAAATACAGTGTGAGTCTTGGCTGGGTGGAATCTACTATGGAAACATGCTGGTAGGGATTCTGGAAATGTAGTTCAAAATCTTACCGCTCTGCAACACACTAGAAAACATAGAAGGGGGGGGAATAGTCCTGAATTGCCAGCAGTTACTATGGCATTGTGATTTTCTCAAGACTAAGATGTAAGAGAAAATCATAAGAAAATTCTGTCAACTTCCTGGGGCTCCTGGATGGCTCAGTCAGTTAAGCGTCTGCCTTCAGCTTAGGTCATGATCTTGGGGTTCTGGGATCATCACATCATCCGGCTCCCTGCTCAGCAGGGGGTCTGCTTCTCCCTCTGCCCTTCCCTCTCCCCGTGATCTCTCTCTCTCTCTTTCTCAGATAAATAAAATCTTAAAAAAAAAAAAAAAAAGAAAATTCTATCAACTTCCATGGAAAGAAAATTTTAGAGCAAGAGAAATATTGTAAAACTCAAATGCTATCTGGACCAAGAGTTGGAAAGGGAAGGGAAGAGAATAACAAGGAGGATTTTTTTTTTTTTCTTATTGGATGAATGAAAGTGTTGAAATAGATGATCATTAATTTTTCTTAATTTTTAATTTTTTTTCATGTAACGTGTCCTACTCAAACTGTAGGAATGGGAAAAGAAACTCACAGAAACACAAGTTTGATCAAAATACATGGTTAAGTACAGTGTTCACTCTGCTCATTAACATCAGTAGTCCTGTGTTCACAGTGAGGTTCAAAATAATGATACCAATAGGTTTTACCTATTACATGTTTACCTTACTGTAATAAAGGGCAAAGGGCAGGCAACAACACAACGTGCATAACAGCAGCATGATGGAGCTTTCTAGGCATGACCTCTGCTACACTCACTCTACCTGGAATGTGTAAGAAACCCAAACGATGAAGATGACAGAGCATGATCCAGCTTACCTCAAGAATCCATCTGCAATGATTTTTTAGTTTTTATGCATAATCACAGCCCCATAACTAGTGACAAATCCCCCTGAGAGTTTTGTGACTCCTTTCCATTCTCCAAGCCATTGGTGTCACCTCACTCTAGTTTGCTTATTGAAACACTCAACAAGGAACTACAGATGCTTGGTCTGGCACACGGTCCTTGGCTGGGTTCTCATTAATTTTTTAATCTGGTATAGATATACCATTAAAACTTCCTTGAGTTAGTGTTGCAAGTACTTGAAACTTAATCATAGTAATGTACACTTTAAGACAAATAAATCATAATAAAAATGCTAATAATCCGAACAATCATATTTTTAAATTTTAATAAAATCTTTTCATACCTGATATAATATATGCACATATTTGATACATATAAGAGTAATGGTGTTCAGGGTTTTTAAAATAATATAAGAAATATTTTCATCAAAGTCATGCAAATAGCCTTTCAATTTCACCATTGTATAACTTAGCTCATTTACATGCAGAATAGAGGCATCATCCTCCATCTGGTGGAAACTCCTCTTAATTATAGGTAAATTGCCTAAGAAATAAACATCTCCAAGCGGATGACCTTGTTAAGACAAAATTATTTACTCTCTCTCTGAAAATTAAATAAAATCTTAAAAAAATTATTCATTTACGGCAAACTGCAAAAAAGAAGCTATAAAATGTGTAGCATTACATACTGCTGATAATCAAAAGACTTAAGTTATTTATTATTGAGGTCCCAATAAAGACTGGAGACATAAAGAACTTTAAGACACTAATATAAGGACATTTTCTAATTTGTGGATTCAAATTAAAATGTGATATGCATTTAACTGTTCTATATTGCTTATGGACATGGTATTTAAGTAGAAGTAAGGTAGTAATTAAGAAAAATATACCTACACTTTAACAATATTGCATAATTTAACTGTTTTTATCAACATTGTTTTTAAATAACACGGCTTTCTACAATTCCCAATTACCTTTGAATCCAGCATAGGCAGTATAAATTTATTAATCTTTTATTGTGCTTTTCTATGAACAAGAATTGCATTCTAATGCAGTATTAGCTTATATCTGTTAGTGTAGGTGAAAGAAAATAGGTTACACCATTTAAGTAGTGTTTAATTGTAGGGGATTTTCTGAAATAAGTAGTGTTTTATACACTTAAAAAATTCTTCCATTTGTTTCAGATTTGTTTATGTTGCTCTTGAAAAGCCAGTCAGGTTTTATTATTTCAGATGATTGCCCAGTATACCAACCTTTGCGGCTATGACTTCATTTTTACCCTACAGTAATTCTCTTAATGGCTACTAGAATTGATTGCAATAGTAGGCATGCCTTCTATTAATATTATGCAAGAGTAAAAGCAATTCTTGGCAAGTTCCTGAATGGAATTCATCTGTTTAAATATGCATGTTTTGATTACTGTCTAACCTTCTACAACCTTTAATGTCTATCTTTGCCATTAAAGATTAATCCACCCGTCAATCAGATAAAATAATAATCCAAATGGATCTGCATTACTTCACCTCATCTATTAAATTAGATAAGACTCTTATTTTTACTGTTTGTAGATACATATGTCACCATAAATCACCATCCAGTAAGAAAGAAAACCTAGTATAATGTAATACTGTTTGCAAAATATATGGACTGTCAAATATATTTTATGAATATCCAAAATTTTCCAGACCTACAAAGGAGAATCTCAAAGAAAATTAACAAAAAAGAATAACACTAGAGTTTCCATTGGTTTATCCATTTATCCACCCATCTAACCAATAATTTTTGAAGTCCTATTTGCTATCCTATTTATTAATTATGCTGTGCAGAAGATTAGCCATTCATGAAAAAGATAAGATAGGTGTAGTTCTATTTACCTTTTGTTAGGTATCTATTTGTCTCTATTATGTATGTTTACATCTGTATCTATATAGATACTTATGTCTCTATACCTTTATGTAGATAGAGATAGATACAGGTATGAATATCGACATACATCTCCATAGATCATTATTGCCCGGAAGAAAATATGGTTCTGGTAAAAGAAATAAATAAATAATTTTTTGATAATGCTGTATATTTTATCACTCTTAGAGATGTGTATTGGTTGAAAGCATTTAAAAAACTTTTCGTAAATTATGCAGAAAATAAATATGTTTAAAATTTTTGCAGCTCTGTGTTTATTAAACTCTTTTCACCGTGGAATCCTTTGTCATGAAACAGAATGTAACAGAAAACGTGATCTGTGAGGCCTGTGGAAAATGCTGTGGCAGAAGAGAATGTTTGATCAGTGTATTTTTCTCATGCTGGCAGTGATTAGAAACCAACTTGGAAACAAATGGGAAATGCATGCTCTCCTTTTCATCACTTTCTTCAATATACAATTATGAGTGATACTTAATGATATTTAACGTTTAAAATGCAGAGATGTAGAGAGATTTTAAATATACCTGAAATCATACATTTGAGAAGAGCTTTTTAACCTTCATCTTGTAAGTTTTAGGTGATTTGAATTACATTCTGATGACACCGTGATAATGTGACATCAGCTCAATGTATGTCTCCTGTTACTGAATTGTGTCCCTCAAAATTCATGAATTAGAAGTCCTAATTCCCAGTCCCTCAGAATATGACTGTATTTGGAGAGAGAAGTTTTCAAGAGGTGATGAAAGCAAAATAAGGTCATATTGGTGGGCCCTGATCCTATGTGACCAATGTCCTTAAAGAAGATGAGGATACAGTTGACACAGACTGGGGAATGACCATGGGGGACACAGTTCGAAGGGAGCCAAGGAGAGATGCCTTAGAAGGAATCAAACCTGTGAACACCTTGATTTGGACTTCTATCTTCCAAAACTGTGAGGAAATAAATTTCTGTTGTTTAAGCCACCCAGTCTATAGTATTTTGTGGTGACAGCCTTGGAAAACCAAGTGTTTTTTTAGGTCTTATGGTCCAGTGGGGTCCTCAAACCCAACAGAAGGTAACGACATGCTGCTGCACTAACCCCTCCCCCATGACAATAATCCTAAAGCCCCTTCTTTCCACAGAAGCTGCTAGTGAAACCCATCTTCCTTTCAGTTTTATAGAGTACTTCATGGTCTGTGGTTTACAAATTAATATGGGGTCGTTATCAAAATTAGTTAAGGATTTTTCTCTGATTAACTCTTCAGTTAATCTGCATTTAATAAAAGAATAGAAATAATCCTTTGCATATTTAGATGAGTTAGATAAATATCTCATTGTTCCTTCCAAAATACATATTAATAACTCTGGGCATGGAATAATAATAGCCTTTTGATTATAGGATTATTAAATGTCAAAGAAAAATTTAAGCTTCAATGTAATGTTCCGTTAATAGAAAATATCCGCTAAAAAACAGAAAATATCAGCAGGTGTTTGAAGTCTCCAATACATCGCTTCAAATACTTTAGTTTAAAAAGTGTTGACACACCTCGATATTTATTCTCCTCCTCGCCTAACAGAAATGGATTTATCTCTGTTGTGTATGACATTAAATATTCCAACCAAGTTTGTCATCTTTAAGACGTTTGTCTAGAACGCTACTGTGTCGCTAGATGCTGTCCCTTGTTGCTCCTGCTATTCAGAGAGCCCTTTTTAAAACCCTAAATGCCACTGACTGTCAGCAGGTAATGAATCATGTATTGCTACGGCCCAAATGCCTGCTTAGAGACTCATCCATTCAGCCTGTGCCCTCTAATGTCTGAACAGAATGCCTTTCAGAATAAAACACCTCAATCCTTGGGCCGCTTCTCAAAAAGAAAATTATTTATGAATCAGAAAGTTTCACATACACTTGTGAACATCAATATTCTTTAATGGCTATAGAAATCGTAGCTCATGTTTTAATAAAACTGTGTGATTTATAACCATGCTGAAGACTCATGGTTTCACTTCCATAATTTATCACTTACAAATTTTAGTACAACTTTAATGCACCACACACAGACCGAAACAATCCTCGGTAAGGAATTATTCTCTAAGATGTATACGGGTGTGTGCTCGTGTGTGTGTTTATATTTGTCAGGGAGGATTTGGAGGGCAACTTACCTGAATTTTTACTTTCGTGTGGCAGAGACATGAGTACTGTATTATAATGGGATCTACCCCAAATCCTTCTGTCCCCCTGTGACAAGGCCTGTAGGAATTTTTAACTGAGGTGTTTTTGGTTTGTTGGTTTGTTTGTTTGTTTTAAGATTTTATTTATTTGTCAGAGAGAAAGAGAGAGGGAAGGAGATTGAGAGCACAAGCAGAGGGAGAAGCAGGCTCCTCGCTGAGCAGGAGCCCAATGCGGGATTGGATCCCAGGAGTCTGGGGTCACAACCTGAGCTGAAGGCAGGCGCTTAACCAACTGAGCCACACAGATGTCCCCTAACTGAGCTTTTTAAGAAAGGCATGGTTTAAAATTGAACCCTGCTTTGGAACGACACTCATCTGCATTTTATTCTATAATTATGTAAGTGTGTGTGTGTGTGTGTGTGTGTGTGTGTGTGTGTGTGTGTGTAGTTCCATTTACATACATGTTCTGCTTTAAGTTTCAGTTCCTCTTTATTTCAGGCAAAGCTTCTAGATTTTCTTTGATGAGGCATCCTCCTTTTTTTTCAAAATGTCAAAGACATGCTGATCTTTTCCTGGTCCATGCTATTCTTGTCCCTCCTATCTTTCTCTAACATCTTTAGTCTCTGCTTTTGAATTTTCTCATACAGTCTTGAACTATTGATTCTTAAACACCCACAAAATTTCCGGCATCATTTACTTATTAGTCAGGAAATGTCCTCTTTTTCTCTAATTTATATTTTCTCTAATTTAGCTGTTCTTTGTGTTTCATGTATGTATTGTCTCCCTCAAGTCAGTGATGCATGTATTTTTACATTCTGCCTTGGGAATAACTTTCTCATCAGACTCCATGTTGAAAACAATTCACAATTAAGCAGAATGAAGAAACTGCCATTTAGTTTGAAACTTAATGACCATATTCCTGGGGGGTATTCAGGGATCTAACTTTCGCTGTGTGAGGTCTGTTCTTCTGTAGACTACACATGCTATATTCATTTTGAGTTAGATTATCCTAGACAAATATGTAACAAGCCATTTTTGTACTAGAGAACTTTTCCAACCTTCATTAAGTTTGTGTAAATCACTACATATCTATACTACTTAATTTCTCAAAAATTGAAATATAAATAAATAAAAACTAAAGCAGTGTACATTTTAAATATGTTTAAAATGGCTTGTGAGGTTAAAAGTTTCTACTTTACAGAGATCAGTTTCTATGTGCCCCAAGAGTCTGTAAATGTTCATATTCTATGGACCGAGTAACTCCATTTCTAAGATTTTTCAAAGAGACAGCAATAATTGTTGAATAAAGGTTTATCCTAGTTCTTTTATATACACAAAAACTGGAATATTGTATTCCTTATATACAATATTTATTTGTGGGAATTTTTAGCAAGTTATATATTCATACAATGGATTTTTTGCATCTACTATGTATTTTGCTGTCAGATGCTTTTATAATCTGAGAAAACTATAATTTTATAATGTAAAACAAAGGAGTAATATTAAAATTAAATATATGTTAAATATATATGTTAAATATATGGTTTTATGTTTATTCTTATTAATATACATTATAAAATGTATATGTTTACAAAGCTAGCATCTCTAACATTGGTAATCAGAAAAAAATGGATTTTTAATACTGCTGTAAAAATAACATTTTTAAAAAAGTAAAAAATAAAAAAATAAAGTAAAAAACATTCATCATCATGCAATGTGAACCGGAGTTTAAATTCTCTCACAACTAGATAGTTCATAAATGGCTTTTCAAATATAGCATGAAGCAGTCATTATGGGTGATTGGAGCCTAGAAAGTGATGACGGAGATTCTTAAAAGAATATAAGCTAAAAGTCTTACACACACAAAAACGCTGAAAGACTTTTTCAAGATTATGCAATTTCATTTTATTTACATATTTGAAGGCGTCTTGGTCTGAATGTGGATTGAAAAAGAAAAGATCAAATAAAGCAAATATACAAGGTTTTGTGGTAAAGCCATTTGGAAATGTGGAAAGCTGTGCCACTTATTCATCAAATATTTATTAATCACATCTTTATGAGCTGGCACAGCTAGATATAAAAAAATAAGGATAATTCTGGGGCCCCTGGGTGGCTCAGTCAGGTGTCTGCCTTCGGCTCAGGTCATGATCTCAGGGTCCTGGGATCGAGCCCCACGTGGGGCTCCCTGCTCAGTGGGGATTCTGCTTCTCCCTCTGCCCCTGTCCCTGCTTGTGCTCTCTCTCTCTGTCAGACAAATAAATTTTTAAAAAATCTAAAAAAAAAAAAAAAGGATAATTCAAGAATAGATTATCTGTACTCAAATAATTAAAAGTGGAGTTCAATAAGAAGTAAACTCTCTATACTCCTCTTTAAGCTAAAGTAATCATTATGCTCTTCAGAGCCTTTTCTCTTAACATTGTCTTTTTCATGTCTCCGGGATATCATGGCCTATGGAATGGGAGTACAGGAGTTGACATTGAAAGGCAAGTTGGTTGGACTTTTCTTTGTGTAATAGACTTGTAAAGAAATATTTACATGAAGGCAAGCTTAAGCCCTTTTCCCTATAGTATAGTTGTTTTCTGCAGGTTTTCACTGTAGCACATTCACATATCAATTTAGTCCCATGGAGGATATGATCAGAATCTCTATACTTTAAAATGGTTAGAAGGGGTGATGGCAAATATATTTATTTACCAGCTGTGAGATGTGGTGGTGTTTCATTCTTCACTTCAGAGTAAATCAGAGACTCAGGAAAATCTATTTTCAACCAAAAGCACATAGTGAGGGGAGACACCAAATATGTTTGAATACTTTGTGTAATTACTTTTTAACATTTAGCAAAAATGAATGATGATTTGAGAAAGATTGTTTAAAACCTTATGAGTCAAACCTAATAGAGACAGACAATAGTTGGTTTGCTAGACCTACTATTGAAACAAAATTGGTAACATTCTCTTAAGTTAGAACACAATTACAGTCTGGACCTCACTACCTCAATCTGAACCTTCCCGAGCCTCCTCTCTGCCTGCAAGTATGTATTTAGATCTGAGCTTCTTATTACATAATATTGTTTCGATGAATAACTCAGAATGACAGACATTCTTTCTTTAATAAATGATCTTATTAATTACATAAGGATGTTACAGTATAAGCGATCAAGAGCATTTAGCATTTTTTTAAAAGGCAGAGTGTGGTACCTATTAAAATGTAAGAGCATATGAAAGTGTTTGAGACTTGAGAAAGTGTTTATTGTCCCTAAAATACAAAAGGAAAAGAAAAACGAATGATAAAAATTAAATGTTTAATAGTTATAAACATGTCAACTTCATTACTTTTTAAATTTTATATTTATAACATTAATTGAGGGGCGCCTGGGTGGCACAGTCAGTTAAGCATCTTTGGCTCAGATCATGATCTCAGGGTCCTGGGATCAAGCCCCTCCCACCACGTGGGGCTCCCTGCTCAGTTGGGAGTCTGCTTCTCCCTCTCCCTCCCACTACCCCCTCCCACTTGTGCTTGCTCTCTCTCTCTCAAATAAATAGATTAAATCTTTAAAATAAATAAATTAAATTAATTAAACTTCAGGAAGTGTGTGGTTTTTGATTTGGCAAGAATTCTCACTTTGCCCAATGCTTTCAGATAAATCATTGCCAATTTTAAATTAAATTAGTTAATTGTTGGCAAAAGAAAATTAACTTGAGCAATTATAAAAACATTTTCAAAGACTTTATACCTAAAATATTATTTTTAATGTACGCTGCTGGTTAAGGCCTCTAAAAGTAAAATATCTTGGACTTCTGGAAGGTACTGAAATGTTCCTAGTATTTTTTCATCAATTCTCACTTTGTTATTTTCTCTGACTAATGTCAAGGACCTGGAACGTTGAATACACAGTAGCCTTGTGTAGACCTATCACTGATATCTTATATTGTTTATTGGTAAGGAAGAGATCCTCGTTGAACATAATAGAAATTGTTCTGCACTAGGAATACCAGTTTTGCCACCAAATACTATGATTTGAAATGAGGTAACAAATTCTCTAAGCAAATAAATGTTATAAAGGAAACTAATACCTCAGTATCTGATTTAATGAGTATGATCGATAAATGTTAACTGTCCTCCCTCAGCTCTTATGCCCACAATGTGCATTTAGAATTGCCCAGCAGTTTCCACGAAGGAGAGAGACAGTGCAGGGAGGGGAGGGATCCTCTACTACCGATTTTCAAGCGTGGGGTTAAAAAGGCAAAAGGTATGGAAGGGGTTATAGTGAAAATCAACAAGCAACCTCCTGCCCCACTTCTTCTCATCCCATCCCTGGGTCACAGAGCTAATCATTTTTAAGCCTTGCTGGTTTTCCCCATCTGGTGATTAGCTCATTTGTGAAATAGCTATTTATCAACTTCAAACATTACCTTTAGATTCTCTGCTTTGACAAATGAGAATATATTTCACTTCCCTCCCACTTTCCAAAATAATTACATGGCTATTTTTAGTTTTCCACTGATTACAATTTAAAAAGCAAAAACATTAGTTAAAAACAAAAACATTTAACCATCTGTTTCCAATTCCATAGGTATCTTTTGCCTCCTCATTTTGTAAAACGAGAACATTAGCATTGCCATGGTTCCCTCTACGTGTCTTCACTTCTGTCTCCCTATTTCTGGTGGCTATCATGGAATTATTCACTGCCAAAGTTGGTAACACTTAAATTATATTCTATAACCATTGTTAGGTCTTCTGTAAATTCTTTATAAGGTGAGTCAATTTGTATATCAGAAGTTTTTACAGTATCATGATGATGTAAATATTGTTCACTGAAAGTGATAATTTATGCTAGAATTATGTCTGAAAAATAACATTTTTTCTATCTTAATGGAGAATATTACTAGCATGACTTTTAAATGTATTTTAACATTTTGCATCTCAGCTGCCTCTTTCATGACTCTGGTAACCTTTTACTAGTTGTCAATTAGAGACTATTTTGTCAAATCACACTCTCCCTCTAGCTGTCCGTCACCTTTGTTCCGTCTTTAAATGCACGATACAGGTAGTTTCAGTAGCGTGCTTCGACACTTTTCTTGAGTGGAGTACCTCTTTTGTGAATCTTATGTCTTTTTCTAAATTTCCTTTCTTTATGTTGCAGTTCATGGTGGCATGGAATGCAAAAATCTCTGAGTTTTTGCATGTCTGAAAATGCCTTTATTATGTCTTATTTTCTTAATAATAATGGATAAGAGATACTGAATTAAAATCCATTGTCCTTAGAATTTTGAAGGCTTTCTTCGAGTTCTTCTATAATCCATTATTGCTAGTGATTTTTGGGATACTGATTCTTTGCTTTTGATAATAACCTTTTATTTGTTTTTTGTTTGATTGTTTATTTTTGTTTTCTTCCTGAAAGCTCTTATAATCTTTTTACATCTCATATTCTAAATTTTAAAAGTGTCTTAGTGTGTGTATATGTGTATGGTCAATTCATTCAGTTAAGAGCTCAGTGGTTCTCCTTTCTCTGAAACCTCTCTTTCTGTTATAGGAAGTCTTTTCTATATTTTAAGATGATTTTATCAATTTCAAATTCTTCTTTCTCTCTTAATAATTTCTGTAAGTTGAATATTGAGCTAATCCTCCATGTCTCCTATTCTTTCTTTTATGTTCTTCCTCTCTCATCTCCCTCTATTGTTTTTATTTTACATTCTAGAATTTTTTTTGTTTTATCTCCACCCATTCTATTATATATTTTGTCTTGCCAAATATGTGATTGTGTGTGTGTGTGTGTACACAAGTATAAAATACATGTATAACTTTTCCAAGGTCTCTTTCCTTTTCACTTGTTTGCTTTATATAATACCATGCTTTAATTAATAATTTGGCAATTATTAATAATTAATAATTTGACACGACTGAAGAACCTTGCAATGAAACTTGGCTTTTTTAATTCAAATTTAGTTTAAAACCATATTTATTGCATTATGATTTATTATTCTGTTATTTCTGACTACAAATACAATGAGATCAATGAGTACCAAGCACTGTTTTAGTTCACTATTGACTATAAAATTTAGAGCAGTCATTTAACTTCTATGTCCCAGTTTCCATAGCTATAAAAATGCCATAATAATCCTTGACCTAATCTTCCAGGCTTGATATTAAAATCAAATGTAAAGCCTCATTAAAGGCATTTCATGCTTTATAAATGCAAGATATTATCTCCAGAGAAAGAATCCATGTAGTAGAACTGTTGGAAAATATGAAGAAAAGACATTAATTGACTTCTGGGAATGAACGGTAGTAAATCACTGATGACTTGTAGACACTTCAAGGGTGAGATCCGACTGCTCGTGCTGGTCTGCAGCGAAGAGCTGGTAGCCAGTGAAGTACAGAAATGGCATCCTATAAATACAACTCTGCTCCTATATTGTTTAAGCTAGGCATTTCTTTTTTGTGGGTGTGACAAGGACAGTTTGACTCATGATTTATAAAAAATAATGGCACCATCGTAGCCTCCCTAAAACAAGAAAAAGAAGAAGAAAAGGCAAGTATTATTGAGTAACCTCCATTTGGGGCTCTTGTTAACTACCGCAGAATGTGTGGTAACATAAACCGTAGCTTATTGTTCAGTAAGATCTCTGTGATGTTTTTATTTGGCATTAAAAATTGGACTTGAGGGTACATGATTCCTTTAAAGTCGAGAGATACTTATCTAGGTTTTGTGTTATTATCTTCTAAACATGTGTTCAGCTAACATCGTGTATCTTTGCAATAATGATCATCTCACATCACTGGCATCATCACTTACCGAAATGGAAATGTTTATGTTTTGAGGGAAGCAGTTCTTGACTTGTCTGTCCTAGGTTGGAGCGCACTACTTTCCTGTTCTTGCTGTTTTTATTATTGGCTTGCTATAAGGATTAAAACCTTGGACTCTGAATTCCATGTTTTTGAATTCATAACTTGACTCTGCCACATACCTGTCTGATGTTAGGCACATTAGTTCTACAGCTCTCAATGCCTCAGTTTCTTAACACTTAAAATGATACAAGATGAGTATAATCTTCATAAAGTTTCTATGAGCATTAAACATGTTAATGTATGTATTTATAACAATAAGTATGCAGTGCTACCCGTTACTATCGCTGTTATTATAATTACTACTGCAGGATTCTTAATTCCTAAAATATTTAATTACAGTAAATGCATAACCTTATATTGAAACTTAAGCTAAGTTGTGTGTGATACACAATAAGTATATATAATGTTCATATTTGGGTAAATTTTTAAAAATCTGTACTAACACTATGTTAATGATATAATAAATGCTGTATTTACTAACACAAGAAAAGAAAATATGTGCCAATCTGTTCAACAGACTTAATCATTCTTCAGCAGATATTTTATTGGATAAAACTTTGCTTTTGGCTGGGTGTGGTTTTGGGGAAAAAACATAAGATGGATAAAGAAAATAAACTGAAATTCATTTTTAAGTGTTCCTTTGCTTAAAGTAGGTAATGCATTAACATGCCTTAACTCTTAAAAGAAAAAAGAAAAAACATGCTTTAACTCTTAAAAGTATATTGTACATATATTGATGTCTCTGGGTAATTTATATCCCCCCCAACCCAATTCTCATTACAGAGGTGAGTTTCAGTCTCTTATGTGTATTTCCAGAGATTTTTAAGCTTTTATAAACAAATGTACTTTTCCTCCCTTTTTACCAATGCAAGCATACTAAACACATTCGTTCATCCCTTTTTTTTTTTCACTGAAAGCTATATTGTGTGTTGAAGTCTATACCAGGACATAATAAGCTTCTAAACTTTGTTAATGACTTATACAGCTTCATTGGATGGCTGTACCTGACTGATCTCACCAGGCCACAGCTGATGGACAGTTTTGTTGTGGACACACTCGCTGTTATAAAAGTGCTGAATAAATAACATTGTACAATTTAAATTAGTTGGTATATGTGTGGTATACTGCATGATCATTTTTAAGAAAAGGAATTGCTAGGTTATGGGTTAATGCATGGCAATTTTTTAAAGAAATTTTAATTTTAAATTTATTTTTGAATGTTAATACAGGTATATAGCACACAACTCAAAAGAAAAAGAAATGAATGGTCAAAATAAGATTCTCATACCATGTTCCTATATTCATCCAGTTCCTCAAACTGGAGATAGTCTTATCCACTTATATATATATATATATGCTTCCAGAGATATGTGATGCACCTACATGTGTATGTAGAAAAACTCCTCTTTTTCAGGTCAGCTTTTGTTTTCTATAGCATAACAGTTAATAGCTTCAGTCAACTCTTGCCTAGACGTTTGCATAAACATATACACCAGGTGAGAGTATAAATATTCATATTTGGAGTGTGCTATATATTGCCTTATCACGCAGTCTCAGCCATTGTAGATCTTTTCAGTAAAAGTGATGTGTTCTGGGACTTCCACTATAACTCATTGTTTTCCCTGGATGAAAGAATAGTGATGAATTCTGTACATTGCTCTGTCCTCGACCAAGGATTTTCAAACTTACTACCATCTGCCTTTACACTTGGCACGCAACATGCATCCTGGGATTCTTCTTTACCATCACCCTAAACATTACTTTCCTTCTCTCTTAAATCTTTTATATCCTGGGTCTCAGCGATCCTCTTTTTTAGTTCTCTCTTGGCTGTATCACATCCTCCAGTAGCTTCCTAAAGAAACGTGATGGGGTGTGGTTAGTTTTTTTTTTTTTTTCAATCTTGTATATTAAAATAACCCTTTAGCTTATTCTCTCATTTGATTTCTCTGGATATAGAATTCTCAGTTTAAAATATGAAGCAATTTTTTTAGGTTTTTTTTTTTTCTGATTGCCAGTGTTGCTAATGAAAATATGAAGACGTCCTGATTCCTTATACTTTGTTTATGACAACTTTTGTTACTCTTCCCCGTGGTAACTTGTGGGATCTTCTTTTTTACCTCCACTGTTCTGAAATATCAGGATGCTTTGCTGGTATGGATCAGCCACCATACTGGGTACTTGGAAGGTCCTATTAATTGATTTTGATTCCCTTTAATACTAGGAAATGATCTTAAATTAGATTGCATTATATTATACTTTATTTGTTGTATTATACATGTTATGTATAACATATATAGTGATATAATGCATATAGTTTATATTAAATGTAATGTAACATTTATAAATCAGCATGGAAGTTATTTTTTTTAACAAAATGAACAAGAGTACTATTAAAGAATACTTATCAGTTCAGGAAATTGCATATATGCTATGTGCAGAGGAGTTACCCACAGTAATTTTCTGTCCTCTAAACAATGGAAATAAGTATTTCTTATATTTTCAAAATATTTGGCAACAAATGACTAAATTTGACATACCACATTTTAGCATTAATCTCTCACACACATACACATAGATACATATATAAAATATAGTCTACTACTCTTTGTTGTAGAGACTATTCTAAAGAATATAATTATTGGTAGGTAACAATAATTTTTAAAGAAGAGGAATTAATTTAAGTTCCAAATGTCAAAGTTTGCTAACACTTTCTTAAAACAGAAATTTATACTATGTTCTTAAATATTTTACAATCATTCCTAATGTTCAATAAGATAGCTTTTCTTTTTCTATGCTTAAAAAGTGTATAGGGTTAAAACAAATAGAGACAGCATATATTTATAATTGATAATTCCTACGTGAATTTAATATACTAATGCAGATTTATAAAATCATAGCATATAATAGCTATGGCCAATAATAAATGTGTTTATGTATTCATTTTGGATTTTCAGCCCTTTATTTCCCCAGATCATCTTCCTTCTGACCATAACAAAATTGTTCAGCGCACAGATAGTATGACTGAATGTATGTGATATTAACGATAAGAACATTCCATCAAGTGCTATATTTCACTGAGGAGTGGAAGTAGAATTCCACTAATAATTTTCCTTTATTGAACAAAATGTTATCATTATATTACATCTTGTTGTATTTGAAACATATATTTATTTTTTTCATTTTTAAAAAGCTGAAACGCACTTCAAATTGTATTACATTTTTTTTATTATTGTTACTTTTCAGTTATTGGAATAATTTGAGAACTAGCATTGGCAGTATGCAAAGTTATTATTATTCAAGATTTGTGTTGTTTCTCTTTGTTTTCAGCATGCAGTGACCTGGAGTTCAGGGAAGTGGCAAACAGATTGCGGGACTGGTTCAAGGCCCTTCATGAAAGCGGAAGCCAAAACAAGAAGACAAAAGCACTACTGAGGCCTGAGAGAAGCAGTAAGATTTCTAAATTTCATATGTGCCCTTGTCTTTGATATGGGACTTTATTTCCAATGAATCACTTAAATCAAACACATATTTCAAAATGTGTTCTTTGCTTAGGTGCTGAACAAAAATCAGAATATTGTTACTACTTCCAAGCACACTCATAGTATTTTGCAAGGAAATAAAACATTTGTGACAACTCTGATCTGTAAAAAAAGAAATATCCCCTCAGAGACAACATTAACTTGCAGTCGAAGTGCAAGTATAGGAATATTTTTCAGTGTTTTGATAGCAGTGGGAAAGAATAAAACAACATAGGAAATAGAGGTAAGATTAGTAGAGTACTTGAGATTTTTACAGATACAATTAGCCCCCCATTCCCCCCACAGGTTACCTTTGTCATGATGGCTTTGCAGATATTTCTACTTTGATCTGGCAAAGCCAGTAGACAAAAAGGATGCTTTCGATGACACAGTGCAAATCAAATTCATAAAAAAAGAAGAAAATAAGAATCATTTAAAGATTTTATAATTCTTTTATCATCTGTATAATTTCCTCAGAGTGTTTTCTAATTCCTTAGAAGTAGCAAATGGCAATTGAAGTAAAACACTTGTCATGAAAATTTTATGAACTTTTCATTTTATGTTTTTTTCATTTATAAAAATATTTATTACACATTTAATACATGTAAAAGAAAGATATTGAAATATGAGCTTAATTTGAGGAGCTTTCAAAGATTGAAGTATTTGCTCTAAAATACAAGAAGAGGTGGTAGGGCAGTAATGAGAAGCAGCGTCTTATAGTTGACAAAGTCCCAAGTGTGTGCCCTTCTTTGCTCATTGTGACATGACCCATTCACTCCACCTTGCAATCCTCAATTATAACTTTTCAACAAAATCACCTCATAGATGGGCACGGTTATCCATAATCTATATTTCCCAAAATACCTCATTTTTTTTTCTTCTCATCAAGGGATTTTCTACAATCCCAACCTTTTATATTTATGAATCTTATATATGTTCTTAAATAATTTAATGATTCTTTTTAATTGAACTAATTCAGTTAACATCATAGACATAATAATTATCTTTGAATGTGTGATGACTGTGTATATAGGTTTCTTCTTATGAACTTCAGAAAGAAATTATAGTACTGTCCCTACCTTTTAGGAGTGTTTCTCAGGTTTGGATTTGGAATTATTGATTACATTTTTGGTAGATGTTAATTTTTTGGATGACTTGAGTGTAAGCAAAATGACTAATCTTACTTAATAGAAACAATAGAGTATATTTGTCCTTGTATTCATAAAGCAACCATATCTGAGGTGGGATAAAAGTTTGTTCCAGGTCTGACATATTGATCTTTTAAAACTCATGTCTACACCTGTCCTACCAATTCCCATACTTTAATATTTTTATTTCTTTTTTTTTTTTTACTTTCTAAAAAATTTCTTGATCTCAAATTTCTCCTTTGAACTTGAGTTTAGACTAGTGATTTCTCCCATATTTGGAGATGGATAAAAGGAGAGCTTGTAGAGCATTCAGCACAGTGCTTGGTTAATTGTACACATTCATAAATATCGCTTCCCTTTCCAGCTTCTTCTTTCCAGAAATGAGTAATTCTCAATATAGTGGGTTATTTACAAGAAACTCTTAGGTAGTTGAATATCATTGGAAAGTAAATGAAAAACTGGGCACAGGATTACTTATACTGCTTGAAGTGGTCAGAGACCAACTAGGAGTAAATTTCCAAAAGGAAGTAATCCATTAGAACAGGTTGGAAAAATCACTAGAAGAAAAATGGCTGACTCCCTCAATTCCTCAGATCTGTACATCATCTGAGTGAGTTCTTTCCTGACTTCATCATATTTAATTTGTGAACCAACCCACAATATTATATTCCGTTTCCTTTCTATTTTTATTTTTCCTTCATAACATTTTTCACTATCTACTGTAGTAATAATCTGCTTATTTATTTGGTTTATTATCTTTTTCTCTCTCTCTCTCCCTCCCTCCTTCCCTCCCTCCCTTCCTCTCCCTGCCCCCCCACACTAGATGATTGTGAACTCAGTGAAGTCAGAGATCTTTATTTACCACTATATTATCGGAGTACAGAATAGTTTGACACATAATACTCCTAAATAAAAATGTGTAGTATTAATGAATGGAAGAAGCAAAGAAGCAATCAAAATACTACATTATGTGGATATAGCACAATTTAATCAATCAGTTTTTTCCTAAGAATGATTGTTTATTGTTTCCATCATTTCCTTCATGGTAACCAATTCTGCAGTTGATTGTAATGCTTTTATTTCTAAGAAAGATTCCAGGAAGTGAAAGTGATGGGGTCAAAATGTGCATGCATTTCAAATGATAAATGATAATAAATGTTCCAGGCTGCTTTGCAAATATCTTAAGGTATTTCTAATTTCTAACAGCAAAACATGAGAGTTACCTTTTGTCTTCATCCCTGGCAGCAAATATATTACCATTCCTTTTAACTTTTCCATTCTGGTGATCATGCTATTATAATTCCTTGTTAATTTAATTTTCATTCCCTTAATTAGCAATGAATCTGAACACAAAATATTAGTGGGGGGAACTTATATAGCAAAACAAAATAAAATGACACAACTCAAGCTACTCTAATAAAATACTATGGACTAGTTGGATTAAACAATAGACATTTCTCAAATTCTGGAGGCTGGGAAGTCCTATGGCATGGTGCTGGCAGACTGGATTCCTGGCGAGGGCCATTTTCCTGTTTGTAGACAGACATCTTTTCCTATGGCAGAGTCAGAGAAAGATCTCTCTAGGGTCTCTTCCTATTAGGGAACTCACTTATTGGGGCACCAATCCCCTCATATAGGCTCTACCTTCATGACCTAACTACCCCCCAAAGGCCCCATTTCCAAATGCCATCAAATTGGGGGACAGGACTTCATCATATGAATTTGGGAAGGACACAATTCAGTACATAGCACAAAACAACACACACACACACACACACACACACAGCACATGCAAAACCACTAGCTGTGTCAACTTACATGTTTAATTCTAAGAAAGGTATATTGATGGCTTCCGTTATAATTGTATTTAATAGTTCCTTCTAGTATTTTGGCGAGTTTTTGCTA
Organism: Ursus americanus; assembly: GCF_024610735.1. NCBI lineage: Eukaryota > Metazoa > Chordata > Mammalia > Carnivora > Ursidae > Ursus > Ursus americanus. Next base: position 53,204,316 of record NC_142139.1, on the reverse strand, counting down.
TATGTGTTTGCTACTCTATTTTTTACTTTTTAAAAAAAATTTTTAAAAGATTTTATTTACTTATTTGACAAAGAAAGAGACAGCAAGAGAGGGAACACAAGCAGGGGGAGTGAGAGAGGGAGAAGCAGGCTTCCTGCCAAGCAGGGAGTCCAATGAGGGGCTCGATCCTAGGACCCTGGGATCACACCCTGAGCTGAAGGCAGATGCTTAACGACTGAACCACCCAGGCACCCTGGCTACTCTATTTTTTAGAGTGTATAGATTTATTTCTGTTCTAACCTTAATAAATTATGCTTATCACTTTATTTTATAACACTATATTCTACTTACTGCTTTTTTGCACAGATTTCACCTAATCTCATTGTAATATTATCACTCCTACATTTAATCTTATTACACTTGCCTGATATACTTGCTAACATTTCATTGTCAATTTTTCTTCATTACTTAGACCTAAATGTCTTTCTTGTAAGCATCCTTAGTTGAGCTTCGAGTTTTCAATACGACAGTGAGAAAACTGTGATTTTTTTTATAATCAAGATATAATAATAAAGTCAACATAAAGCACAGAAAAATATTCTGATAAAACACAGAATGTTTGCCATTTAGGAGATTACCCAGAAGACAAAGAAGACCTTATTTTCACAATTTCTTATTAAGAACAGACAAATAATCCAAGTCAATTTTCTCATTTTAAAAGAGACAAAACAAATTTTAGTTTTGCATCTGTATAATATTTGATACTAATTTTAAAAATCTTATATAATAAACCTTTCAAATATTAGTGATCACTGACCATGACAATATTTTGGGGGATGCTTTTATATTTTTTTGTATTTATATAGATTTTGTTATGCATTTTTGGAATGATGAGTCATTTTATTTTAGGATAAAGCTATGTTTCTTAACAAAGTCATCTTCTATACCTTGCATATAAAGTTGCTCGTATCATTTTTTCATAGAAGACTATTACTTATACAGATATTATAATTTTTAATTACAGTAATTTTTTATTTTATATAGAAAACTATGAGTTAGATATTTTTAAACTCTAATGCATTAGCATTTTGCAGTAGGTTAACAGAATTTGTAATATATATTTTATACTTTTTTATTGCCATACCAATTTTTTATATGTAGCTTTTTAAGTGGTAAAAATGAACACATTTATTAACAGGCCCAAATATATAAAACTTAAACTACAAAATTAGTTTGAATTGTAAAAATTAGAGGCAGAAAGTATAAAAATTTAAAAACATGCTTTATCTTTTTAATTTTTTTTAGAAGTGATCTAGATATTTAATGAATATACATTAATTAATTTAGCATGAGTCAAAGATTTTAAGTTACCAAATGATCTTGAAAATATTTTAAAATTTTAAGTTGGCTTTTATAAAACAGAATTACTGTTGGCATAAACCTTATAATAATGATTTAACTTGTTAAAACAAATGTATATTTTTTATAATCTTAAACATCTAGTAGATATAATACTAATTTATTCAATCAGTATACATATATAAATTTAGGACAAACATGTCCAAATAGAATAAAAATGTGTGCTTGTATTTTATATATATTTTTTATATATATACCATTTATATATATATATATATACCACATTTTCCTTATCCTTTCATCTATTGATGAACACTTAAGGTGCTCCCATGTCTTGGCTATTGTAAATAATGCTGCAATAAACATAGGGGTGCATATATCTCTTTGAACTGGTGTTTTGTTAACTTTGGGTAAATACTCTATAGTGAAATTATTGGATCATGTTGTATTTTTATTTTTAATTTTTTGAGGACTGTCCATACTGTTTTCCACAGTGATGGTAGCAATTTACATTCTTACCAGCAGTGTGCAAGAATTCTTTTTCTCTACAGCCTCACCAACACTTGTCTCTTGTCTTTTTTATTTTAGCCATACTTACAGGTGTGAGGTGATATCTCATTGTAGTGTTGATTTGCGTTTCCTTGATAATGAGTGATGTTGAGCATCTTGCATGTGTCTATGGACATCTGTATGTCTTCTTTGGGAAAAAAATGTCTATTCATGTCCTTTGCCCATTTGTTAACCAGGCTGCTTATTTTGTTTGGTGTTGAATGTTTAAGTTCTTTATATATTTTGGATAATAGCCCCCTAACAGATACGTCATTTGCAAATATCTTCTCCTATTCAGTAAGTCACTTTTTTGTTGCTGGTTTCTTTTGCTGTGCGAAAGCTTTTTATTTTGATGTAGTCTCAATAGTTTATTTTTGCCTTTGTTTTCCATGCCTTAGGAGACATATCTACAAAATGTTGCTATAGCCAATGTCAGAGAAATTGCTGCCTATGTTGTCTTCTAGGATTTTCACATTTCATGGTTTCAGGCCTTTAATCCATTTTGAAGTTATTTTTTGTATATGATGTTAAAAGGTGGTCCAGTTTCATTCTTTTACATGTAGTTTTACAGTTTTCCCAGCACCATTTATTGAAGAAATGGTCTTTTTAAAACACTAAGTTTATTAGGATGTTATTTTTTTATTTCTAGATATTTTAGTAGTATGTAATTTATATAAGCACTTATTATTCCTAAGCCAATCACAATAGAAATTTCTTAAGAGAAATTATACCCTAATTTGATAATACCATCTGAAGGTAGGGGAAAACACACACACACACACACACACACATCCCTGCACATTCGTGCCTACACATGCACATACGTATACAAGTAGAGAGTTTAAAGCTTTGACATTTTAGTCTTGAGTTACGTACAAGCATAGAAATATAAAACTCACTGGTTTATACCAACGAACTGTCTCTCATCCTTGCCTCGCATTTACATTTTTATAAAGACTGTGTTTATGGAGGGTGAGATAAGTTGTGGTTATATAGTTAAATATGAGAACTGATGCTCTACCAATATTTAAAGAGGTGACATTTAACATTGTTTTCATTCCGACATGCACTCTTATGGAAACTGTGGAAATTTTCCTTGAGGGACTGAGGAGAGTCCAGTTGTCCATTTGGGCATTTCAGGACTAAGAAGAGAAAAACCTTCATGAATACCAGGGTGAAGACTATAGGATCCAAGGGATGTTAGCACTCCAAGTCTCAGCACTATTAGAAAAAAAAAAGTCAAATAAATACGAATCCGGACTAGGTTAAGAAAGACAAAAGAAAGAAAGAAAAAAGGGAGAAGGGTGTTGAGTGAGGACAGATGAAAAGATTTTAGGGAGCTGAAATGAAGGTTGAAACTGATAGAACAAAAAAAACAAAACAAAACAACAAAAGGTGGAGGAAGAACAAGAATTGATGGGAAGGCAGAGTTCTTAGATGTACCAGTGTAAGGAGATCCCAAGTTTTGCAAAACTTCATTGTAGTGTCAAATTATCCTTAAAGAAATTTTACCATTTGTAGAACTATTGGAAGGAAATAATCCCAATAAGAGTCCTACTCAACAGAAAGAGTTGGGGATTAAAACCCCACTGAAGAAAAGCCAAGAAGACTTGTCCAGGAAGATTCTCACTCAAACAGAAACAATAAGGAAAAGTACTGCTTAACAGAATCAAAGTAACTTCTTATAGTACTATAACAGATAACTATCCCACTGCTCTGGGTTAGGAATGTGACTCACCATGGTTCCCTAGCCAGGAAGAACACAAAGTATATGAGGAGCCTCTATGAATACCTGAAGACAGTGGGGTCCAAGGGATATCCAGCACTTCAAGCCACAGCACCATAAAATGTCAATTAAATACAAATCCAGAGTAAGTAAAGAAAGACTATTCAAAAAGACTATTACAGTATGGAAAATGCTTCAACCTCAAGATTTGCAAACATGTCAAATCAAATAGGAAAAGTCTTTTTTTTTTTTTTTAGGTTTTACTTAAATTCAAGTTAGTTAACATATAGTGTATTATTATTAGTTTCAGGGGTGGCATTTAGTGATTCATCACTTAATATAACACCCAGTGCTCATTACAAGTGCCCTCCCTAATGCCCATCACCCAACTTTCCCAACACCATCTGTTGAAGAGACTGTCTTTTTTCCATTGGATATTCTTTCCTGCTTTGTCAAAGATTAGTTGACCATGGAGTTGAGGATCCATTTCTGGGTTTTCTCCTCTGTTCCATTGATCTGTGTGTCTGTTTTTGTGCCAGTACCATATTGTCTTGATGATTACAGCTTAAAGTATAGAATTGTGATGCCCCCAGCTTTGGTTTTCTTTTTCAACATTCCTTTGGCTATTCAAGGTCTTTTCTAGGTGTTATTTTGATATGATTGCATTGAATGTGTAGATTAAGTAGGATATACATTTTAACAATATTTGTTCTTCTAATCCATGAACATGAAATATTTTTCCATTTCTTTGTCTCTTTCTCAATTTTTTTCATAAGGATTTTATAGTTTTCAGAGTACACACATTTGGTTAGGTTTATTCCTAGGTATCTTATAGTTTTTGGTGCAATTGTAAATGGGATTGATTCCTTGGTTTCTCTTTCTGCTGCTTCATTATTGGTGTACAGAAATGCAACAGACTTCTGTGCATTGATTTTATATCCTGAGACTTTGCTGAATTCTTGTATCAGTTCTAGCAAGTTTTTGGTGGAGTCTTTCAGTTTTTCTACATAGAGTATCATGTCATCAAGAGAAAGCTGGAGTAGCCATACTTATATCAGACAAATTAGATTTTAAACTCCTAGACTATAATAAGAGATGAAGAAGGACACTATATCATAATAAAGGGGTCTATCCAATAAGAAGATCCAACAATTGTAAATATTTTGCCCCAAACTTGGGAGCAGCCAAATATATAAATCAATTGATAACAAACTTAAAGAAATTCATTGATAATAATGCAATAATAGTAGGGGAATTTAATACCACACTCACAGCAATAAACAGATCATCTAAACAGAAGATCAATAAGGAAACAAGGGCTTTGAATGACACACTGGGTCAAACGGACTTAACAGATATATTCAGAGCATTTCATCCTAAAGCAGCAGAATACACATTCTTTTTGAGTGCACATGGGACATTCTCCAGAGTAGATCACGTAATGGGTTATAAATCAGACCTCTACTGGTACAAAAAGATTGATATCATACCATGCATATTTTCAGAACACAATGCTATGAAACTTGAATTCTACCACAAGAAAAAATTTGGAAAGATCACAAATACATGGAGGTTAACAAACATCCTACTAAAGAATAAATGGGTTAGCCAGGAAATTAAAGAAGAGTTTAAAAACATACATGGAAGCAAATGAAAATGAAAACACAACAGTCCAAAACGTTTGGGATGCAGCAAAGGCAGTTCTAAGAGGGAAATATATAGCAACACAGGCCTTCCTCAAAAAGGAAGAAAAGTCTCAAATACACACCCTAATATTACCCCTAAAGGAACTGGAAAAAGAACAGCAAATAAATCCTAAATCCAGAAGGTAAGGGAAATAATAAAGATTAGAGCAGAAATAAATGATATAGGGAAAAAAAAAACTTTAAAACACATCAATGAAACTAGAAACTTGTTCTTTGAAAGATTTAACAAAATTGATAAACCCCCTGCCAGACTAATCAAAAAGAAAAGAGAAGGGACCCAAATAAGTAAAATAATGAATGAAAGAGGAGAGGTCACAACCAACACCACAGAAATACAAACACTTATAATAGAATATTATGAACAATTATATGCCAACAAATTAGGCAATCTGGAAGAAATGGATAAATTCCTAGAAACATATAAACTACCAGAAGTGAAGCAGGAAGAAATAGAATATCTGAACAGACCCATAACCAGAAAAGAAATAGAATCAGTAATCAAAAATCTCCCAACAAACAAGAGTCCAGGGCTGGATGGCTTCCTTGTGGAATTATACCCAACATTTAAGAATTAATACCAGCCACTGTGGAAAACAATATGGAGGTTCCTCAAAAAGTTAAAAATAGAACTACCTTACAGCCCAGCAATTGCACTACAAGATATTTATCCAGAGGATACAAAACTGGTGATTCAAAGGGGCACATGCACCCCAATGTTTACAGTAGCAATGATCACAATAGCCAAACTATGGAAAGAGCCCAGATGTCCATCAACAGAGTAATAGATAAATAAGATGTGGCATATATATATATATGTATAATGGAATACTACTCAGACATCAGAAATGAATTCTTGCCATTTCCAATGATGTGGATGGAACTAGAGGATATTATGCTAAATGAAATAGTCAGAGAAAGATAAATACTATATGATTTCACTCATATGTGGAATTTAAGAAACAAAACAGGGTACCTCAGTGTCTCAGTCGACCTTAGGCTCAGGTCATGATCCCAGGGTCCTGGGATTGAGCCCTGCATTGGGCTCTCTGTTCAATGAGGAGTCTGCTTCTCTCTCTTCCTCTCCCTCTATGTGTATGCCTTCTCTCTCTGTCTTTCTAGCTCTAATTCTCTCTCAAATAAATAAATAAATCTAAAACAAACAAATGACTGTAAGGGAAGATAAGGACAAAAAAATAAGATAAAAATAGAGAAGGAGGCAAACCATAAGAGACTCTTAACTGTAGGAAACAAATCAAGGGTTGTTGGGAGTGGAGCTGGTTGGGGCATGGGGTAATTGGGTGATGGGCATTAAAGAGAGTGTTTGATGTAATAAGCACTGGATGTTACATGCACTACCTAATTTAGTGATTACATGCATTAAATTCTACCCCTGAAACTAATAATACACTATATGTTAAATAAATTGAATTTAAATTAAAAATTAAAAATAAAGTAAAATAAAGAATTAATACCCATTCTTGTGAAACTGTTCTCAAAAAATAGAAATGGAAGGAACACTGCCAAGCTCATTCTATGAGGCTAGAGTTACTTTGATCCCAAAACTAGACAAAGACCAATATCACAAATGAGAATTACAGACCAATATCTCTGATGAACATGGATATAAAAATTCTCAGTAAGATCTTATCTAATCAAATCCAACAGTACATTAAAAGGATTATTCACCATGACCAAGTGGGATTTATTCCTTGGCTGCAGGGGTGGTTTAATATCTGCAGATCAATAGATGTGATACACCACATTAATAAATGAAAGGATAAGAACCATATAATCCTCTCAATAGATGCAGGAAAAGCATTTGACAAAATACAGCATCCTTTCTTGATAAAAACCCTCAAGAAAGTAAGAATAGAAGAAACATACTTCAACATCATGAAGTCATATATGAAAACCCACAGCTAATCATCCTCAATGGGGAAAAACTGAGAGCTTTTTTCTAAGGTCAAGAACATGACAGCAATGTCCACTCTTGTCACTGTTGTTTGACATAGTACTAGAAGTCCCAGCATCAACAATCAGACAACAAAAAGACATCCAAATTGGCAAGGAAGAAGTCAAACTTTCACTCTTTGCAGAAAAGTCTTTCTTTTGCAGGAAGAAGTAAGCAGGGCCAGCAATACTTTTGTGGATGAGGAGGCCAAATGTGTGGGGTAAGCAGGTGGCAAAATTTGGGTACTTTAACAGGAAATAATATTTCTGTGCTCAGCAGATTCTCAGAACATCAATTAAGGAGGGATTTTCTGTATCTTAATGCTTTAGTCCTTGCTCAAACATGTGGAAAAGCCAAAGTTTAGGAGTCTGGAGGAGGAGAAAAGTATGGCTAAAGGTTGGTCAAGCCGAAGTTCGGTAGCTAAGTAATGGGGAATTGTGAGCACTTGGTCAAACTTTATTCCTAAATATAAATGACTCATGTATCTACCAAGCAAGAATACGAGACTCTTAGCCTTTTATTTCACTCATAATTTCCATCCTTTTATATCTTTGGTCTATGTTTTGATACATGCCTTGCACTTGATTGTCTAGACCACTAATTTGATGCTTCACAGTGGCAATTCTCTCCACAATTCACCCATGGAATTACTTAGCTGGAAAATTATGTTTTTCAGTCTATGAGGTATTTTTGTACATTTTTTGTGTGTGTACTCTTAAGAGTGTGTGTGTGTGTGTGTGTATGTGTGTGTGTGTGTATGTTAAATTTAGGTAGACGGTCTCTTCTCTTATTTATTGAACTCAACATGAAATTGATTTTTCTCTCCTTGGCTACTTGAGCCCTTTAGATATGTGGTGCTTTCCTTTTGTTTACTCACTGAGCCCCAGTCTATTTGGTGACATCCTTTTATTGGCAATAGTCCTACATGGGATAGAAAACAGTCTCATACTGGCTTTGCCTCACAGCATCAGGAAGGCCACTGGTTCTGAGCCATGGAGGAAGTTACCTTACTCTTGTGTCTCCTAGATTGTCCCAGTCTCCTTTATGAAAACTAGCTCCCAATGTAGTGAGTTGATATTGACCTTCTCCCCAGGAGTCTGTAGGTTTCTGTAAGTCGGGTTGTTTTTAGGGCCTCTCACTTCCTATTCTCCACCCTTGGTCCACATTCTGTTCTCCATCACCCACCTAGCCCATGGGAAGAGAGAGCTCTATAGCAATTTGCACCCATTTGTCTTTAGACTCCAACACTCATTGACTGAAGAGAGTGATAGTGGATTACGTTAATCATGGTGAAGGAGCTTGCTGCATTTGGGTGGTCAGAACACCTTTCTTTCTTTTTTTTTTTTTTAATGTTTTTTTTTTATTATATTATGTTAGTCACCATACAGTACATCCCTGGTTTCTGGTGTAAAGTTCGATGATTCATTAGTTGCATATAACACTGAGTGCACCATGCAATACGTGCCCTCCTTACTACCCATCACCAGCCTATCCCATTCCCCCACCCCCTCCCCTCTGAAGGCCTCAGTTTGTTTCCCAGAGTCCATAGTCAGAACACCTTTCTTATGCTTAATCAACCAACTTCAATTTTAAAATAGAAAGAGTAACAAATCTGAAGAACAATTTAGAGAAGAATTCTTGCTTGTATTTAAATATCAAAATAATAATGCTAGGGGAAATACATAAGAAAGAACCACAATGTATGTATGTTTTTATGATTGTGCAAAGAAAAATGTTTAAAAACCAATATTCATTATTTAATGTATTACCTTTGAGATACATTTTTGGCTTTTGATGGATCTGTATCTCTAGTGACTTTTAAATTTATATAATTTTCAAAAAAAGTGGTCAATTTGTACTTAAATATATGGAAATATCATAGTTTACTATGTTATTAGAATATTTTGAATAGAATATGTAGTTTCCTATAAAACAATTCTCAAAAATTCCATCTGTTTGATTAAACTTGTAGACCAACATACAGTAAAAAGTTAATAAATGAGTTCAAGAGACGAGGCTGAGTTGGCACAGAACTGGTTGGCATGCAGGAAGAGAGTGGAGAAGAGATGTTAGCCCATGTCTTCTTTGCCAGTACTTTCTATTCTTAAATAATCTGAAAAATTCAACACTCTACTCACTTCATACAAAGCCTTAGATATGTGCTACTTCCAACCAAGCACATAGAACAATAAAGGCTCATAGGAACAATTCAGAAAAATCTAGCTGTAAATGTTGTCTAAAAGAAGAGCCAGTGCCAGGGCTCCTGGGTGGCTCAGACAGTTAAGCGTCTGCCTTCAGCTCAGGTGATAATTCCAGGGTGCTGGGGTCCAGCCCCCATATGGGGCTCCTTGGTCAACCAGGAGCCTGCTTCTCCCTCTCCCTCTGCCATTCCCCCTGCTTGTGCTCTCTTCTCTCTCTCTCAAATAAATAGATAAAATCTTGGAAAAAAAAAAAAAAAAGAAGAGCCAGCGCCATATCAAACATTTTTGAACATGAATGCATATGTTAGGTGGAACCAAATGAAATTACCAATTTTGGAACTACAAAACAATATTCTCAAAGGGTTGGCTTAATTAAAATCATCTGAAAATTCACTACTTTGCCCTATTTTTATTCATATTTAATCATCTCATTTATATATAGGTTAATCTGCCTACTTTAATAGTCTTAATTATTTTTCCCCAAGTAATGCAAAACTTTTATCTATTTCATTTTTCTGCAGTGATATAATGGGCAAAAATACAAATTAAACCACAATATCTTGTTTTCCTTTATATCATAGTCTCATAACCCAGCCTCATTATATATGAACTACAGAGCTGCTAATGATCCTGAAGCTGAATACAGAATATGTAATATGTTCTCTAGCTTCATTTTTTTTTTTTCCTATTCAGAAGCCAGATTGCTAAAAGCAATTAGTACAAATTGCTCTTGTGGTCTAACCATTGCCTGCTGACCTCTCGGTGGGTTCTAGAAGGTATTATGGGATTTTTGATTAATGCAGTTCCTCATAATAGAGATACTTTCTTCATATTTGCTGTTTTTTTGAGAGTCCAAGAACACTTCACCCTGTTCTCTGTACTCTCTCACTTCATTCTGCTTGTTGCTTAAATATCTGGCATCAGAGATTCTCCCTTCTACCAGCTATGAAATGACAGCACCAGCATGAGCATTTGCCGGAGTGTTATGCTGCTTTGCTTTTCTTCACAGCAAATACATTTATTCCAAAGAAAGCTTTAAGTTCTATGAGGCCAGGAATTTTCTGCTGTGGTATCTCCAGCTACTAGAAACATCCCTGGCACATAGTAGGGACTCAGTGATTAAGACTAACAAAGTAGCCTGTAGCTGCTTCCTCATTGCCGAAGGACACACAGGTTCCAGGAGGACATATCTTTGATAGCAGGAGGATTGAACTAAAAGAGTCAAGATCTGATGAAACTTAAATAGGAAGATACTCTACTTCTTTTTATAAGGCAATGAACCTTGAATGTGCACTATGGCTTCACAAAAAGGGGAAACTTGCTAGCCTCATATACTGGTCATTAAATTAGTAGTGTATTTTTTACATTAAAAATCTTATTACACTGTCAGAAAAATTTTTACGGTATGATGAAAAATAGTTGTTGTTTTTTTTTTCCTAGAGGTTATTTTAGTAGTTGCCCTCAATTCTCTAACATAATAGGATACTAACCTGAGTTTTTAACTGACCAAATTTTATTACAGCAATTACATGAAACATAGTATTGCCATTCCCTAAGAAGAATTGATTGTTTATCTGAATCTTGGATAGTGTAAATATTTCATAGTTAAATGTTTTCAGTTGACAGAAAAGATCAATAATGTTATAGCTTTTTAAGAAATTAAGCAAGCTGGTAAAGTTTGCCATTATTTTTTAACAACCTATGTCTACTTTACATACAAAATCAAGTTTCTTGGGGCATCTGGGTGGCTTAGTTGGTTAAGCATCAGAGTCTTGATCTCAGCTCAGGTCTCGATCTCAGAGTTGGGAGTTCAAGCCCCGCACTGGGCTCCACGATGGGCATGGAGACTACTTTAAAAAAAAAAAAAAAGTTGAGTTTCTTGGGTATATTTTGTTTGGCTCTGTTTTAGAGCTATCACTGTGCAGAGAGCAATATAGAAAAGCAACTAAGATGGTAGAAACTTAAAATGTATTTTATGATGAGAAGGTGAAGGGAATCGAGCTATTTGGCCTCTGATTCTATTATCTTTATGCCATTAATATACTTGTTTGAGTCTTTTCTCAATACGTATATGTTGTACATAATGTAATCTGTATACTGGATATTTTGTTTTATTATTTAAATTTCCAAAAATTTAAGAACAGAAATACTATACACAATTGTGTGTGTGTGTGTGTGTGTGTGTGTGTGTGTGTGTGTGTGTGTGTGTGTGTTTTAATATGGTTGCAATTGGTGTGTGTTGGGGGGTATCCTTCTTTGAAAGAAACATTGTATTAATTTTATTTTTGTCAATTTGGAAAGCATCAGGACATCAGAATCATTTGCAAAAACCTCAGATTAACAGTCTAACTCAGATTAAGATAATGTCTCATTTTTTGCTTTCCTAGGAACCAAATGCTGTCCTCAGTCAGAGAAAATGACAGAATTCCTTAAACCCCCAGGGTAAATGAATACATTTTAATTTCTTACAGAGACATTGCTCACTTTATGGCATGCTGTCTTCACATTGAGAGGAAGATTGAATTTGAAATCAGATGACTTAAAAACAATGCCAATTTTAATGCAATTAGGAGATTTTAGGTATAGCCGGGGACTTTATCTTTTGAAAACAAAGATTTGTAAAGTTGGTAGATAAATTTTCTTTCTTATTTCAGGTAATAAAATGAAAGATACAGAACATTGCTTATTTTGTTCTAATTATTGAGACATCTGGTATTTTCTTTTTTAATTTGCTAGAAACAATAACTCTTTCCACATAAAATTTAATTATACACTTTGGTATTACTATGGTATTATTTTAATATTTAGATATTATAATTTTATAGAAATTTCATATTTAGCTAAATTAATATAATTCTATATAAATTAAAAATACAATTATAAAATAAAGTTGCTAAATGAATGAATATTATAATAAAATCATTTTGTTACAGTTGTGTCCTGGGAAATATTCCAGTTGGATTTGTTAGGCACCAAACTTTTGGTGAGTCTCTAGTCTTTAGTAACTGTGTATCCAAAGAAATTACAATTAGCATTGGAAATTTTGGGATCATTAACAGGTGGTTGTTTCTTACAGGGTGAGTGAAAAATTGTCAAGTTTATGACATTTTGTTTCAACGAAATGAATACCTTCATTTCAAAATATAATCGTGTCGGATGTTCAGAGCATATTTACCCAGTAATTTGAACTGTTAGAACCACGTCAAAAATGAAACACCTTCTTCCCAAAAACACTACAACAAAGAGATCTAAAAACAATACTGTGCAGAAATATAAAACATAATATTAATACAAACATTTCATATGCATACAGTTTCTTTTTTTATAACACAAGCATTATTTCTACTGAATTTTACTCCAATGCCAGTTGAGGAACATTCGAATGCCTGGAATGTGTGCATAATACATATCTTAAAAGCATCAAGATGTGATAACTAAAACAAAGGGGTAAAGTATAAATAAAAAGGAAATAAAATTGTTCAAAAGTATTACTCTCTGGGGTTATTTAATGTGGAAATAAATGGTTCTACACACCACAGCAATCCTTGGACCATATGCTAGCCAATAAAAAAAAAGCAATTAATTTCATGATGATTCTTTTGAGACATTAACGAGTGTTAAATTATTTTAACATTTCACAGATATGGAGGAAACATATATTTGATGTTGATTTTTTCTATTTCTTTCATTTTTACATACTATATATTTTAATCACACATACAATACATGACTATTTTTAAAAATGACTTGTGAAGGTATACTTAAGAGAGTTAATATCCTCTTATCAATCCAATCCATTCCTTCCATCATGAGGTAAAAAACTGTTAGGAGCTTGGTATATTTGGTTTTCCAATCCTACTTTACTCTCATATAACATATATTCATAAAATTTTTCATATAAATGAGATCATACTATATATGGTATACAACTGCATGATTATTATTACTACACACCCATTATTAACTTTTTAATCCTTTATTGTATTTCATGTATTTTCTCACTACATCTTCGCTATTTTGATTTAAAAGTTCTTAGTTTATGTTCCTTAAGAAAGTTCTCTCATAAAAAAAAAAGTGCCCTGGATATCTTCTAATGTATATATTTTTGCATTTGAATCTTTAAGCCAGCCATAATTCCTTCATGTGAGACAGGATTCTGGCAATAGCTCTTGTTTCCTCACTGAATTAAAATAATATCTTCGCAATTATTTAATCCATGCTATGTGTGTATTTTCTGTTTAACTTCCCCGTATATTTTTGTTAGTTCTTTCTGTTATTCATTTTTATTATGATTTTGTTATGTTCTGATATATTTTGTATGATTTCACTTCTTTAAAATTTTTTATGATCTGTTTTATGGCTTAGAATATGTTTCATATGCACTTGAAAGGAACTAGTATTCTGCTAATATTTGTTGGGTTTTTTTTTTTTTAAGATTTTATTTATTTATTTGACAGAGAGAGACAGCCAGTGAGAGAGGGAACACAAGTAGGGGGAGTGGGAGAGGAAGAAGCAGGCTCCCAGCGGAGCAGGGAGCCCGATGAAGGGCTCTATCCCAGGACTCTGGGATCATGCCCTGAGCCGAAGGCAGACGCTTAATGACTGAGCCACCCAGGCGCCCCTGTTAGAGTGTTTTATCAATATAAAGCAATTTAAGTTTGTTGATAATGTTCAGATTTTCTAATACCCTTACTGTTTTCCTCTCTACATGTTCTATTGATTATTTATAGAGTAGTGTTGAGGTCTCCAGGTAAAAATGGGAATTTGTCTACTCCTCCAGTCAGTTCTGTCAGTTTTTTTTCTCATGAATTTTAAACTTCATTTTAGATACAGATACATTCAGGTTGTTACATCTTCTTATTGAAATATCTATCATTATGAAATGTCTCTTTCTATTGTGATAACATTCCTTGTTCTGAAGTCAAATATATTATTAGTATTGTCAGTCTGGCTTTTGTTCCATTAGTGTTTGCCTGGTGTATTTTTCCAGCCTATTTATTTCGACCTACTATGTCATTTTATTTAAAATGATTTGCTTGAGAACAATATATAGTTAGAGTTTGGGGTATTTTTTGTATTTTGATATATTTTTTGTATTTTAATTGATATGCTTACATTACTTACATTTAATATAATTAATTATATGGTTTCATTATAATGTACTTTCTTGCTAGGTGTTTTCTCTTTTCCACCTCTTCTTTGCCCATTTTTTCTTCTTACGATGCTTTATTTTGGACCAAGTAAGTATTTTTATGATTTAATTTTATTTCTACTCTTGGTTTATTATTTTTACTTCCTCATGAAAGTTTTTTAATGGTTACACTAGGATTTACAAGATAAAAATTTAATTTATCACAATCTACCTTCAAATATTATTTTCCCATTTTATAAATGTATTAGAAGTACTTATAATTCTCAATTTATCCCATCTTTTGTGCTATTTTGACATATGTTTTGTTTTAATATATGATACAAACACATATTGCTAATAACTTAAGATTAGACATTCCATGATTTTTATTTAGCTTTATTGAAGTATAATTAACATATCATGCTATATTCATTTCAAGTGTAGACCATACTGATTCAACAATTCTGTACATTATTCAGTTCTCACCATGGTAAGTGCTGTCACCATCTGTCACCATACAACATTATAATATAATTGACTATATTCCCTCTGCTATACTTTTCATCTCTGTGATTTATTTGATTTATAAGTGGAATTTGTACTTCTCAATCCCCTTTATCTCTTTCACCAATCCACCCATCCACCTCCCTCTGGCAACCACCAGTTCTCTGTATTTAAGAGTCTGTATTTATTGGTTTGTTTCTCAGTATGGAGGTTCCTCAAAAAATTAAAAACAGAAACACCATATGATCTAGTAATTCCACTGCTGGGTATTTACATATAGAAAATGAAAACATTAATTTGAAAAGATATATGCACCCCTATGTTTATTGCAACATTATTTACAACAGCTAAGAATTGGAAGCAATCCAGTGTCCACTGATAGAGGAATGCATAAAGAAGATGTAGGATATGTATACAATGGAACATTACTCAAATTTTAAAAAGAATGAGATCTTGTCATTTGTGACAACATGGATGGGTTTAGAGGGTATTATACTAAGTGATACAAGTCAGACAGAGAAAGACAAATACCCCAATGAGTTTTCTTTTATGTGGAATCTAAAAAACAAAACAAATGAACATAGACATTTAATTATCTTTTAAAACTTTTGAAATAAAAAAGTACAAATTTCATATGCATCTTCATCTATGACACTTCCAGAATTCTTCAGGGCTTTTTGGTTTATTTCTTTCTAACAATTCAATTTCTGCCTAGTATCATATGTATTCTGCCTAAAGAATTTCTGTCTTATAGTTCACATGTGCTTTAAATAAATTTTCTCCCATTTTTGTATGCTTAAAGGTATTTCACCCTCCTTTTCCAAAGATATTTTCTCTGGGTAAAGAATTTTTGGTCTTGGGCTCTGTTTATCTTTCAGCACATTACAGCTGTCTTTCCATCGTGTTCTGGCTTGTACAGTTTCAGTTTAGTAGTCTGTGATCAATCTCTTTTCTTTGTTCCTCTATAGGAAAATGCATTTGCCTTTAGCTGCTTTAAAGATTTCTCTCCTTATGAATTGGTCTTGAGCAGTTTGACTCTGATGTGTGTAGGTTTTTTTTCCTTCCTTTGTTTGCTTGGTTGGTACTTACCTGTTTGGAGTTCTTTAAGATTCTTATCTTTGTGATTTAATGTATTTCATTAATTTTGGAAAATTCTCCATTAAGTCTTGAAATATTTCTTCTACCCTTTTTTCTCTCTTCTTCTACAATTTCAATTACTTTTCTGTTGGACTGTTTAATAATGACCGGCAGCTCTTGTATGTTCTGTTTTTCTCCTCCTCTCCCTCATCCTTTGTCTTCTCCTTACCCTCCTTCCCCTTCTCCTGGCATGTCTGTTTGTTTGTTATTGTTTCCATCTGCAGTTCCAATGCAAATATTGCTTTTATACTTTAACCTTTAATCCATTAGTCATATTAATTTCAAATTATTTCTCTGATAGTTACTACATCTGTCATACCTGAGTTTGATTCCATTAAGTACTTTGTCTCTTGGCAATTTTTTTCAAATCTTTTTCCTTTTTCATTTGTGTGTCTCTATTTCTTCGCTTAAAATTGGATATATTATATAGGATAGCAGAGATGGAGATAAATAATATTTATGCCTAAAAAGAAAGATGCCTCTTTCTTTTTTTTTTTTTTTTTGCCTGGACTTTAGTATGATGATTGATTGAATAGATCTAGTCATATATAGAACTAGGTTTTGGTTTGGGTTTATTATTGTTACCCTCAGTGCATCTTGAGGCTTCAAATGCCTCTGTGTTGCTGTGTGCTTATCGTGAGGCTAAGTTGCTGTACTCTTTTTCTCCACTTGCTTCTTCATATTTTTCCTTTGCAACTAAATCTTAGAGAGTGTCCCCTTCACCACAATCTCCTTCCTCCACTATTGGTAGACTCTTGGTTCTTATTATTCAACACTTGGGCATCCAGATAGAAGGGGCATTCCTTTGTATTCTTGTTAAGGTATAGCCTTAGGCAGGTGATGTGTACCTGGGTCTCAGAGGTGGAATCTTCTCAGAGATCCTATCCCTCCTTCAGTGCAGGAGTTCCCTAACGATCTATACTCAGGACATTGTCCTGCCTCTTATTCAGAGACAGCTGTTTGTTTTTTCCAATATTCTGGGTGCAATGTATCCTCACCTATATCCACAGGGTGACAGAGTATTCCTCTTTTCCCTAGTAACGTAGGGCTTTGTTCCATAAGGGATACAGGATATGGTTGGGCACTCATACCTTTCTTAGGTGGCTTTATTAGCTCTCTTACCCTACCCTAAATCTTCCTTGAAAGCATTTGCTGAGGTTTTTGGAATAAAATCTGTCAATGGTTATAGATGCCTCTGCTTTTTGTGGCTTCTAGGGGTTGTTTATTGTCGTGCTAATTTCTACTCAGGTTTTAGCAAGTCATTGAAGGTTTTAGCTGAATTCTCCTTGTTAGCTTATATAGTGTTCCATGGCTGTCTCAGGTGAGCTATGCTCTCACCGCAGCTCTTCTCAGAGACAGATGCCTGGTTTTAGATTCTGAGTTATTGCATTGCCCAGAGATACAGAGTCGCTGATGGGTTCCAAATAATTGGGGTTTTGTAGATTATTCATATTTTTCTTTTTTTTTTTTTTTAAAGATTTTATTTATTTGACAGAGATAGAGACAGCCAGTGAGAGAGGGAACACAAGCAGGGGGAGTGGGAGAGGAAGAAGCAGGCTCATAGCGGAGGAGCCTGATGTGGGGCTCGATCCCAGAACACTGGGATCATGCCCTGAGCCGAAGGCAGACGCTTAACCGCTGTGCCACCCAGGCGCCCCCAATATTTTTCTTATTGTTAGGGTGAGAGTAATACTCTTCTCAACTTTCTCCCTAGGTGAAACCAGGGAGTCTTTGCCTTCATTCCAGAAGATTATTTTCACTGGATGGAGATTTTTTTTAAAGTGTATTTAAAAATATTTTTCTTTCCTCATGTAAAGATATTATTCAACTCTTCTTGGACTTCACAATTAAAGCCTGTTGAGATGCCAGGCTTTAATTGAATCATTGTTTAATTATGATAAGTCATTTTCTTCCTGCTGATTTCAAGTGGGTGTTTATGTTCAGGTCTTAAGAGTTAGACTAGAAATGGCCTTTTTTGGAGTTTATTTTGCTTGAAAATTATTGTAATCTTTAATCTGTAAATTTAGATATTTAAGCAAAACTTCTACTTTTATTTTCTCAAATTATTATTGTTATAATTATTATTATTATATTTGCACTGTTTTTCTTCTTTTTCTCTTCTGTGCTGTACTCCATGTATTATCCAGCCATTTCTTAGGCACTGTTCATTTCTTTCCTCGCTTTTCTTCACATTATATCATTGCAATTGATCCATATTCAAGTTAAGTTTTTTTCTGTGAACTCATTTCTGCTGTTGAATCCATCTAGTGATTTTTTTTAATGTTTTGTAGGTTGCTTTGCTATTTTGTTCTTGAATTTCCATTTAGCTCTTTCTTACAATTTCTATTTCTCTAATAATAGTTCCTATCACTGTAATTATTACCAGCATATTTTCCTCTCTTCCTTAAAGATAGCTATTTTAGTTGCTTTAGAATCTTGTCTGCTAATTCCAACAACTAGATCTCATTTCAGATGCATTCTCAATTGATTCTCTTTTCTTTTTAAAAACATGTCCAATTTCCCTGGTGCTTCACATGTCTCATAATTCTGGGTGGTGTTCCAGATGTTATGGATATTAATGGTGGAATGCTTTATTATGTTATTTTAGTCCCATGAGCATTTCTTATTTTAGCAGATGATTAATTTTGTTGGAATCAAAAAGAAAACTCAATTTCTTGGGTTCCAGCTCTAATCTCAATTCAGATGTGTAGTCTCTAGTGAAGGTGATTGGAGTCCACAGTGTGTGTGTGAGATTGCTGGGTCATCGTAATCTAAGGCAGAAAGTACCTGGCCCTGTGGCTTTTTTTCTGCCTGGATTTCTCTCTTGATTTTCAATGGTTATACACAATTTTCTAATTTCCCAGGCTAGAATGTCTGAATCATTTTTCCGCCAGTGTCCCTCCTGCCTTTAAAAAAAAAAAAAAAAAGATTTTATTTACTCAACAGAGAAAGAGAGAGAGAGAGAGCACAAGCAGGGGGCAGCAGGCAGAGGGAGAGGGAGAAGCAGGCTCCCAGCTGAGCAGGGAGCCCTACGTGGGGCTCGATCCCAGGGTCCTGGGATCATGACCTGAGGAGAAGGCAGATGTTTAACTGACTGAGCCACCCAGGCTCCCCTCCCTTCTCCCATGCCAACTCTGTTTGTTCCCAGGCTAAAAAACAGCAAAAATTGAGAATTCACTCCATATAACCTTCCTTTTAAAAATGTGGACTATCCACCAGAATCTGTCAGTTTCTTAATCACTGTTCAGTTCCTTCCTGGGTTTTTTTTTTTTTTAAATATGTGCAGAGTTTAATGATTTATGAGTAGGAGCATCAGTCCAGTAAATGTTACTCAGCCATTACTGGAAATAAGATCTAAAATCACTATTTAAATGACAAGTTGGGGAGAAGAGTTTTGTCTTATCTCTCTTTGAATCTAGAAGATCTAGGAGCATAGCATGTATTGAAGCCAGTATGGCCTAAAACGCTATTTTACTTCTAATTACTTACTCTTGTGTGCCCCGACTCTTTTCCCAAATCTAGCAGTCTTTTAATTAATTTATTTATTTTTGGTATTATGGTACTTTTTAACATTTTAAACTTTCATAAGTGAGCACAGTCCTTCCGTCATTTTGAATATGTTTTGAAATCTACATTTCCTGAGTTTTTGCTTTCATTTGAATGGTTTTACGTTGTTTTATGGTAATCGCAGTTATGCTAATATAGTTGCTGACTAAGCAAATGCAGTTGTTAATATAGGCTTGCTATTTCATAAGATTAGAAAGTGAACTGCTATGTGTTTACATTCTAGAAGTGGATAACCTCATTTTCTACTGTAGCATAAACATTCAGGGAATATTGAGAGATGTTTTCTCAGTTATGAAGACTGTGTCTGATAGCTTTTGCCTTTCAGAAATTTGTGACACATCTTTGAAGAAAACAGACATCACTAGATGTTTCTTGAATGATTTTAGATGTTTCATGGGGATTATGGTGCTCTCCAAAGGATTATAAGAATTGGTGAGTGTGGGAGGAAAAAGGGGCAGGATGAGCAAGTAGGTTCTACCCATTAGTGAGTACCACGTGGAGCTTGCGTCTAGACCGTTGTAATCTAGTACCAGTCCCATGGGATTCAGTCACAAAAAGCAATCATTTATGTTATTTTATATAGTCCCTACAACAACCTTGCAAAGTGGATTTATTTGTCCCTCGTTATAGTTGAAGAAGGTTAAGAGGCAAAACCTAAAGTCACATAATTAATAAGTGGTAAAGGGATTTGAGTATAGATTTTATGGACTCTGAACTTTAAACTTATGTTCTTTGGCTCATCATGTAATCTTCCAAAGGATCTCTCAGAATTCAAGTAACATTAAATCAGTTCAAGTATAATTCTTTTGGGTTGTGATATGCCTCTGATATACTTGTACACACAAATTAACACATTTGCACAGAGAATATTTTCTTATTTAATTTTGCTAAAGATTTTAGAAGTATTCCAAAAAATTACTATTATTTGGCCTTTATAATAATATTTTGAATGAATTTTTGTTTCCTTTTTTGTAAGCACAAATAACTTATATAGAGTGGGATTAATATATGTATTTAAAGCTTTCTTGAATTAAGTTATATTGATAAAATATACCAACTCTCCAGAGAAAGATTTTTGCTTATTTAATTCCTTCTATGTCAAATTACTTATATTTATTAGTCTTAGTGTTAAATGTTGAAAATTTCAAAAATTTACCCAGGTTTTAGTATCTTGAGATTTTTTTTTTAAAACCATATTTAAAATATTCATACTTTTCATAATTAACAACAAATGTTTCTTTTAGTGCCCCTCGTTTTTCATAATAAAGATATGTTCCTATAACAATATTTTAAGTAGATGCTTCTCATAAGTAAACCATTTATTTCCATGATAATTATCTATTTCTTTAACTGAAGATTTCCTTGTGCTAAATATTTGATAAGTCATGGAATATATAAGTGGTTGAAAATTCAGGTGGTGCTACATAGTGAATTTTTTTTTCTTGTCCCAAGTGAAGGATACTCTTGTCTTTCTAGCACTGTTCACGGTTATGCATGGGATATTGGTCTTTTGCTCAAGTGAGTTCTTGAGTGAGGGTTGTCTCAGTGTTTCCCTTCCTACATGCCTTTTTTGAGCTAATAATGAACCATTGTACTGTTTTGGGTTATCTTTCCCTAAATGTGTTGACTACCTCAAAACAAACTTAACCTTCTAGTGTCCAAAGTTTTTAATGTTATCTAAGAAGATAATAAACTCACTGACTAGTTTTCCAGGTTTCTTTTTAAATAATAAAAAATTTTCTCATGAAACCAGCAGAAACTTACTCATCTACCTTTACATTTTCTCCCCTACATCTAATTTCCCTCCAACACAAAGTACTGTTACTGGGTTTTTGTTTGTTTGTGTGTTTTTTGTTTTCAAATCTCACCTCTGGTAGTTACATCCTACTTTACCTTGCTGACACCTCTCACTATTTTCTCTGCTTGTATATAACACCTACTCTAGAACTCAGCTCTTTGTGTTGTATGTTGTTTTTTGAGTGTATATTTGTATGTTCCATATTGTGTCTTCCTTATATATATGTGTATCCCACCTTTATACTATCTGATATGTACTTACCACTTAATTCATTTAATTGCCATTTATGAAATATTTTTGAATCCATACTATTTGCCAAACATTGCCTCAGGCATTTAGGATATAGTAGTGAATAAAAAGACCCCATTTACTTCATGAGCCCCTCCTTCTGAATCTCCTTTTCTCATCATTCATCATCTATTTGATAACTAATATTGGTAGTCCCTAAGAAAATATTTTTCTTCTAGATGTGATAAGTGGTGTTATGATTTTGTTCAGTATCCAATTTAAAATATAAAATATACACAGATGATTTCCAACATTGCATTTCTAGCCCTGATATTCAGAATCTTATATTCAACTTCCCAGCATGGCAAAAGTCCAATTTAAACACCCTCCCATTTAAATCTGTTTTTGTGTCTTCCTCAAATCAATAAATGTTAAGTTCATTATTTCAGTAGGTCAGACCAATCACCTGAGAGCCATCCTTGAGAAAAAGAGTAGAGACAGATGGGAAGATCTCCCAGTAAAAGCCAAAGTCTTCATTGTGACCTGTGTGAGTGAGTAGACCATTGATCCTCTAACCTAATTTCTTGCAACTTTTTCCTCATTCATTCAACTCCAGTCATATTGGTTCTTTCTCTTATACAGCAGCATCAAGCATGGCCTGACCTTAGATCCTTTTTGCTTGCTATTTCTTCTACCTGGAACGCTTTTCACCTTCCACAGCCCAGATTATTCATACCTTCACTTCTTTGATATTTCTGCTAAAATATTCTGCCTTTAGAGACAGTGTGGTAAGAAGAATTCTAAAGATAACACTTCTAAGATCCACATCCCTGGTTATTCAAACAAACGCTAATCTACATTGTGTAGATGTAGGCCAATTGCCCCTAAAATATTGATCCAAAGGAAGTTCTAAAAGAGTAAATAGAGCAAAGATGGCAACAGCATTGATCAAAGGGTTTCATTGGAAAGAGCTGTACTATGATTTCACTGGTCCTCTAGAAGATGAAGGTGCTTCCCTTTATTTCAAGAGAGACAGATTTCAACAGAACTACTGTTCTGTGTGTGTTTCCAGACAAGTGGGAGATGGCCTGAATTTCACCAGGAAAGCCTACAAGTCAAAGATAGCCGTAAGCTGTTTACTTGTTTGGTGTCGAAGCAAAGGAAAGTTACTGCTGTTTTGGAATTGTATTTCTGGACAGAAAGTGCAAAGATATTTACTGTGGACAATATTTGAGTCATATGCGTGAGAAACAATGTAAATTCTTCCCATGAGAGCTGTTTTGAATACTGAGTAAACCCTGACAGAAAAATGGATCACCAGATATTAGACACTAAGAGGTGGGGGGCAACCAAATGAAAATATTACAAATTACATGAAAATATCACATATCACACTGGGGACCCAGGGAATCCTCCCCGAAAAAAGGATCTAGAAGAAAAATAGATTTAAAAACCTAATAGGTCTATAAGGCATAATACCTTCCTAATAAGTCATCAATTTGGTAAGAACCCCTTTGCCCAAACTTATGTATCTTTCATCCATTCACTCCAAAACTGGAGGTCATCATAAAGAAGATGGGAAAAGAGAGTTAGAAGAAAAGTGGAGGATTAAGGAAATATCATATTCCCTGTACTTGACTTTGCATCTGCAAAATCCCCAGCTGGGGAAAAGAAGAATCATTTTGTAGTTGTGACCATTACATGAAATTAGACATTTTGAAATGCCAATTACCCACATTTGTTTCAGTCTGTTAATAATATAGTAGTTATTAAATAGTAACCTTAAAGGGACAATGCAATTTTTTTGTTACCTGAGGCTGAGATGAAGAAATTATGGGACCACCTAAGTTTTCCAGAGGAGTTCTTCAGAGAAAACCCACCAATGAACAACTATGCATCAGAGAGAAAACAAAACAAAACAAAACAAAAACAAACATGGATTCAGATCATATCCTATAAGCACTAACTAGTCCAAGATGTGTGTGTATGTGCATTATGTAATCAATGTGCTAGTTAAAATATAATGTATGTGTACCTGTGCTTATACTTGTGTTGTATGAGGCTCAAAAAGGTGGGTGGACTGGTCATATAGATCATGAGTTATGACTCATGTTGGTTAAATATAAGTGAATGAGCACCCCAAGATGACTAGTGTGGACTAAATTAAAAATGTATCAACTGGGAAATAAATGTTAACAAGACCAATATTTAAGGGATAGGTAAAAGGATAACAAATGAAGACTGAAAAAATTGAATGAATAAATAGGAGAGAATGTGGTAAATGTCTTAAGAGTTAAATATTATCTTCTACAAGGTCAACTGTGATTATTTTCAACACACTGCAAAGTAGCTTTAAATCCTAGAATCCTATTATTGATTGCTAAAAAAAATCTGTTATAAAAACATAATTAATTGAATAATACTGTGAAACAAAATATCACTTTTTTTAGGTCATCTTTGATAGTCTTATGATAAAAATTTTAGTTTAAGTGTTGAAAGTATTTTAAGAATAACAATTTTATAACATAGATAAATTCAAAGGCTTTACTTAAATTTACTTTAAAATCCCAAATATTGGTAAAATAGACAGAGGAAGACAAACGCCTTGTGGTCTCATTTGTAAGGAAAAAAAAAAAAGACAACAACAACAAAACAAAACAAAACAAACTTATAGCTACAGAAAACAGATTGGTGGTTCCCAGAGGTGAGAGATTGGCAGGGGGTGGGGCATGTGAAAAATGAGTAAAATTGGTCAAAAGGTAAAAACTTCCAGTTATAAGATAAACAAAATCTGGGGATGTAATGTACAGCATGGTGACTCTGATTAACAGTACTGTATTATATATTTGTAAGCTGCTAAGATAGTAGATCATAAAAGTTCTCATCATAAGAAAAAAATTTGTAACTATGTGAGGTGATGGGTTAACTAAACTTACTGTGGTAATCATTTAGCAATACATTCATATATCAAGTCACTAATGTTGTATACCTTGGACTAAAACAATGTTTTAAGTCAATTACATGTATCTCAATAAAACTGGGGGGGGGGAGTAAATGAGTCAACCTCAGTCATTGTAAATGTAGTTCCCATCCTTGTCGATGTATAAATGTGGTGATTTTGTGCTTTTTAACTTGATTGTTTTTGTAGAATATTCTTCCTACATTGATTTAATCCACATACCTATCTATCTATCTATTTTAAGATTTTATTTATTTATTTGAGACAGAGAGAGAAAGCAGGAGCATGAGGAGGGTCAGAGGGAGAAGCAGACTCAGAGGTCAGAGGGAAAAGCCCACCAAGCAGGGAGCCTGATGCACGCTTGATCACCCTGAGATCAAGATCTGAGCTGAAGGCAGGCACTTAACAGGAGCCACTCAGGTGCCCTGCATATTTATTATTTTTAACATCACTGAAAATATGTATATCCCAAACATTACATCAATTACAGATTGAGCTCTGAGTTATCTCTACTTAGAAAACTATCATAACATTTTGTGAGAATAGTAATATTCAAGAGAGGAGAGCTTTGTAAAAACAATGATCTAAGAAGTAACTTTAATAAAGTCAAGGGATGTCAAAGTCCTTAAGTTCACCACATGTAGAATCATACCGAACATTCTGAATCCACTCTTAATTTTTACACAAATGTATATTATTTACAAATTTGTAATAAGGTAATTTTAAGCAATATTCAGACTCTCAGGGTTGTTTTTGAGTATTCTGTTTTATCAAATTCCTAATATCATGTTTCAATTTATAAATTTAAATTGCCCCTTAGTTATTTTTTCTCTCTCATCTTCCTAGATAAACTAGCAGATTTGATCATATTTGATGACAATGAGAGCATTCCATGTATAAATCCTCTACACACAGACACACACACAGACATGCTTCTAATTGCTATACTTAGGGGGTCACATTATAATTCAGACACAACAATATAGATGCATTCAGAATAGTGAAGAAAAATATAGTTATTTTTACAATCCATGTATACTAATCCCATCATCATTGTAATTTTGGGTGTATTTTCAAGATTATGTTTTCTCCAAATTATGGACCATATTTTTATACTTCTTGGCATGTTTGGTCAATTTTAACTGGATCCGAACATTGTGAATTTTAAATTATTGGATCCTGGATTTTGTGGTATTTCTCTACAGCGTTCTATTTTATTCTGTCATGAAATTAAATAACCTGGCATCAACTTGATTCTTTTAAGAATAGCTTTTAATCTTTGAATGGCAGGCACAGAACAGACCTTTAATCTGGAATTAATTTAGCCCTAACACCAATGTGTACCCTATTCACTATATAGATACATAATCCTTTGTTTATCCATTCACCAGCTGAAAGATATTTGGGTTGTCACCAGTTTTGTAATTATAGATAAAATTGCTATAGATATCCGCCTATGTGTTTTATGTGAGTATAAATAAAATGGGATCATTTATAAAAATTCATAAATATACTAATTTTGCATGATTTTCTACAAAATCTTGGGATTTATTGGATTAAGTCTTAATTGCAGTTCTCACAGGTCTTTATCATTGAGAACCTGGGAGGAAGGTGGATATACTGGGTTAGTGGGAAATACTCCCTTGTATGTCGTTTTCACATTGAGACTGTGAGAAGGTAAAGGACTTAAGGATACTCTGACAAATTTCTTACCACATAGGTGAAGTGGTACAATATTATTTGAAGGTAGACAGTTTTAAGTTAATGATGTATACTGTAAATCCCAGGATGACCAGCAAAAAACAAAATATAGTTCATAAACTACATTAGTTTTCTGTTATGAATGTAACAGATTACCATAAAAATTTAGTAGCTTAAGCAACACAAATTTATTACTTTATAGTTCTGTAGGTCAAAAGTCCAACACAGGTCTCCCCACACTAAAATTAGGGTGTTCGAAGGGATACATTCCTTACCGGAAGCTCTAGGAGAGAATCCATTTCTTTTCTTTTTTTTTTTTAAAGATTTTATTTATTTATTTGTGAGAGAGAGACAGAGAGAGAACATGAGCAGGGGAAGAGTAGAGGGAAAAGCAGACTCTCTGCTGAGCAAGGCGCCTGATGTGGGACTCGATCCCAGGACCCTGGGATCATGAGCACTCTGAGCTGAAGGCAGATGCTTAACCAAATGAGCCACCCAGGCACCCTAAGAGGATCCAGTTCTATAAGCAGTAGGGTTGCTGTCAAAACTCAATTCCATGGGGCACCTGAGTGACTGAGTCAGTTAAGTGTCTGACGCTTGATTTCAGCTCAGGTCATGACCTCAGGGTTGTGGGATCTGCTGCAAGGCCAGCTCTGCACTCAGTGTGGAGTCTGCTGGAGATTCTTTGCCCCTACCCCCAGCCCATACTCCCTGCTTGCTCTTTAAATAAATAAATAAAGTATTTAAAAAAATTCGATTGCTTGCAGTTATAGGACTGAGTATTCTGATCCTTCTTGGCTAGTCCCAGATGCTAGACATCACCCACATTCCTAGGATTATGGTCTCCTTCCTCCTTCAAAGCCATGTTTTTTTTCTGTCTCATTTCTGCCTATTCGCTGGGAAAAGTTCCTCAGTCTTAAGGTTTTATTATCTAGATGTGGACCTTAAAGTCTCAATAAAATAACTTAATAAAGCAAGGTAGTGCCAGGACCTGGGCCAGTGACCTGAATAAAAATCAGATACCTCAACATTCTGGATTTAAAACATTATTACACTTCATCAAATTTATCATTCTCCAGACATGCACTCTGTAAGAATTTAATTTCTTTTTAACATAAAAGGTAAACACTTAGTTCTATTGTGTTTAAAATTTATTAAATATCTGTGCATGTTATATTTTCAGAAATATTATTTTATGTTGATGTCTGTGTTGTAGAGTAAGTTCTCATAGGAGAGCTACAAAAAATATTGAGAGGTTAAGGCTACTTTTCTTTCACTATTGAAAAAATAGGAACAATGAAGGTTTGGGAATTGACAAGGATATTGACATAGTACATCATAAAAGCTGGGCAGGGGTAATTTTAAAATGTATGTTTTACTAACTCTTAACTATAGAGAACACACAAATGGTTACCAGAGGGGAGATGCATGGGGCTATGAGTGAAATAGGTGAAGGAGATTAAGAGTACACTTACCATGAGCACTGAAAACATATAGGATTGTTGAATCACTATATTGTACACGTGAACTTAATACTGTATCTTAACTATACTGGAATTAAAATAAAATTAAAAAATTAAATTAAACTCAGAAATAAAATAAAATTTATATTTTAAAGATTGATGATTGGTCAAAGGAAACTCAACCAATTGGGAACACATTATATAAAGAATCCCCAAAAATCTCTTACATGGGCTATTCCAATTACTCTCTACTGGTATCCCAATATCTGCACTTGCTCCTGTATAATTCACATGGCAGGGAGTGTTTCCTTTTAAAACAAAAATCAGATGGTATCACTCCTTGCTTCTAACATTTCAGTCATTCCATAGTGCACTGAAAGAGACAGTCCAGAGTATGTTTGCTGGAATCTAATGCTCCATTATCTCTCCACTGATTCTTCACCACCTGTCTCTAAACAGGAGATGTGTGATGGTGAATCCCTAGTTGCTGGCCTTCTTCTCACTTTTTCTGGACATTTTCTTATATTTCATCTACCTCTGCATCCCCAACACTGAGAATGAGCCTTCAGGCTTTGGTTGAATCCCAGAGTAGTCTTTGCCTTTTATCTGCACAGCTGTTACACCCACTTATTTTTCCCCAGTGCCCTTTCCCCACATTCCCCTAGGTAGATAAGTAGACATTCACCTGGAAATCGGATGTCATCTCTCCTTCTTGCAGACACTTGTAGAGTTTACGAGGGTTCTCAGTGAGACCTTCATGCTAAGCATTGGGGAAACAAGCCAGTTGAGTCCTCTATTCCCAATAAGTAGGTGAAGGCTGAAGACAGTCTCTCTTAACTAACTGAATGTTCACCAAAGGATGATAGCTCTTCTTTCTGCTTCCCATATTTTTTATTCATAAAGGCAGAATAGCACCACGGGTTTCTCTATTGTGCCAGAAAATGAGATGGGAGGGAGGGTGTGATCTGAAGGCATACTGGGAATCTCACACCAAGAATGCCATTCCTTTAAATAGTTTTGCAGTGTTAGTATATTTGTTTTTTACAGATTGTCTTTCTTCATGTAATCCCGGAGCATTTGACAATTTCTGGTAGTAGGAACAGGTTTAACCAATTTCTCAAGCCATGCTGCTTTAAAAGTAAGCTCCATGAGAATAAGGGCCTTATCTATATTTTCAAATCTATATTCCCAGAACCAAGGTTACGAAAGTAAATAGGAAATGAGAAATTCATGTGTTCTCTTTGTTTATTTGTTTGAGTGGGAGAATTCTGTTTTGATTCTACAATTTTAAAAAGAAAAATGCAAACAATGAAAAAAATCGCTGAATTTCTTTCTCTATGCTTTTATGAAAGCGCCCCAAATATCTCTTTTACCTTTGTATACCCATTGCCCAGCATGGTGATGCATGGATAGAAAGCACAACATGTTCTGAAACATTAATAAAATAAATTCCAAAAAGGTGGTTAAAGTTAGAATTTCTTAAGTCCAAAAATGTCCTAGTCAGTACTTATTTAATTTTAATACTAAATATCCTAAAAATACTAAATAGGATTTAAAAATTAAGTCCTACGTATGTATATCTTTATTTTCAATTATTTATACACCTCGGAGTATAAAAAGTAAATAAAAAGTATTTACCAAAATAGATTATGTACCAGAATAGAATATAAAACTAACTGCATGTGAGAATTTCATTCATAAATGGTTAAACTACTCTTCAACCCCTGCTGTTGAAGATTAAATTCTTTGGATACTCAGTTTTCAGAAAGTCTCCACAACTCCAAACACATCCTCTTTTTTCACACCAGTTAACTGAGTATTATTTTACTTTCACTTGTAATGAATGGGAAATAGCAAAACAGCAACAAAATACCTGTTAAAGCTGGTTTAAACCTGACAAAGAAGGATAGTTGAAAGTAAATTTTTAAGTTATGCTTCAAAACACTGACATTGCATATAATGCTATTTAGGACACAAAGCTTTAGTGGGGCCTGTGGCTCATCCAGAGAAACCCACACTTTGATAGTTTGTCGCTTGGGCGCAAACCCAGTTCTGTCTTCCCTCTGTATCTGTGCCCATCCACTGCTCTCTACTGTCTCCCATTACAGCATATTTGTAATTGTAAAAATTGCCTTGAGGGAAACAGAAGACAGAGTACCTGTGTAAATTACATGACGGTTATTCTTTCTCAGGATATGTATTAACTTGTGAAATACCACAATCACCATGATTCCACAAAAATACAGAGCATTAGTGATGTTATTATTTATTATGTGTTCATTGTACTTTTGTTAAAATTTTACTTTTTGTAAAATTTCTTTGGATGAAGATGAATTGTATTTCTTTATTGATAGGACATTATTATTCAGTAATTCCTATATACATCTAAAAAGTATTCATCATGACAACCTATTTATTAAGAAAAAGTTTGAACACTAAAAAGAATGGAAATATATCTAATATAATTACAATAATAAGTGCCATTGAATGACTAGTTGCTATTAACTGCTTTGTATTCTGGTTAATTAATCCTTATAACTATCCTAAAAGGTAAGCATTACCATCCCCACTTTACTTTGAAATGAATTACCCAAGATGAGTTTAAAGCCTTATTTCTGACTGTTGAGTAGGTGCTCTGACAGGAACCAACTATTATGCTCCTTTATATTGCTTGACTTTTAGATTTAGCTAATTATTTTCTACCTTTGCCTTTAGGATTCGATACCAGTATTTTGCCAATTTGCAAGGATTCACTTGGCTGGATGTTTAACAGACTTGATACAAACTATGACCTGCTACTGGACCAGTCAGAGCTTGGAAGCATTTACCTTGATAAGAATGAACAGTGTACCAAGGCATTCTTCAATTCTTGTGACACATACAAGGACAGTTTGATATCTAACAATGAATGGTGCTACTGCTTCCAGAGACAGCAAGGTAAAAGATGAGACACCTACTGATGCAGATAGTTGACCTGCATGTCAAATTTTACCTATTTCTTCACGTTTAAAAAAAAAAAAAAAGTACATTTTACCCCATTCATTTTAGTAGATATTTTTCTCATTAAAGTGTTTAATAAAAGAGCAAATAAGCAGCATGTTAAACAATATAACTCTGCTAGGGCTACAAAACGTGCTAAACAAGATGAAAAATAGTAATTAATACTTCATATTAATGTACTTCATTATAGTTTCCATTATGAACCACCAAAAAGTACATCGAGATATGAGAACATAGATATTAAAAGTAATCATTAAAATTAATTTGCTATCTGCTTTGCCCATGGTGTAAAATAAATGGTTTTCTTATCACTATACTGTGGAGTTTTAATGTTCTATTTTGTGATCTTATTAAATGAGCTGAATGAACCACCGCATCCACTATAGTTATTTTTACTCATTTGATTGTAAAATGACTTAGCCTTTCCAACTTTTAAAAATAACGTAGCTTTGTAAAAATTCACTAGCAAAGAAAGTATCTTGATTCTCTGGAAGAGGCAAGGTAACTGGAAGAGTTGGGATGATGCTAGTTCTTTAGGCATCCTTCTTTACTGGGAAATGCGATGTAACATTGAAACCATGCTTACATAATCAATCTAATGGTGATTAGAATTAAGTAGCTAAGAGATAAAGATCCAAAAACACTCACATTACGATAAAGTTTGCAGAAACTAAGGAAATAATGGTATGGGTAATTTTGATGCTAATTTTAAAAAACAAACTGAGAATTAGTCTAATGTGGTACACCTGCTATTGTCACCTCATTTTAAAATTCTTGATGGCTAAGAGAATGTACAAGCTACTTGAAACTGTATTAGTTATTCTCAGCTTTTCATATGAAAAACTAACACCTTATATAGGGATTTTTACTATCTTAATTACTTTTCTACTGTATTAGTAATAGTTTAGTAACTAGGGATGAAATGATTATCCATAAATTGATTAGCAGTGAGTCAACAGCAGGATCTGGAGAGTAGTTAAACTACTTATAAATAAGTAGTTTAATAAATAATAAATAAATATAAATAATAAATAAATTCCTACTTATAAATAACTTTAAACAAGGTTTAAAACTTAGATTTTCTTTATTAAAATACTCTAAATCATACACACACACACTGTTGATTTTACTATTGCATATTTGCTTACTAGGTAATTGACACTTCTAAAAACCTACATGCTAGTTTTAATGACTAGTGTACATTAAATCATTTAAAGAATAGAAAACCAAATCTTGGTAAACCACTATAAAAAGATATGTTGTCTTTTTATGATGTTATTTCAATTATTTTTTTAAGTGTTATGGTGGCATGTTTAGTGTTTATCCATGAACATTTAAAAATATTATGAAAAATTCTGGAAGTTTCTTCCACAGAAATAAATACTTTCATCTTGAAACATTACTGGATTTTGCAGCAATATTTGTAGAACTGATTAACAGTCCTCAAAGGAAAACTTTGCTTTATATACTTTTCATTTATTAAGCAGTATTCACACAAAGTGTTAAAATCTTTAGAGTCACAAGAAGATCTTCTCTGAAATCATTTAATACATGGCAGAAGTAATTTAATAAATGGTACCTGAGCAAGTAAAAGGATTTTATGTATCTTCCCCAAAGCTTAGGTGAATTTGGATAATTATGTTTATTACTTTAATATGCTTGGAAATGTTACAAAAGCTCTATCAAGGTAACTGACAATAAGAATAACAATAAGAATTGGCTCATTAAGTAATTTCATGAAAAAGAATAACCATTTATTTAAAAGCATGTTTTCAAGTGTTTCATCTTATAAAAGAATGTTATTCCTCATTATTTATTCAATAAAACAGCAAATTATTTTCTGTAATTGGAGCAATATATATTTGACTATATGTTAGAATAATATGTATAAATATATATATATAAGTAATAGTTATATATATGAATATCTTTGCAAGTGATTTTAAATGATAGTTGAAATCTCAATTAAGCACTCCAAGTATACCTAAGTTAAAGGTCAGACAGAGCTGCCTTATAAATAATAGGAAAAATATTTCAAAATCAAATATTATATGTAGGTGAACAGCTGAATCTGTCATGATTTCTCTTGAAACTTTTTTTTTTTTTTGAGAGAGAGAGAGAAAGCACGAGCAGGGTGAGGGGTAGAAGGAGGGACAGAGGTGGGGGCAGGGGCAGAATCTTAAGCAGGCTCCTCACCTAGTGCAGAGACCAACAGGGACACAGGGCTCTATCTCATAACCCTGAGATCATGACCTGAGCTGAAATCAAGAGTCAGATGCTTAACCAACTGAACCACCCAGGCACCCTTCTCTTGTAATCTTAAAATGTTCCTGTATACGTGGCTTGTAGGACTGGTACTCATGTATATTCAGTGAGGTTATTCATCAAGAGTCAGATTCAAACATACTTGGATTTTTAGGCAATGTCTAGCAAACATATAGAAATATTATTTTTACTTTGCAATAGCTAACCCATAGCAATTAGAAAAAAAATGCTTTCAATATAATATTGAAACTTCAGCTCGAATTTTTCCTCTGGGTTCTAAATATTATTTAGAGGGCAGTAAATTTTTAAAATGTCTAGTCTATAAGCTTATACTATGTAACTTGATCTATTCCTTTAATACTTAGTATAAGAGACCCATATTATTATTAGGAAAAACAGATAAATTGGATCAATTTCAAAATGAAGTAGAACAATAAGCTAATTATTTAAACTTTTCAAAAAAATTACTTCTTTTCTTGAAAGATCAGATTCTTTTTAATTTCTAGAAATTAAAAAAAAATCCAAGATGCTAAAAGAATAATTTAACAAATATCCATGTACCTATCACCCAGAAATAAAAATTGTCAACATTTTGTCATATTAGTGCCAAGATTTTTTTAAATAAAAATTTAAAAGCCTCATAAAGATGAAATCTCTTTTGCATTCCATCCCCAATCCAGTCTCCTCTCTCACTCCACTCTCGTAGGCACCATCAAGTCTAGTTTGCAATCCACTATTTGTACATTTACATGAACACATATGCTTTCATGAACAATTCACACTATTGTGTTTATTATAAAATATGCATAGGGTGTCATACTGTTTGCAGCATTTTGCAACTTGCTTTTCTTCCCCACAGATCACTATGTTTTTAAATTAAGTTTTTCTATTTTAATTCCAGTATAGTTAACATACAGTATTATATTAATATTAGGTGTACAATATAGTGATTCATCAATTCTATACATTACTCAGGGCTCATCATGACAAGTGTACTCTTAATCCTCATCCCCTGTTTTCCCCATCCTTCCGCTCACCTCCCTTCTAGTAATGCTCAGTTTGTTCTCTGTAGTTAAGAGTCTGTTTCTTAGTTTGTCTCTCTCTCTCAAAAAAATTACTTTTTCTTCACATTTCAGATTTCCCAAAGAAAAACACTTGTTGGTCTTATAAATTTTAACTATAAAATATATATTAAGCACTTTGTCTCATTTCCTCATTACACTTTACTTACATGCAAATTTAATAACTGAATATTGTAAAATTGGTGTAATAATTTTTAAATTATTTCAGTTAGCTATACCCGGCCTTTTCCCTAAAAAGTTGTGGTATGGGAAAATAGGAACTAGTTTATTGGTTTGCTGTTTCAATAATTTATGATGCATTTTTATATAGTAGGTTTTTAGAAAATAAGCTAAAATACATTGAACTATTTGATTATTATAAATTAGAAAATATATTTATTATATAAGAATATATATAATTATATATAATAATACAAGCCAAGCTATATTGTTTCTATTTAGAATTTTATATTTCTCTGAAAATATTCTTCTTTAAGTGGTTGAGTTTAAAAAAAAAGGCATGCTTATTTCCAAGTTTGTTTACATTTATTTCTTAAAAGATGGCCTATCGGAAATTATGCTATATTATGTCTTGTTTCCACATTGTATACACACTTGAAGTATCTGGATGAAACTAAAAAGACCAAAGCCTGTCAGCATTATTCAGTATCAAAATTTATAATAGCATGTCTGATACAACTTGAAAGAGCATTGACTTTTTTTAGATTACTTTTTTTTTAATGTGAAGCTATTTTTCTGTATCATAGAGACTGTTTTAAATGAGGGGAAAACATAATCAGCTAATTGTTTGGGCACTGGTCCATCAGTTGGATTTACATTGCTGAGTTGATTGACCCTTTAAAAGTATATGATAAGAACCATTTTCTGTCATACAATTATTTCATATCATTCTCTCTCTTTTTCCCCCATCCAATTCTGTCTCTTTGCAGAAAATCAAAATAATCTAATATCAGTAATTAGGAAAGCCATTCTCTCTCTCTCTCTCTCCATCTCTCTCTGTCTCTGCCTCTTTCTTTCTCAGTGTATCAGATAGATACACATTTATGTCTCTATATGTATGTACTCCATAAAAGGAATTAATATATAATGTGTGTCTTTTTAAACCATGTAAAGACCAACTTAAGTTTGATAACATAGAAATTATACTTTTTTGCTTAACTATAATCCTTGAAGTAACATTTTTATGTCATTGCAGACCCACCTTGCCAGACGGAGCTCAGCAATATTCAGAAGCAGCAAGGGGTAAAGAAGCTCCTAGGTGAGTAATAGATCATTCTTCTGAAGCCTTTATTGCTTACATAAATAACCCCAGGGAAACAGCAACATAAAATCAATATTAATCCAACAAAGATAGACTACACTAAATTTCAATAACAAAATTTATGAAGTTTTTGAAAGCCATTAAACTTACTTTTATTATCTTACCTATTGAAAGATATTATGTCTGTTTTATTACCCTAATATAATGTTCATTTTGAAAGTTATTAAGTGAAAAAGAGATTTAAACAATGCTAAAGCTAAAGCATCAGCAGAAACTTTAATTCTAATTCTATTGTTAACAATTCAAGAATAATGGCATATATATATAGAGTGAGAGAGAGAGAGAGAGAGAGAGAAACGGTTGGAAGATGGGTGAAGGGATGCCCTGAGTACCTTAGAGAAATTCAAACAGACTTCCTAATGTTTTTCATCAGCACTTTTTACTAACCTTACTTTTAACTAGTAAATATATATTTATTAGATGGTTAATAGATCACAAATTTCACCCAAAGCTTTGAAATATTAGAATAAGCAAGAGATTATTAAACTATTATGCATGATTATTTTGTTTATTCTTTGACATACAATTTTTAAACTCTTTTTCAAATAATTTTAAAGAAATTTTACAAAGATTAG
The DNA here is from genome assembly GCF_024610735.1 of Ursus americanus. Lineage (NCBI taxonomy): Eukaryota > Metazoa > Chordata > Mammalia > Carnivora > Ursidae > Ursus > Ursus americanus. The sequence goes on along the minus strand of NC_142139.1, from coordinate 53,168,114 downwards.
TTTGCATACATCGCTTGCATTCATTCTTTCTCAGCCTCCCCCAAAGTTACCATCTTACTATGTATCAAATAACCATTGCCTATTTGTCAATTCTAAGAAATTAACATTACTATAATTCTATTAATTAAGACTTACACTTTATTTGGATTTCATCAGTTTTCCCACTGATGTCCTTTTTCTATTCTAGGATCCAATGCAGAATACCACATATGCAATGATTTTTTTTTTCCATATATATTAAAGCCCTGGAGTATTTAATGAAACAAAATTTTATAATGTTTTTGAATCTGATTATTATGACATGCTATCTTTGTAATTATAATATTGTGGGTTTAGATTAGTTTTTTTATATTACTTGAAAATCCATAGTTCAAAGTGAAAAGGCTAATTGTTTTTGTACTAAAGCATTTTTAGATGTGAGGAATTACTAATGATAAAACTGCGATGTGTCATGTCTCTTTTAGCTCCGTCACAAAATGCATACCATACCATAGCCCAAAAGTGAAATAATACATTCATGCATAGGTTTCTTTATTTCCGCAAAGCAGTTTATCCATGTACAATGAGAAAAGCCATTGAAATTCGGTTGAAAAATAATTTTAGATTTGATCAAGGATTAAAATTCAGGATTTGATTATTTGAAGTTCCAAAAAAATGAAAACATATTCAGTGCCCATTTGGGAGGAGTAGCTTTTATTCTTTTTATATAATAAACATGGAAGTTATAATTAAAGACCACTGAATGCCAGAAATGTTTATTTTAATTTGAGCAGAATAATGGCACTTATCTGAAAATTGACCAGTTGTTATATAGGAGTAGAGTGCCATCTCTCCCCATTTGCAGGGTCAGTCTTGGTTGATGTCTGTAGTTCTAGGATGATTCTTAATAGTGTTCTCTTTCATTTTCAAAGGATACTGGCATAAAGGATAAATTAAATGGTCACACTAACTATACATAATACCTTTATGTCAAATATATTCAAATTATGGTAGCTTACTAAGAGGTAGAGATAAGAATGTTGAAAATCTAATTTTTGCTGGCCTTAAATCCACGGCAGGTTTTCCATATCGGTAATATTCTGTCTACTTCATTCAAAGACCAAACCTTTCAAAAGATTTACAATTTTAAAATTAAATTGATTATATATCAGAATTTTGTAACTTTTTAAAGAGATAAAATTGTGATCCCATAGGGTTATGAGACTAAATGAATTGAAAGAATTTCATGTGTTATTGATTTATTCTGCAGTGTTTTTTGTTTTGTTTTATTTTGTTTTTTCCTTTCACTAGATAACTATAGTGTGTCTGGTCACTGAGGGAAAAAAAATGGTTAGGAAAGGCAAGAAAATTTTCTACTCTCCTAAACCTTACATTGTTTTGTTGATGCAAACATTGAAGAAAGTGAATTCACTTCTAAATTATCATTTAAATGTTTATCATTAACAATTTGCCAGGTACTATGTTACATATTATAGATGTGAAAATAAATGTCTGTCTTTCCCACTAGACTGACTTTAAAAGTTGTTAATAAAACAATCAAAACCAAGAGAACCTAAAATTCACCATATAGAGGATATCACAGTGTAGTGGTGGAAGCAGGCAATGATAAACTACACACACACACACACACACGCACACATACACACACACACACACATACATACAACATAAGAAGTATAACAGAAATCCTTCAGGTTAAGGAAAGGTTTCATATTACAGGTCATATTTAAGTAAAGTCTTAAAATGTGAGAGGGAGGGAAGGAGGAGGGATTCCAGATGAGAGAAAGATAAATGCAAAGATGAAGATACTGAATTTGGGGAAAACAGCCTGATATGGATGGAAAGAGTTTGCAATATATGAACAAAAATTGGGAGAAATGAAAAACAGTTGGCAGAGATGATGGTAAAGGGTCTGGTATGTCATGCTGAGTGGTCTGGATGATTTAATACACATGGCATTAACTAGGTTCTAATTCTGTAATATACCTCTGAGAACAATACCTTTTGAAGAATGAGAAAGAGGAATAGTAAATTTGCTTAACAAAAGAAACATGATGGCCAGCTTCATGACAGCGGTGACCTTACCTGTTTTGTTCAGCATGAATCACTAGCTCACTACCTGGAGTGGGAACTCCATGCGTGTATGTCTTGAGTGAATTGTTGCATAATTGATGACCGTCAAAAAGGTACGCAACTTATTTGTAATGTGTATGTGTGTGTGTGTGTGTGTGTGTGTGTGCTTCACAGGACAGTATATCCCCCTATGTGATGAAGATGGTTACTACAAGCCAACACAATGTCACGGCAGTGTTGGACAGTGCTGGTGTGTTGACAGATATGGAAATGAAGTAATGGGCTCCAGGACAAATGGTGTTGCGGATTGTGGTAAGAAGAGTTATTTATTTCATAATTTCTCACGCACAGGATCAGTTCTTAAGAATCTCATGCATTTGTTCAAGCACTATGCAAAGAATATAGAATATATTGAGGGGAGGGGTGACATAAAGAGTCACTTCTAGCATATGAAAAACTCGCATAAATAATCAATGGAATGGCACAACTCAGGTATTTTAAGGTAGGTTCTTTTTACTACTTCAGACACAGAAAGGATGTTAAGTACCACCTGTTTCCTTCTCAAGTAAGGCAGATCCTTGTCATCCACTCTATTCCAGGTCAGCTAACCCTAGTGTGGGCCTTGTCCCCATATGGCACCCTTTTGTCTGTATACCTTTGGAGAAATTGACTTAGGGAGTATGCGGGCAAACTCACAAAAGAAAAGCTAACATTTTAAAAGTAAAGGACTATCAGTTGAAGCTATGTGAAAATATCCCCTTATATTTGGGTAGAAAAATATAGTTTAAATGTTTGAAGGGTAATTACAATTAATATTCTAATTCTTTTTATGAACCTGATGTTTATATATAGACCTAAAAATAATATTACAGTTAAATTGAGCATCACATACATGTATTTTGAAGTTTTAAATGTATCTTTTTTTATTTCATAAAAGATTTTTTCAGAATGCAAATTTCAAATGAATATTTTTGTTTGCACAATGGTGGTTTTCATTACAAAAGCCGTTTAGCTGTACACACACAAAAACACAACATGCACTCTTTACATGCTCATGCACACACATACATACTAGGAATTGATGGATTGTGTCTCAATTAATATACATCACCAAAAAATGAAAATAAAGTACTTGGTCAGTGTTGTATGGTTTTAGTTGTCTCCTTTACGCAATTTTTAAGAAAATATGTTATTTATTTATTTGAGAGAGAGAGTAGAAGCAGCGTGGGGAGGAGCAGAGGGAGAGGGAGAGGCAGACTCCCCGCTGAGCAAGGAGCCCAACGCGGGGCTTGATCCAAGGACCCTGGGATCATGCACTGAGCCGAAGGCAGACACTTAACTGACTGAGTCACCCAAGTGCCCTCTTTAATGTAACTTTTAAACTGATAGACTGTGATTGTTTAAAAAATAGAAATGGTAAACTATATAAAGGTAATCTCATCTAGTGCTTAAATGCCTGTTCTGCATCTATTTATTTCATAACATTTTTAATAGATTGGTTTTGGTTTTCTAGCCAGTGTTATTAGATTTCATAGGATGAAGTAGTATTCAGTACATGCCTAACATAACTTTAACACATGAAGAACATATTTTTGTAATAAGTAGTTTAAAATGGCTGCATTATTAATTACAACAATTATCAGTGTTGCCCATGATGGATAAAGAATTTTAACTTTTTTTATGTTGTAAATAAAAGTTATATTGGAGATGAATTCAATGAGTGAACAGGGAAATTGCTTTGAGAACATAGCTTCTGAGTTCTGAAATTAGTAAGATGAAACATGATGTAGGAGGATAGAAATGACATTGTCCTCACATAAGATACGGATTTCAATGTGCTGTATAGTGATATCAATTTATAAACATTGGATTACATTCATAGGATTTGTTTTAATTAGCTACCAAAAAATCATAAGACTAAAATGTAAGAAAGGGTAGAAGATAAATACACACTAACATTAAAGGAGTTGAAAAATAAATATAATGAGATATCTGCATTATGACCTCCATAAACAGTAAAGAATGTATTTCTAAATATTTTTAAAGTACTGACTTAGCTATGTTAGTTTTCTGTTACTATTGTAATAAATGTCCATAAATTTATTGATTTAAACCACACAGATGTATTCCCTTACAGTTTTATATGTCAGAAGTCCAACATGGGTCTTCTTGAACTAAACATCATCTGCATACTTTCTAAAGGCTCTAGAGCAGAATCTGTTTCCTTGCCTTTCCCACCTCTGTAGGCTGCTCACATTTCTTGGCTCATGGACCCTTCCCTCCAACTTCAAAGCTAGCAACATTGCATCCCTCTGACTCTATCTGGGAAAGGTTCTTTGATTTTTAAGGATGCATATGATCATCTGAGCCCACCCAAATAATCCAGGATAATCTCCTCATCTCAAGGTCTTTAATTTAAACACATCTGCTAAGTTCTTTTTACCATTTAACATCACATTCACAGTTTCAGCAATTAGGAAGTGATGATCTTCAGGGAACAATTATTTTGCCTACTACACTAATAGAAAAAAATTTAATTTTTTTTTTTTTTTGTAAATTTCAATGTTTCACATGGACTTCTATAAAAACTGGGTGGAGATCAATATTACTGAACTGGAAATGTTGCATATCAGATCTCATATTGATTCTGCTTTTTAGCACACAAGTTCCAACAAATGATAGAGACTGGATTTTTCCTTATCTTTGTTAAATAAGCCAGAAAGCAAAGTAAAATTTTATTAATTTGCTTAATTTTCTTTTTTTTTTTTAGATTTTATTTATTTGTCAGGGAGAGAGAGAGAGTACAAGCAGGGAGAGCAGTAGGCAAAAGGGGAAGCAGATTCTCCCCTGAGCAAGGAGCCCAATGCAGGACTCGATCCCAGGACCTTAGGATTAGGACCTGAGCCGAAGGCAGATGCTTAAGGGACTGAGCCACCCAGGCATCCCTAATTTGCTTAATTTTCATCAGAATTTTATATCTCCCAGAAATTATCCCACTACTCAATCAAATAACATCAATAACATTAATGCTTACTTTTTTTCCCTTAAGCTATTGATTTTGAGATCTCTGGAGATTTTGCAAGTGGAGATTTCCATGAATGGACTGATGATGAAGATGATGAAGATGATATTATGAATGATGAAGATGAAATTGAAGATGATGATGAAGATGAAGGGGATGATGATGATGATGGTGATGACCATGATGGATACATCTGATCGATGAGAGCTGAGATCTATAAATTCTACATTTCTATTATTTACAAAGTGATAACCTATTGAGAATGACCTTCTTGCCCCAAAACAAAATGATTCTAAAACTCACATATATTTTGTATAATTATTTCGAATGTTGGAGCTAATGTCATAGAACTTTATGTTTAAATAAGAATCATTTACTTTGAGTTTTTATATGCCTTAGAGAAAAAGAAAACGCATATGGAGTCTAGCCGGGCAAAAGAAAGTTAGGAAGAGCTACTGATGTAAACAAACAAGTTTTCATAAGAACAAACTATGTACATCTCCCACAAACAAAACAACGACCAGTGCTTGAGGTCATATACGTTATTTTTCTGAGAGAGATTCTAAGTTGAATTTACGATAACTTATTAGTGGCCTGGGTCCCAAGGATTTTATAAAAATAAGCATGACCTTCACTGCTATTCAAAAGTAACATCTTCCCAAACCTACAGTGAGTTAGGGGATACCACAGGGTAAGAAAAACAGTGACAAGTGTAGAGTCCTCCATCGTGTTTACATTAATAGTGATGCTTTCAATTATGACATTATTCTGGATATGCTAGGATATTTTACAAAATGGCAAGTACAGAAAACCATGGATTCTGAACGTTAAAGCCTTAGTTGTCGTTTCTAATTTCTATTTTAATTTGGATAGCATTCTCATGTAGTGTTTTTGTGTGTTTTTTTTTAATATTCTTAAACAGCATGATTTCTTTACCTTTCTAGATTTCTTTATCTTTCTGACCAGCAATTTAGGGTGCAGAATTTAAAGTAGGAAGACTAAAGGAAAGGTTCATTTGAATCACATTTTCACAAAAGGTTTGTCATTTGCCTCAATGTCAAATTTAAAAATCTTAAATCTTATTTTATTTCCTATTTTAGATACAAATTTCCATTTAATCCTAGAATTATGCCATTTTTATTACTAGTGTCGCAACTTAGAGACCGTATTGTATGGTGCCTTGCAAAATAGAAATAGAAAGGTTTTAGCATGCATACCAATATAGGATATTAGGCAATATATAAGCACACCTAATTAGCAAATTAATACCAGTAAAGGTACTGCTGCTGGAATGAAGAAAAATGGAATATGTTTCTTTCTTTTTTTCTATTGTTACATAATTGCCATGTGGACTTGTTTATGATTATTGTGTAGAGTAGCATTTAAGATTTAACTGTAACAAAAATTACTTTAATTGCTGTATTTAAGTTAGCATGTTAATTAATTGTGTAGACATTTTGGCAAACCATCACTTTTAAGTATATCAGACCTATGGTTTTGTGACCATAATACAAATGGAAAACCCTATCGAATGTTAACCATTGGTATCATAATTTAAACAGTGGGTCAACTTTTCTCCCAATATACGATTCATTGAAAGTAAAATTGGTGAATTATTTCCATTTGATTTATACACACTAAAAAATAAACTTTAATGTTGACTTTATGTAATATTTAAAGTACAATGCATTTTCTTTTTTACTGTTTATGTATAGTTTACAAAATAAAGATTCTTGTAACCAATTTAACTGTTTCTTAATGATTTTCTGGGTTATAGATAGAAGCATGGAGAAGTCTTAATATTTTCCTTTAGTTTTTAAAATGAATACATCACAAACTAGCTAGGAAAGTTTTTTTAAAATTTTGAATTTCAAAAATCAGAGTTCTTGGCACCTTGGATATTGTTTTCCTGGAAATGTTAAAAAGATTGTTTTTGTATGTTCATTTAATTTTTTCATTTGTCATAGAATTACAAAGAAGATAATTTTCGTTTGTTGAGGGTGTTATTTTTAAACCCATTTTTTGTGATATCATTTTTAAAATATTGAGCTAAATTTCTATACTAACAGCATTTTTGAAGAGTGATAGAATAACCTTATCTACTTAACAAATGTATAAGACTTATAAAATATAAATTGTGGATGGTTGGAAGAGGATAAAACCCTACAAATTCTAAATAGACGTTTAGTAAATGGATTTAAAGTAACAAATTAGTGGCCTTGAAATTAAGCTATTTTTTTAAATAAGCTATTTTTTAAAGAAACATTATCTTTCAGGCTCCCAGGAAAACAAACAATTCAACAGCAGATATAAAATTGAAAATATTTACCTTATTAAACTTTATACAAAGTACTTGTTTGTGTGCAATATATATTGGTATACATGTGTATAAAATTCTACTTGTGATGTGTATTAGGTCTCTCGATCATCACTTAATTCATTTCGTGTATTTTAATTCTATACAACTATATTATTTATTTATGAATATATGAATATTGACTACTGCCTCTAACGCAGGCACTATTCTAGGTACTATAGATTCACTGGTGAACAAAATCATTATGAAATTAATATTCTAATGTGGAAGATAAGCGATATATTTAACCCTAGCCCATAACATAATGTAATTGCATTCAGCACTGGAAAAAAAATCAAACAAGCTATTTCCTAGATTCCATTTGGCTAAAAAATGATGTATCTTGAAACCTTAAAAAGAATCCTTGATACAAACTCAAAATTTTAAAGGAACATTTTTGGTTAAAAAGAATCAAACTACCTTAACATTTTGTGCTTTTGTGTACGAGAGGCAGCGCACACGCAAGTTAAAAATTACAAGACAGTCTGAATCACAGCAAACTAAAATTTAAACTCATCAAAAGAAAAGAGTAGAAACATATAAACAAAATATCAAAAGTTCCTGGCATGTCAAAAATCTAATGTGGAAATTCATAAATGCTCTTTGTTGCACATATCTAGCATAAACATTTGTATGTGTTACGTAACACTATTGGGGAACAAGCTAAATTAAAAACAAACGTAAAACATTTTAATAGTAATCGAAAGGACATGTAGCCTAAAGCAAACCTTGCATTTCTGCCAACGTTTTACCAGAATAAAGTCAATTAAGCCAAAATATCAAAATCACTAGAATTTTCTAATTAATTAATAAAACAGATACTGAGTACTTCATTTTCTCTATAAATATTTACATATTTTCATTTTATATGAAACTCAAAAAGATGTGAAAAATAACTCACAAAATAAACATTGATTCATATGGCTTGATCATAGCTTATTTAGAGTGGATTTAGGAAGTTTCATAAAAAAACATTTGCTTTGAAATGCATTTCGATGACATGTTTGTATACAATGATACTGTGGCTGTGTGTAATGGGTCATTCAGGGCTCTATGCTTAGTCCACATGTGAGACCACTAATAACTGGGGAAGAAATGGAGAAAGAAAACCAAACCAAACAGAACTGTCATCAGTAATGCGCTTGTTTTTCTGGTACATAAAAGTAGGTGCATGCACACATGTACGCATACACAATTAATAAAATTTTTGTCTTTGATTTAAAAAACAACGGCTAGATCAATTCACGTTCATTTTTCCTCTTGCTTGTTCATGATGAACGAAATATAGTGGATCATACCAGATTTATCAGATGAAGTAAGAAAATGCTAAAATCTATCATACCTATAGTGGTGCAAATATATAAATAAATGATAATATGAGCTCCCCGCACTTTATTTATTTATTTATTTATTTATTTATTTATTTATTAAAGATTTTATTTATTTATTTGACAGAGATAGCGACAGCCAGCGAGAGAGGGAACACAAGCAGGGGGAGTGGGAGAGGAAGAGCAGGCTCCCAGCAGAGAAGCCAGATGTGGGGCTCGATCCCAGAACCCTGGGATCACGCCCTGAGCCGAAGGCAGGCGCTTAATCGCTGTGCCACCCAGGCGCCCCCGCACTTTATTTTTTTAACATTATAACTGATATTTAAAAAACAAACAAACAGGGGCGCCTGGGTAGCACAGTCGTTAAGCTTCTGCCTTCGGCTCAGGGAGTGATCCCGGCGTTCTGGGATCGAGCCCCACATCGGGCTCCTCCGCTGGGGGCCTGCTTCTACCTCTCCCACTCCCCTGCTGTGTTCCCTCTCTTGCTGGCTGTCTCTGTCAAATGAATAAATAAAATCTTAAAAAAAAAAAAAACATAACTGATACTGAGGTTAATATAATGAAAAAAACCTTTTCATTCAGACTGGTACACATATTGATATGAAATAATATCAGCTTTTTACTTATATGTTTTTAAAAATATTTCAAAAATTATAACTTGACTTCATGAAACTTTTATCAATGATTGAGTCAATAAACACTTTAAAGAGAACATCATAGCGTTAGCTGTAAACAATACCTATCTCATCCCTCCTGGGGCAAGGCAATTTGGAATAGTCTTTTTGTATAATCGCCATTTTCTTTCCTCGATTGTATTTGAATTTCTGCCATCTTTTTACTACCTAATGCGTGTTTTACCCTATTTGCTATATGCCTCAATAAAAAGCTTAACAAGTAAATGAATATAAATCGGTACATCGTGAAACATGCATTAAAATGACAAAATGAAAAATTATAGGTGAAAAAAACAAAAAAAAAATCTTCAACCTGTACACCCCATCATACCCATATTCAATTCTTTTCAAAGATATTTTTGGGAAATTTATTTTTAATATATTTTTTAATGATGAATCACCCTCTCAATATTTAAACACATAAATACACACACATACAATATACCTGGGTTTGAAATCTAGATCTCACATTCCTTATCAGTCAAATGTGGCTTAATGTAGTTAAACCAAGAAAACTGGTGTGAATATTATATGATAACACATTTAAAGCAGGAGCATCATGTCTCTCATATAGTAGGTGCACATTAAATGTTATTTTTTTTCTGTCAAGACTTGAAAATGGGATAACAATAGATGTAACCGAAGTTTTCAAAATATACTGACAAAATAGCTTCTCTTTTTAAAACTTTTCCCACATCCATTTAAACAGATAACCCAGTTTACAATATCTTCTTATACTAAATAAATAGTACTTACATCATAAGGTCATTGTGAGCATTAAAATCAATTACTGCATGTATCTGGAACACAGTAAATACCAAATAAATGCAATTATTATCATTATTATAGGCACATGCCATAGCAACATCAGGTTAAAAATTAAAAAAAATAAATAAATTCCAAGCCCAAATAGCTTAGCAGTTAGCTTTCCTAAGTATTTCTTCATTTTCCACTAGGTATTTTCAAGAGTAGTATTGACTAGTATCTGTGTACATTTACTGCATGTACCATATATTAAATTCTAAATACATTAAATCTATACAGTAAGCTAGGAGAAGGCTATTATAGTTCGATATTAAAAAGAAGTATCATAGAAGTCACTACTACTCACCGTGCCCAATTCTCCTCTCTTTCCATTGTACATGAGGGGCCGTCCTTCTTTTTCATTTTTTTTTTTTTTCCCCTTCACAGTCGAGTTGGGAGTCAGAGCCTTGTGACCAGTTCTGTCCAATTGACAGTGAGCTGCAGTCACGTGTGGTGCTTAACAGGCCTGGACAGGTGTCATTTACTTTACAGGCAGTCAAGATTACACAGCGATGGAGCTAAAACTCAGCCCGCGTTTCCCATGTTCACCGGTCATTTTGCCATGTCATGCTACTTGCCACATTTCAATTTGTAGTAATTTTACAAACTAATGCCTGATTCTTATACAACATTTAACATATTTGTAAACATCTCAAATCCCTCTAAAGTGATGCAGAGTATTGATAAGTTAATTCAGTGGATTAATGACATGTATTTGTATGGCCTATAGTGCTACAAGGATGCAGCTTCTGGAGTCAGAATTCCTGAGCTCATTCTGGTGCTGTGAGTGACATTGGGCAAGCTGTTAACTTCGCTGTATCTCAGTTTCTTCACCTGTAAAATAATGATAATGTTGGCATTTACTTGATAAAACTGTAATGGAGCTTCAGTGAGAATCCTAGTAAAACACCTACCTCGAAAAAGTTAGCTACATAAAAAAGAGAGTATTCAGAATGATTAAAAGCTCGGATACCGTAGCCTAACTGCCAGGTCTTGAGTCCTGTTCCACCAAGCACAGGCTGGGTGATCTTAGGAAAGTTATTTAATATCTGTGGCTCAGTTTTCTCATCAGTAAAATAGCTTTGATATTAATTTTCACCTCAAAGGGTTTTGAGGGAGGGTTACATGCCGTAACACTTTCAGAATTATTTAGAACAGTGTTTGGCACTTAGTAAGCACTAAATAATAGTTACTACTAGGAAGAGGAGAAGGAAGAAAAGTAAAATCAATATACTAGCTGCTGCTTTTAGATCTATCACGTCTTGTTTTCAGATGGGGGTACAGAGATTGTTGTTCTTTTCTCTTCTGGGAAGCCTCTAGTCCAGAAAAATTAGGTGACTTCTGAACATGACTGAAAATATCAATATGGAACCTAAATCACAAATTTGGGTGGCTCAGTGCAGTACAATATTAACTTGCTTTTGTTATTTCATCATGTGCTTTCTTAAAATGTACTATTTAAAGACTAACCTGTCTGAAACATTTTAAGATGTTCTATCCCAAAGAGTGGTTATTTATAGAAGTTTCTCAATATAGGTTTCCCTTAATTGTCACTCTAAATGTGTCTTTTAATTGTGATATTAAATATTGCCAAATTTCACTATTATTTTTTAATCCCTTTGGGGTAAGATTGAAAAGTTCCAGAGTTGAAAGAGAAACAATTCGATACTATAAATCTGTGTTAGGGCTTAGCAGCAGTTGCAGCAATATGCCATTTTGAATTTATTAGACTAAAAAATCAAAACTTGTGAATAGCATTACTTATACTTTAAGAATAATCTAGCATTTGGGGAAGAAAAAGTAGAGAGAGAGCAATAAGAAGTATGAATAAGGCAGTTTGACATAGCCTCAAAAAGAGTATGATTCTATGACATGAATCATTTTACATTTGCCCCAAATTTGAAAGTTCTCATTTTCCCCTGTATATAGGCATTACTATGTCGACTGTTTCTTACTTTAATTTAACCAGATAGTTTTTCCTGATACGACATATAAAACTTAAACATTTTTCTCTTTTAGGATAATATGTTTGAGGTTCTCATCATTTCACTGCAAAAACAAATACTTTTTCTGAACTAATTTGACCATTTGGAAAAAAGACATATAAGAGATGGGGGGAAATCCCTTTACTAGAAGATGTATTTGTGAGGACATTAACAAAAAGAAGATTCTAATCTGGGCCTCACATCCTTCTTATAAAATAAGATGGCAGCAAAATAAGTTGTACATATATCTTGCCAAAATGACCAATAATTTTTTCTCAGGGTTGGTCCAGTCAGTCATGTGAATCGTGGGCCATTGAGAGTACTGATTTATTAATTAGAATGCATATTTGTATCAGCCTCATAATTACAGGAGCAATGAGTGTCTACATCAATCTCAGTTTAGTTTCTAAAACTTGTGACCATTTGAATAAATGTATATTTTCATGTCAGTGTATGTGTGTCTCTGGTCTCATTTATTTATTTCGATTGAGGCTTCCTGGAAGGACCAGTATTTAAAATAAAACTGCATTCTGACAACCTAAAGTGAGGAGGAACAGAAGAGACTTAATAAGGTTAAGCATTTCCTACATTAATTACTATATCCCCATGGAATTTATAGATTTAGCATTCAACATTGAAGGATTCCACACGCAGGCACTTATAACTTGAATCCCTCATGCTCCTAGGCAAGTGAGAATACATAGCTCTTGACTAGTAACAAAGCCTGGCATTCCCCCACCATCCAATTTCAAAATAGTTTTACAAGAGCTATCTCATCTGTTTTGAGGAATTCTTGCTTATGTTTTAATCCCACTTTATGAAAAAAAATAAATTCAAACCGTCGGGTGTCAAGGAAACTTTGGCAAATATCCCTAAAGAATGTTGAGTGGGAACCAACCACCTGCCAATTGTTGCTAATTATGTTTATAATTATTCCTAATAAGAAGTGACTTCATGACTGGGGTTAGCTGGATAATAACTTATTCTCTAGTTTGATGATGCAGCAGTTGTGCCAAAATCTGGTCTAGAATCTTGCAAAAGAAAAACACAATTGATACAGCAGCTCGGTTGTATTCTTCCCCAGGTGGCTGCAACCTGAGCCTCTTTAATGCCAGGAAAGACACTGTCATGTCTTATCAGCAAAAACAACCTCACTCTGCCCATGTAGTGCCTCAGGCAGGCTATTTTTAGGTCTGGACTTTGATGGGACTCTACTCAAAGAGCTGTTTGTTTAAAACATGGTCTAGGATATACTGTAAGGGAAAGCTTTCAATGTTTATAAATACCAGTCTCTATTTTAACTCTTCATGCTGAAGGGGGAAAAAAAGACAAATAATGAAGTCCAAAATGAAAATTAAAATTTTATAATAGCCGTTGTATTATATTGCAGTAGACCTAGTTAAAAATATAGCATCTCTACTAATCACTTTCAAAGGATATTCCTAAGGCATTATTTATGCATGCGTTATTATGGATGTGGCCACTTCCAGATCTACAATGTGAATCTTTCATGTCTCTCATTTCTTGACTCCTCTTTTTGACTTCTGGGAATGAAAATGACACATTAAAAAAGAAAAACACAAGTCAGTCCATTTTACATTGGTCAGTGCCCAGACAAGAGGAGGTTAATATAGATACAATTAACCTGGGATAATTATATTGGTTTGTCATGATTCTTATATCTCTGTGCTCCAGTAGCACATATCTTCAAACAAATGACCAGTATAAATGGAACTCTAAGTGCAGAACACATGCCCTTAAAGAGCAAATCTTCATGGGGAGGGATTCAGTGAAAGAGAAAGTAGCCAAGTCTCTGGAGCCAGACATGAGCAACAGAGGGAAGTTCTCTACAGTTACCAAAATAAATAAGATCAAAGTCATGTGATTAATATAACATGCTAGTGAGCCTTCTTTTTTCTTTTTCAACTTTAGCCAAAATATTGCCCTAGCCATCAAAAATATTCACTTTTTGCCAGCGTGTTTCATGTCAGTCATACATCACTAGCCAGATGACTATTCTGTGATACTAGACACATTCAAGGTAAATAAAATTGTGAAAATTTGCAAAAATTTGCTTTTTTAATTGATCACCACCCTGGGATGCCTGGGTGGCTCAGTCAGTTAAGGGTCTGCCTTCGGCTCAGGTCATGATCCCAGGGTCCTGGGATCAAGTCCCTTATCCGGCTCCATGCTCAGTGGGGAGCCTGCTTTTCCCTCTGCCTGCTGCTTCCCCTCCTTGTGCACGCTCTTTGTCCCTCACAAATAAATAGATAAAATCTTTAAAAATCATAATTGATCATCACGCATTTCTTGCCGTTACCACATAGCACCATGCCTGCTGGAGCAGGCGTGCTGACTGGCTGACACCTTGATTTTCAGAAGCTTCAGCTTCAATCCCTAGCCTTTCTTTTCATCAACAGAGAGGCAAAATGGCTAGAGATTATTTTGCTTCATGGTAGTGTACATGGGGAAGCCCTCCACGTGGGTATATGCAGCTGGCAGCAAGATAATTGATTGTTCTGCCCCATCCTCTCTCATACATCGTGAACCATGCTGATTCATTCTTTTCTTCCAGTTCCAGTGCCTCAGAAAGGGCTGAAGGTTGACATACTTCCCTTCTCGTTTGCCTTTATTGTCTCTCTTTCCTATTCCTCTCTCATGGCAAAGCTTTAAAAACATGAGTCAATTTGCAAAGTGTGTGCATACACATATGCATACACGTGCATCTGTGCCTACACATGCAAACACACACAACTTTTCTCACACTCACATACACTAAAGAGAAAGAACATACTCCCACATTTATTTTTTGTTAAGATTGTATTTATTTTATTTGAGAGAGTGAGTGAATGAGTGAGTAAGGGGAGGAGCAGAGGAAAGGGAGAGAATTTCAAGTAGACTCTGCACTGAACTGAGCCCTGAACCCCAAGTGGGGCTTGATCTCATCACCCTGAGATCATGACCTCAGCCGAAATCAAGAGTCTGACACTTAACCGAGTGAGCCACCCAGGCGCCCTTGCACATCTATTATTTTAATCAGGGAACTTACTCTGAAACATTTTTGACTTCTCAATTCTACCTTCACAGCATGCATAATGAGCAACATATAGGAATATAATTACACTTGGAAAGATGTTTATCGATTTTAACGTGTTAAAAACTAATTATGCTATAGTTTCTATCAAAGTTGTGCTGGTATTGATGGAGCCTTTAATGATGTCTTCCTTGCATGAACAGGCCAGAAACAAATTGCTGCTTCCTTACAAGCACATTAATTTCTGATGTAGGAGGAAGCTTCTTTTTTGACAGAACTGAGCTTGCGGTCCAAGCATTACCACCTGCTTAATCATAAAAGCATATGATGTGATATAATTGAGTTCTAAGTTAACTCCTTTATAAAATTAATGAGTAGGTAAGTGATTGGGTATTAAAGTAAAATACTGAGTGATTATCTTATATTCCTACATAAATGCCTATGAAGTAAAACTATCGGTAAATTGTCTACTAAGCCTATGTAACAGTCATTCTGCAAAAATAATGTGAATTGTCTGACTCCAAAATAACTCACTTTATAAGGACAAGTGTTTAGCTGAAACTCTTAGTGTATTTAGCCTAAAGTAATAGTGATTTTGAAGTCTATTTTCTTGTAGAAGAACGTTTGGCAAATGTATAAAAAATAATATTTAATCATTTTTTAGGGAAGGTAGAGCTCTGGTTATGGCAGGAAAAGATAAAATTTTCTTTTTTTTAAGAATTTATTTATTTGACAGAGAAAGCAAGAGAGAGCGCAAGGAGTGGCCAAGGGAGAAGCAGGGTTCCCACTGAACAAGGAGCCCAACGGAGGACTGGATCCCAGGACCTTGGGATCATGACCTGAGCTGAAGGCAGAAACTTAACTGACTGAGCCACCCAGGCATCGCGAAAAGAGAAAATTTTCAAGCAAATAAAAGAAATTAAATCCTAGCTCAAGTCTCTTCTTAGCTATGAAGTCTATTCCAAGAATTACCATCTCTTTTAGACTAAGTTAATCTGTTCCCTGTTTTTCCACAGTGAGTTATAACACCCCTCTCTCACAGAACTTACTATATTGAAATGTAACTATTATTGGCACATCGATCTCTTAAGCCTGCTAAGACATGATAGTGACTTGCTCTTTTTTAGATCTTAGCAATAAATACAACTATAGTTGATGCATAAAACTTGCTAGGGAGGGAGGGAGATTGTTAGGCAGAAAGCAAACAGCTCAAACCGCAGAAGGGATAACATAAGACATGGTACGGTGGGATTGAGCTAGAGCGTGGGATGGGTGGAGGAGGCTGGCAATTGATTCAATTATAGAAAAGCAAGTCTGATCATTGCTGGGCTTTGCAAGTACTTTTGCAGAGAGCTGTTGTAAAGATGGTCCAAGTTTTGAGAGAAAAATTTTAAAGAGAAACAGAATTTATTAAAAATGCAAGTGTGCTTTGCAAAATAAGGAGTGTTAATGGCCATTCCATAGAGTTTTGGCAAATATGACTATAATTATATATTCCTGGAACACACTAAACCCTGAAAAAGGTCTACTTCAAAATATTTTGATAAACTCAAATATGTCTTAATGCTAATTCACTGGAAAAATCAAGTGTCAGTCCCACATGGATGCTTCTGCACCTGTTGACAGCTATGACACTTTTTATTCATTACATGACTCAAGGATAAAAATCTGATCATTGGCTTCAGGACCATTCCCTTATCCTCTGAAACCTAATGAGCAGGAATTCAACTAAAGCAAACCATTTATCTCAAGTAAATATTACAGTTTTGCCTATATTATTTTCACATGACTAAAGAGTCCTAAGGCAAGATAACTTCTGAAAGAATATTCTATTAATTTGATTATTAGGATTGAAAGTGAAAGCAATCAAACTCAAACTACTATGAACAAAATGAGAAGTTATTGCATCTTCTAATGACAGATCCATGGTGTGACAGCCTAGCAGCACAGCTTCATCTAAATTTTTAACCATCTCTTAGGACTGTTTCTCTCTCCTTCACGTACTCTGCTTTCCTTTATATTCACTTGGTGATAAAGTGAGATTGCCTTGTGTTGTTGCAAATATTAACAGTTGTAGCTAATGGTTCTTGGTTAGCTTAATAACCAAGCAGTAAGAAAGAGACTTTTCCCCAGTAAGGTTCTAAACAAACAAACAAACACAAGAATTAACCCTGATTGGCCTTGTTTGGGTGCTATGGGATTTTTGAAACAATCACTTAGACCTGGGCAATGTAGCTTTCTCTTTGATCCTGCCTCAGTTATGTGTTCAACTATGGCACCAGAGAGTGTGATTAGCCCATCTACATGAGTGGAAAGTAACAGATTCTCCAAAAAGAGAAGAACTGACTGTGTAATAAAGAAAGTTTTGCTTGCCTGGGGAATACGGAGATTGCAGATACTAAAAAAAGAGGTTAAGAGGCATAAACAAAATTTTGAGTTGTCTCTCTCCATGAAACTTTAGAGTGCAAAGGAAATGTATAAGACATTATTATAGCTAATTCCTATTAGCTTTGTGTTCTTCCCTATCTGTACACACCTCCACATATAGCAGCGCATTGCTGGGCCCTGGACTCTTGAATCCTCAGCCCAACTCTTGCCATTATGGACTCATCAACGTTATGCCAATTTGCCTACCATAATTTAAATTCTAAACATGCAAGATATTCTATTCGTGAGACTGTGAGGAAACAGGCACTAAGACACACTGTCTTAGCTATGAAGACATAGTCGAGATTCCCAGTAACACGGTATTATAAATCCCCTGATATAAACCACGGAAAAGGGCACCATATTCCTTCTGTGAACTTTTTGCAAAAATTTATAATGACGATTTAATCACAAAGAAACATCAAACAATTTGAATGAGAGGTATTCTATAAAATAACTGGCCTGGACTCTTCAAGATCCTTAAGGTCATGGAAGACAAAGAAAGATGTGAAACTGTTAAGAGATTGAAAGAAGCTAATGAAACATGGCAACTAAATCCAATAAGAGATGTCAATTAGATTCTGGACCAGAGAAAGTTTATTAGTAGGAAACATCACAAAATGTGAATAGTTACAGATTACTTAATAGTATTGCATTGATGTTCATTTCCTGGTTTGGATCCTTTTACTATGATTAAGTAAACTGAGAAGCTGAAGGTAGGGCATAAGGGAGCTCACTACACTTTTCTATATGCTTAAAATCATTTCAAAATAAAAAGTTAAATAGAGGGGAAAAAAAAAAAAACCACAACAGAATTTGTATGCAAGAGTTGATCGTGAACATCTCAGAACTGGCCATAGTCTCTTGGAGCCACTGACTTTCTTCAACAACCCAGATAACAAAAGTGTGTTAGTTTTCTACGGTTGCCAGAATAAATTATCACCAATCAAGTGGCTTAAACAACTGAAATCTATTGTCTCACAATTCTGTAGACTAGAAGTTAGAGATCAAGGTATCTGTAGCATTGGTTCCTTCTGAGGGCTGTTAGAGAAAGGTCTTTCCCAGGCCTGTCTCCAGTCTTCATGTAGTATTATCCTTGTGTGGACATCTGTGTTCCAAAGTCCTCTTTTTATAAGGATATCTGTTTTACTGTTTAAGGACCCCACCCTACTTTAGGCTGACCTCATCTTAACTAAACAGCTGTAACAATCCAATTTCCAATAAGTTCACATTCTGAAGTAGTGGGAGTTTGAACAATATATCTTGGTGGTTGGTGCGGTGAGGGGAAGACACAATACAACCTATAACACAAAGATGTTTCTGGTCCAAAACCCTCCACCCCCAGCTCCCTACCTACTCTAAGAAGGATTTTGTCAGAGCAGGTTATGTTCATTTGTAATTGTGTGCAAATATTTCAAAATGTTAATGATAAATCATGGTCTTATACCAAAGAATCATCTTATACAATAAATCAGGAAGCCTGACTTCAAGATCTCACTCTGCCATTTACAAACTATGTGTACTCAGAGTGTGATAATTCAGTACTTCCTTGTATTACCTGAAAAATAATTTTCCTTAATATAAGCTAATGAGAGATGAGTCTCTGTCATTTGCAAGTAAGAGTCTTGGGGATGATGAAAACAGCTGATGTTATTTCTGAAAACTATTAAGTATCTGGATATGTTCTACCATACGTTAAATGTTCCCATAAAACTACTCAGGAAAAAACTGAGATCTTTGCAAGGAGAAGGAAAATTGGCTTGAAAAAATAAACAGATCCAAAATATAGAAGAATTAAATATACTAAACAGACATAAAATTAGTAGGGCAAGAATCCATAAATCAAATAATTGGTAAGCCTTCTGGGAGAAAATGTAAGATCTGCCCCTTAACTCAGACATATAGCTAGATAAGTTAATAAATGTTAAACATTTAAAAAATGAAATCATAAAAGTACTAGAAGAAAAATCTAGGTTTATTTATATGATCATTGCACAGAAGAAGACCTTCCAAGGTCCTGATATTCCTTGATATTTCAAAATCAGAAACTCTAAAGAAAAGATTGATAGATACCACTATATTAAAATATTATAACTGTATGAAATGTAATATTGTTATGAAATATAATATAATGAAATATACTGTATGAACTATAATGCTGTTAACCTAATTTAAATATTATTTGATTATGTAAATAATAGACACTTTTCAATGATTCTATTTTTAAAGCAAAACACACACACACACACACACACACACACACACACCTATAATAGGAATAAGATTCCAGTAAAGTTATGCTTCTCCTCTGTAAAAGTAGGATGAAAAATAATTAAGGACAATTTGGTAATTTTCACCTATCCTATATATATCATGAAAATTATTTAAATGTTTCTGAAGAATATGTCTATAATACAATCAGCATTGTGCAATTTGTAATGCAGATAATCAAAAACAATCTCAATGTCCTAATACAGAGAAAGCATTAAATCATTTCTGTTGCCACAAGAACAGACAAAAAACAAATATCATTGGGGCGCCTGGGTAGCGCAGTCGTTAAAGCGTCTGCCTTCGGCTCAGGGCGTGATCCCGGTGTGCCGGGATCGAGTCCCACATCGGGCTCCTCCGCTATGAGCCTGCTTCTTCCTTTCCCACTCCCCCTGCTGTGTTCCCTCTCTCACTGGCTGTCTCTCTGTCACATAAATAAATAAAATCTTTTAAAAAAAAAAAAAAAAAAAAAAAAAAAAAAAAACAAATATCATGCAACCAATATAAAAGGGGTGTTTAGAAAAATACCTGACGACATGTATAATTGCTCATAGTAGAAAAAAATGAAACAAATACATATCAGTATATATAAAAAGTACTATTTTTCTATATAATATATAAAGTATTTTATGTGTATATATATATAGAACAAATACATATTTTTCTATATATACATATATAGAGTATATAACTTTTCACTATATAGAATATCTAAATAATTATTCCATATATAAACAAATACACACATACACACATATATTTATAAGATTATAATACATATATATCTCCACATAGACAAGTATATGTATACAAATACGTGTATGGGTATACATCATGAAAAATTGTATTCTGTATACATACAATATACATACACATATACATAGATATATATATATGTTTGTTTGTATCTATAGACAGTACTATTTAATTTCACTTATATATAGAATAATTATATGCATGCTTATAGTGGTGAAATTTTAAATAATTTTTCTTTTCCATTTTGCATTATTCTGTACTACTTAATGTATTCTTAATATCTATTAATAATTTCTAAATTTACTAAAAATATTTTTTTCTAATTTTAAATTGTGTAATAGACTAGATAGCGGAGTTATGGATTTGCTACTTTACTGCAGTTGGTTGTTTCTTTCTGTAGTTGTTGCATTAGCGGAGTGTGTTTGCTGAAGAGCAGCCTATAACCGTCCTGTTTGTTTTTAACCATAGCCCCTTTTGAACATTTAAATGTACCCGGTTCACTCACATATAAAAGACAGCCAGTCACATGGAAAATAAGTTTTCCTTTGTAATTCCTCATGCCTGTGCCCCCTGACTCTTGATTTCTCAACATGCTGATGTATATGGTTCTAGTCGCATACCTCAGACTACCACTTTGACCATTTTGACATTTTAGACCATTTTGACATGTGATGTAGCTTTCTGCTTCCTTTGGTTTTCAGTTTTGCTTATTCCTTTTCTACTACTCTCTCTCCATCTTGGTGAAAAGCTCTACTTTTTGCCATCGGCAGTCTAACCAGACCACTTGAAATACTGAAAATATATTTTAAACACCCTTTTAATAAGTAACAAAAAATAACAAAAACACTTTACTCCTCTATTTTCATTTGGTTGAATCAGTTATGCTATAAAAATACTTATCAAAAGATCTTTAAATTGGTTAAAATAGCATATGTTGTTGAATAAATGATTTCTATGACTTCTGATAACGGTTTACTATATAACTGGTCTCTGATGCTAATTTCAGCAGTACAAATAAGCTCTTAAAATAGATCTTACACAGCCATTTTGTATATCAGATTGGAAAGAAGAGAACATTTTGGAATATTTATTACCTGCCTTACCAAAAATTTACCAAGACTTCTAATACAGGGGACACATTCCAACTTTCTGCAATCTCTGGATTAAAATTTAGCAATTAGAGTAGCTATTTGTGAATTTAAAACTGCCTTGTTCCCAAGCTGTGGATGATATTGATGGCAGTTCCCATTTTTTTTTCTTTGAAAAATCAAAGCACCCAGATGTGCTGAAGGTATGAGACCTAGAAAGCTGAAAGAAGACTGAGAATATGAAAGCCTCTTTTTTTTTAATGTACAAATTCTCTGTGATCAGATGCTACCTAAAATTTTGTTAGAGTTTCCTAGAGTCACAACTCTTATTTTGAAGAAGTATTCTTAAACCTATGATGGTGCTGACACTTCTCTAACCGTACTATCCAAGATCCAGAGGAAAGAAAATTAAGATTCCTTTGGTAACCTCTCTTCTTGCTATTCTTCAAGACCACAGTCTCTCATAAAGTGATACTATGATTGTATGGGATGATTAATAATGATAATATGTCACAGAAATGGCAATGATAATAATTTGCTATGAAAACAAAAGTCACAATGATCTTTCTTTCCAAAGACTTAATTTGCCCCAGCTGAATCATTTTCTCTATATCCTGAAGAAGGAAACTTGAAATGGTATAAAAGGTAAATTACTTGGAACTGCTCATAAGGCAGTGAATAAAAACTGAAGCATCACAAGAAAACCAGACCTTTCCTGTGGCCCTCCTCTCTTCTGTTCACACAGTAGCTTCCATGGCTCTGTCCCTTAACACCTTGCACCAAGATTGCTGTAATTGTCTCCTAACAGACCATTGTTCTTCCAGACTCCCCTGGTTCTAGCTCCTACCAGAAGCTTCTTCAAACTGCTGCATTTAATGATTTCCAATCACTTCCAAACCCCTGGGGATGGCTCCTCCACTCTCCCCACACATTTACCCAGACATATGTCTGTCCAGAGACTCCGAGCTACAGTTTAGCCAGAATAAATTACTATGACCTCATTTGCCTCTGTGCCTTTGCATAATATCTGGAATAGTCTTCTTCCCTCCCCACCTGTATAATTCTAACTAATCCTTTCAGTCTCTACACAAGTCAGGGTTGAATTCAGTCCACCAGGATACAATGCCCATCCTTGAAGAGCCTGTTCCCATGGGAGGATTATGCATGTCCATCCTGCTTAACTCAAATGAAACTTTGTGACTTGCTATGTCTATGGGGATATATGCAGAAGTGGCATGAAGCTAAAGGGTCAATGTGTGTACTTCATTTTCCTTTTCCTGTGCCATAAAACCGAGAATAATGCAGATAAAGGCTGCTCTATCAGCTTGTACATCTGAATGAAGATGATATAGAGCAGACCTACAACTGGCCTGTGATAGACAGGTAGTGCTGAAGTTCCTAAGATTTTATAGTCGTTTGTTATCATAGCATAAACTAACCTGTCATGACTGATGCATAATCTATTTCTACATTGTAATTGCTAGCTTTATTGTTGTTTTTCATTATGTTTCTCTCACTAGCCTTTGAAGTCTTCAAAGAAAGGCACTGCAATTTTCAACTTTTTTTCCCTTTAGCAAATAATAAAATGCATCGTACATACATAAAAGGAAGGAGAGAATTGTTTGCTGATAGAAGAAATGAGAATGAAGATTTGTTATAAAAATATAAGTCAACTATCCCATACTATCTCTAGGATTCAGATAAAAGCATAAACAATTATACCCTTAAACAATACATCAGCACTTTGATCCTTTGCAACTAGTTTATTTAGACTGGACACAATCTAGGCAGACAGACATTAAGCACACACATTTGTTTCCATTTCTTCAACAATGACGTATTGTGTGCCGAGCTCGTGTTTGGTACATGCTAGGCATGTCAGTACTGCGAAACAATCCTGCCTTCAAACAGTGGAGGATCCTACAGAGACATATGGCAGTGTATAAAAAAAGCGCTCAAGAATAGGTAAGATTTAATTACATACAAGGAGCAGGGCAAGCAATTTTGGTAGAGGAAGGAGAGGGCATAAATGTGGACTCTAGGATCAAGAGAAAGCATGGAGAATGAAGGAGAGCATTACAGTTGATGAATAGAATGTCAGACAATGAGTGGTACGAACGGGACTGGAGGAATAGTAAGGCCAGATCATGACACGCTGACATGCTACATTAGGCAGTTTAAACTTTATCACAAAGCATCTGAGGAATGCATTGAAAAATTTTTATTAAAGAAATGACAAGAGCAAATTTGTGTTATAGAAGTTGCAGTCTACAAGCATGTGGAGAATAGATGGGGGTGGCAAGGGTGGTGAAACAAAGACATGGCCAAAGATTTTTAAATGGTGGCCTTGTGTAAAAAAGATGAGCTGGGGCCAGTGTGTTTTCTTGCTCATGAATTTGGGAAATTAAAATAATGTATCAACTACGGTGCAAGCTAATGATGGAAGGTGGTGATGGCAACCAAACTCATGAGCAGACAGACTTGATGATTAGAAACAAATACACACCTGCTGGAGTAAGGAGAAACTGACAATGAATGATTCATGTTAATCATGGAGCATTAGAGTGGAAAATATGCAAACCTGGTGGTTAGGTGTCTAAATCTGCTCAGCTCCAGCTTTGGTGTCCACGAGCTCTGCCTCTACCACAGGTTTTCTTTTGGCTTCAAGCAAGATGTCCATCCCCTATATTGCTCCCCATAAAGTTATTCATCCATTTTGGAACTTGAGAGCTTCTGCTCTTTATAAATAGAAGATCTTAACAGGCAGTAGACGGATAGTCACTTGTTGTCAATAATACCTCACATGAACTTCATATAAGCAATCATACAGAAGGTATGGCCTTTGAGATATAAAGCTTATCGGCGACAGTGAAATGACCTAAAGGAGCAGGCAATTCTTTTGCTGTTGTTGTTACATGTTCCAAAACAAATATATACTTTAGCCATTGGGAAATTAATCAATATGTCCCTGTATTTCAGTATAGGGGAGTAATTCAAATTGCACAGCTTGTAAAAAGCACCTTGGGATATTTTCAGATGAAAGATGTTATCTGAATATAAAAGGCTATTTTCCACTCCTTGGTATTATATATTCCTCTTTTAATAAGTTTACCCGCTTCGGGGCAATAACATTTTGTTACATGTTGCAAAGTGTTTTGATGTGTATCAAGATTCCTGTTCAACATTTTATCTTATTTGAGATCCCATTGCACACAGCTTTTTTTGGGCCTGGGGGAAAAGGGATCTTGGGTGACAGATGACAAATTGAAATATTGGACAATCTTCTTGCAGTTTTTGGTCCCACTGGGATCTGATGTCAGTAAGATTGTGATGATCCAATTCATGGCACAGTGAGCCACATCAGCAGAACAGCCTCAGGTCATCTGGGAAGTGTAGTTGCAAGTCAGTGATACATTAGAAATATTTTTTTTTCCCGCTTACTGTGATAACATGGGATGAAGGATTTGATGAAGGCATGAAGGGTAAAAGGAAGGGATCTTTTCTGCAAAGCTTCATGATCTAGGTCAGGCTGTGGGCAGTCACAGTGGTTGTTACTCCCAAAGGACAATGTAGTCCAAAGGTTAAGCACTAGAATAGAAATCAGAGCATCTGTTCACACATTTGGATATAAGAATTTCACCATTGATCTTCAGGTTCTCTATTTTTCAAATAAAACCATAGCCCTGCTTTCATGTTTCAGAAATTCCTATGATTATGACTGAAACAATTAGAGATATTGCTTAGAGTTCAGTGGAAGATATTGTAATAACTATGCAAAGCTCCGAAATAAGAGCTTACCATCTCTTAAGTATATGACAGGATGTGCCAGACATAGACGATGAGATACTAAATTTCAAGTGACTGGCTATTACTTCAAGGGATCACTTGTCACATATATTTTTTTAAAGATTTTGTTTACTTATTTGAGAGAGAGCGAGTGAGCAAGACAGAGCACAAGTGGTGGAGGGAGAGTGAA
This sequence comes from Ursus americanus, assembly GCF_024610735.1. NCBI lineage: Eukaryota > Metazoa > Chordata > Mammalia > Carnivora > Ursidae > Ursus > Ursus americanus. The sequence continues at coordinate 53,142,323 of NC_142139.1, read as the reverse complement.
AAACAGGCTCTCGCTTGAGCAGGGACCCCGAGGCAGGGCTTGATCCCAGGACCCTGGGACCAGGACCTGAGCCAAAGGCAGATGGTTAACCGACTGAACCACCCAGGAGTCCCTTGTCACACATTTCTAAACATGTATCTAAACAGCACAATTCTAAACGGAAATATAAATATAAGCACTGAACCTGTATAGCAAATGTTGATTATTCATATGTTCTTAAGAGAACATATATATGTATATATATAATATGTTATATTATATATACTAATTTATACAATATATTAACTAATATGTTACATTATCACAATATATTATATATAAACATATATGTTATATTAGTATATTATATTACATATAATATGTATATTAATGTATTCTATATAATATGTGATTATATATTAGTTAATATATTATCTAATATATATTAGGTAATCACAAAATTGAAAAATAGGCTATTTTAATTTGTATTAATTTATTGATTTTAATGGATCATTTCATTATAACTTAATGCAAAGAATAATAAAATTCCAGTAGCAAACTGGTAAATTTTGGAAAATATTTGTGGACCCAGTTAGACTGTCCTAACAAGTACTTTTTTTTTTAAATTTGTTTATTTGAGAGAGAGAGAGGCAGGAGAGTGTGCACATGAGTGGGGGGAGGGGCAGAGGAAGAGAATCTCAAGTGACTCCCCACTGAGCTGGGAGCTGACCTGGGGCTGGATCCAGGCAGGGCCTAATCCCACAATTGGGAGCTCCTCACCTGAGCCGAAACCAGGAGTCAGAGGCACAACTGACTGAGCCAACTCAGGCATCACCTAAAGAGTACTTGTAATGAACACTGCTAATATTCGATTTGATGGCCTTCATCTGACTGACATAACACTACAGAGTAACAATTCTTTTAGCATGTTTGGAAATAAATCTTGCTGATCTTGCTGGGAGCCAGTCGGTCTTTTCAGATATGTCTATTTACTTTTTAATCACTTTATTGTCTGCTAATTTTAACTTTATCTCCAGGTTTGGGGAAGCACTCTACCTTTCACTCTGCATATTACCAAAAGGTACACTGGGCAAAAGGATTGTGAGCATTCTCTGTACATCCATGGAGATGGTATAATCTCTCTCTCCCAAACTCGGGTACGGTTACTGCAAGCTCTGTTGCTTTTCTGTGCCTCAAATGGAATAGCATTTAAACAACCAGGAAGAGAAATTATCCAAATTTGCCTTAAAACTAGAATGTCAAGTCTGTTTGTTTAGAATCTGTGCTGTGCAGTAGGGTGGTTTATTCTAGAATCTATGTTGTCTATTTTTTTTAAGTTTTTATTATAATTCTAGTTAGTTAACATACAGTGTAATATTAGTTTCAGGTATACAATTAAGAGATTCAAAACTTCCATACATCACCAGGTACTACTCATCACAAGTGCACTTGTCAATCCCCATCATCACCTATTTAACCCATCCCTCCACCTGGTAAACATCCGCTTGTTCTCTACAGTTAAAAGTCTGTTTCTTGGTTTGCCTCTCTCTGCCCACTCTCCCCTTGTTTGTTCTGTTTCTTAAATTTCACATATGAGTGAAATCTTATGGTATTTGTCTTTCTCTGACTCACTTATTACGCTTAGCATTATACACTCTAGCTCCATCCATGTCATTGCAAATGGCAAGATTCATCCCTAGTCAATGTGGCTAGTGAGCACTTGAAAAGAGTGCAGCCAAGGAACGACTGAATTTTAAAATTTTGGTTACTTTAAATTTTAATACTGAAACAGTGTGAGACATTTTCCTGCTAAACACAACTTTAGTGTTTTCACAGAGTACATCTCACTTTAAATATGCATGGTGCAAGATACGTTACATTGTAGTGCATGTTTGGGACATATATGTCGTTTCCAGCTTGCACAATTAAATGTAGGAAAATATATAAATTTTAAACAGAGATATAATCCTGATTCAAAAATCAAATGGTGCTGTTATCAGAAAAGTGGGGAGAGGGGCGCCTGGGTGGCACAGCGGTTGGGCGTCTGCCTTCGGCTCAGGGCGTGATCCCGGCATTATGGGATCGAGCCCCACATCAGGCTCCTCTGCTATGAGCCTGCTTCTTCCTCTCCCACTCCCCCTGCTTGTGTTCCCTCTCTCACTGGCTGTCTCTCTCTCTGTCGAATAAATAAATAAAATCTTTAAAAAAAAAATAAAAATAAAAATAAAAAAAATAAAAAGACCGCACTCACTATGGTTTGGAGAAAGATTGAGTACATGTGTGGAAACCAAAAAGGAACTATTTGTAACCACTTACAGGAGAAATGACAGCAGCTTGGATTAATATGGCAATGTTAAAGATGGAAATAAACTGACGTATTGGATTTAAGAAATGTAATTAATAAGAAATACGTATAGGGAATGGGAGTTAAGATACCAAATTATGATCATTTATTTAGAGTAATATTGCATTTTTTCCCTAAGCTATAGAAAGATCTAATAAAAGAAGTTAAGGCAGGATTATTATATTAGATGATTTAGCATTAGAATCCCTAAATGTGACAGGAAAAAAGGAAAGTGTTCCATTATTTAAAAAAAAATGGAAATGTTGTGGAGAAGAGGTTGGCAAACATTGATGGCAAAAATGTATTTAAGCTTGTTGTTTATAAAATAATGATATTTGATTTTTACCTGATAAAATTGTATTTTTGTCTATTATAATAAGTAAAAATTCAACCTAGAAAGAATGTCATAAAGATGTATTTAAAGACTTATTTGAGCACATATATATGTGTGCTTTCTAAAGTATAATCTGTAATGTGGCTTTGGTGAGGGTCAAGCAAATCACTGTTCATTCTTCTTTAGAGGAAGAAATACTTTGATTTGTGAATTGATAGCCTCTGCATTAATTTCAACAATGCGGGATGGACCACAGACAATTTTATTAGGATAGGAGGCTTTTATTTAAGAGTGGAGAAGAATAGATTACATAGAATAGTACATTGCATGTCTGTGTCAAGATTTCCACATCGTCATAGAATTTAAGTGCACCAATCAAATTTGCCTCACATTTTTTTTTTTTATGTATCAGACAGGTTTATCACAAGCATAGCTATGAAAGAACTAAACAAAGGCAGAATTGGAATCTTTTCCCCCTTACTTAACAACTGAGAAATAAAAAGAAAGAGGCAGAAAGAAGAGGGTGAGACTTATTGTTTGGTACTTGGCCTTTTTGTCATTGATTAGCAAAGAAAAATTAACAACCCCAACAGCAAGGGATCTAGCAAGAACAACCGTCTTTGAATTCAGAGGCAAAAATTACCTATGGTGCTTCATTAAAATTACTTTTTAATCCCTCCCTCTGCTTGACTTACTTCACTTAGCATAATCCCCTCCAGTTCCATCCATGTCAGTGCAAATGGTGGGTATTCATCTTTTCTGAAGGCTAAGCAATATTTCATTGTATACATGAACCACATCTTCTTTATCCATTCATTTGTTGAAGGGCATCTCAGCTCCTTCCACAGTTTGGCTATTGTGGACATTGTGGCTATGGACATTGAGGTGCGTGTGCCCCTTCTTTTCACTACATCTGTATCTTTGGGGTAAATACCTAGTAGTGCAATTGCTGGGTCATAGGGTAGCTCTATTTTTAACATCTTGAGGAACCTCCATACTGTTTTCCAGAGTAGTTGTACCAGCTTGCATTCCCACCAACAGTGTAAGAGGGTTCCCTTTTCTCCACATCCTTGCCAACATTTGTTGTTTCCTGTTTTGTTAATTTTTGCTGTTCTAACTGGTGTAAGGTGGTTTTGATTTGTATTTCCCTGATGGCTAATGATGTTGAACATTTTTCATGTGTCTGTTGGCCATTTGTATGTCTTCTTTGGAGAAATGTCTGTTCATGCTTTCTGCCCATTTCTGGATTGGATTAGTTGGTTTTTGAGTGCTGAGTTTGAGAACTTCTTTACTAACCATGAGAGACTATGGACTCTGGGAAACAATCTGAGGGTTTCAGCGGGGAGGGGGGTGGGCGGATGGAGTAGCCAGGGGGTGGGTAATAAGGAGGGCAGGTGTTGTGATGAGCACTGGGTGTTACAGGAAATTAATGAATCATTGAACACTACATCAAAAACTAATGATGTACTATACAGTGGCTAACTGAACATAATAAAAAAATAAAAAATAAAAAAATTTAAAAATTACTTTTTAATTCACTTAAGTGATTCTATTCCTGAAACAGAAGCTTTGACAACCAGAAATATATGATAGATATCAGAATCTCCTCTGAAGTTGGAGCCCAATGCCTGACACTAATACTGTCCTGTGGGTGTACATTTCCCACTTCTTGTACTCTTGATCTCTTGTCAGACCAGGTGGCTGTCACTTACTACTGCAAATAATTCAGTCTAGGGACTTACTTCAGTCTTCCTCTGGTGCTTCAACTAGGGAATTATTTTGCCTAACAGTATTCTGTCCTTCTTAGTGATTTTGTATATTTGACCTAAAATTTGAACTCCATACACATATGTTAGCACTTAAATATGCGTATTTAAGTAGGAAGTGTGCTTACTACTAAGTGGTATGGCTGGTTAGAGGGAGAGATTACCAGTAAGTGAGTTTTATATCCCCAAATTACCCCTCAACACATTACCCCATTCCCCGTTAACAGGATACCAAAAAAAATATGTTACAAATAGGATCAATGCTTTCACCATCAAGACTGTGACTACTTGGATCTTTTTTCTTTTCTAAGCCCTTGAGACTGCAGTCCTTTCTGTATCATGGCACTTAGCCAATTTTACAGCCTTTATGCCATATCCACCATGACTGCAACCTTCTCAGTCTTACAAAACTCCCTGGGGAAGATAACATTCTTACTAAAATGGACTATCACTTGCTGAATCAACTGTCTGCTTTTCTGGGCATTTGCTGTTTATACATAAGACATGTCATCTTTCTTTGAATATATGAGGTGTGTAATTGGCAGCAGATTTTTATTACCAGCCATTTGATTCATTTTTTTGTTAACTTTAGATTTACATATATTGTTTCTCAAGGCTGACTGGGAGGAGCGTGAATGACAAATGAATGACTTGACATTCATTATGGGAGAGATCTGCTTCTGTTTGGGCAATCTTGAAGAGATACAATGTAGATTACCTAAAGTTTGAAAATAAATCTTACTTTATACATATATACATATATATAAATATAAAAATAAAATGCTGATTATATAGTAATTCATATATATTCTAACAAAATTTATTTCCATTCTTACTAGACTCAGTTAAATAAATCATAACCTTTTATGGTTGTAATCTGGTAAGACAACACAGTTATCTTTCCAAGCAAAATAAGGACTGGTTTAAGCATTTGACTACCTTGGAAAAATATTCAATGTAATTTTGGCCAGACACAGAGCACAGTGACTAGGTTAAATTATAATTCTTTTTATCTACATGGTATCCATAATCAATTATATTTTTCTGGCTATCTGTATATATTTATACATGTACATAATTTGTGTACTTAAATAATAACAGAAGCAAATTGGACTAAGTTTCATAGAGTCATTGTGCATGTCTTCTGTGTCTTTAAAACTTAGTTTTTAGTGGCACGTGCATGAGTGTGTGTGTGTGTGTGTGGGGGTATACATATGTGTGAATTTAAGAGTGAGGACAGAGGAAAGAGAGAAAGAGATTAGGATAGTAAACATTGATGAGTAGAGAATAAAAATGTATACACTGTGAAACTCTAATGGAGAGAGAAGAATACAAATCACCAATTATTGTACCTTTACTATGTGTGAAAATTGTTACGTCCATATATACTGTCTTATTTGACCTCATCACAACCTATGACTAATTCCACATTTTACACATTTTTGAGCAAACTGAGGCTCACAGACTATCTTTCTAGGCCATGGAATGAATATTGAGGTAGGATTTAAATCCATTTTTGCCTGTCTGCCTGAATCCATACCCATTAGATGTATGCTATACCATATTACCGGTTTTAAGGAAATGAGGCAAGCTACATTTTATTATCTTGGACTGATACCTCAAAATTCAAAAAATTATTTGTTGATAATAATATAGATTTCATTTCAGATTAGTCCAAACAGAAAAGGAAAGAAAATCTATTTTTTCAAGTTTCTTCAGGGGAAAAAATAAAACTATGTCATAAGAAAAAGTATAGACTGTAGGCTATTTGGATCAGCAATTAATTTCCAGAAATTTTCTCTTCTTTTTTTTTAAATTATGGCTTTTCATTAATAAAACAATGAATTTAACACAATTAGGAAAAACAAATTTGAAATGACAGCTTGTTTCTACCATGAAAATCAGAACACAAATGGAATCAAAGAGAAGTGTAAAGATTAAGGTGCTTTTAGAATATTTCAGGTTTCCAAATAATAACTAATCTGCTTTGCAAAAATTTAGGATGTATATTTATTCTGAAAAAGAATATACTTTTCCAGAATTCCAAAGAGAGGTAAGAACAAAAGATGTCCTTAAATTTAGGGTTCTAACAATTTCTTCTTTTTATTGAGCAGAACTAAAATGTTGAAATATTTGTTCCTTTTATAAATGTGAAAACATTTGAGTGCATTTAATATTTTAAAGCATATTTCTATTGTTTGTACAAGAATGTAATCATTCAGTCTAGGGTAATAAAAAGCAAACAAGACTACAGCCTTGAGGGCAATAACTCTGAAGAATATTACAAATTTAATTTAAAATAATGGTGCTATATTTCTTATTGACATTATTTTATAAGCATTCAATGTGAGTGATCCTTCTTTCAAGTCCTTTGCTAGATATTGACCTTCCATTTTGTTTGTGTGCTTAAACCCTTGCTACCAAAGAAGATGGCTGAGTTTGCCATGAATTCACTAGGATATGAGGAAAATTGGCACTGAAAATCACTAGTGTATTTTGTAAAAAATGAAGAAACCTACTAACCCATCAGTGACTTATGCTTTCCAAACTAATATGTCTTTGAAGCATATAAAAAACACATTGAGATGTTTGAAGGCTATGTCCGTAAAAGACATAACTATTTAGTTTAACACTTTTGCAAAGTTCTCTGGAATTGAAGAACCAAGGAGATTTTTATCTCTGTGAGTCATTCTAAAAACCACTTACGAGTCAGATAGCATAAATCTAGAAGAGCAACCCCAGGTTGAAACAGTCGAAATACTAAAAAATCTGCAAAGACCAGAGAGTCAGAGGTAGGATTGAGGTCAGCTTTACAGATTTGTCTTTGCAGCTGAGTCCAGAGAAAGTGGTATTGCAAATGGACAAGTAACTGGGAAGGAAGTAAGAGGGGGTAGGACAGTGGATGGGATCCCTGGGAAGAGCCCCAGACAAGCGAGGGAGTTGGGTTTGTTCCTCCCTAAAATGGGAGGGGATGAGATTGTGGATAAGAACATACTTTTATTTCAAATAAAAAATGGGTAAGAACTGCAGATCTTTAGACAGAGCACAGGTTCTCATGCTGGGAGATGTAAATGACCCCGACTGAACGGAATCGAGTGAGATTGCTGGTGGGGGTTGGGGAAAGAGAAACGGAGGGAGAGAGGAAAAGCGTGTGAGGGGAGAGAGAGAGGGAGAGGGAGGGAGAGAGGAAGGGAGGGAGGGTGGGAGGGAGGGGGAGAGAGAGAGAGAGAGAGAGAGGGAGAAGTGCTGCATGCTTCATCTTTGAGAGGAGGGGAAAACAAAAGACCTCGGCGGCAGTTTTGTTGCTGTGTCTGGCTTAAAGAGGAAAATTCTGGACATCCATGCTGAAAAAAGCAAAGCTCAGCTGAGACGAATTCTATCAAGAAAATTATATTATCTGAGAATGGGTTGGATCAGTACAGGTGGTTTGAGAAGACACTGACTGAGGACCATGGAAAGGTGGGAGAGGACGTGCGGCTTCTCTGCTTCCTTTGAACAGAGCTCTAGGAAGGGAGTTAAGATGGCGGAGGAGTAGGAGACACCGTTTTCAGCCGGTCCTCCGAGTCGAGCTGGATAGGTACCAGACCAGCCTAAACAACCACGGAACCAGCCTGAGACGCAGGAAGACGCATCTGGATCTCTACAAATGAACATCTCCAGCGCTGAGTATTGAGGTACGAAGCGGGGAGCCATGAAACTGTGCACAGATATCGGAAGATAAACGGAAGGGGGAGGGAGCCGCCGCGTTCGGGCGCCGGGAAGCGGTAGCCACTTGCATGGGAGAGCGGGCGGGGCTCGCGGACGGCACCCAAGAGAGCAGACTGAGACCGTGAGCCGGGTGCGCGCGCCACCAGGCATCTCGCGGAACCCCGGAATCCCGGTGCGCTCACTGGATCCAGACTGAGACCGGGAGCTTCCGGAGCGCGCGCGGGGCGGCTGGCGGCTGGCGGCATTAGAAACACAAAGGACAGAGACGCGCCGGCCCTGGAAGTGAGGGCTGGGACGCCGGGTGTGGGGCGCACATCCCGGGATGCTGCAGGGTTGAGCAGCACCAACAGAAACAGAGTTAAAGTGGCCAGAACATTAGTAGAGAACGGGCCGCAATCCTTCTGTTCCGTGACAGAGGCTGAAATTTGGCCGCTGCTGCTCTGACTCTCAGAAGAGGCACAGCAAACCGCCAGGGAAAGCCGCCAGAGAACAAAAGCCTGGAAATACCAGCTCAGGGAGTGCCCATCCCCATCCCCCCTCGCAGGGGACGCGGAGACTCTACCCAAACAGGGCTGCCTGAGTATCGGCGCGGCAGGCCCCTCCCCCAGAAGGCAGGCTGAAAAATCAAGAAGCCCACAACCCGAGGCGCCGGGGTGGCGCAGTCATTGAGCGCCTGCCTTCGGCTTAGGGCGTGATCCCGGCGTTCCGGAAAGGAGTCCCTCATCGGGCTCCTCCGCTGGGAGCCTGCTTCTTCCTCTCCCACTCCCCTGCTTCTGTTCCCTCTCTCGCTGGTTGGCTGCCACATAAATAAATAAATAAAATCTTTAAAGAAGAAGCCCACATCCCTAAGATCCCTATAAAACAAGGGGCACGGCCTGGGACCCAGTCAATAATTTGGGCTCTCGAAACCCCGCAACCTCTCTTCATCAGAATGACAAGAAGGAGAAGCCCCCCCCAGCAAAGAAAAGACAGTGAGACTGTGGCCTCTGCCACAGAAATAATGGATATGGATGTAACCAAATTATCAGAAATGGAATTCAGAGTAACGATGGTCAAAATGATGAGTAGAATTGAAAAAAGTATAAACGAAAAGGTTACTGAGAATATAGAATCCCTAAGGACAGAAATGAGAGCGAATCTGACAGAAATTAAAAATTCTATGAGCCAAATGCAGGCAAAACTAGAGGCTCTGACAGCCAGGGTCGCAGAAGCAGAGGAAAGGGTTAGTGAATTGGAGGATGGGTTAATAGAGGAAAAAATGAAAATAGAAGATGGTCTTAAAAAAATCCATGCCCACGAATGTAGGTTACGGGAGATTACTGACTCAATGAAACGATCCAATGTTAGAATCATCGGCATCCCCGAGGGGGTGGAGAAAAACAGAGGTCTAGAAGAGATATTTGAACAAATTGTAGCTGAAAACTTCCCTAATCTAGCAAGGGAAACAAACATTCGTGTCCAAGAGGCAGAGAGGACCCCTCCCAAGCTCAACCACGACAAACCTACGCCACGTCACGTCATAGTGCAATTCGCAAATATTAGATGCAAGGATACAGTACTGAAAGCGGCCAGGGCAAAGAAATTTCTCACGTACCAAGGCAAAAGCATCAGAATTACGTCAGACCTGTCTACACAGACCTGGAATGAGAGAAAGGGTTGGGGGAGCATATTTAAAGCTCTTTCAGAGAAAAACATGCAGCCAAGGATCCTTTATCCAGCAAGGCTGTCATTCAGAATTGATGGAGAAATAAAGACATTTCAGAATCGCCAGTCATTAACCAATTTTGTAACTACGAAACCAGCCCTACAGGAGATATTACGGGGGGTTCTATAAAAGTAAAAAGGCCCCAAGAGTGATACAGAACAGAAAGTCACAGCCAATACAAAAAAAGACTTTACTGGCAACATGGCAACATTAAAATCATATCTATCAGTAATCAGTCTTAATGTAAATGGTTTGAACCATCGCATAAAACGACACAGGGTTGCAGATTGGATAAAAAGAAATGACCCATCCATTTGCTGTCTACAAGAGACTCATTTCAAACCCAAAGATGCATTCAGACTGAGAGTAAGGGGATGGAGTACCATCTTTCACGCAAATGGTCCTCAAAAGAAAGCTGGGGTAGCAATTCTCATATCAGATAAATTGGATTTTAAACTACAGACTATAGTTAGAGACGCAGAAGGGCACTATATTATTCTTAAGGGAAGTATTCAACAAGTGGATATGACAATTATAAATATATATGCCCCCAACAGGGGAGCAGCAAGATACACAAGCCAACTCTTATCCAGAATAAAGAGACATATAAATGAAAATACATTAATAGTAGGAGACCTCAACACTCCACTATCAGAAATAGACAGAACACCCTGGCAAAAACTAAGCAAAGAATCAAAGGCTTTGAATGCCATACTCGACGAGTTGGACCTCATAGATATATATAGAACACTACACCCCAGAACCAAAGAATACTCATTCTATTCTAATGCCCATGGAACATTCTCAAGAATAGACCATGTTCTGGGACACAAAACAGGTCTCAGCCGATACCAAAAGATTGAAATTATCCCCTGCATATTCTCAGACCACAACGCTCTGAAATTGGAACTCAACCACAAGGAAAAATTTGGAAGAAACTCAAACACTTGGAGACTAAGAACCATCCTGCTCAGGAATGACTCGATAAACCAGGAAATCAAAAATCAAATTAAACAATTTATGGAGACCAATGAGAATGAAAATACAACAGTCCAAAACCTATGGGATACTGCAAAGGCAGTCCTAAGGGGGAAATACATAGCCATCCAAGCCTCACTCAAAAGAATAGAAAAATCTAAAATGCAGTTTTTATATTCTCACCTCAAGAAGCTGGAACAGCAACAGAGGGACAGGCCTAATCCACGCACGAGGAAGCAGTTGACCAAAATTAGAGCTGAAATCAATCAAGCAGAAACCAGAAGTACAGTAGAGCAGATCAACAGGACTAGAAGCTGGTTCTTTGAGAGAATCAATAAAATTGACAGACCACTGGCAAGACTTATCCAAAAGAAAGGAGAAAGGACCCAGATTATTAAAATTATGAATGAAAAAGGAGAGGTCACGACGAGCACCATTGAAATTGGAAGGATTATTAGAAATTTTTATCAACAGCTATATGCCAATAAACTAAGCAATCTGGAAGAGATGGAATCCTTCCTGGAAACCTATAAACTACCAAGATTGAAACCGGAAGAAATTGATTCCTTAAACAGGCCAATTAATTATGAAGAAATTGAGTCAGTGATAAACAACCTTCCAAATAACAAAACTCCAGGCCCGGACGGTTTTCCTGGGGAATTCTACCAAACATTCAAAGAAGAAATAATACCTATTCTCCTAAAGCTATTTCAAAAAATAGAAACAGAAGGAAAGCTACCAAACTCATTCTATGAGGCCAATATTACCTTGATCCCCAAACCAGACAAAGACCCCCTCAAAAAGGAGAATTACAGACCGATTTCCCTAATGAATATGGATGCCAAAATCCTCAACAAGATACTTGCTAATAGAATCCAACAGTACATTAAAAGGATTATCCATCACGATCAAGTGGGATTCATACCTGGGATGCAAGCGTGGTTCAATATTCGCAAATCAATCAGCGTGATACATCATATCAACAAGAAAAGACTCAGGAACCATATGATCCTCTCAATCGATGCCGAAAAAGCATTTGACAAAATACAGCATCCTTTCCTGATTAAAACCCTTCAGAGTGTAGGAATAGAAGGTACATTTCTCAATCTCATAAAAGCCATCTATGAAAAGCCTACTGCAAATATTATTCTCAATGGAGAAAAGCTGGAAGCCTTTCCCTTAAGATCAGGAACTCGACAAGGATGCCCACTCTCGCCACTATTATTCAACATAGTACTAGAAGTCCTTGCAACAGCAATCAGACGACAAAAAGGGATCAAAGGTATTCAAATTGGCAAAGAAGAAGTCAAAATGTCTCTCTTTGCAGATGACATGATACTCTATATGGAAAACCCAAAAGAAGCCACTCCCAAATTATTAGAAGTTATAGAGCAATTCAGTAACGTGGCAGGATACAAAATAAATGCTCAGAAATCAGTTGCATTTCTATACACGAATAACGAGACCGAAGAAAGAGAAATTAGGGAATCCATCCCATTTACAATAGCACCAAAAACCATACGTTACCTTGGAATTAACTTAACCAGAGACGTAAAGGACCTATATTCTAGAAACTATAAATCACTCTTGAAAGACATTGAGGAAGACATAAAAAGATGGAAAGATATTCCATGCTCATGGATCGGAAGAATTAACATAGTTAAAATGTCCATGCTACCCAGAGCAATCTACACTTTCAATGCTATCCCGATCAAAATACCAAGGACATTTTTCAAAGAACTGGAACAAACAGTCCTTAAATTTGTATGGAACCAGAAAAGGCCCCGAATCTCCAAGGAACTGTTGAAAAGGAAAAACAAAGCTGGGGGCATCACAATGCCAGATTTCGAGCTGTACTACAAAGCTGTGATCACAAAGACAGCATGGTACTGGCACAAAAACAGACACATAGACCAATGGAACAGAATAGAGAGCCCAGAAATGGACCCTCGGCTCTTTGGGCAACTAATATTTGATAAAGCAGGAAAAAATATCCGGTGGGAAAAAGACAGTCTCTTCAATAAATGGTGCTGGGAAAATTGGACAGCTACATGCAAAAGAATGAAACTTGACCACTATCTCACACCATACACAAAAATAAACTCCAAATGGATGAAAGACCTCGATGTGAGACAGGAATCCATCAAAATTCTAGAGGAGAACATAGGCAACAACCTCTACGACATCGGCCAAAGCAACCTTTTTCATGACACATCCCCAAAGGCAAGAGAAACAAAAGATAAAATGAATTTATGGGACTTCATCAAGATTAAAAGTTTCTGCACAGCCAACGAAACAGTCAGAAAAACTAAGAGGCAGCCCACGGAATGGGAGAAGATATTTGCAAATGACACTACAGATAAAGGACTGGTATCCAAGATCTACAAAGAACTTCTCAAACTCAATATACGAGAAACAAATAAACAAATCAAAAAATGGGCAGAAGATATGAACAGACACTTTTCCAATGAAGACATACAAATGGCTAACAGACACATGAAAAAATGTTCAAAATCATTAGCCATCAAGGAGATTCAAATCAAAACCACACTGAGATACCACCTTACGCCAGTTAGAATGGCAAAAATAGACAAGGCAAGAAACAACAATTGTTGGAGAGGATGTGGAGAAAGGGGATCCCTCCTACATTGTTGGTGGGAATGCAAGTTGGTACAGCCACTCTGGAAAACAGTGTGGAGGTCCCTTAAAAAGTTAAAAATTGAGCTACCCTATGATCCAGCCATTGCACTACTGGGTATTTACCCCAAAGATACAGACGTAGTGAAGAGAAGGGCCATATGCACCCCAATGTTCATAGCAGCAATGTCCACAATAGCTAAATCGTGGAAGGAGCCGAGATGCCCTTCAACAGATGACTGGATTAAGAAGTTGTGGTCCATATATACAATGGAATATTACTCAGCTATCAGAAAGAACGAGTTCTCAACATTTGCTACAACATGGACAGCACTGGAGGAGATAATGCTAAGTGAAATAAGTCAAGCAGAGAAAGACAACTATCATATGATTTCTCTCATCTATGGAACATAAGAACTAGGATGATCAGTAGGGGAAGAAAGGGATAAAGAAAGGGGGGGTAATCAGAAGGGGGAATGAAACATGAGAGACTATGGACTATGAGAAACAAACTGAGGACTTCAGAGGGGAGGGGGGTGGGGGAATGGGATAGACTGGTGATGGGTAGTAAGGAGGGCACGTATTGCACGGTGCACTGGGTGTTATACACAACTAATGAATCATCGAGCCTTACATCGGAAACCGGGGATGTACTGTATGGTGACTAACATAATATAATAAAAAATCATAAAAAAAAAAAAAAAAAAAAGAACTGCAGATCTTTAACCACATTCTATGAAAGTTTGAAGTTCCTGACATTGAAGAAACTACCCTACTAAATGACTATTCTCTAACCTCTTTTCTTTCTATACTCGACTTTTCCCTTGCTTGGTTTTAGGTTTTGGGGTTTGTTGGTGGGGTTTCTTTTCCTTTCCTTCCTTTCCTTTCCTTTCCTTTCCTTTCCTTTCCTTTCCTTTCCTTTCCTTTCCTTTCCTTTCCTTTCCTTCCCTTCCCTTCCCTTCCCTTCCCTTCCCTTCCCTTCCCTTCCCTTCCCTTTCCTTTTTTTTCTCTTCTAGTCTCTTCTTTCTCTTCTCTTCTCTTCTCTTCTCTTCTCTTCTCTTCTCTTCTCTTCTCTTCTCTTCTCTTCTCTTCTCTCCTTTCTTATTTTTATGATTCAAGGAATTACCTGAGAAATTATAGTCTACTATATATCTCAGGCCTGAGGAATCAAAGAATGATTTTGTGTTACTCCATTACTTCCCACCACCATATTTGTGCACAATCTCAGAGATATTCTGAGCCAAGATTTGTGGTAAATAGGGCATCTTGCTGAGTTGTACTTGTTGAATTTGGAGGATGGGAGTGCTCTCAAATGTCAGTACCCAGTCTCAAATTGGAGAGAGGCAAACTTCTTCTTCACAGAATCAGAAAACTTAACTGTTCGGGGGAAATGTTTTATTTCTTTTTAATTTTTCAGCTCAAATTTCTAGACACATATCCCTACTTCAACCTAATATGTTTTTTTAAAAGATTTATTTATTTATTTATTTATTTATTTATTTATTTATTTATTTATTTGGAGATGGGGGAAGAGGGAGAGGGAGAGACAATCTTAAGCAGACTCCACGCTGAGCATGGAGCCCCATGCTGGGCTCCTTGTGGGGCTCAATCTCACCAACCTGATATCACCAATTGGGTGAAAACCAAGAGTCAGATGCTTATCCAACTGCACCACCCAGGCACCCCTACCCTAATGTTTTTTCTTCTTTTTTTTTAGCCCCGTAGCCCTTCTTTTTTAGCCCCAAGGCTGTAGACAGAAAAAAAAGATTTTGCTTTCAATTTGGTTATTTTTTTTTTTACTTTAATCCCAGTATAGTTAACATACAGTGTTATATTAGTTTCAGGTATACAATATACTTATTCAATGATTCTATTTATTGCTCAGTGCTCATCAAGATAAATATACTCTTAATCCTCATCACCTATTTCATCCATCCCCCTCTGCTAACCATCTGTTTGTTCTTTATCGTTAAGAGTGTGTTCATTTGCTTTTCTCCTTTTTTCCGTGTTCATTTGTTTTGTTTCTTAAATTCCACATATAAGTTAAATTGTATGGTATCTATTTTTCTCTGAATTATTTCATTTAGCGTTATACACTCTAGCTCCATGGCACTTCAGTTATGTTTTGCTCCTTTTATCATGTGGTTATGTATGAATTCTTTTTTCTATGCTAGCCTTCCAAAGAAAACATCTAACATGAAACTCTTAATTTTGATTTCTTAATCATTTGTTACACCGAACTCCTTCTTTTAACATGAAATTCTTATCCTACCCTAAACAAACTTGAAGGGAGTCTGTAAATTCCTTGCCATAGTACACAAAATCCCACTTGGTGTTTATATAATGGATATGAATCAATTCACTTGGTTTCAGGTAATGGCACACCTATTTTTTTAATCCAATTAAATATGAAATTACTTCTAACTGCCTGATTGATAGAACATCTAATTTCATATATTTAGTGGTTCCTTTTCATATATAAAAGTTAAGTTGTAGAGACCACAATCTTTAGAAACGGATTCCTTTCAGGATATTAACATTTTATAGAATGCTTGAGAGGGCAACAGGTACAGAGTCCAGGATGAATTTTCAGTTTGACTCCCTGGGTGGACCGCCAAAGGAGTTACTGACTCTAAATTGAGAAACTGCCACTCCAGTTGCTTGTTTTAGGACGACACCCTACTGCCTCTCAGGAATTCTACTCATTCAGGAAGCTTCTGCCAGTGCTTCCAGTTGTAAAACCCTTATCTTGCACATCAAAAAAAAATGGGTGCCCACAATAGGCCCCTGCTAATAATGCAGTAAAATGATCAAATGCCTGTAGATAGAGTTGGACTTGCACGATGAGCAGCAGAAGCTTTGGGAGCACTGCTTCTGTCTCAGTTTCTACCTCCACATCTTACATGACTACATCTGATTGGCTAAGAATAGGAACTTCATTCTGAGCTCCATGTGGAATTAACATTCCAGGGTTGTGTATAGGAAGGTACACTCAGAGGAGCCTGGTATATATGCTGAACTTCAAATCACCATATACATCATATTCTCCTCCTCTTTCTTACGGTTCAAGAATCTTGCAGATGATGGCAATCATAAAAAATTGTCGAAGACCTCTAATCAGTTTTGTATAGTCCCTGATGGAATATTCATTTCCAAGTCTGTGTGGACAGCACTATTATGTCATGTTTTAGAGAGTCACTCACTCTAATGGGCTTTACTTTCAGGTCCCTAGTGTTTGTGCAATTGCCCTCATCAGTAGATCTGTCTTCTCAGGATTTGGTCACCAGTACGTGGGGACTACTCAATCATCTACCAGGGCTCTGGGACCCTCTTTCCATGAGTTTTTATTGAACTATTGATTCAAAATGTAAAAGCTTCCTCTCCTTTCCACTCTAAGACAATTTAAGTTAATCTTCTTTTGAAGACTGAAACTATTAGCAGCCCCAAATTCAGAAAACCAAAATATTCCTCTCAAGTGAAAGAAAAAAAAAACCTTACAATTTAATTTATACTGCTTCTTTTCTGATAATGAAGTGAAAAGACAAGATAATAATCAATTTTGCAATGACTCATACTGTTAGAGTTCCGTGTGCATCTTGAGGGGGAGCAGGTGGGAAATGGCCATGGCTTTCTTTGGATTATTGAATGGAGTCTGTGAATGTCAGATATTAAACCCAGTGCTCTAGATGACCCAGTTCATATCTGTGAATGTTCTTTATGTTTCTTTCTCTGTCTTTAGGTTCTGCCAAAGACATCTCACACACGACCGGCACTCCTTGTATTATATAGCCTCTATCATTCATTCCAGACTTAATTTTACAAACTCCCTTTTATCCTTTGGCCTATTGGTGTTGCCTGTTGCAAAAGATTCATTTAGGGTTCAATCTTCTATGTGCCCATAAACTTCAAATTTCTGATTTCTAATTTCCTCAACTTCCTTTTCTGGAACTCAGATTCTAGATCTCCCACCCAGCCGCAGATCCTGAAAGCCTGGACATGGGCTACATTCATCTTCTCATTGCTACTGTCAATAGTTTTTTGCTTGCTTGAGTGGGAGAAAAAAAATGTAAACTGCTACTAAATATATTATGTATATGAGACTGCAGCACTTAAAGTTAATATCTATCAAATATGAATACTAGATTCATTATATGAAATTGATTCAACTTTATTTTGCATTTACATATGATAATATGTTTAAAACTTAGCTTAAAATTATCATTGTACTACATTGCTAACATATGATTTTGACATTAAAAAATCCATTTGAAGTATTTAAGGAATAGGGGATCTTGCCATAGTATAGCTGTGAGACTGAATGGTAAGGAGAAACATGTCTAAGAGAGATCCCCTGCAGATGGGCCTTTCAGAAAGAAGTTCTTCTCCTGTAATGCTCCTGTAAACCAGCTATGGTGGAGTGCTTAAAGCATTCAATAGTAACCAAACATAAGGTGTGGAATTCACCCCCTGATCATGTTAGGGGAGGATTTCATCCTTTTCCAACCATGGAGGCTGATGTGGCAAATCCTGACAGTAGCTTGCAATGCAATGTGCTGCAACTGCAAAGCTTGCATCCAGATCCTCTAATAACTGCAGGTGAAGGTCTAGCAGCTCCCATTCACTGTGAGCACTGATCTGGCGTGTTCTGCGACGCCATAGTGTTATAATATCCTGGACCTTCATCTCACCATAAGTTGGAACAGTATATTTCCAGGCATAAGATTTCTGCTTCTACTGTATCTCTAATAATAAAAAATAATTTGGGGTTGATGACCAAAGGTCTGAAATTATATGTTTTTAACTTATTAGAGGAGCTCTGTTTCCTCCCAAATCTATTAACTGATTGGGATACATTTTTTTTTCTGTTTGAATCAAAATTATTTATTGTCACATACTTAAATTTCTCTTTTTTTCAGCATTTGAAATGATATAAATAACTTGAATTTGAATAGAATAAAAGTAAAAGAATAAGTAATACAGAGCAGGAAACCTTCCCATATACACTTGTTTACATGCCTGCTGTTGTCTTAAATCATGATTATCCTCAATGTTTTACATACCTAAAGTTCTTTCTCCTTTCCTCTGAGATTTCATACCCAGTGGATATATACACTATAAAATTCAAGGAGGCATCTTACTATATATTGGGTGAATTTTCCGTCTACATTATCAACTGGACTTTGTTTGCAGAAAGATTGTGTCTCTCATTGGAAGGTAGAGACAAGGGTTTAGTTTAACATGAAAGATTTGAAAAAGAAAGAAAATGTTTGGCATTGTGTTATTTGGAGTAGAGATTTGATGTTCTTGAGAACATTATTTTATTAAATGTTCTTATGTTAATTGACATTAGGCAGATACTATTGGGTAAGTTGATTTCAAATTGTTCAGCAGGAGGGGGAATTCTATTAAAAGAGATTTTAGTGAGCAAGTGGGAACTTCGTATGCTTTGCTCACTTTCTTCTGCCTAGCAGAACCAAGTTGAATTGAATCGGGATCTGATGGTGTTGCTTGTTTATTGTGCCCTCACGGGGGCACCTTTGAACATTTGCCACTTTAAAAAAGAAAGCTGTCAATCCATCTTGATTCGTAGGTCTCCTTGGGAAATGAACGTTTCTTTGTGGTTGAAAGGCTCAAAAAACATACAACACAAATGGCTGCTATCTGAACTACACATCTTTCCTTCCCTTCAGGTTATTATCTGTAGTAATATTTATTACAACTACATGCTTTCTGTCAGTTGATATTTTGCCATTATTGGCTTAAGCTGATAGAAATCTCAGCATTGCTCCTTTTCTTTGCATGCAGAACAACTGGGGATTAAAAGATGTAAGCTAGCAGTGTATTAAGTAAACTCTCCTTCGAGCAATGAAGAAGGATTTTGAATATGCTGAATTTGGAGCTTTGTTTTTTTGTGTGCTATTACTTTATAAGACATATTTTACATTATTTTAACTTGTGGCAATCATTTATTCATATATTTATATACATGCATAATTTACATGTGCTTATATATGTATAGTTTATATATGCATATATTCATATACATTTAAAAATCAACTTTATTGAAGTGTAATTTACATTTAACAAAATGAACTACATTTAATTGTACATTTGAATGAGATCTGAAAAATTTGTATACCTGTATAACCACAGGAACAACCAATACACAGAATATTTGTATTACCCTCAGATTTCCTGCATGGCTCTCCCGAGTCACCTATCCACACATCTAGCCTCAGATACTAC
The DNA here is from genome assembly GCF_024610735.1 of Ursus americanus. Taxonomy (NCBI): domain Eukaryota; kingdom Metazoa; phylum Chordata; class Mammalia; order Carnivora; family Ursidae; genus Ursus; species Ursus americanus. The sequence continues at coordinate 53,122,626 of NC_142139.1, read as the reverse complement.
TGGTCTCTCCCACTGAAGATTACTTTGTCTTTTCTATAGTTTCATGTGAAATATATGTATTCTTTGTGTGGGGCAGCTATCTCTCAGCTTAATGGTTTTGAGCTTCATCCATGTTATTACTTGATAAGTAGTCAATTTCTTTTTATTGGTGAGTAGGATTCCAACACTATGTACCACATCTTGTTAAAGGACATTGAGGTTGTTGCCAGTGTTTACCTATTATGTTAAAAAGCTGCTATAAACACTCTTGTGAAAATATATTTACATTTTTCTTGGGGAAATTTCTAGGAATGGGAGCGTTATGTGAAGGGTATGTATAACTTTATAAGAAACTGCCAAACTGTTTCTAAAATGATAGTGCCATTTTATACACACCAGCAATATAAGAGCATCCCAGGTTAGCCCTATTGTATACTTACAGTGAAATATAATATATACATTAAAAAGTATACAAATCATAGGCCTATAGCTCTTTAGACATCTTCCTCAGGCCTAGTCATGACGATACAGTGGCAATCATTATTCTGACTTTGATTGCCTTTGAATAGCTTGGTCCAATTTGAAGTATACATAAATAGAATCACACATTTAGTATGTTTTCATGTCTATCTTATTTTTCTCAGTTCTGTGTTTTTGAGATTCATACAGCCATGTTGCATACTACAGTGGTTTACTTTTTCATTGCTGTGCAATATTCCTTTGTGTAAAGATAATACAGCTCATTTTTATTCTACTATTGATGAAGATTGATTTGGTTTGATTTTCTTTTGCCCAATTTGTAACTATTGCAAATAATGCTATTATATACACCTTGGATCATATCTTTTGGTGCACATATGTGCATTTTTAAATTATTTTAATGGGTATGCAACAAGCAGTGAACATTAGGTTTTAGAATAAGCACTATTTAGTTTTAGTAGCTACCACTAATTTTTCAAAAGAATTGCACTGATTTGTGAAAATCAACCTACTCTATATACTCACCAGCATTTGACGTTATCAATTTTCTTTTTTATAGTTTTGGATATTCTGGTCTATAAGAATTAATTTTATCCAATTGTCTTTATTATATTTTCATTCCTTTAATCATTATTATATATCTTCTTTGTGGAGATACTGCTTAAGTCATTTGCCCATTATTTTATTAAGTTTGCTGTCCTTTTCTTATTGGTATTTGGTAGTTTCTTTCCACATTATAAATGTAGTTCTTTATTGATTGGATGCTTTGGAAATGTTCCTTTCCTTTGTCTTCTATTTTAACTCTCAGTGGTTTATTTTGATCAAGAGAAGCTCATAATTTTAATGAAGCAGAATTTATCGATCTCTTATAGCTCGTACTCTTTGAATCTAATTTTAAAAATATGTACCGATGCCAATGTCATGAAGATCTTCTTCAATCTGTTATTCCCAAAACTTTATTGCTTCAACATTTACATTTAGATTTCAAATCCATTTGAAATTGATATTATACATGCCATAAGATTTAAAGGTAAGATTATCATTTGCATGTGGACATCAGTTGATCCAGCACCACTTGTTGATAAGATGATACCATCATGACTCTGTTGCTGCAGTACCCCTTTGTTGTAAAGCAGGTAAAAAATATATAAATATATGCTTAAGACTCTCAAGTATCTTTCACTTATCTGTCTATCCTTGAAATATTGCTATACCATTTACATTGTTATAGATTTATAGCAAGCCATAATATCTGAAATATAAGCCCTGCATGTTGTCCCACTTCTGTAGGATTGCCTTGGCTCTTCTGAACCCTTTACATTTCCATGTAAATTTAAGATAAACTTGTGAATAACCACCAAACACACACACACAGTTTTTATTGAAATTTCATTGAAACTATAGAAATTGGGGATCAATTGAACTTTTAAAATATTGAGCCCAAGAATGATGAATAAGCTAGTCTTCCAATTATTGTTTTATAATTTTGATATTTTGAGTAGAGTTCTTGCTAAAATTGTTATTAAGTTGAATCATAAATAATTGCTCTGTTTATAAATTTTATTTTCTAACTTTTTGTTACTACCACACATTTAATTTTTTTATGTTGACATTGAATTCAGTAGTCTTGATAAATTTACTTAATTTGTAAATTATTTAATTTCTATGTAAACAATGATGCTGTCTATAAATTTTGTGTGGCCCTTTTATAGACACACACACATGAACACAAATTACATATATATATTCACACACACACACTTTAGTGTCCTTGCTAGGTGTTCTAGTACAATGTTTAATAAAAATAGTGGAAGTAGATAACCTGGCTTCTTTCCAAATTCCACTTTCAGTATTTCACTATTAATCATGAGGTTAACTGCACATTTTTATAGACACTATATACCAGCTTAAGGAATTTTCAATCAATGTCTACTTTCCTAATAGGCGTTATTTTAAATAGATATTAACATATATCAAGTGCTTTTTCTACATCTATTGTTTTAACCATTTGTTGTATGTCTTTATTATGTTAAATATGTGAATTATATTAATTGATTTCCAAATGTTCAAACAACCAAATCTTCCTGTAATAAACTCAACCTTATTGTGTATATTAATTCTTTTATATTATTGGATGTAATATTATTTGCACTCAGATTTTTGTGTTTAGGTTTGTAAGTTTGACTCATACTTTTCTTTCCTTAGAATGTTCTTGTGAGGTTTTGACATAAAACTAACAGTAACATCACAGTTTTAAACGTTACCCATTTTAACATTCCATAGGAGATTCTTTAAATTTAATGTTATATTTTTTAGAGATTTTATTTATTTATTCATTTAATTGACAGAGAGAATACAAGCAGGGGGAGCAGCAGGCAGAGAGAGGAGAGAAGCAGGCCTCCTGCTGAGCAGAGAGCATGATGTGGGGCTCGATCCCAGGACCCTGAGATCATTTCTTGAACCAAAGGCAGATGGTTAACCCACTGAGCCACCAGGTGCCCCTTAATGTTATTTTTTAAATAAATGTTTCACATAATTCAGCATAGATAAAAATTCATCTGAGCATGGATTTTCTTGGTGGACATATTTTCAGAAGTTATAAAGCTCCTTGTGTTATTTGCAATGGTCTTTTGCAAAAAGAAAAAAAACGTAGCCATTTCATATACTTACTAAAATTATTAACATAAAATTACTCACAATACATTATGGCTATCTTTTAAATGCCTATACAATTTAGAATCATGTTTCTTGTTTCCTTTCATGTATATGTATGACTCCACAGACACTATTGCTATCTTTGTAAGCAGCCAATGTGACTTTGGATTTTCTCTCATATTTAGTTTCCAAAACTATTCATATTTTATAATAACATGCTTCCATCCAGAAACATTTTCAACATGTCCAAGAAACTCCTTATAGTATATAATACAGTATAGTGCATTATGGGTCTATGTCTGCTTACCACAAAAATCTGTTGATTTTTAACCATCTGAAAAAAAATTATTTTACCTCCATTTCTGAAGGCTAATTTTCTTTCTGACTCCTTTAGATTTTATTTATTTGTTTATTTTAAAGAGAAAGAGAGCAGGGGGTGGGGGAGAGTAGAGGAAGAGGGAGAGAATCTCAGGCAGACTCCACACTAAGCATGGAGCCTGATATGGCTTGATCCCATGACCCTGAGATCATGACCTCAGTGGAAATCAAGAGTCAGACGTTTTATTGACTGAGCCACACTCTGACAGCTTTAAAGTTTTTTCTCTTTGTCTTTCATTTTCAGAAGTTTTAACATAGTGTTTGCAAAGTATGTCTGTGATAATTTTAGATCTCTGGACTGTTGTCTTGCATTGGTTTTGGAAACTTTTCAGTCAGTAATTCTTCAAATATTGCTCTGCCCCATTTTCTCTCTTTTACTCCTGTTACTCTAATCCCATAATGTTACGTTTTTTGGCATTGCCTCATATTTCTTCACTTTTTATTCTTCATATTTTCTTTTTCTGTTTCAGTATGAATCACTAATTTTCTACTCCAGTATTAGTAATCCGCACTTAAACTCAAAAATATAGTTCTTAATGTTAGTTATTACATTTCTTGTTATTGAATTATTATTTTATATATTACAGTTTACTGATGAAATTCTCCACTTCTTCTTGTGCTTCCTTTAATCATCTTTGTTCTTTTAAAGTCCTTGTGTGATTAATCTAAAATCTATATCACTTTCAGGGTTGTTTCTTTTCCAGTTTGTATTTGGTTAATGATTCAAATCAGAATTTTAAGAAATCATTTCCAAATTCTTTGATACTCTTCTCAGCAAGAAATAATATTTCAGTACCTCTAATTGAAACTGAATAGAATTAGTGACTCACTTATATTCAATAAAATACAGTGGAATTGACACTGTATAGAACTTGAAACTAGGTTTGAAATGGTGATAAACCTTCTATCTGGTTTTCTCAGAGTAAAACTTATCTTCAAACTTTCAGTCACCACATAAATATGTCAAACATCCCAAGACCATCATACACCAAGAAAAATAGGCCTCATGAAAAGACTCCATTGTGAACTCTGAATCAGTGTTGGGACAAGAGACAATAGGCAAGAGAGGTGTCTAGGCAAACAAATTAAGAAAGCATTCACTCTTAGGATCCTGCAAGTAGAGGTTAGGTCTTATAAAGAAGTGCTTTAAAAATGTCTTCTAGAGGTCTTACCCTTTTTTTTTCTTTTAATTTATTTATTTGAGAGAGAGAGAGAACGAGCAGGCAGAGGGGCAGAAGGAGAGGGAGAAGCAGACTCCCTGCTGAGCAGGGAGCTTGACGTGGGACTGGATCCCAGAACACTGGGACCATGACTGAGCCAAAGGCAGATGCTTAACTGACTGAGCCACCCAGGCACCCTAGATGTCTTACCCTTGAGGAAGCACTCATTCTCAGGGCCTTGGAAGTGACCCTGAACTTACATGACCCTGAGACTAAGTGCCTCCTTAAATTTTACGTGCTAAGCACCTCTCTCTGGGCCCAGTCATGCTTTGAGTCTATCTGAAGAGAGAGATACATGGCCAGCCCCCAATTGCTTTAGCCCGCACTCTTGCAGCTCCATCAATAGTCCAACTGCAATTGTGTAAAAGACCTTAATGTTAGAAGTTCTTACATCAACTGCCTACCCACAGACCATTATGGATAATAAAATGTCTGTGGTTGTTTTAAGTCACCCATTTGAGATAATCTGTTAAGTAATAAATGATAACCAAACAGTTCTATTTGCATTCCTGATAGTTTCTGGTTGAATATTAGACATTGTATACGAAACCATTCAAGGTCTTAAGATCATGTTTTCTTCCTCCAGAGAAAATTTAATTTTTCTGAAAAACCAAGTTCTAAATCAAAAGAATGATAGAAATAATTTGACTGAATTTCAATTTGGTCTATTCTTATTTGCAGGAAATCTAGGGGTCTTGATGGAAAAAAAATAGTAGAGGAAGTTTCAATTGGTTTTCCATCTGATTGAGCTAGGACATCAATCTTCTCCTGACTTTAGTGCTTCTGATTCTCAGGCCTTTAGACCCGACTGGAATCTACACCATCGACTCTCTGACTCTGAAGCCTTCAAATATGACATCAGCATTCCTGGATCTTCAGATTGCAGACAACAGATCAGCAGATCATGGGACTTCTCAGCCTCCATAACTGCATACTATAGAGAGATGATAGATAGATGATAGATTAGATAGATAGATAGATAGATAGATAGATAGATAGATAGATAGATAAATAGATAGATAGATGATAGATGATAGATAGATAGATGATAGATAGATAATAGATAGATAAAGATATAGATATAGTTATAGTTATATATTGACTCTGTTTCTCTGGTGAACCTTGCCTAATACACCCTCTCTTCTGAAATGTCCTAAACTCTATTTTTTTGTGTATGTTCTTGGGTCTGTGAGATGGCTAAAGCTCAGGCATCTTGTTTAATCACTTAGCAGGATGTTTCTACTGTGTTTCTTCTGACCAGAGCAATTTGAGATTTGCCAAATTCCTTAAGGACAAACCTGATCAAAAAATCCAATTCACTTCTCCAATGATCTGTCTTGTCTACAGTTTTGTCCAAAATCTGCCTTCTAGGTGATTCCTAATTTCCATTTTTTGCTTCTATCCTAGCAAAGTTGCTACAAACTCAGTGTCAGTGTCAGTTAAGGATCTAGGGCCTTAAACAAGTAACGGCAAATGCACCAGAGGGGGAGAGAAAGTGGCAGTAATATGGATCTCATGTAAATGAGTTTACATTTTCTGTTAAATCTTTTTTCCTATTCATGCCAGGTTTTAGCTGCCTCAGTTGCCCTATAGTGTAACCAAAAAGGTGTTTTTATTATTCATCCAATTTTTATACTTTTTGGTGAGCTATAATTAGAAATCTGTTCAAGCCTCTTTTCAATTTGACATAATGGAAAATTGATTTCTACTGATTAATCTATCTGATATTTTCTAATGCATTCTAGTTCAATTCAAATAATAAATAAATATTTTTGACACTTACTATATAGCTGTCATTTTTATAGCATTGACAAAATATATTCCCTTTCTCTAAAGACGGTAAGCTTTAGGGATGGTTTTGAGCCATATTGCCATAAACTCCAATCCCAGGTAGAGTAATATATATTAAAAGAAAATATTAATGATAGTTTTGTTATTTTCTCAGTGCCATATTACTCTTAGTTTTACCTCCTGCTCTAAGAGCCACCTCCCCCACACATTCTAAATATTAAAGTCCTATAGTCATCTGTTTGTAACCTGTGTCTGAGTGAGGCAGCCATACTGCCATCTGTTATATTTCTTGTATGATGGCTGTTGCCCTCATTATAGGTTATTGCATGTCTCCAAGGGCTAGAATCTCTTTCCCTTTGAGCCATTTCTAACAAAATAAAAATGGCTTGCATTTCCTCCTGTCACTGCACAGGCCGTATTTAAAGATTGCCTCAATTACAGCATTGCTTATGTTATCTTAAGCAGAATTGATTTTGTTTTCATGTTGTAAGGATGAAAGTTGGCTTAGTAAAAGCTTTTGTAAGTACTATGTTGCTGTACCTGAATCTTCACATCATTCTGATTTTGCATAATGATAATGACATTATTTAGTATTTATTTTGGATATTTAGGCAGAAAAACCTTTTGAGATACAATCTACCATCTGTATACTATAGGAAGAAGACATTCTTTAGAGTTCATTACCACAAAATTAAAATAACAGGGAAGTTCTTTCAATTTAACATTAAGACACTAGTGCCATTTATCTTCTACTATCCTGGCCAGAGCCAGCAATTTTTAGAGTAGAATAAAATAAATCTTGTCACTCATCTTTTATATTTTTGTAGATAATGTGAGAGGCATATTATCTGTTTCTGAACATTTTTCAATTCATCTTTCTTTTTCTTCACAAAGATATAGCTAAAGTATTTTTAACTGCTAAAAGCCTGATGCCAGATCCCAGATACCATTAAAATCTGATAACATCACTATGCACCTTTACTATCAGCCTTAACTCTTGATTTTTCTGTTTGGTTATTTCTGGATTAACTTGGAATTGAGTGTAGGTATTTTCTCATGAATTTTAGGGGAAATAGCATTTATCAATTAAAAATATGAAGAAACAGGAAGTATAGGATAATGAGTAAAACACAAACTAAAATCCAAGAACTCTAGACTCTACTTTTAGTTCTCAAGTTAACATATGATCATGAAAAGTCATTTGATCGGGCATAAGATACTTTCATTTGTAATGTAGGTAGAATATATTTGATAACCTTTGTTTCCTTCCCATAAGTTTTGTTTCTTTCCCATGCAAGGATTTTATGACATTTGGCATAGTCCTGGTTACATTTAAACCATCTCAGACGAATGCTTTGTTATCCTATTCTTATTTTCCCAGTTCAGAGCACACATTTTTCTTCAGATGTTTGTACATTTCTGAAATCATTTTGTTTGTTTAAATTCTAAATTTTTCTTTTCTTTTCTTTTTACCAGACTTAATCTTCTTGAAGTTTTTACATTAGTATCTATATTCCAAACCTTTTACAATGTTCGTTATTTTTCTCTAAAATGTGTATAATCCTCTGATTCCTAGGTTCATTTCAATATGTCTCAACTTTCTTCTGTCTTTGGAGAATTCAAATCTTGTACAAGGCAATATTTTGTAAATGAGGTAGATTAACTTCTGTGTAAAGTTAAGTCACTTTTAATGTTTAGAAAAGAAAACCCAAATTTCAAATAGCCTCCATTCTAGATGTTGAACATACATGTCACACACACAGAGAAGTATTTAATTTAGTGTCAAAAAAGGTGGTAAGTGGAATGAAAAGCATATAATGGGCATATTTACTTTTTACACAAAGCTAAATACTAGGTAGAATTTAAGTAGTAACAACTAATGTACTGCTGATGGTGTATGTAAGTGGCCATATTTTTGGTCGATATCATAACTCTAAATACCTCCCCCAAATGTTTTGGTCTCTAGCCACAAAAAAAAAAAAATGTAGTGAAAAAATAATTAATTCAAGGAATTTTCAAGTAAATTTTTAGAAATATGAAAATAATAAAGAAAATATCTGTATCAAGTTGCCATAGCTAAGTATATATTAAATATATTATCAGACCAGTAATGTGCTACTCTGGATCAAAAATCCAAGGAGAGCCCCTAGCAGACAACCATTCTAAAAACAAAAGAAGATTTTTTATTAATTTTTATGTTGTTCTAATACTGAATATACTTTTAAGTAAAAAAGCACCCATTTTCCTTATTTATCTGGTTCTCCATATGTGTGTGTGTGTGTGTGTGTGTGTGTATCATCTATCATCTATCTATCTATCTATCATCTATCTATCTATCTATCTATCTATCTATCTATCTATCTATCATCTATCTATCTATCTATCAAAGATACAGACTTCTAACTATTTCTATCACAGGTTACCTAGCCAGATACCCAAACACATTCTTCACTACCACCCAACTTGACAAATATTCTTCCATGATTTTCTCCAGATAATACTCATATACTAATCATCTACTAACTGGTCAAATTATTTTATATCTTTAAACTCTGCTTCTTATTGAGTAATATGTGCACCAACCTTATGGGACTTAATTGAGGATCCAATTAGAGAAACATGTAAAATGCTAGTTATAATGACTTTTTTTCTCTTCTCTTGCCTTTTAGTAATTTTAATATATTGTTTCCTAATATTTTGTTCCCCCAAATAATGCCTCATTGAATATGCTTGCATATATATCTTTATATATTTGTACAATTTAAACTTTAAGAATTATTTTCAAATTACCCTTTAAAATTATCATAAGTTAAATTTTTATCAATAGTGCATATTTTGCCATCATTCAACATCTTAATCTTTTAAAACACTCTTCTAATGGATTTAAATATATATATGTGTATATATATATATATGTGTGTGTGTGTGTGTGTTTACATTTCCTTGACCAATCTAGAAAATAGTTATCTTGTAATACTCATATGCATTTATTAATTGTGTTGTCTATCCTTTTTATTTTTTGCTTTTCTATTATTGTGGTATAAGCAATTGACATACAACATTATAAAAGTGATATGTTATATATATTATATATCCTTTTTATTATTATTGTGTAGGAGCCATTGTATATTAGAAATATCAGCTATTGGTTAATTTTTCATATTGTAAATATTTTCTCTCATTTTTCATTATCATTTTGAGAATATTATGTCCTATTTTTACAGATTTAAGTTCAACTTTCATGCTGTTTGTTCTGCCCTTTGTTGTTCTTTGTAATTTCTGAATTTCTGGTCTTGCTTATGAAGTCCTCCTCTTCCTGGTTAGGATGGGTGTAAGTATTAGCAGTCCATTCATGTCTCTTCTACAATCTATAACAGTAAAAGTGATTTTCTTTATGTTCCTAGTAAACCAGAACAGCACTTTCCCCTTCAGACTTCCATTATGACTGTGGATGGAAGTGGATGTTCCTGCAATAACAATCAACCTTTGATGGGGAAAAAGTGTGGAAGCAATGGTGATTTCTTTGTAGGAACAGAAGCTTTTGTAAAAACTGTCATTTTAAAGAGAGAATATATACTGATGGGAAAGAGAGTTCTGTTCCAATGCATTTTAGATAGACTATTTTAAAGATATAATCTTTGCTTAAATTACATGAGACAGAGAACTAGTAGTTAATACATTTTAAAACAATTTGGTCTTAATTTGAACTCAATCCTCACTCCTCCCCAGTCCTCACTACTATATTATGTCTTATTTTTCCAGTGTTCACTTTTCATTTTCCTTTCCACAAAAATAATGGGGAAGAGAAATATATGTGGTCACTACCATTTAAAATAATTTATTAATTAGATTTCTTGTGAATTATTTCAGTTCCATAAAGTGCCTAAGTGTATATGCACCTGTATCAATAACAACATGGAGAAAGCTATGTCTCAATGATAAGCAAATAAATTCATGAAAAATTAATCTGTAAGATTGATAAAACTAATCATAAAATCCACAGTTGTCAATGATGCTAGGGAATACAAATATTTAAGCACTGGAAATATAAATCATTATAATATCAGAGAGCAATTGAGAAATATTAAAATATGCATACTCATTAATCAGAACAATTTCACTTCTAAGAATTTATCCTAAAGAAATCATCAGAAATAGCATCAAATACACACGTATTATTTTTAACAATAAAGTATTTTAAACAACCTAAAATCTAGCCTCATTTCTTATTGCTATGTAACAAATCACCTCAAAACACAATGACTTAAAACAGTAACTACTATTTTATTATATCTCATCATTCTGGGAGTTGACTGGATTCAATCAAGCATTTCTCACTCAGCATCTCTTGTATGGTGACATTCAGATTATGACTCGTACTAAAACCATCTAAAGACTCACACGTGTGTCTGGCATGTGTGGGAAGCTTCACAGAGAAAGGGATGGTCTTCTCAGCCAGACCTTTCATTTATTTGTGGTTTCTTTATGTGATGTCTCTAGGTAAGCATCTTCTGGATAGCCATACTTTTAACATGTGACTCAAGACTCCAAAATAACCATCCAGAGAGAGCCAGAGAGAGAGATAGCTCTCTTTCCTTTGCTCACTTGTTCTGTTTCTTAAATTTTACATATGAATGAGCTCATATGGTATTTGTCTTTTTCTGACCTACTTCACTTAGCATTATATGCTCTACCTCTATCCATGTTGTTGCAAATGGCAAGATTTCATTTTTATTATGGCTGAATAATATTCCATTGCATATAACATTTTGTATATCACATCTTCTTCATCCATTCATCTATCAGTGGACACTTGGGCTGCTTACATAGTGTGGCTATTGTAAATAATGCTACAATAAACATCAGGGTGCATGTGTCCCTTCGAATTAGTGGTTTTGTATTTTTTTAGGAAATACCCGGTAGTGTAACTACCGGATTGCAGGTTAGTCCTATTTTTCACTTTTTGAGGGAACTCCACACTGTTTTCCACAGTGGCTACTACACCAGTTGCATTTCCACCAACAGTGTAACAGGGCTTTTTTTTTTCTCCACATCCTTGCCAACACTTGCTTCTTGTGTTGTTGATTTTAGCCATTCTTTTTTTGTTTGTTTATTCATAATGATTCTCAACTTTATTTTTTTTTTTTAGCCATTCTGACAGACGTGAGGAGATATCTCATTGTAATTTTGATTTGCATTTCCAAATGATGAGCTGTGTTGAGCATCTTTTCATGTGTCTATTGGCCATCTGGATGTCTTCTTTGGGGAAATGTCTGTTCATGTCTTCTTCCCATTTTTAAATTGTATTATTTGTTTTTGGGGTATTGAGTTGTAAAAGTTCTCCATGTATTTTGGATACTAATCCTTAATTGGGTATGTCATTTGCAAATATCTTCTCCCAGTCAGTAGGCTGCCTATTAGTTTTGTTGATTGTTTCCTCTGCTGTACAGAAACTTTTATTTTGATGTAGTCAGGTCTCACACTTAGGTCTTTAATCCATTTTGAGTTTATTTTTGTGTGTGGTGAAAGAAAGTGGTTCAGTTTCATTCTTTTACATGTGGCTGTCTAGTTTTCCCAGCATCATTTGCTGAAGACACTGTCTTTTTCCCATTGGATATTCATTCCTCCTTTGTCAAAGATTAATTGACCATATAATTGTAGTTTTATTTCTGTGATTTCTATTCTAGTCCATTGATCTATATATCTATTTTTATGGCAGTACCATATTGTTTTAGTTACTACCACTTTGTAATATAACTTGAAGTCTGTAATTGTGATACTTTCAGTCTTGCTTTTCTTTTTCAAAATCGCTTTGGCTATTTGAGGTCTTTTATGGCTCCATACAGATTTTAGGGTGGTTTGTTTTAGTTCTGTGAAAAATGCTGTTGATATATTTTGATAGAAATTGCATTAAATGTGTAGTTCGCTTTGGGTAGTATAGGCATCTTGACAATATTTATACTTCCAACCCATGAGCGTGGAATGTCTTTCCATTCTTTGGCATCATCCTGAATTTCTTTCTTCAGTGTTTTATAGTTTTCAGGGTACAGGTCTTTCACCTCCTTGGTTGAGTTTATTCCTAGATATTTTATTGTTTCAAGTGCAATTGTAAATGGGATTGTTTTCTTAATTTCACTTCCTGCTGCTTCATTATTAGGGTATAGGAATGCAACAAACTTGCACAATGATTCTATCACCATTTTTAAACAGTTGTATTCCTTCATGCGTCTTCAATTTTACATGTAGGATGACCATCCTCTACCTAGAGATATTTTTAGAATTTCCTATTATTTTTTCTGAAAATGATATTTTTTACTATAATTCTTGCAAGATTTTTGGGGGGAAATGTAGATTTCTAACACAGAAGTTATATTCATTCAGTACATTGAAGATATTTTTTATCCTCCCTTCTTTTGTCTCTTACTATAGTACTGAGAATAATTTTTTTAAAGAATTTTTTCTCATATTCTTTTGTTGTTGCAGATAGAGTCTTTTGTTTGTGGGGTTTTTTTTTCTGTTTTACTGATTTTTCTAGGCATGAACTTTTTTTCATTCATGTTGCATGTTGCATGAATTTCATTGGACATCTTGGGTCTTTGGATTATTGGCTCTCAACATTTTTTTTTAAACTTTAGGCATTATTTCCTCAAATATCACTTCTGCCTATCCCTTATCTTTTATCCTAGTGGGACTACAGCTAACAGTTTAGTATTTCTGACTTTATTTTCTATATCTTTTATCTTCTCTTATTTATTATTTTCAATCATTTGAATCTCTCTCCTGAATTCTTATGATTTGTCCTTCATGTATCTAGTTCTCTCTTAGCTTTGTCTAATTCAGAGTTTAACAATTGTATTAGTTTTCTAGAGCTGACATAACACAGCTACATGGCTTGGGAAAACAAAAATTTATTGTCTCACAGTTCTGGATGTCAGAAGTTTAAAATCAAGGTGTTGGCAGGGTTATGCTCCCTCTGAAGGTGCTAGGAAGGGATAGGTTCCAGGCTTTTCTCCTAGCTTCTGATAGCCTAAGGTATTCCTTAGCCAATAGATGGCTTTCTTTTCCCTAAATCTCTTACATTGTATTCTCTGTACAGTTTTTGTCTCTGTACGTTTTTCATTTTAAGAATTTTCCATTTTAAGAATACCAGTTATGTTGGATCAGGACCCACTTTAATGACTATATTTTAATGTGATTAGACCTGTTTCCTCTAGAAAGACTTTCCAAACAAGTCACACACTGAGTACTAGAGATTAGGACTTCAACATATCTATTTTGGAGGACAGAATTCAACCCATAACACCCATCCACTGAGTTGTTAATTTTGGTTACTTTTCTTTTTTTATCTAGAATTTCAATTTGGTTCTTTCAAAAAAAATCTGTCATTTCACTTTCTATAATTTCTAGTTTTTTACCAAAAAGTTCCAGTTTTAACTTATTTCCCTGAACATCATAAGCATAGTTACTTTATAGTCTGTCTACTAATTTGAATATCAAGAGTCATCATAGGCTATTTTTACTCACTTTCTTTTTCTGATGGTTCTTATTTATGTTGTCTCTATTTTCTCTTATTCCTAGTTAACATTACATTTACCCAAATAATTTGACAGGCTAAATGCTTTCTTTTTCCTGAGAGAATTTTTACATGATTCTAAGTTTTCTGTTAGATATATACTGATACAAGCAATCAGGTATTGTCTCAATCTAATTTCCAACTGGAAAAAAATGAACCTGATGTACAATATATGGACTAGACTCCCCAATTTTTAACCTTTAGCCACCTTTTCTGCCCTCAACTATCTACTTGGTATCTCCTCATGAATTATCTAAATCTAATGCTTCCCAAACCTAACACACTTTTAAGTGAGCTTCTTGTATTAAGCTACCAACCTGTTACAGCTACAGTCCTCCAAACTCAGTAAATGGCAACATTTAACTCATAGCTCCTGTTATTGTATTCCGCTCTCTTCTCTTAGCATATGCTGTGGGTTTTACCTTCAAAATCTGTCCAAAATCTAACAACTTTTTACCACTTCCACTGCACTGCTTTTGTTTCATCTCTTGTTCTGTCTCACATAGATTGTTGCAGGACCTTCCTATCTAGTTTCCTTACTTCTGCCATTGTCCCTTTTCATGTCTCGTCAATAAAGAACCTAGGGTGATTTGATTAATCTTAGCTAAATTAATGCCATTCTTCCTTAATCATGCAAATAACTATTTAAATTAGTAAAAGCTCAAGTCTTCAAATGACCCACAAGAATATGTGATTGTGTTCTCAACCCACCCTTATCTTCTCCCTGACCACATTTTATACTATTCCCTTCACTCTCTTCCAGTATTGTTAACCTCTTTGCACTTGCTTGAACCCATCAAGCAACTTTTTCCTCAGGGCCTCTACATTTGAATGCTTTCTTCCAAATGGCCTTGTCCTTATCTTTTTTTATGTCTTTACTCAAACGTCAATCAATAAGAGGATGTATCGGACCATACTGTATAAAATTTCCTCTCTCCCCTTTCCATTTCATCATCCATGGATTTTCATGCCTTATTTTCCCCATAAACCCTTAAACAAGATGAGTATGTTTATTATTAATCTTCTTTGCTTCTCTTTGGTAAATAATAGACTCCATGAGGATAGATTTCTGTCTGTCATTCTTTGATGTATTTGCAAACTATAGAACTGTACCTGACCATATTAGGTATTTTATGACAGTCAAGAATATCTGGTAAGCGAGTGTGTCACCAGCTAGACCCAAGACCCAACCTTTACAGCCCACCTGCTTGTACTCACTAACCTTCGTCTTACATTTTTCCTTAAGCTCTTCTTTCTACTTAGCTCTTAACTCAGGCAAATGAAACCTGAAACCACCCCTCAGGTGATGATGACTACCCTGACAGAAGCTTTTGCTGGCCCGGGTGCCCTAGACCTTTTGAACCAAAGACTCATACGTGTACAGATGGACTGTGGAGTGACTTCTGATATGACCTATCATTACCTTTATGCCATTATAATACTAAAATCTCTGCCCAAGGAGGAGCCTCAGCCTCATTTAAATGCCATACACTGTTTCCTTAAGACATATGCATGACCTTATGCCTGCCTCTACCTAGGATGACAAGATTTCTCTATCAAAATATTCACTCTAACCCCCAAAAAAGGAATCCATTCACCTTTGGTTGGGGAGTCCTGGCTTTGGAAGCCATTGCTGGTAATCTCCTTATTTTCTGCAAACAAAAGTTTTCTTTGTGAGTGAGACAACTTAACCTGGTGCAGTTTCTGACTCACCAAGGAAGGAACTAATGTTGGTTTGGTTACAAATGGATGATAGAAAGAATCAGCAATGCAGTACAGGAAGAGAGGGTATGATTCAACCAGGGAGCCTCAATAGTATGAATGAATATAACCATAGAAATTGGTAAGTTTATGTAAAACAAAAAGTCCTGTTCTGGAAAAAGCAACAAATACTATACTAAAGTTTTAATTCCAAAATATCTTTAAGTAGATTAATTGGATTTACCGTATTTTATCTCCATTAATAGAAACTTTAATTAGATTAAATATAAATATAAAATACATGTTTGAATTTCTATATGGAATTTTATTTGGTGGGACAATTATTTCTTCAATAATTTGAGTGAGTGTGTTGAACTTTAATCTTAATATCTAAATACTGCTGAAATAATATTTGAATCTATTTCACTGGTCATTGCTGGAGCTATTCTCAAAATTTTCAAAAAAAATATGCTAGTACTTCTATGCTGAGCACCAAAGAGCCACATAATTGGAAACATGCTTTAAAGAATGCAAAGTTCATACCTAAAATAGTTACTTAGAAAGAAATGGATTTGCTCCAAAATTTTAGGACACACACCAAATAGGCCTAAGATTAACATATGGAGCAAAGGGCCAAGGTTAGTCATACCTGGAACCACTCCAGTAGCCCTAAAAACAGCAGGACAGTACATCTAGCTAAAATCCCTACCATGAAGGCCAGCTGTTGGAATTTCACATGAATCAACTTGCTGCTTTTGTTACATGGGTTTAACAAAAATATTAGATTCATCTTTTCTGAGAAAGATGTTGGGGAAAAGTGACGATTAAAATCTCAATACTACTAAGGTTTAATTTTGTCAATTAAATCTTTGAGACAGGGCCCAACAATAAATGATTTCTGCCTTTTCAGATCAAAAAAGATCAGCTACATGACAGTTTAAAAAATAAGAGAGACAGCCATTTATTTTTACTAAACTAGAAAAAAAACCATACTAACTCATAGTTTTAGTTTTTAAGAATTATCAAGAACTCATATTCATCTGACCTCATGGCTTCTTCGTTTTAATATTCTATTTTTCTCAGCAATATTATAAACTAGCATCACACAAAGCTGACTTCTAAACATTAATCATCATTGACTAGCATTGACTGTCTGTAGACAGAACTGAAAGTGTTCACAATCATCGCTGTGAATTAGTCATTGGTCATGAAGTAATTTAAGTCAGCCAAAGCCAGGTTCCTTTGATAGCACTTTTTTTTTTTTTTGACTCAGCAACATAGTGAGATAGAAGTAGTATATATATATATATATATATATATATATATATATATCCATATAGTCACTGTCTTATCATCAGTGCTCTATAAGCACGGCATGAGACAGGAATTCAAAGACACATGATTTACTGTAGAAGTTAAGTTTTCATGATTTCTTCAGGGAAGGAAAAGAAAGGAAGGAAGGAAGGAAGGAACCTGTTAAGGGAGTGAGCAAAGCAAGATAGGGAAAGGGAATCAGCTAAATAAGATTGTGGCCTCAATTCTAGCATTGGGCTGACTCGTGGGAATAGGGATGGGTTTCTAAAGCTCAAATTACAGCAAAGACTTGTCCCAAATTTAGTCAAGGGGTTTGAGTTTGTATCCCTTTATCAGTCAGAGAAGAGCTACTTTGTAAATTGAGAATTAGAACCTCCCAGGTGTCTCTGGTGCTGTTTGATCCCCTTCGGCCAAGGGACGCTGTTACAAGAAGGGCACAGATAGAAACCATCAGCCATTTCACTGGCAGCCACTAAGGAATAGATGCACCAACTAAAAAATGGGAACTGGAAAGGACATCAACAGCATCTACAGTTATTCCACTTCTTGCACTCATGCTAAATTCACTACATCTGGGCACCCTCTATCCAGCGTTCTGAATATTCAAAATTTCTTTTTGGGAGTATTGGGCTTAGTGGAATAAGCTATAGCACAATTAATAAGCTAGTTAGTCTTAATCATCTCTACTACTCATTTAATTTCCCCCTCACCCTTGGCTAGCACTTCTATCATCAACGTGCCTTCCCTGGTAGTATGACCCAGACCCACATCCTAGAGAGGTCTGAGCTCCTGGTTTCCCTGCTTTTATCTGGCTGTGGTCACTGTATATGCAAAATTTACATTTAACAATGGACATAGGAGTAGCAAGAGATGCTTAGTGGATCATAGGAATGTCAAACATTCCTCCCTGATCCCATTATGGAACACCACTAGTCCTACATTCTCATGATAGTCAGTTTCCATTACCCCTGCAAGTGCTGTAACTCCTTTTTGTGCTTTCTGGACTACTGACATGAAGAATCTAAATTGCCTAGTCACTGGCTATTGATTTAAAATTACTGAGACTTACCATATCCCTTGATGGAATTTCCCTTTCTTTGGAAACCAGGCCCTCTCAATACATTAAATTTAAAATTGTGGGATGAGAAGTACAAATTTCCACAAGGGGTTAGAAGTTAGAGCCACTTCTACCTCTAGCTCTTAGCTGCCAGTCATGTATTCTTCCAATAGAGGACAAAGAATGAAACGATCATGGTGAAAAACAAGACAAAAAACCCAGAATGATATACAATGGTCATTTGCCTACTCTATATTCCATATCCTGAAAGATATCCTATTCTCCAAGATAGCATTTCCAAGTTGGTTATTCAGCTGTGTCAACAGTCCTGCTCATCACTTTATTAAGCCAGCCAAGCTATTTCTGGGCGGTGTATTTTATAACAGGCCACATAACTATGTGGTCTCCACTACATCATTGTTATGATGTTATGTGGGCTCCAGTGTTGGTAATAAAGATACTCTGTAAGCCTTTGAAAGCAGTGTTGGCTAAGGCATTGCAGGTGAGCTACGTATATACGTCCCAAGAGTAGATACCAATCTTGGTTGGGATGAATCACTGATATTTCTTGAATGGGAAGGGTTGCGTGTAATTAATGTGCCATCAGAAGGGCCTATTCATCTCTTTGAGAGAGGTACTATATCTGGGATTCAACCTCAGTATCTCATGATGGCAAGATAAATATTCAGCAGGGGTGGTGAGTAGATCAGATTTTATGAGAGAAATCCATGGTGTCAGGCCCATGAATATATAATATCTCTGTCACATGGTTATTCCATTCATGAGCTTACACTGTAAATGCTGTGGAGACTGAGGATAGAAACTGGCTGCTATCTACTGACTAAATCATACTGTCCATGTGGATGTTTAGTGTTCTAGAATGAATAATCTTTGGTGGGAATTAAAAATCTTCTCATGTAAAATCATTCCACTTTGCACCTAATTCTATAGATTTATTCAGATGCCTTTCTCCCAGACCTCCAGGTTCCAACTAATCTTAAAATCTCACCCTTTATAGGTCTCAGAACAATCATCTAAACTATCAGCTACTATTAAGTATTACTCTTTCTCTACATACCCTACCTCAGGTTTTCTGAAGCTCTGCTCCATTGGGATGATTTCTACACTAATTTGTCCCTAAAGTAAAGGATTGCTTTGCACACAAATTTTGTCAAAAGACAGTTCGAGGTTTTACCTAATGCGAAAAAGTGGCCATTCTGTTTTTACCAGATCTTACGCTCATGGTTCTTAAAACCCAATCATTCTCTGGACAATGTTTCTGAATTTGTAGATTTTAGTTTAGAAGGCATCAAGAAATCAAATAATTCATGTACTTGCTCATTTTTAAATGGTATTGATGAGTTTGAGGCTTCTTTGTTTCTATACGATTTCAAAGAAGTAAACTATTTTAAAATAAAAACTGTTACTGTGTATATATTTACTGTTTTATTTCAGGCAATTTGGCACGCCTTAAAAAGTGTCATAGTTCAATTCCTTTTAGCCTTTGGGAAGGCAGGGGCTTCTACAGGAGATACCAGACTATTTATTTTAGTGAACTCTGATATTTTCCCTTTATATGTTTAATATGAAAGGCACCAAACCAAACATATTAAGTCAGATTTTGGTTTTTGAGTGTCCAAAAGTTCTGTTCTGACTCTGAACAATTCTTTAATTACAGATATACGATCATGTTTTTCCCTTCATGGATGTTAAAGAGTTATTGTATTAAGAGTATTGTGGGCACGTGGGTGACTCAGGCGGTTAAGCATCTGCCTTCAGCTCAGGTCATGATCCTGGGGTCCTGGGATTGAGTCCCACACCCGGGGTCCTGGGGTGGAGTCCTGCATTGAGCTCCCTGCTCCACAGGGAACCTGCTTCTCCCTCTGCCTCTGCCTCTCTCTCTCTGTCTCTCATGAATAAATAGGTAAAATCTTAAAAAAAAAAAAAAAAGAGTATTGCACCAGAAGATAGTAATATGAAAAGGTAAAAGTAACAATGATAAATACTTTGTTAATCAGTAAAAAAGAAATAAAAAATAAAAAAAGGGTGGTTTCTGTTAGGAACATGAAATTTTACTATATGTAGTAACATCAGATTTAAAGATGATGTTAGTAGAACATCTCAGAATATTTTGACTAATTTAAATGAAACTTGAACTTTTTGGAAGGAAGCAGGTTAAACTTTAGCTACTGGATCAAAAACAGTCTCATTAAATGTGTATCGATTTCCTACCACATGGCCTAATCTCTTCATGTTCGTACAAAATAGTTTTGGTAATTTGAACTCCTTTGTGTTCTATTTCAATCAATCTGCTTATATCTGTAGTCTTTTGACCATAAGATTCTGGAACAATAGCTAATTTTTTGGTAATTAATCAAGTTAGCATAATATAGGTATAGGTATAATACCAAAGCAGGCACATTAAAGAAAATGAAATTTAACCTTACCTAATATAAGTTGTAGGAATTCACGGATTTCCTCAGAAATCAGCAGAGGATGCCAGCCAATCCCCAAGCACTATGTCTATTCACATCACTTGTGGACCCCCTTGTTCCCCTGACTCAGCTACCATGATCCAGATAAGGAAAATGACCATTAGGCAACCAATTAGCTGAAAAAGTCAAAATACTTAAAATTTACTCCCTTACTCCTTAGTCTGTGAGCAACTCAGAACTCATCACTTTGTAGCTCTGAGTTTCCCAGCTTGCAGGTCAAAACTCTTGCAATAAATTTATCTTACTGCTTTGTTTATTCCTTGTGCAGAGTTTGTTTTAAAGATTTATTTATTTATTTATTTGAGACAGAGCAAGAGAGCATGCATGTGTGCACAAGGGGAGGGGGTGGGGGATCAGAGGGAGAGAGAGAATCTCCAGCAGACTCCTGGCTGAGGTGGAGCCCCGTGAAGGGCTCAATCTCATGATCTAAGATCATGACTGGAGCTGAAATCAAGAGTCAGACATTTAAAACTGAGCCACCCAGCTGTCCCCAGAGTTTGGTTTTTGACGTTGATATCTAGACATCCACAATAATCTAATCATGCCTAAGGGTTGCAGTATATTTTCTATAAAAGTAGATCTTTCTTTTATATTTGTCATAATGTGTCACTGACAATAAAGAAATATTCTTATAATGAAACCAAGATATCAGAGTTTGGTGCTTTGTAAAGGACATAAGATGGATGAGAAACTCTTAATAACTGAGTGGCTCCAGTAAACCAAGGCAAATAAAATTTATTTCCTCTATAGTCATCTACAATTTCCTAGACTATGGGTTTGTCTTTTTTTTTTTAATTATTTTCCTTAATAATCCAATACATTTTAAATTTAATCAAATGTTATCTTTCTCTTACTACAAGTTGATTTGCACTCTATCTTGCTTTTCAGAAAAATTTGTATTTTCCTCTGAGGGATCTGATATTCTATAGTGCTCGGATTAATGGTCCATAGAGTGGCATCCATAGCAAGAAGAAAGCTTTACTGTCCATATATAATCATAGATAATTCCTCTTGAGAATTTGGATGAAGAAGAAGAGAATTTCAAGGTGCAACGTTTCCCTTTAAGCAACATTATTGAACAGAGTTTAGAAGTTATCTTTGTTTCTTAGCCATCATGGGACATTGGTTCCTTTAATGGCCTGTTAGAAATATTTACAGATATCCTTGACTGTAGACTCCCAATTCTTAAAGCACAGAGAATCTTTTGTTCATTTTTTTCCCAATAAAGAGGTTATTTTGTCTAGAGATCCAAAAAGTTCTATCAATTATGAGTTTATTTTCTAAATCGTTCTGAAAATGTCCATACGCACACACTGAATGCCATTTAAATTTATCTTATTTTATTTTTTCACTAAGAACTTAAATGCATATTTACAAAGAAAAAAGATATATTTACTTCAGCTTATGGGTCTGCCCAGAATACTGAAAATTTTGGTATTTCAAATATTTTAGTGACTATTTTTTAGTTTTTTGGTTATGAGTTTGAATTTTTATTTGATCTACTAAAAAAATTCTGAAATTACCTTATGTAGTCTACTTTAATTTTCTTATTCTCTCTCAAATCAATTATTTTTAAATTTAATATAGACACATCACTTATATATTCATTTAAATTTATGTTTTCTAAGAATGTTTGCCATATGAAGGAGAAACAATAAATGGAACAGATTGGTAAAGAACTGTAGGCCAGGATAAGTATTTAACAGAATTGCAAATTATGCCCCAAATCTTTGCCCGTATCTCTGAGGTTTTAGGAAAATCCTCAGGTATAGAGATATTTTGGCTCTAGACCTAGGTTTTAATTAAAATTCTCTAGGTCTGCTTTCTGGTTTAGAAATTTAAAAATGTAACTATTACTTTTCTGTGAAAACTCTAAAGAAAGAATATCATTTTAAAGATCAGAGAAAGGAACAGAAGGAGTAGAATGAAAAACGTTTCTTGACATTGGTCTTGGTGATGATTTTTTGGATATGACACTAGTACAGGCAACAAAAACAAAAATAAACAAGAGGGACTACATCTAACCAAAAGGCTTCTTCATGACGAAGAAAACAAACAACAAAATGAAAAAGTTATGAAATTGGAGAAAATATTTTTAAACTATGTATCTGATAAGAGGTTAATATCTAAAATACATAAGCAACTCATATAACTCAACAGTAAAAAAAAAAACAAAAACCCAATTAAAAAATGTGCAAAAGACTTGAATAGACTTTTCTCCAAAGGAAACATATAAATAGTCATTAGGTATATGAAAAAGTACTCTACATCACAAATCGTAAGAGAAATGCAATACAAGACCACAATGATATATTACCTCACATATGTTATGAGGACTATTATTAAAAGAAAAAAAAAGGGGCGCCTGAGTGGCTCAGTCGTTGGGCGTCTGCCTTCAGCTGAGGGCATGATCCTGGAGTTCTGGGATCGAGCCCCACATCGGGCTCCTCTGCTGGGAGCCTGCTTCTTCCTCTCCCACTCCCCCTGCTGTGTTCCCTCTTTCGCTGGCTATTTCTCTCTCTCTGTCAAATAAATAAATAAAATCTTATAAAAAAAAAAAGGAAGAAAGAAAAGGAAGATAGTTGTTGGTGAAGTGTGGGGGAAAGGGAACCTTGGTACACTGTTGGTGTGGATGTCAAGTGTACGGCTATTATGGAAAACAGTATGTAGATTCCACAAAAACTTAAAAATAGGACTATCATATGATCCAGCAATTTCACTTCTGGGTATATATCTAAAAAAATTGAAGGGATATCAGTATTCCCATGTTCACTGCAACATTATTCACAAGCCAAGATATGAAAACAACCTCGTGTCTACCAACAGTTGAATAGATAGAGAAATGTATACACGATGGAATATTATTCAGCCTTAGAAAAGAGACAGAGACAGGGAACCTAAAGCCAAATAGTTTCCAGGGTATGAGAGGGCTTTTGAAATTTAATTGTTTATTTAGGAGAGTGAGACTATAAGGGAACAGTGAAAATATGTTAGCATCAATGGTTTATCATACCAGTGGGGTCCAAAGCTCATAAATCATTATGTATATGTGAGGGGGTATGTATAATTTCTATTTTTAAGTGACAAAACTAGGGACAGAAATTTTAGATGAGATGTCTGTACAGCTAACTCATGTCAAGGACAAAACGAAAGACACTTCTGACCCACACTCACTGTTTTCCCACAAGGTTAAGCCTAATTCTTTTGCAATAATAATGAAAAATGCCTTTTGAAAATATTTGACTTTCAAAAGATCACCACTTTGAAATCTTCCAATGATAAACCTGGGCACTGTTTTAGTAAACACTTACTTTTGGGCAGACATCTTTTGACTTGATAATCTCTCAGATGAGTGCCTTTATACCCAATTCTAAATATCTATGAACTTTTTACCTTATTCTAAACATGGCTAAAAAAGATAAAAGCACAGACTTTTAAAAATGTGACCTTGTTTGGTTTGTATTGAGCATATTATCAATGTCTCATGCCAACTAAACTTGCTTTACTAACCTCATGTTTCTCTTTAACCATCTGGTCATTTAAAAAATCAGATTTATCCCTGGTAAAATGCAACCCTGATTTATTGTTATACATGAACATTTGTTTGGCTTATATTTATCCAATCCCACAAACTCCAAACTGAATGACAGTAAGGACTTAGAAATAAGGATTTGTTAGCTAAAATGGAATTAACTTTTCATGCTATCTATTCCTTGCCCAATGGCCAGAGATAGATTGGTCTAGAGTGGAAAGGAATATGTATCCACTGAAACTAACTGGAAAATGGGACAGCAGGAGAGGAAAAATGTATTAATTTAAAATGGTTCCACATGGTGGTTTTTATAAGAACCACTGTTCCAGGAACCTCTCCATGCATCAAACCCGCAGCCTGGCACAATAGCATCTGTGATTAACCATGGGGAAACTTTATTATCCGCATGTCTTAAAAATAATAATTTGATACAATAGTCATCACTTTATAACAAATGCAAAATTTAATGATGCTTTCTGAAGTTATCTTCTATAGTATGTTATAGTAAAAACCACACAGAACCTGAGACTTTATAGCTAAATTTCCAGTGTGGCTTTTTGTCCAATAGCTTTGGTCCCTTGGGTAAGTCATTTTACGTCTGAGCCTTAATTTACTCATCTCTATAATACAATTTTAATTATAGTAGGGGTAGGCATACCTATCCCACAAGGTCGTTTAAAGAATCAAATAAAGTAATTTACACATAAGAGAATTTGGGGGAAACTATATTCAATGAATAATGACTCCCCTGTTAAGTGTGTGTCATATACACAAGAAGTATATTATCTGCATTTATTTATATGTGACACTTATTGGTGACAATTAGTAGGTCGAAGATAACAAAATAAAGAGGTCCATGCCTGTCTGGTAATATGATGGGCATTTTCCACTGCAGTTTGTAACCTGTAACAGTAAATTGGTGACAGGGATACTTCTGTGGGTCTTATCGTTCCATGCTTGGATGCATTCTGTCTGTGATTAATCCCCTGTCATTCCTAGAATTTAGGCTTTTGAGGGGCATGCGTGATGTTGGTGTGTATTGCTAACCGGGTATCTGCAATCAGATAACTGCAAGCATGTACCCACTTAGGATATAGTCGGAAGAGCCATTAATGGTAGTCAAAGGTTGATTTTTAAAGCTTCAGATATAGAATTAGAATTCCTCTGAAACCATAAGAAAGTATTTAAAGCAATGGCTGTCCATGAAATAGATGATGGAGATCAATTATGTTAATTATGTGAATATTCTAGGTAATTCAAAGTTCATTTTGAAGTTTAGATTAAGGTCTTCAATTTAGCATTATGAAGATGCACACCTTCCCTCCTTTTATGTTAAGTAGAACTAAACAGAAGGATATATTAGTATTTATTTTGTTTCTTTTTCTTAATGTTCAAAAAGATTATGTTAGAACCTCAAATGACAGCACATATTTTTAAATATTTTTTAATTCAGAAATAAAGTTATATAAAGATTAAATGATTTACCATTTGACTATTACCCAATATCCAAGATGTCTATAACCATTATGCTTTATAATCCTACTTATTATTTTCTTCACTATGATGTAAAATAAATTGGAAAATTATGTCCTTCAATTTTGTCTCATCAAAAGTCATGTTTATTTAGATATATCTTCCAATTATTGGTAATTTTTAGGAGAAAATTGAGCATATAATTTCAGATTTATATTTAAAGTTATGCTTGCATAATAATTTAAAATATTTTTAAAAAATCATGGCAATATAAATGCCTGCAAGTAAGAATTTGATATAGAATGCTACAGAAAAACAGTATCTATGTATGTATCCACACACACACATTCATACGCACATGCACACTGATCAGAAATAATAAAAGTGGCTTTTTTTCTGAATAGTAGAATCACAGAAAATGTTAAAAATTTTCTGTGTGCATTGCAGGAAGTTATAAATTTTCTTCTAAAATGTATAACTTTTATAATTAAAAAAGATACTACCCAGAAAAAAAATGAAGTGTTCAACTGTAAAAAAGTACTTAGATCTCCCCAGAATTTTTTTTTTTTCTACAAAATTTCATTATTCAAGGCTTGGAATAGAACATTAAGTACCGGGACATTTCCTAAGAGCTATCAGAAGAAAAGTATGTTTAGCAAAATTACTGCCATTCCAAGTAATCATAATCATACAAGCCAAAGAAAAGGAATTTTCTTTGGTTTCCCATCATCACAACTGTAAATTAAATTGTCTGTTCCTTTTGTTTCTTTTTTTTACTATCTGTTTTTTTCTGCGTAGCTTAGAAGAAGATCATTTTGTGTGAATGTCTCATCTCTATGGGAACTCTAAGAACTTAGAGAAAGAATCGGCAAAGTTGGAACAAAAACAAACAAAATTCATTCCTTTAGTCCTTTTGTTGACTGTAATTGTCTAGCCCATCTATATTTTTTCTTGTTCTTATGCTGAAATTCTTCACTTTCCCAGTTTTTATTGCCTCTGCTACCTGTGAGACAGATTGTCCTTGGACCCGCATTGTGAGGAGCAAAGGATTTGCTATCATAGGCAATAGTACCAGCAGGAAAGTTGCTTTCATTTCTGCTGAAGTGTTTCAGAATCTGAGGCAAAGGAAACGATGGCTCTCTTGTTCTAGTGCTTTGCTTTATTTCTTTTCTTTCTCCTTGATTAAAACTAAAGTTCTATAAGTGGCTACTTAGTTCTACAAGTGGTTACTTTTCTACTGATCCTCAAATGAGAGTCTTAAGCAGTGTCATCCCTCTGCAGGTAAGGTAACACCAACATGCGTAGAGATGGCCCCTGACTTAACAATGGTTTGAATTACAATGTGTCAACTTCATATGGTGTAAAAGGGATATGGATTCAGTAGATGACATATTTCCAATTTTGACTTTTGATCTTTTCTGGGGCTAGTGCTGTGCAGTACAATCCCCTCTCATGATGCCTGCAGCTCCCAGCCAGGCTGGGCTCATGAGGGTGAACCACTGCCCCATTTACACCCATTCTGTACCCATACAGTCATTCTGTCTTTCACCTTCAGTATAGTATTCAACAAATCGCATGAGACATGTAACATTGTACTATAAAATAAGCTTTGTGTTAAATGATTTTGCCTGACTGTAGGCTGCTGTAACTTTCTGAGCACGTTCAAGGCAGGTTAGGATAAACTATGATGCTCACTAGGTTACGTGTATTAGATACATGTTCAACTTACGGTATTTTCAACTTACAATGGGTTTATTGAAATGTAACCCTGTCATAGGTCAAAGTGGATCGGTAGACAGATAAATGTGTGTGTATATATATACAGATATACAGATATAGGTATAGGGATAAGTACAGCTATAGCTATACCCCCCCACACACACATACACATCCTAGAGATGGACTTTACTAGCAAAGATCTCAACATGAAATTATTTAATGTACCGTTTTTCCAAATATGCACTGTTAAAAATTCAAGTCCAAAGGTGCATGGGGAGAGACTGTTTTCTCTTCTTGGAGGACATCTGTGAGAGGTGATGTTCACAGAGTCTCCTCTCAGGGGACGAAAGAGCTAGTGGGTGCCATTTCCTTCCCCAGCCCCTCGACATCAGTGCAGAGCCACCTGCCAAGGGCAGGTTGGCCCAACACTGGCTGCCTAGCCTGCTTGTTCCAAGTCCCACAACCCTGTGCTCTGGTACAACTGCCCTTCTTGATCAGACCTGCAACAGCTCCAGGGTGGCAAGACCCTCTCCCAGAAGACCAGTGCAGGCCCTGGAGCCCGCCATGTCCCTAAAGCCTGGAGGTTTGAAAGTCAGCAGGCTTTCCTAGGATAGAGCCCAGAAGGCACCACACTGCTCCTGGAGAGAAGGCAGACAAATAACCCAGAGGCAGACGTGTGAAAATGGTGATCTGAAAAATGCCTGGGACTCACAGTGGGGAGATTAGTCACTCTTCTGGGAGTGCTTCCCTGAGAGCAACAAGCGCAGAGACCCCTCTCTGGGAATAAAGGAGCAGACTGGTGCTACTTCCCTCCCCTGTTTCTCAGCATAAACACGAAACCACCTCAGTAAACAGCACAGCTGCCTAACCTGCTTCCACCAAGTCCGGCTGGTGCTCTGCAGGTGCTGCTCTTCTCAGGTAAGTATGGCTTAGAACCAGTGCAGAGGGACCATTCCCCAGAAGGCCAGCACAACTCCCCCCGCCCCCCCCCCCCCACACCTCCCAGCTAGAGAGTTCTGCAAGACTTCAGTTCTAGTGGAAGTAGCATCAGGTCTCATTTAAAAAGCAGAACAGAGGGGCGCCTGGGTGGCACAGCGGTTAAGCGTCTGCCTTCGGCTCAGGGTGTGATCCTGGTGTTATGGGATCGAGCCCCACATCAGGCTCCTCTACTGGGAGCCTGCTTCTTCCTCTCCCACTCCCTCTGCTTGTGTTCCCTCTCTCGCTGGCTGTCTCTGTCAGATAAATAAATAAAATCTTTTTGTAAAAAAAGTCTCTTTTGAAATAAATAAATAAATAAATAAATAAATAAATAAATAAATAAAAAGCAGAACAGAGCACACCTAGTTAAAACTCCCCACAGTCCGACCAAGGTCCAAACACTGCCCACTGCAAGCAAGGAGAGCATCTGTAGGTGACTGGCCTGCAGGATAGAGCCTCCAAAACAAGCAGCAGAGGCATGCAGCACGTACCAGAGACACTCCCTGAAGTGCCCGGTCCAGGATCACTATGTGATCTAGTCGTCATAAAGTCATTACTCTCAGGAACAGGAAACACAACAGGCTTTTCTAACACAGAGAGGAAGACAGAGACTTAGACAAAATGCCAAGATGAGGAATTCATCCCAAATGAAACAACAAGATAAAGTAATAGCCAGAGATCTAATTGAAACATGTAACATGCCTGATGGAGAATTTAAAGCAACAATCATTAAGGGTACTCATTGGGGTTGAGAAAATAATGGAAGACTGCAGGGAGACGCTTACTGCAGAGATAAAAGAGTTAAAAAACAATCAGTCAAAAATGAAAAATACACTAACTGTCTTTGTTTCAAATTATTTTTTTCTAGGATTTTTGTGTAGTAATGAACTGTCTTAGAAGATAGAGATGGTGTCTCTCTCCAGAATAAAAGTCAGGCATGCTTACTGTCCATTAGAAAAGATTGAGGATTCTAAGTTCAGTGTTCCTTTCCTGTAGCCCAACCGACTACAGGTGCAGGAGTCACCTGGATATTTTTGAATTGCCCTGTGAGTATTGGGGAGTAGGGAACAGGCACAAGAGAATCTTACAGATATTCTGACATCTGCAACTGCTGAGATTAGAAACATCCTTTGTCTCTGACCCAGGAGTCTCACGTCTTCAATGCTTATGAAACTTTGGCAGACTGATTTGTAACTTGCAAATAGCGTAAAATCTCAAATCCTTCATAAATCTTGACATGACTTATAAAGAAGAAAAAAAGAAAATTAGAGCCAGAGATACTAATAAGAACATATCTGTGAAATAAGCACTTAATATGCAATATAATTATTTATATAAAGTTTTAAAGTAGTCAAAATTCACTATATATGTTTTGAGTATATACATATATAGCGAATTTATAAAATTACTCATACAGATGATAGATACCCAAAGCCAAATACAGATGGAGCAGGAACAGCAAAGAGTACTTAAGAAATTTTTAATAATAGCTTTTAAGAAAGAACAAATCTGGAAGACTTTGGTTTCTCATCTGACATATAAAGAGATGAGAAGCTATCATTCCTACCCTCACAACAGGAAAAAAGCTGAACAAATGGAAAATCAACAACTCTTTCTTGTATCTTTCATAAAATTGAGGTCACAGGAAGAACTGCAGCCACAAAAATTGGAAAGACAGGTGAATAGAATCACAGTATATTTGGAACAGAAGCCCAGGAGCAGAAGCCTGGTTCTGGAGACAGCACTAGAAGGAACACTTACACTCTAATTGACGGATTTCTGAATGCTTAGTGATCTGGAGAGTTGAAACCGGGGGGGGGGGGGCTCAAAATACCTATTTGAATGGCCAAAATCCGAAACACTGGAAACACCAAATGGAGAGGATGTAGAGCAACAGGAGCTCTCATTCATGGCTGGCAGCAGTGCAGGGTGGCCAGCCACTCTAGAAGACGGTTCAGAGCTTTCTTACAAAACTAAACATATTCTTACCGTATGATCCAGCAACTGGGCTCCTTGGTCTTCACCCAAAGGACTTAAAAACATTTCCACACAAAAAGCTGCCCATGGGTATTTACAGCAGCTTTATTCATAACTGCAAAAATTTGGAAGCAATCTCGATGTCCTTCAGTAGTGAATGGATAAACTGTGGTGCATCCAGACAATGGAAGATTATTCAACGTTAAAAAGAAATGAGCTCTCAAGTTATGAAAACATATGTTGGAAATATAGGTGCATATTACTAAGTGAAAGATGCCCATCCGAAAAGGCTGCGAACTGTATGATTCTAGCTAGAAGACATTCTAGAAAGAGGAACACTGTGGAGACAGTAAAAGGTCAATGGGCTGCCAGGCTGGAGGGTGATATGAAGAGTCTGAGCACAGGGAATTTTCAGGATGGTGAAAGTATTCTAATAGTATAACAGCAGATACATATTTATCCAAACCCATCCCATATTTATCCAAACCCATCAAAGCTACAACACCAAGAGTGAACCCTAATGTAAACGTTGGACTTCAGGTAATTATGATGTGTCAAAGTAGTTTCATCAGTCATAAAAAGTGTACCGTTCTGGCAGGGGATGTTGATAACTAGGGAGGCTATGCGTGTGTGGGGCAGGAGAACTCTGGGAACTCTACACTTTCCGCTCAACCGGCTGGGGACCTAATACTATTCTAACTAATAACATCTATTAAAAACAAACAAACTGAAGCCTTGGGAGCCGGGATGGCTCTTCACAGACATAAAGTAAAGAAAAGGGAGTGTATTTTTGAACATCCCCAATGACAAGTATTGGTCACAGTCTCTGAGAAATTGTCTAATTTGGGGCAAAACCGTGTCCTTTCACCACTGACAGTTGGTAGGGCGGGGCTAAGTTGTGAGCATAGTATTTCTAGCTGGGGTGTAAGTGCCTCAGTATATCTCCGAGAGGCACAGCATAGCTGCCATGACGATAGGTTTTCTTTATTTTAGGAAGTGCTTTGGAATAATAGAAAGAGTATCTTTAACTTGTTTTCCACATGAAAAATAAAACTTAATATTTACATAATATTGTTGTCCATTCCGCAAGTATTTATTGAGCCTGAAAGGCATTGTGCTGAACAATTTATGTTGAAATCAATATTCACCATGGGTATTATGACTATTTTTGTTACATTAGAACTTAATTGGGATAAAATAGATTCAAAGATGAACTGAAAAAGAAAGGTTCTGTATATACTGATGACACCTTTTTAATATTAATGAAAAGATGTGAAGATAATTACCATGAGAATTTTTCTAGTGGTTTCATTAATCAGTTTATAGCTTTATATTCATGTATTTTAAAGGTAGTCACTTTATTTAAAAAGTCACACATTCTTTCTAACCAAATTTTTCCCTTATCTTTTGCTGTTGTTGTTGTCATTTTAAGAGGGACATGCTGACCTATGGACTAGTATTCTAAAAAAGAGGGGGGGTGGAAAAGGCACTATTTGCAGCTCAGTTCGCAAGGCATTACTTTACTTTTGGGAATCAGACCTTGCTGCGGCAACAAATCTTTTCCTTTTTATTGTACTTGATACCAGGCTGGGCTTGTGCTCCATTTGGTACTGTGATATAGTGTCCTGCTGATTTTGGTGCAGCTATTATTGCTTTCAAAGAGAGCAATTGCGTATTTAATCTCAGTGTGTTCAATTGTGTACTTGGTATGTCCACAGTCAGGGATACTCAAAGATACATTTTGGAGCTGTGGCGTTGGAAGTTTGAAAAGACTTATCTAATGTTTTTAGGTAGTACCAACCAATTTATTTAGCCTTTTCTTGATGCCCCAAATTTGAAAGGATTTTGTTTAATTTGTGTTTAGTTTACTATGAACTATTGATAGAGATATGGATTTCATGCAAACGTCATGGATATTTTTATTCTGAAATTACTTTCCCTAAGGGATGCTGATACTCTTCTTTTAAAACATTCTGGTTGAAGTAATTGACTTTTTAAAAAATGGGATCTTATTAGTCTGGCAAAGAGGGGAAGTTGAGATAGATTTCTGAATGTGACCAGGAACTCTGTATCTATGTTGGCAAGCAAGATTCACTTTTCAATTTGTCTAAATAGAGTAATAGGTGTAGCAGGAGGGATTTAGTTCAAGTTCTACTCATAGATTCATTATTGCAGTTTTTCAATAATATTCAATATAAAATCTTCAAACTATACAAAAATTTATGTTAGAAAGGAAACCTGATGATACTCCCTTAGCAATTTTTAGGGTTATTTACTAATAAAAACTTGGTCTGTATGAGTATACAACATTTGATAATGCATGTATATGTGTATGTTTGTCAATGTATTTTCTGATTTAAAATAGGATATATAATTTTCTTCTTCAATTCAAAATTTTCATTTTACATTATATTATGATCTTATATCCACCTTCTTTTAAATGGCTGCATAATATTTTACATTGTGATTTATAACTTCCTTATTGATAGTTTCATTAATTTATTCAGTATATGTATATTACTTTATGCACAGCACTGAATATATAGTGGTAAATAAGATAGAAAACTCTCTGCCTTCACATAGTTTCTATAAAGGGGAGATACATGACAAATAAGTTTTAAAATATTTATCTTTTAATGGACATAATTTTTTTTAATTTTCCCCAATTATAAACAATGTTGCAATGAACAAAACTATCCATTTCATCCACATGTATGTAAATATCTGTAAGATAAATTCTTAAGTAGAATTGTTGGAAATATACAGTTTAGAGATAAAATATTTTTAGGGAGCAATCAAGCAACATCGTCATTTATGCAGTTTACAAGAATCTAAAAGTTTTTGCCTTTGAAGAGATGTTTTAATTTATAATTTGTTTAGTGATAACTAGTTTCTTTATAGTCTTTTCCCCCACTGGGATAACAGTTTAGTAAGAACAACTTTCATGTTTTTAAATGGTAATAAATATAAACTTGAAAGTACTACTTTTAAATTATTTTACTGTGAAGGTTAATGATAAACAGATTCCACTTGATGTAAATTCATGTGAGTTAGCCTGAAAAAGGATATAAAATAGTACATTTCAAAGATGAAAATACTGTAAGATTTAGCAACGTATTTTGAAGAGCAAAGAGCTCATCAGTAACTGTATTGATAAGATCTGCTTATATTTAGTTAGTCCTTAAATCAAAATTGTCTTTTCTTAGATTGTAGTCTAATATCTGAATCACTTCAGATAAAGTCAGCAAGGTAGTATTAATGCTTTGTGGTTCTTAGGACACTAAAATGGATGAGTATAAGTAGATCAGTAATAATAAATTTGAAGAAAGAGTGACTGGTAATTTCCTACTGGCACACAGAGGGCATGAGGAAAGCACCTATTATTTCCTAAATGCTCCCCCTCTAGTCTAAAACTTGAAATTCACTTTTCACTATAACATATGACTTTTATTCAATGACGAATTTCAAAGATGAGGATTTTTTTAACTATCATATATTATGTAATATGTAGATATTTCTACATATTTGAAAATAATATAAAATACCAGGTCATTTTTAGAATAGATTTTGATGGGTGGAAAAAATGAAAAATAAGAGAGCTGTGAATACTTAAGGTGAGGAGAAGAGATAAAAGGGCAGAGAAGGGATGAAATAAAGAAAAACCTTGAGGAGTCAAATATATACATTATTTTATAATTTCATTATATCAGCCCTGATTAAAGGAAAAAAGAAAACCATCTGAATGTTGAACATCATGGAAATCATTAACAGACTACCTTGATTCCTCTAGGACTAACCTCATTGCCAGTGTGTGTCAGCTGACACAAAAAACACTGGAGTCTGAAGTCACCATCCAACTCTGACCTTGTTACTCTCATCAGGTTTTGTTTATCAGTCTTCTGTTGCCAGTTTCTATCTACTCCCAACTCCTAAAACCCTTCCCATGTTCCTTCTGGAAGCCACAGTCCATCACCAGCAACACTCCCTAAGTCTTGAAACATGTTTCTGAATTTTCCAACCCATGCTCCAGTGGACAAAATCTCATCTCCTACAAAGAATACAGCCTCTTTTATAGCCTTTGTAGGAGGTACCTGTTTCTCCTTGAGAGAGGGTGAATGTCATCCCTATACTTCATTCTCTCCTTGCTGAAAACCCTCAGCGTTGACTATCATGTAATGAGGTTAATAGCACACAGTACTACTTTATTTTGAATTCCCATTCCCAAATAAACTTGTCCTTTATCCTACTTCAGACAATTGTTCTATGGTAACACATACTCATGATATCATTATAAATGACTTCAAATTCTCTATAATCTAAAATTTATATGTCTGCTATATTCTATTAGCACCTCCTATTTATTCCACCTCCATTACTCAATCACTCTGGCTCAGACGATCTTCTGTTTAAACTGGGAATCTCAATTTTATTGTCATAATTCTGTGCTCTGCTCCTCACTCCCTTTACATCTTCTCTCCTCTCCCTACTGACCTTCAATGTTGTGTTCATTATAATCAATCCCTTGCATATTGTTGATTCCGTTGCCTCACTTGCTCTCTTGTACTCAAATTCAAAACCTTTGTTACTTCCAATTTCCGCATAATCTATGCCTGCTCCCATGTGCCCATGGACCTCAAGTGGCCCTAATGCAATAATACTATACTTCTCCAGTCAATTTTTTTCATACTCTCAGATGATATTTTTACAATCTTCTCTTCTCAAACTTCTCTCTCCATCATCCTCACTCTCAGATTGTGATGTTGTTTTGGGTTCACAGAGAAAGTTGAAGCAATCATGAGAGATGGAAACTCTAAGAATGAACAACAACAATATTCTAGAAATCAAAAACACAGGAACAGGAGTGAAGAATACCTTCAATGTGCTTATCAGTAGATGACGTAGCCAAGGAAAGAATCAGAGATCTTGCAGATAAGTCAATAGAAATTTCCCAAAGTAGAGGCAATGAGAAAAAAGATCAATAATGGAGAGAAAAAACAAACAAAGAGAACAAAGCATCCGAGAAGTATAGGATGGCTCGATAAAGTTGTTCTTCCCTCACCCTCCAGAAAATGTATGGAAGTGTTAGGAGTTTATTTCATAAGGACTACTTTTTCTCTTCTCTTGCCAGAGACACAATAGAATCGGTTGCAGATTTTTATCCTGACATTCCAGTAGGGTTCCTGGACTTAAAACTCGCCCAGGTTTGGGGGCCCTCTCCTCTCAAGCTATTCCACACTCGGCATCCAGAAACTTAGCAAAATGACCATTTAAGTGGTCTTCCTGGTTTAAGCTCTGACAGCCTTGTTCCAGGTAAGCAGACCCCCAGCTGCATCTCTGAATGAACCTGTCTCTGGATTTCGGGGTGGTACTTTGTTCTGACACCTCATTTCACTGTTCAGTCTGGGACAAAGTATTGATTTTCAGTTTATTCAGCTTTTTTCTTGTAACAAGAAAAAGGAACATCAACTTCCAAGTTTTCTACATGTCAGAACTGAAACCAGAAGTTCAATACTGTTATTTTTTTTCTTTCTCTATACATATTTAATCAAAAGTAATTTTTTTAACCAACATGTCAAGTACTGGGTGAGTTTCTAATGACCTTCAGAAAAAAATGGCCTTTTTCCTGAAGACTATCTGATTTCTGAAATATTTTTTTACTCTTGACCTTTTTCATGACATAATTACATTAGTTTATTATTGCTGTTGTAATACATTGCCACAAAGTAAGTGGCTTAAACAATGCGAATTTATTGTCTTACAATTGTCTGGTCTAGGTCCACTAGGCTAAAATCAATGTGTTGCCAATGCTGCATATGCATTCTTTTCTGGAGGCTCTAGGGAGAATCTGTTCCCTTGCTGTTCCCTATTTTTGAGGTTAATCACATTCAATGTTTCATGGTCCCATCTTCAAAGCCAACAATGATGAATTGAGTCCTTCTCACAACACATCTATGTTCCCTCTTCCTCTTATGGATTCTTGTTGATAACATTGGATCCACCTGCATAATTAAAGGTAAACACCTTAGCTAAACGTCATTAGTAATCTTAATTCTATCGGCAACATTAATTTCTCTTTACATGCAAGGTAAAATATTCACAGGTTCCAGAGATTAGGATGTAGATATCATTGAAAGGCCATTATTCTGTCTACCACATACATAAATAAAATTTAATTATTTGGTAATAATGAAAGGAAACTTCAGTGAGAACCATAAGAGGGGCTATTTTTAAACATTTTTAAGGCTGCTCTGAGCTATTTCCATAAAAAATAATTTAACTCTTTTCATCAGTTCTTTTTATTTTTATAATTTTTGCTCATTTAACTGAAATGACATTATCATTGAAAAGAACTGTGATCAAGGAGCACCTGGATGGCTCAGTTGGTTAAGTGACTGCCTTTGGCTCAGATCATGATCCCAGGGTCCTGGGATAGAGCTCCCTCTCCCTCTGCTACTCCCCTTGCTTGTGCTCTCCTGATCGCTCTCTGTTAAATAAATAAATAAATAAATAAATAAATAAATAAATAAATAAATCTTTAAAAAGAAAAAACTGTGATCCTTGGATTGCCAATTTTCTTTTTTTCTAAACAATTTCAGTGAATTACAAAAAAGAACACTTTACAGTGGATTCAGGATAGGGCTGAAATTCCAGCAATACAAAATATTTATTAAGGCATTATTTTCTTACGAAGATCTAGATTTTTAACCAAAAGGTAATAAAACATTCCCCTGAGAGTATCATGCCATATGGATAAGAAAAATTTAGATGTTGAAGGAGGAGTTAAGATGGCGGAGGAGTAGGGGACCCCTTTTTCAGCTGGTCCCCTGAGTCAAGTTGGGTAAGTACCGGACCAGCCTGAGCATCCACGGAATCAGCATGAGACGCGCGAAGATGCATCTGGATCTCTACAAATGAACATCTCCAGCGCTGAGTATTGAGGTACGAAGCGGGGAGCCGTGAAACCGTGCACAGATATCGGAAGATAAACGGAAGGGGGAGGGAGCCACCACGTTCGGGTGCCGGGAAGCGGTAGC
Organism: Ursus americanus; assembly: GCF_024610735.1. Taxonomy (NCBI): domain Eukaryota; kingdom Metazoa; phylum Chordata; class Mammalia; order Carnivora; family Ursidae; genus Ursus; species Ursus americanus. The sequence continues at coordinate 53,085,270 of NC_142139.1, read as the reverse complement.
CACCTGCACGGGGGAGCGGGCGGACTTGCTGTCGGCACCGAGAAACAAAAGACTGAGACCCTGAACAGGGTGCGCGCACCACCAGGCTTCTCACGGAACTCCAGAATCCCAGTGCGCTCACTGGATCCAGACTGAGACCGGGAGCTTCCGGAGCGCGCGCGGGGCAGCGGGCAGCTGGCGGTGTTAGAAACACAAAGGACAGAGACGCGCCGGCCCTGGAAGTGAGGGCTGGGACGCCAGGTGTGGGGCGCACATCCCGGGACGCTGCAGGGTTGAGCAGCACCAACAGAAACAGAGTTAAAGTGGCCAGAACATTAGTAGAGAACAGGCCGCAATCCCTCTGTTCTGTGACAGAGGCTGAAATTCGGCCGCTGCCGCTCTGACTCTCAGAAGAGGCACAGCAAACCGCCAGGGAAAGCCGCCAGAGAACAAAAGCCTGGAAATACCGGCTCAGAGAGTGCCCAACCCCATCCCCCCTCGCAGGGGACACGGAGACTCTACCCAAACAGGGTTGCCTGAGTATCGGCGTGGCAGGCCCCTACCCCAGAAGACAGGAGGAAAAATCAAGAAGCCCACATCCCTAAGGTCCCTATAAAACAAGTGCACACTGCCTGGGTCCTGGTCAATAATTTGGGCTCTGGAGAACCCCCCCAACCTCTCCTCATCAGAATGAAGAGAATGAGAAATCCCACCAAGCAAAGAAAAGACAATGGGTCTGTGGCCTCTGCCACAGAACTAATGGATATGGATATAACCAAATTATCAGAAATGGAGTTCAGAGTAACAATGGTCAAGATGATGTGTAGACTTGAAAAAAGTATTAACGAAAATGTTAATGAGAATGTAGAATCTCTAAGGGTGGAAATGAGAGCGAATCTGGCAGAAATTAAAAATTCTACGAGCCAAATGCAGTCAAAACTAGAGGCTCTGACGGCCAGGGTGAATGAGGCAGAAGAACGTATTGGTGAATTGGAGGATGGGTTAGTATAAGAGAAAGCTAAAATAGAAACTTGGCTCAAAAAAATCCAATCTCAAGAATGTAGGTTATGGGAGATTACTGACTCAATGAAATGTTCCAATGTCAGAATCATCAGCATCCCCGAGGGGGTGGAGAAAAACACAGGTCTAGAAGAGATATTTGAACAAATTGTAGCTGAAAACTTCCCTAATCTAGTGAGGGAAACAAACATTCATGTCCAAGAGGCAGAGAGGACACCTCCCAAGCTCAACCATGACAAACCTACGCCACGTCACGTCATAGTGCATTCGCAAATATTAGATCCAAGGATACAGTATTGAAAGCGGCCAGGGCAAAGAAATTTCTCACGTACCAAGGCAAAGTTATCAGAATTATGTCAGACCTGTCTACACAAACCTGGAATGAGAGAAAGGGTTGGGGGGCATTTTTAAAGCTCTTTCAGAGAAAAACATGCAGCCAAGGATCCTCTATCCAGCAAGGCTGTCATTCAGAATGGATGGAGAGGTAAAGACCTTCCAGAGTCGCCAGTCATTGACCAATTCCGTAACCACGAAACCAGCCCTACAGGAGATATTAAGGGGGGTTCTATAAAAGTAAAAAGGCCCAAGAGTGATACAAAACAGAAAGTAACAATATATAGAAAGAAAGACTTTACAAGCAACATGGCATCATTAAATTCATATCTCTCAATAATCAGTCTCAATGTAAATGGCCTAAACGCTCCCATAAAGCACCACAGGGTTGCAGATTGGATAAAAAGACATGACCCATCCATTTGCTGTCTATAAGAGACTCATTTTGAACCTAAAGATACATTCAGACTGAAAGTAAAGGGATGGAATACCATCTTTCACGCCAATGGACCTCAAAAGAAAGCTGGGGTAGCAATTCTCATATCAGATAGATTGGATTTTAAACTAAAGAGTATAGTTAGAGACACAGAAGGGCACTATATTATTCTTAAAGGATGTATCCAACAAGTGGATATGACAATTATAAATATATATGCCCCCAACAGGGGAGCAGCAAGATGCACAAGCCAACTCTTAACCAGAATAAAGAGACATATAGATAAAAATACGTTAATAGTAGGGGACCTCAACACTCCACTATCAGCAATAGACAGAGCACCAGAGCAGAAAACCAGCAAAGAAACAAGAGCTTTGAATGCCGTACTCGACGAGTTGGACCTCATAGACATATATAGAACACTACACCCCAGAACCAAAGAATACTCATTCTATTCTAATGCCCATGGAATATTCTCTAGAATAAACAATGTTCTGGAACACAAAACAGATCTCAACTGATACCAAAAGACTGAAATTATTCCCTGCATATTCTCAGACCACAACGCTTTCAAATTGGAACTCAACCACAAGGATAAATTTGGAAGAAACTCAAACACTTGGAGACTAAGAACCATTCTGCTCAGGAATGATTCGATAAACCAGGAAATCAAAAATCAGTTTAAACAATTTATGGAGACTAACAAGAATGAAAATACAATCGTCCAAAACCTATGGGATACTGCAAAGGCAGTCCTAAGGGGAAAATACATAGCCATCCAAGCCTCACTCAAAAGAATAGAAAAATCTAAAATGCAGTTTTTATATTCTCACCTCAAGAAGCCGGAACAGCAACAGAGGAACAGGACTAATCCACGCACGAGAAAGCAGTTGATCAAGACTAGAGCAGAATTCAATGAATTAGAAACCAGGAGCACAGTAGAGCAGATCAACAGAACTAGAAGCTGGTTCTTTGAGAGAATTAATAAAATTGACAGACCACTGGCAAGACTTATCCAAAAGAATAGAGAAAGGACCCAAATTAATAAAATTATGAATGAAAAGGGAGAGGTCACAACCAACACCAATGAAATTGGAAGGATTATTAGAAACTTTTACCAACAGCTTCATGCCAATAAATTAACCAATCTGGAAGAGATGGAGGCCTTCCTGGAAACCTATAAACTACCAAGACTGAAACAGGAAGAAATTGGTTTTTTAAACAGGCCAATTAATTATGAAGAGATTGAAACAGTGATAAAAAACTTTCCAAAAAACAAAACTCCGGGACTGGACGGTTTTCTCTGGGAATTCTACCAAACATTCAAAGAAGAAATAATACCTATTCTCCTAAAGCTATTTCAAAAAATAGAGACAGAAGGAAAGCTACCAAACTCATCTATAAGGCCAATATTACCTTGATCCCCAAACTAGGCAAAGACCCCATCAAAAAGGAGAATTACAGACTGATTTCCCTAATGAATATGGACGCCAAAATCCTCAACAAGATCCTGGCTAATAGAATCCAACAGTACATTAAAAGGATTATCCATCATGACAAGTGGGATTCATCCCTGGGATGCAAGGGTGGTTCAACATTCGCAAATCCATCAGTGTCATAGATTTTATCCAGAAGGAAAAAGCCAAAAGTCAAATGATTCTCTCAATAGATGCAGAAAAAGCATTTGACAAAATACAGCATCCTTTCCTGATTAAAACCCTTCAGAGTGTAGGGATAGAGGGTACATTCCTCCATCTCATAAAAACCATCTATGAAAAGCCTACAGCAAATATCATTCTCAATGGGGAAAAGCTGGAAGCCTTTCCCTTAAGATCTGGAATATGACAAGGATGCCCACTCTCGCCACTATTATTCAACTTAGTAGTAGAAGTCCTTGCAACAGCAATCAGGCAACAAAAAGGGATAAAAGGTATCCAAATTGGCAAAGAAGAAGTCAAACTGTCTCTCTTCGCAGATGACATGATACTCTATATGGAAAACCCAAAAGAATCCACTCCCAAACTATTAGAAGTTATAGAGCAATTCAGTAATGTGGCGAGATACGAAATCAATGCTCAGAAATCAGTTGCATTTCTATACACGAACAATGAGACTGAAGAAAGAGAAATTAGGGAATCCATCCCATTTACAATAGCACCAAAAATCATGCATTACTTTGGAATTAACTTAACCGGAGACGTAAAGGATCTGCATTCTAGAAACTACAAATCACTCCTGAAAGACATTGAAGAAGACACAAAAAGATGGGAAAATATTCCATGCTCATGGATCGGAAGAATTAACATAGTTAAAACGTCCATGCTACCCAGAGCAATCTACACTTTCAATGCTATCCCGATCAAAACACTGAGGACATTTTTCACAAAGAACTGGAACAAATAGTCCTTAAATTTGTATGGAACCAGAAAAGTCCCCGAATCGCCAAGGAATTGTTGAAAAGGAAAAACAAAGCTGAGGGGATCACAATGCCAGATTTCGAGCTGTACTACAAAGCTGTGATCACAAAGACAGCATGGTACTGGCACAAAAACAGACACATAGACCAATGGAACAGAATAGAGATCCCAGAAATGGACCCTCGGCTCTTTGGGCAACTAATCTTTGATAAAGCAGGAAAAAACATCTGGTGGGAAAAAGACAGTCTCTTCAATAAATGGTGCTGGGAAAATTGGACAGCTACATGCAAAAGAATGAAACTTGACCACTCTCTCACACCATACACAAAGATAAACTACAAATGGATGAAAGACCTTGATGTGAGACAGGAATCCATCAAAATCCTAGAGGAGAACATAGGCAGCAATTTCTACGACATCGGCCAAAGCAAACTTTTTCATGACACATCTCCAAAGGCAAAAGAAACAAAAGATAAAATGAACTTGTGGGACTTCATCAAGATAAAAAGCTTCTGCACAGCCAAGGAAACAGTCAAAAAAACTAAGAGGCAGTCCACAGAATGGGAGAATATATTTACAAATGATACTACAGATAAAAGACTGGTATCCAAGATCTACAAAGAACTTCTCAAACTCAATACATGAGAAACAAATAAACAAATCATAAAATGGGCAGAAGATATGAACAGACACTATTCCAATGAAGACATACAAATGGCTAACAGACACATGAAAAAATGTTCAAAATCATTAGCCATCAGGGAAATTCAAATCAAAACCACACTAAGATACCACCTTATGCCAGTTAGAATGGCAAAAATTGACAAGGCAAGAAACAACAATTGTTGGAGAGGATGTGGAGAAAGGGGATCCTTCCTACATTGTTGGTGGGAATGCAAGTGGGTACAGCCACTCTGGAAAACAGTGTGGAATTCCCTTAAAAAGTTAAAAATTGAGCTACCCTATGACCCAGCCATTGCACTACTGGGTATTTACCCCAAAGACACAGACGTAGTGAAGAGAAGGGCCATATGCACTCCAATGTTCATAGCAGGTTTGTCCACAATAGCTAAATTGTGGAAGGAGCCGAGATGCCCTTCAACTAATGATTGGATTAAGAAGTTGTGGTCCATATATACAATGGAATATTATTCAGCTATCAAAAAGAACGATTTCTCAACATTTGCTGCAACATGGACAGCACTGGAGGAGATAATGCTAAGTGAAGTAAGTCAAGCAGAGAAAGACAATTATCATATGGTTTCTCTCATCTATGGAACATAAGAACTAGGAAGATCGGTAGGAGAAGAAAGGGATAAAGAAAGGGGTGGTAATCAGAAGGAGGAATGAAGCATGAGAGACTATGGACTCTGAGAAACAAACTGCGGGCTTCAGAGGGGAGGGAGGTGGGGGAATGGGATAGGCTGGTGATGGGTAGTAAGGAGGGCACGTATTGCATGGTGCACTGGGTGTTATACGCAACTAATGAATCATCGAACTTTACATCAAAACCCAGGGATGTACTGTATGGTGACTAACATTATATAATAAAAAAACATTAAAAAAATAAAAATAAATAAAAAGCTATAATCACCATGTTAAAAAAAAAGAAAGAAAAATTTAGATGTTGGCTCTCATCCTCCATACATAATAAAATAATTATATTCTTTGATTTTGATATGGGCATGTAAGACATATCTTTCTACATAATTGTTTCCTATAAGTGTGTTTGAGGTTTATTAATTCTGATAGTTTGTCTTGTGGAAGTTGTGTAAGCTATGCAGTTATATGTTAATGAGAAGTGAAAGCTCTGAGGACCTTGTTCTATGTTATATGAAAGAAAAGCGGATGCCCCCCAAAGCTACAATGTTTTGGCATTTTTAGTCTTTTTCCAATATTCAGAGGTAAATCAGTTGTGTTGCCATGGTAACTTTTCTACACTTCCCTTCAGCCATGTAATAGTGCAAGGTGACATTGATACCCCTACCATATACTTAAGACATGAAAAATTACAACTCTTAATATGGAAGTAAAGAATAAAATGTAATATTTATTATAAAAATAATTTTTTTAATTATATAACAAATACTGGGTAAATTTTAAGTATTACAACTAGTTGTTTTCTACAACTGACACTATCATATTTATATTTCTAACAAAAAGCCCAAAATGTTGAAATTGATACTTACTAGACAAAGATAAACTTACTTTTTTTTAATACTTTGTGGACTATAGATAAATAATTTACTACATACAAATATGGGTTAATTCAATCATTCATTTAAAAATATTTATTTTGCATTCCAAGCACAAAAAAAGTCATCATTCACTGAGTTTGAATTCTAATGAATGGCTAATTTTAAAGCTTCATACAATATTAACAATGATATGTCAAGGAAATATTCAATCACTGCTATTGCTTTTCTATACTTGTATTTGCAAACTGATTTGAAACTAAAATGTATTGAATGTCAAAGTTAAAAATTACGGTGAGTGGATTTTCCTTTCTGTAATGAAAACTTTACTCTTATTGGACCAGTCATCCTATAGAAAACATCTATGACTTGTGAAAAAAATTATGAAAAATTAATCTCCTGAAAGCATTGGGGTTTGACCAAAGCACACCAAATAAGACCAATGAAATTAAATTGGGTCCTCCTCTGCCATTCACATTCAGGAAAAAACGAATTTGGAGTTTGAGATAAGCCAACTTAACTGCATGCTAAAGCAAAAAACAAAATAAAATAATAAAATTAATATCAGTACAAAAGAAACAAAAGATCCTTCAGATAAGGCTTCACACTCCAGTGCCTCCACAACAGCATATCATCCACTATTGTCAGAATATGCTATGGAATTACTAGCCATAAAGATTAACAGGAAAATGTAAATCATACATAAAAGAAAAGCCAATCAATGGAAACTGAAACTGAATGACACTGATACTGAATTTAAAGCATCTATAGTAACTGCTCAAAGATGTATAAGGTAATGGACTTGTAATATATTTTGAAAGGAAATATCAGGAAAAAGGAAGGAAGGAAGGAAGGGAGGGAGAAAGGGAGGAAGGAAACTACAAAAAGAACCAGGTAGATATACAAGAGAAAACATAGTGCTGTTATCAGAAATAGAAATAGTAGCAGAGTTAAGAGCAATTTAGAGATGATGGAAGAGTGAGTAAAACTGATAAATAGAAATCATTCAATTGGGAAAAAAGAAAGAAAAGAGAAGTTTTAAAAATGAACAGAGTTCAGGGGCACCTGAGTGGCTCAGTCGGTTAAGTGTCTGACTCTTCAAGTTGTGATCTCCCGGTTACGGGACGGAGCCCCGCGTCAGGCTCTGTGCTGAGCGCAGCGTCTGCTTCCTCTTCTCTCTCCCTCTCCCTCCTGCTCTCTCTCTTTCAAATAAATAAATAAAATCTTTGAAAAAAAAAACATAAAAATGAGAAGAGTTCAGTTTTGTGGCTATAGGACAACATCGAATGGTGATTGCAATGCCAGAAACAGAAGAAAACAGAAAAAATATTTGAAATAATAATATTTGAAAATTACCCATACTTGGTTAATGGAATCCTGCCAAGAAACAGACACGTGAGTTTGGAAGTGAATTCTCCCACCAGCGAATCTTCTTGATAAGACCATAGACCCAACCACAAGCTAAACTAGTTACATGAGAGACTTGAGGCGGAAGCACCGACTGTGCTATGTCTGGATCGCGAACGCTTTAAAAATAATAAATGTTTGGTTTGTTTAAGGTGAAAAATTGGGGGGAAATTCATTACATGCAATATATGACTAATATATGTGATAAAATTGAAAGTAAAAGGATGGTGTGCTAGATCGAGTTCATATAATTTCCCAGATCCACTCAGCCATGGATTTTCTGCTCGACGTTACTGATGGATATCTGGGAATATCATGTAACACCAACAACATTAGTTATCTCACAGAACGTGTGATTGAATCTTAATCACGCATTTTGTGATGAATTCTGTTTCACCATGGTTCCAATATTATATTTCTTAATATATTATTTTAGTTCTTATGAAATTTTGATTTACAGGCCCATTCTGTCAGGGAGGATTTATTTTCATTTTTGCGATTTTGTGGTTATGTAGTTGGCTACCCAGGCTTTTATTCCTACATTCCAACACAGAACAGTCAGGGTATTTCAGAGCTATGCATGGATCTCACTGATGCATTGTTTTCTTTCTGGTCTGTAGACTCTCTCTGCTTCTCCTGGGCCTTTTTCTCAATTGAGGTTTCACAGTGCCTGAGTTTAAGTACTGAACATAATTCCAGTTTCCTATTTCTCACGGAACACTCTCTCTGCTTTACAGCACCTGAATTCAACACTACTTTCACAGTTTCTCAGAGTGGCCACCTACTGTATCTCCTAAACCAGGCTGCTTTTAGGAATAAAAAAGGGCACTACCAACAACTGTGTTAAAAACAAAACAAACAAAAACAAAACAAAACAAAAAAACAAGTGTAAAAGTAAACTGTACCAAGTAAGCCAGCATCTATAGATAAGCATAACTAGCACATGGTTACAAAACCTCGCTCTGCACCACTGATTCATTCCATCTATTTTTGTTTTCCTTTCCATGATTTTCTTTCATTCCTATATATAGGACTTGACAAGGTCATATCAAACTTGACTGAACTTGAAGTTAAACTACTTCTCAATCTTACTTTATAGCTTCAGATTTTATGTGCTCTCCACTATTGCACTAAACTCAGAATGGGTTTCACACATTGTCATGTGCATTTCTCAGGTCCACATTGCGCAATTTCTGCCACAGAGTGTTAGGAATTAGTCATTAGCACCTTCAAATCATAATTCATATCATTAAAATAAAGTTTAATAGAATTTGTCTATAGTGGTATCTTCTTATCTCTACTTTCGAATTTGTGAAAATTTGATTGTTTCTCTCATGACATTTTAAAAAATAATTTCCATCAGTTTGGAATTCAAGAACCTGAGTGTAAGTCTAAGGAATTGTCATTTAAATTTTAGTTCTGCTTTTTTCCTCCTTTTTTGATCACTTATGTGATTATGTGAGTTTATTACATTATAGTGCAACTGCCTAGACAGACATTATCATGGAGTTATTTCCATATCACCCTATTTATCTACACATAACTATGTAGCTATCTCTATCATCTATCTATCTATCTATCATCTGTCTATCTATCTATCTATCTATCTATCTATCTATCTATCTATTATCTGTCTATCCATCTATTTTTGAGAACATATTATCTGTCAGCTTTACTATAAGATTTTCAAGGGCGTAACCATATATTACTATTATTTTTAATTTCTCCATAGAGCCTTTGCATTTTAGTCATTTTAAGGATTTATTAAGGAGAAAAAAGTTGAATTGCTACAATAATTTAAAATCCATGAGGGGCGCCTTGGTGGCACAGCGGTTAAGCGTCTGCTTATGGCACAGGGTGTGATCCCGGCGTTATGGGATCGAGCCCCACATCAGGCTCCTCCACTAGGAGCCTGCTTTTTCCTCTCCCACTCCCCCTGCTTGTGTTCCCTCTCTCACTGGCTGTCTCTATCTCTGTCAAATAAATAAAATAAAATCTTTAAAAATAAATAAATAAATAAATAAATAAATAAATAAATAAAATCCATGAATACTTCTTAGATTAATGTCATGAAGACCTATTAATCTTGCTTTATAAAATTACATTAAGAATCACCTCAAAAAATATTAAGACTTCACAGTATTTAAAAGATTTTAAGTAACTACTGAACTAACTCTTCTTTTTAAATCCAGATTTCCCGAAACTGACATAAGCATTAATGCTTGCATTTTGGCAGGGAGTTAACAATTTTCATGTTAGTTAAATCAGGTAAAGTTTATTCCTTCTTACTTTAATTAAGCCAGTCCCTCCTATAGATAGAACTCAAGTCAGGGGTCTGGTCTATCTATTGGTAGCTTTCATAAAAATTAATGGGGCAGAAAATAGCAAGATGTTTTGGAAGGTTCTTAATTCTCAACAAATAAGAATTTCTAGCAAAGCATTCATTTTAGATAAAACTGGAAAATGATATTTTTTAAAAGTGAAATTATTTTTTAAAAAAGGAACAGAAGAAACTCTGATGGTAAAATTGTTGAATTATTTTGTCAATCTCAGTGAAAGAGTACTAAATGTTTAATGGCATTAAAATGAGGATAAGCTTAGAATGAGATTGTTCCAGCAGGATTAATGCCTCCAGAGAATACTTAAAGTACTTTTAAAATGTCATGTAGGTGGGATTTACATAGATAGGGATATTAGACACACATATAGATATTAACTAATATTTGCTTTGCTTTGTCAATTATTTATTACTGCAAGTCTATGACAAGACTCAGAACAGTAGATTAAAATACTTTATACAGCCAATGAGAGTCAAGTTAACCAGTCACCAATGGATTTTTAATTGGAAAATTGCTGCCTAGACCCAGGCATGCTAATTTTTTAAATTATTGCTTTTCTATATGAGACAATTTCAATAAATCAAAGATACGAGAAAGAAGCAGATATTTTCCATCTTCCATATTTTGTAATTACATAAAAAGGGTGGTCAGACATTCTACAACTAGGCCAAGGTAAGATGCTTTATCCCCAGAAAAACAAGCATTATCATGCAACTCTGTTCCTTTGTTCACACGGAGCATTACAATTTCCTGTTAGCCAAGTTTAACTCTATTCCTTTGCTATGAGTCTCATGTCTCTGAACGAGCTAGTAGTAAGAATATCCAGGAGCCTAGTTAAAAACGTTCCATATTGAAAACTGTAGAGAATGCCCCTGGAGTTTTATGTAGTGAAAAAAAAAAATCCTTCATTCGAAATCACAAGCTCTTGCCTACTTATTAAACTGCATAGTATCTCTTCTTGGTAATGATTCCTTTAGTGTTGCAAGTTATTGTTCTTATCAAAACACTAATAAAACTTCAAGGAAACCAGGTGAATTAGGAGAAATCTTGACGAGTAAAGGAATCCATTTTCTTTGCTGTGATAGAGCTCTGGATAACAATAATTGACAGAAACGAGTTCATTCCGGACTGTGTGACTACAGCTAATTGCATTTTCCTTTCTTATATACATGTAGTCATTTCACAATTATTCTATTTCTTTTTTTAAATGAGGTTTTATACAGAGTATAGAAGCTAATGCAAACATGGAGGTCTCAGAAGCTGGAACAGGATATTCAGTCTACTAAAATGATCGTATCACAAAACTTTAGCAAAGTTCTTCATATTTCAGGCTTACCAGCCTCTCATCAACTATGTACATTTTAATAATGCAAGACCCAAAATAAAACAGAAGCTGGGAACCCACTACTTGCTTTGATTTATCAAAACAGCACTTTAAATATTTAACAAGGAATGGTGAAACCACTGAAACCCTCTAGCTCTTCTGGGCTATAACTGTCAATTTCTGCTAGTTAGTTTTATTTTTAGCATTGGCTTGCAAAGGCCATTTCAGAATGAATATGTTTGTCTATTAAAGACAACTAATTCTCTGAATGGTCTGAGACAGGATCCAGGGCACTCTTCTGTTCTTGACACCATTAGACAAAGCAAACAGCTAAGAAAGCACTCCTTGGATGATGACTTATTCTTGGCCTATGGATTGATCAGACCTGTTTTTACATGGAAGTTGCTGAGGATGAATGTGTGTGATTCTCTTCACCTAGCAAATTCAGGATACCTATACTCTTTGTTCAAGATTCCCAAGAAAGGGCAAAGGCAAACCATATTACCAAATACTTCAAAATAGTCTTCTGACCAACTGAACTTGACAACATGGAAAACACTAAGGTAGATAATACCTGGAGCCCAGGATCACTGCAGGTCCAAATGCCAATTTTGCTCCTCCTATGCAATGGCCATCTAACAAAAAGTATCAGATCTTTAGTGTCTACCATGGTTCCCAGAACATAGCAAATGCAATATTAATATTGTTGAATGCATAAGTGATCTCACTCCCATGACAATGAACGACAAGTCCAAGTCTACAGCAAGGAGCCAGAGAAGAGAGAAAAAAAAAAAAAAACTGTCTCCTCACCTGCTAAGGCTCATCCCTATAAAATGTGAAAGAGTTAGTGATCTTGATTTTGCATGAAAAACTAACACACAAAGAAAAAAACTAACAACAAAGATCTTTTTCAGTGAGGGGAGGCATCTTAGAATATTCTGGGCTGCTATACCAACAAAGCACAGCCTGAGTAGCTTATAAACAGCAGAAATTTATTTCGCAGAGTTCTGGAGGCTGGAGGACCAAAAGCAGAGTGCCAGCATGGTTGGGTGAGGGGCCAACACAGTCAGTTGCACACATTCTTATATGTCCTATGGGACAGAGGGGCTAGGGAGATTTGGAATCTCCTACAAGAGCACTAATCCCATTCATAAGGGCTCTGGTCTCATGATTCAAGCACCTTCTAAAGGCCCCACCTCCTAATACTATCACATGAACCCCAGGATTTCAACATATGAATTTTGGGAGGACACAAACATAGCAGGAGGGAATGTGAAAGTCTTTGGGTCATACTTTTTAGTTACTGTTCTTTTTCTTCTTATTTAATGGGATGAATTTAAAAGCAAGATATGTGGTCAACCAAGATTATTACTATTTATTGTTTTTTAGTTAATACTCTTTACTTGTTAGAGTATTTTCATGTTTGCAACAAAATTAAGTTGAAAATACCGAGAGTTTCTCAGACCATAAGCATCTTCCACCTGTGTGGCACATTTGCTATAATCTATGAACCAAGCATTGACACATAATCATTTACTAAAGTCCATAGTTTACATTCATGCTCACTCTTTTTGTTGTGCACTCTGTGCATTTTTATAAATGCATAATGAATTGTATCCACTATTATCATGCAGATTATCATACAGAGTAGTTTCACTGCCCTAAAAAAATTCCTGGGCTCCACCTTCTTTCTTTCCTCTGCCTAAACTCCTGGAAATCATTGATTTTCCTAATCCATAATTTTGCTTCTTTCATAATGTCATTTAATTGGAATCATAGAGTATTTACCCTTTCTAGATTGGTTTCTCTCACTTAGTAATATACATTTAAGGTCCTTCCAAGTATTTCCATGGTTTAATTACTCATATCTTTATTTCAGTGAATAATAGTCCAATAAATGGCTATTCTTCTTTTATTCATACATTCACCTACTGAAGGACATCTTGGTTGCTTCTAAGTTTTGGGAATTATGAATAAAGCTACTATAAATAGCTGTGTGCAGGTTTTGTGGACATATATTTGTAATGGGTAATGGGTAAATACTAAGGAGTGCAATTGCTGGGGTGTTTGGTAAGAATATCTTTAGCTTGTAATAAACTGCTAAACTGTCTTCCAAAGTGGTTGTACCATTTTGCATTGCCACCAACAGTGAATGAGAGTTTCTGTTACCTTACATCCTCCTCAGCAATTGGTATCGTGGATGTTTTGGATTTTATCATTCTAACAAGTTTACAATGGTATCACATCATTGTTTAATTGGAAATTCCCTAGTGATATATAATGTTGACTATCTTTTCATATGCTTATTTATCAGTTGTGTATATTCTTTGATAAGTGTCTATTCAGATATTTTGTGCTTTCTTATTTTTGAGTTTAAAAATTTTATTTAAATATAAATAACAGACTTTTTGTTTATTTATTTGTTTTGCCAATTCTTTGGTATTTTCTACATAGACAACCATAGCAACTGTGAACAAAAATGGGTTTATTTTCTCCTTCCCAATCTGTACACCTTTATCTACTTTTCTTATATTATTGTATCATGTAGGACTTCCATTTTAATAGTGAAAATGAGTGGTAAAGGGAGACATCCTTGCCTTATACCTGATCCAAGAGGGAAAGCTTATATTTTCTCACAAGTATGATGTTCAATGTAGGGTTTTTTTGTAGACAGTCTTTACCAAATTGAGAAAGTTCCCTTCTGTTCTTGGTTTAATGAGAAATTTAATCATGAATGGGTGCTGAATTTTGTCAAATTTTTTTTCTGCATATATTTGCAAAATCATGTAATTTTTAGCCTATTGATGTGATGGATTATATTACTTATTTTTTGAATGTCAAAGCAGGTTTGCACTCCTGGGATAAATCGCACTTGATTATGTTGTATAATTATTTTTATACATCGTTGTATTCCATTTGCAAATATTTTCATGAGGAGTTTTGAATCCATGTTCATGAGAGATACTGGTCTATAATTTTTTTATAACGTCTTTGTATAATTTTGTTATTAGGGTGCTGTCCTCACAAAACTAGTTAAACAGTACTATATCTGCTCTATCCCCTGAAAGAAATTGTAAAAAGTTGTTATAGTTTCTTCCTTAAATGTTTGGTAGAATTCACCAGTGTACCCATCTGGGTCAGGTGATTTTGTTTTGGAATGCTATTATTTATTCAAATTCTATAATAGATATGGGCCTATTCAGATTGTTGATTTATTCTTACGTGAGTTTGGGGAAATTATATCTTTGAAGGAATTGGTCCGTTTTATGTAGGTTATCAAATTTGGGGTATAGAGCTGTTCTTAGTATTCTTTTATCATCTTTTAAAGCCCAGGGAATCCTTGGTCTCAAGATAGCTTGTTTATTTCTAGTTTTCTGTAGTTTGAAAATGATATTCTCAGTCAATATTGTATCAAATATTTCTTCTTTTACTTTCTTTCTTTCTTCTCTTTCATTTAGTCTCTGATAAACGCAGTAGGTTACGTTCTAGTTAACTGCTTTCCCTTAGGCCAGGCCTTGTTAAGAAGGGTGGAGTATTCTAGTGTATTTCAAAATGTTTCCTTTTCCCTTATCACCTATCTTTGATGTGGGAAGCTGTTTGAGCCCCTAGAGATATGTCCCATAATATCATGGGGGCATCCTTATGGTTGGATGGTTCCAGAGTTTTTAACTATCAGACTTGTCTACTCTTATCCTCTGGCAATTCATAAATTGCAGTTCAGATTTTCTTACCCTGGCATTGGTTCTTGTAGCTTCCATTTATGAGTCTCTGTCCAGATATTTCCCTTCTCCTGTGTGGAATGCCAGAGTGGAACAGAGCTGTGTATTTTCCTTCCCTCAGGTTAGGTAAGCACTGGTAAAATCCCAATAGGTTAGTTTCTCCTAAAACAGTTTCTCTTGAGGGTAGGTCTTGTTAAGAAGAACAAAATTCTCTAGCATATTTCAAAATGACAGTTGCCCCCCTCTTTCTGCCAGAAGCATGAGAGGATTTTTCTCCAATCTCACTGTGAGAAATTAGTGCTTCTAGAGGTACCACTCAAAAAAGCGTGTGTTGGGGCGCCTGGGTGGCACAGCGGTTAAGCGTCTGCCTTCGGCTCAGGGCGTGATCCCGGTGTTCTGGGATCGAGCCCCACGTCAGGCTCCTCCGCTATGAGCCTGCTTCTTCCTCTCCCACTCCCCCTGCTTGTGTTCCCTCTCTCGCTGGCTGTCTCTATCTCTGTCGAATAAATAAATAAAATCTTTAAAAAAAAAAAAAAAAAGCGTGTGTCTTTCCCTAAGACTGGAACCCCTTAAGTTTTTAACTCTCAAACTTGTCTACACTGAGCATCCAGCAATTCATCATTCACAACGTCAGTTTTCCTAATGGGTGTCACTTCTTCCAGAAGTTTCAGATCATGATTTTCTGCTCAGGTAAGTTGTAATTCTTTGTATCTGCCTCTCTTTCCAATTTTGGAGGCAGCTATTTTCCCCATGAAAGAAGGAATAAAAGAGAATGTTGTACCATAAGAGAGATTCAAGGGCTTCTTCTGAAAGCTTTATTTTAACCTTCCCAGGAGTTGGGTCAATCTTTGAGTTAAGAAAGCTTACCAAAACTTTGATGTGACCCTTCTCCCTTGATTATAGTTGAAAATTAAGCCAGTATCTACTCCCATGTGGGAGCCAGACATGAAGGATTGCCCACCTTAAGCTTGTATTCATTCTCCTGATGACTGTCAATTTTACTTCCTTTAGTCTGACAAAATGATAGTCTTTCTTACAGTTGAGGATATTCTTAATATGTCCTTAAACTTCTAGTAGGTGACTAGAGTCTTCTAAGTGGTTAAATTTGCTTTCCTTGATTTTTATGTGGTTTTGATTTTCAACGTTCTGATGACTGTAAGACAAAAATTGCTACTTGAATTTCTATAAATCGATCATTGTGCTTCAGTGATTTTCTCTCAAGGATTTTTTAAGGGCATTTGTTGGGCAGTTTTATGCACAAGATATTCTTGGATCCCCATCCCTTAATATAATCAAATAGTATCCTACTCTCAATATATTTTTTAGCAAGGGTGGTACCAAGAAAGTTATCCCTGCTTTTCAAATTGTAGATAGTTGTACCAATATACTTCACTGCTCTAGATCATAATGGAGCATGATCGTACCATTGCAAAATAATGAAACTTAAATATGAAAATCTCAAGCAAATAAGCAAGTTAATGAGAAGCCCATGTAGGTGAGGAAGCAAAAGTAAAATTTCTTGGTACTAATAAAAATTGGACATTAGATTTATGTTTGCTTCTTATATAATAGTATGATAGACCAAGGTGTTACCAATTGATAGGAGTTTTTCAATGACAGTTTTATAATAATAATTTTTAAAGCTTTACAAATATAGTTTTTTAGAGTTAGTTCAACTTCATCCTCTTTATGCCCAGGAACTGTACATGGTAAGTAAAAGCTGAGTAGAAATATATACAAATAATGCAGGGAACCTTGAAAACATAAATATGTAGGCAGGATGTTATGAACTCCATGGTAGACAAGTGTATGTTAACAACCGGTTGTCTTGGAGATGAGATATTCAGGGTCACATAGGAAGACAATTCAGACCGCTTATAGCAAGGCCTTACAAACAATGCTATTGTGAAATGACACAACCTGTAAAGGACACTCTATTGCTAAGAGCTATGTGACTGTCCCCTTCATTGAATTTTTGTTTATGTAGCCCATTGTTACGCAAGATATTGAACAACTTTTAAATTTTTATGTCACTCTTGTTTAATATAGAAATTGAGAAGCATTATATTAGATAACTTCATAAGGCACCGAAAATATGTTAGTAGATTATGTTAGTAGATTGAAGAACACTTCTATTTTCACCCTACTCATTCTTCTCAAAAAGGTCGACATTTTTATGGTAGGATTTAAATGGTGAACTGAGACCAGAATCTTTTTAGAATTTCTCTTCCCTTGGCTGGTAACATACACAGGCAATAGTGTTAGACAGCTGCAAACAACTCAGAAGTCCTAACTTCTCTTATCAAAGAATAGTTAACTCACTCATTCCACGTATAGGAAAGAGCCTTCCCGCTAAAGAGAATGTAACTTGCAAAGGTAAAGATCATTTTATGTTACCTTACAGAGCTCAACATACACTACCTACTTGTTTACCAATTTCTTCAGAGGTTTTTATCCTTGCTTCATGGCAGTAATAAAGGGAAATCTCTAATTTCTTCAGATTACTGTGTTTATTTTAACAATTCTCAGAAGAATTATATCATTGCCACTTCTTATTTGGGAATCTGACTTGGAGTCACACAGTTGGAAAATAGGTAAACCAAGATCCCAACCCAGGCATTCTGGCTCCAGAGGACTCCCCCCTCCCATAAACAAACACATACAACCCTTTCTATTTCTATTCTTTAAACATGCAAACTTAACCACATTGTTCTGCACTGTCATTTCAAGTTCTTCATTTTCTTTCTTTTTTTTTTTAAGATTTTATTCATTTATTTGCGAGAGAGAGACCGAGATAGCAACAGAGATAGCAAGAGAGAGCATGAACAGGGAGAGGAGAGAGAAGCAGACGCCCTGCTGAGCAGGGAACCCGACAGGGGGCTGGATGCCAGGACCCTGGGATCGTGACCTGAGCTGAAGGCAGATGCTTACTTGACTGAGCCACCCAGGTGCCCCTCAAGTTCTTCACTTTCATCTTGGTTAAGGAAATTATAAATACCTTCACATTGCTTCCTTCCTCAATCTTTTCATTGAAAAAAATAGTAATTTTCCATTTAAAAGTTGCATGTATTATAAAATGGATTTATATTCTTTTCTCATTATAAATGGGCTTAATGTTATGTATTTATAAATGGATGTAGTTTTGTTTGTTTGTTTTTATCCATTTGGTTACTATACTAAAACCTTAACTACTTACGTAGCTTTTCTATACAGTATTTTAATGTCAGAGTGGATGATACTTAGCTGGCATAAGCATAATGCTCTCATGTTGTTGCTTCAAATAGAGTTGAAGTTAAAAATGATCTCAATTACCCCATGCACCACTTGATACTTACCAAATTCAGAGATAGAATAAAAGGAAAACAAGTAACTGAACTGTATTAAGAATCTGAAATTTCATTGTTTTCTGTTAAAAATTAAGGGGAATGTGCAGCACCTGGGTGGCACAGTTGGTTGAGTGGGACTCTTGGGTCCAGCTCAGGTCGTGATCTCACAGTCCTGAGATCTACCCTGTGTCAGGCTCTGCACTCAGCATGGAGTCTGCTTGAGATTCTCTCTCCCTCTCCCTCTCCCACTCATGCTCTCTCTCTCTAAAATAAATAAATAAATCTTTAAACAAAAACATTTAAAAAATGAAGGGAAATGTATATGAAATAATGTTGCTAATTTAAAAATATATATATTTGATCCAGAAGTCTAGAAAAATGACAAATAAATATAAAAGTTATTTTTTGATGCAAATGAGTTACGGAGAATACTGTTTGATATTAATCACAGAACTTTAATAGTGAAGCCATTTCTCTGTGATTATTCTATGTTATAGTAAGATGAGTAATATTATTTTAGTATTTAAAATTAATTGACTTTTGGGCACAGAAATAATAAATGAGGAGGATTTTTCCTGAAAACAAAAAGTAAACAACTAAAGGAATTTTATGGGGTACATAAATTGATTTATCTTTTGTGTCTGTATTCATTACTCCTCTCTGCTATTTTATCCTCTCCCATTCTATTTCACAACAATATTTATGTATAATCTTAAAGATCTGTCTTTCTGCTATCCATCTGCTAGCCAGTTGTCGAACATAAAATCAGCATGTTCAGAAATGTTAATGGCAACAAAATGGTCCAATATTCCTTTGCCTTCATAGCTACTGAAAGAACATTCATCAGCCCATCTCTCTATGTGCACATTAAAAAAATTAAAAAGCTTGCTATGTGATCTCTACAAATCTGGTCTTTTGGCACAAAGTTCATGATAGTAAAAAATGTAGCATTTGAATATTGCCACTGTGGAAATAGTCACCAATTTTTATTAAAATTTCAAGTTACTTTAAAGCTTTTGGATTATGAGAGATTCACAGTGAAGACTTCTAGATTTTGTTGGTAATGCAAGAAATTACAATTATATTAAAATCAATATTCTACCTGTGCAAATAATAGAAAATCCCCAAATTTAAAAAGAGCAGAAAGCCCTCTAAATTTAATTGGAATATAAATGTATAAATGCAATCACACACAATAAACATACTGCATGACATTATTGAATGATGAATTTTAAAATGTAAACTCTTAAATAGATTAAATGAGCTCCCAAAACATTTGATAAAACTCAGTACCCTTTACTAATGAATTTAAAATAATGGAGATAAAAGTTGTTTTATAGCATATGAACATGTCCAATTAAAAATATTATTAATTAAAGTATGTATGACATTCTCATTAAAATTACAAACAAAATGATCTGCTCCTGCCATTATTTGTTATTGTTTATAATTTCTGACCAGCACAGTCGGCTGTGGAATAAAAACAAGAGATTAAAGATCAAAGAAAAGAAAACATGAACACATGACTGATGGATACCTAAAAAATGCAAACATTTATATTGAAATTTACAAGGGATTTTATCACAAAATGAGGATGAGTTGTTATGTGCTTACTGTTTCTGAACAGGGTAGGCTTTCCTGATACCAAGTGTAATGTTTCAATGAAGAGGGAAATTGACCAGAGCAGGCCCAGGCCCGGAGGCCCCAGAAGATGGAAAGTTACTAACAATAAGCTACAGATAACCAGAAGCCCTACTGGGAGCAATAGATAACCAGCCCTTTCTGCTTCTGTAAAAGGGCTTCCTGCCACAGGCTTCCTGCGCTAGTGTTCCCACCTAAAGCAGCCCCCACTCCCCCAGTTCAAACCCACCTACCAGCAGTGGGCATAGCCCTTGGACCCTGACTGCCTGCAGTCCCCTCTAAAAGCTCTGAACCCCGTTGCCAGGGACCCAGAATTTGGAGCACGAGCTCATCTGGGTCCGCTGGTATAAAATAAATTGGAGTTCTCCTACTTCTCTTAGTGTCACTTGGTCTCTCGCCAGTCTGATTCTTACTTTTCCCCAACATCAACAGTAAAAGTTACAGAGTAGCTATTTGTGACTTAGCATACCATATTCTTTTAAAAAACTCCATGAATTAGAAGTATCCATATGTAAGAAAATACAGTATTTTAATAAATGGTGAATTTAAGTAGATTTGAATTTATTTAACACAGAACTATATTTATATAAACCCAGAATTTATATAAACTAAATTTATATAAACATGGAACTTTCTGGCCATGTCCTCATTTTAATATTCTGATCCTAATAAAATTGGAAAATGTTCATTCTGCAAATAATAATAAACTATATTAATGAATGTATTAATTCAGGAATAAAAGGGTGAGGGGAACAGCCAGCAATCCCTGTACCAAGGGATGTAAGATTACTCCAAACCTTGCTGTGAAAGAGAGAAGGCAAGGGGGTCATGTTCAGAGACGAAGGAAGACCTTTGCTCTTCTTTACTCCCACTTCTATTGGTCCTTCAGGATAATTACAAATCCTTACACGGTTTCTCAAGCACAGGACAGGTGACAAGGGGTCTCAAGGAAACTGGGAGGATCTGTTTACGGGAAAGGTACGATATGCTAATTTGCATGTTCTAGGAGCGCTGCTCAACATAGCCTAAGGGACAATGCCTACAGCTCTCAGAGCCCTGGGCGGCTGTTTGGACTAAGAAAGTTTCCGGAGGGCAACTCCCTGCGGCATTCCATCCTGCAGGCCTCTGCATTCCAAAGGCCTACTCGCTTCTCTGAAATCTTCCCTCGCCCTGCAGGGGCCTCTGTGTTACATTGTATCAAGCCAGGTATTGTGGCTGATTTCATTCTCTACATTAACCCCAACAAAAGGGAAAGAAACAAACAGTTCATGGCAAATCTTGCAAAGTTACCCTTTGTTTTTGACCAGATTTCAACTGAATTTGACATTATCCATGTTGCATATAAATGGAATTTCAAAAAAAACTCCATGGTAACATTCCTAGACAAAAAATAATAAATGAGATGGGTTCTATCAAAGCCATTAAACTAAAAAGGAAAGCTTTCTATCATTATATCAGTGTACTATAGAAAATATCTTTTTTTTTTCCAGGGGTTATATTCAAATATTGAACCACATCTAGGTCATGGACACTGACAAATGGAAACATGGTGGCAATAAAGCTACATTGGGATCCTGGAATGCCCACTTGGCCAAGGTAGACGGGGGACTGGGAGGCGAAGGTGGTGGTGGTGTGGGTATTCAGCCCTGATAAAGCAAGCAGGTGAGTGCCCACCAAAGAATCTACTAGTTTTTCCTGACTTTCTAACACTCCCTTTGTCTGAAAATGAAAAATATTAGAAAACTGTTCAAGGTGCTCTCTTTTAATACAAAAACCAAAAAAAAAAAAAAAAAACAACAACAACAAAAAAGAAAATAATAATTAGGTAATTAATAATGAGAATTAGCTTTTCTGAATCCCACTAAAATTTTTCCATTTGCCAACAACTCTTATTAGTATTCTAGAAAAAATAGTTAACTATATGGTAATAGTCCAAATGCATTGATAGGTTCACTACAATATCTGAAATTATTAGTGGATGTTAGATTTTATAAGCATTTTATGTAATACATAACTAGGTGGATTAATTTACATGATGGGAAACTGCATTGTTAATATGTATAATTTTGTACAAGAAGCATTCATCCTATTTGTAAGAATACTTTCAAATTAGCAGTATTTTAATTATAGTGACTAAGACTATTTCCCTTTATTTGAAGATGGCAATCAGTTTAATTCATTCTTGCTGGCAAGTTGTAAAAATAGATCTGGAATTATCTATGATTTAAAGTAATATTCTTCAGAAATTGTTCTCATTACAAAAATGGCTGGACAGGTTATACTTAGATATTCCAAGGTGGTAAATTATCATATTATTAAATATGGCTTCATCCTCCAAAAGTTATCACTAAAGATAACTACGTTAAATTTCCAGGAAAAGAGAATAATAATGAAAGGACACTCTATCAAAAAAAAATCTAACAATGTTTGTATCATTATTTAGCATTAGCACAACATTCATTAAGCTTTTTAAAAGTATCTTATTTCCAGTCCTAACCCACTGGGGGGAAACTTAAAAGCTTTTAAAACTTAAAATTTTGCAGTTAATTTGAAGTTATAAACATGAATTTGAATATATATCATGTAATTTTAATCTATTCTAATCACACAGAGGCAAATTAGATTCCTTAAAATAATCTATAATTGTCTGACCTAATTGTTAAAATAATTAAATAAATTTGAATATTTATATATGTGTGTATATATGTATATATGTCAAGTGCATGCATATTGACATATATGTAATATGTATTAAACATATTAGCTATATAAATATATAAATTACACAAAATTAGTTATTTATACTTAATAATTTTAAGTATATACGTATTTATACTTATATCCATATATATTTAAAACTGACACAGACTAGGTTATCACCGGGGCACGTTCGCAGCGCTGCAGCCGCAGCGCCCTTGATTCGTGGATTAGGGAGAAGGACAAGGCACAGACAGGTTAGCTTGTGAAAGAGAGCGCAGATGCAGGGGACGATTGCCAGGAGTCATCACCCCGAACAGCTGCAATCTCATGTATTTATTGGCAACAATCAAAGGCAATCACAATCACAATCGATCAAGGGAGTGATCCGTATTACATTCTAGTGAATAGTAGTGCATCACGGGGAGGATCACGGGATAGTGGTGCATCACCATCACAGGGAAGGTCAGGGGATCAGGTGATGTAACGTTTAGCAAGTGGGGCCTATTCTTACACATGTTTCTGGGGGCCCTGCAGGCTACCCTTAAGTCAAGAGCAATCAGGTTTCAGCAGTGTTCTGCCCCAAAACAGCTGGGCGTTCCCAACTGGTGGGCAGGCCGGGCGTTCCCGGTTGCTGGGCGAGCCGGGCGTTCCGGGCGTTCCCGAACGCTGTGCGAACGGGGTTCCCGACCGCTTGACTCTTGACATTCACCGTGAAGCCGGCAAGGTCATCAGAAACATGCCTTCCTATTATATCCCTAACATAAGTCTTCGGCCAGTGGCAGCTGCAGGTTATTAAAATTCTTCAGTATGATTCTATTTACCTAAAGTTCAAAAGCATGCAAAACTGTTCAATGATGTTCGAATATGGTGTCCGTCCCTGTGGGCAGAGGGACGGGTCAGTAGCTGACTGAAAAAGACTACAAAAGAGCTCTGGGATTCTGGTTATATTGTGCTTGTGTGCACATTACATAGGTACTTATACTTTGTGAAAAATCCCTGAACTGCATAAACACAATTTCTGTTATTTATGTATGCAGGTATGTATTTCCATATAAAACGTACCAACCGGTAGTAACCAGGACTCCCTTTTCTCCTGGTAGCATGGAACACTCTGAAATGCCCTGCAGAACTCACGATCAGCTGTGTGCTATTTCCCCTGGTCATTGGATCATAGCTTTCGATGCTGGATCAGGGCCCCGGAGGTCTCATACCTTTGAAGTCTTCCACTTTGAAATAGAATGAAGCACCGAAAGCAATGTGATTGATTTTTTTTTTTTTTTTTAAAGACTGAAGGGGATGGGAGAGGGTAAGAGGGAGAGAGAGAGAGAGAATCCAAAGCAGGCTCCATACTCAGCCTGAGATGGGGCTTGATCTCACAATCCTGAGATCATGACCTGAGCCGAAAAGAGTTGTATGCTTAACTGTCTGAACCACACAAGTGCCCCCAATGTGATTGATTTCTATACATAGTCTGAGCATTCCATTAGATGGGCAATAAAAGGACATATAAAAACTCTGGAAAAGATGATCTAAAATGTTATGTATACCATAATTTAGAAAAATCCATTCATTCATTCAATCAACAAAACGTTACTGAGTGCCTATTGTACTTAAGCACTGGTAATAAAACGGGCATAAAATAGTCAAAAATTTCTACAAATCTGAATTTTATATTCAAATGGAACATTCCACTCAAGAGACAAAGATTAAGACTAATTTTGAACTAACTCTAAAATGCTATACAAAAAAGAGGGGCACCTGGGCAACTCAGCTGGTTAAGTGTCCAACTCGTGATTTTGGCTCAGGTCATACTCTCAGGGTCCTGAGGTCTATCCCAACCTTGGGCTCTGCGGTGTTGGGCATGGAGCCTGCTTAGGACTCTCTCTTGCCCTCCCCTTTGCCCCTCCCCCCACCCTACTCTCCCACAAGTGCGTGCGTGCGTGCATGCACACGCATGCGTGAGCTCTCTCTCTTAAAAACTATAAATATATATATATATGTATATATAAACAAAGCTACAATTATAAATTATAATCAAGAGTAAAGGTAAATCACCCATTTTTCTAATTTTTTCTGTTTAATAGTTTACCTGAGGTGGTCCAAACACAGGTACCCACAGCACTTTAACAACTTTTATGGAACTCGGGAGGTAGCCCACAGAGATAAAATATGCAGTTTCCATGGTCACCTAGGTGGTCAGTCTTTTTCTTTCACTGCAGTTAATTTGCAAATCTTCACGTTTGAGAAAAAAAAAAAACAAAACAAAACTCACTTTCTGTGCTTCTATTTCAGAATTCTGAAATTTGCTTGAAAAAACCTACAAATGGAAGATGGTTCATGAGTTAACTATCACTTCATACTTGTATTAATTTTCTATTGCTGACATTACAAATTATGTCAATTAACACAAATTCAGTGTCTTAAAACATACAGATCTATTATGCTAAATTCTATAGATCAGAAACCAACATAGTTCTCACGGGGGTGAAAATCAAGGTGTCATCAGGACTGTGTTCCCTTCTGGAAGCTCTAGGAAATATGTTTTCTTGCCTTTTCCACCTTACAAAGACTGCTCACATCCCTCCTTTTGATCCCTTTCTCTATCTTTAGTGTTCTCAATGTTGCATCTCTCCATAATCACATCTCTAACTGACTCAAGACAGGAAAAGTTCTTTACTTTGAAGGACCCATGTGATTATATTGAGTGCATCTGGATAATTCAGTATAATCTTCCAATCTAAAGGTCTTTAACCTTAATCACATCTGTGAAACCCCTTTTGCCATGGTAGGTAACACACTCAACAGATTCCAGGGTGTGTATATATACGAACATACATACTTTCGTTCAACCATCATAGGATTCTCTCCATGACTCAATAATTTTAATTTAATCTCTTTCTTTCTTTCTTTCTTTCTTTCTTTCTTTCTTTCTTTCTTTCTTTCTTTCTTTCTTTCTTTCTTTCTTTCTTTCTTTCTTTCTTTTTCTTGTTTGTTTCTGTGACTTTGTTCTTTATAGCACTTTTAGGTTCACAGCAAATTGAGGGAAAGTATAGAGATTTCCCAGATACTTTCTGTTCCTACACATGCATAGCTTCCCCCATTATCAATACCCCCCGACCCCCCAGAGTGGTACATTTGTTACAAATGATAGACTTACATTGACATGTTATCACCCAGATTCTGTAACTTATATTAGAATTCACTCTCTGGCTTGTACATTTTTATGGGTTTGGATAAATGTAAAATGGCATATATCCATTATTATACTATCATACAGAGTACTTTCACTCCCCTAACATCCTCTATGGTCCATTTATTCATCTCTCAACCCTAAACCCTGACAACCACTGATTTTTTTTTTTTCCTGTCTCCACAGTTTTGCCTTTTCCAGAATTTCATAGAGTTGGAATCATACAGTAGGTAGTCTTTTCAAATTAGCTTCTTTCACTTAGTAGTAAGAATTTAAAGACCCTCCATATCTTTTCATGACTTGATAGCTTATTTCTTTTTAGCACTGAATAATCTTCTGTTGTCTGGATGTATCACAGTTTATCCATTCATCTAGTGAAAGATATCTTGGCTGCTTCCAAGTTTGGGCAATTATGAATAAAGTTGTTGCAAATATCCATGGGTAGATTTTTGTTTGGACAAAAGTTTTCAGTTTCTGTGGATGAGTACCGAGGAGCATGATTTCTGGATCATATAATGATATGTTCAATTTTATAAGAAACTATTTGTTTTCTCAAGTGGCTGTACTGGGGCACCTGGGTGGCTCAGTCCATTAAGCATCCAACTCTTGATTTCCTCTCAGGTCATGATCCCATGGTGGTAAGATTAAGGCCTGCCTTGGGCTCCATGCTCAGGGGCGAATCTGCTTGAGATTCTCTCTTTTTCCCCCACTCCCTCTGCCCCTCCCCACACCTCAAATAAATAAATAAATCTTTAAAGTGTCTGTATCATTTTGCATTCCCACCAACAATCAGTGAGAATTCCTGTTGCTCCGCATCGTCACAAGCATTTGGCATTGTCAGTGTTCTGGATTTTGATCATTCTAGTATGTTTGTAATGATATCTCATTGTTTTAATTGGCATTTCCCTGATGACATGTAACGTGGAACATCTTTTCTTAGGCTTGTTTGCCATCTATATATCTTATTTGGTGAGTTGTCTGTTAGGGTCTTTGACTTTTTTTTTTTTTTTTTAACTGGGTTTTTTCTTTCTTATTGTTGGGTTTTAAGTGACTTTGTATATTTTGGATAAAAGATGTTTTTTTTTAATCAGATGTGGCCTTTGAAGATAGTTTCTCCTAGTCTGTGATTTGTCTTTTTATTCTCTTGACAGTGTCTTTTGGACGTAGGAAATTTTTAATTTTAATAAAGTCAAGCATATAAGTTATTACTTTCATGGATCTTACCTTTGGTGTTGTATCTAAAAAGTCACATTCTTTTCTCCTGAAGGTCATCTAAATTTTCTTCTATGTTATACTCTTGGAGTTTTATGGCTTCATATTTAATGTTTTGGCCTGTGATCCATTTTGAGTTGATTTTTGTAAAGAGTATAAGGTCTGTGTCTAGTTTCATTTTCTTTTGCATGTGGATGTCCAGTTGTTCCAGCACCATTTGTTGAAAAGACTGTCTTTTCTCTATTGTATTGCCTTTGTTCCTTTGTCAAATATCAATTGACTATATTTATGTGAGTCTATGTCAGGGCTTTTTGTTCTGTTCTACTGTTCGGTTCGTCTATTCTTCAGCTAATGCCATGTTGTCTTGATTATATAGATCGACAGCGATTTTTGAAATCAGATAGTGTCAGTCTTCTTTGTTTTTCTACCTTAATATTTTATTGGTTATTCTGGTTCTTTTGCTTTTCCATATAAACTTTACAATCAGTTTGTTACATTATCAATTTTTAATTTCTAAGTGATTCGTGCTTTAAATACTCTGTTTAGCATTTTATAGTATCTCAATACAATTTAGTCATGATTTTTTATGCATGTGGCAGAACCAGTTTCATGAGATGTTAATTCCTTTTATTTCAAACTCAATGTTTCCAGGTAACTTCATCTAGTACCTTAGCAGCAAAACATTTTTACCCCTCTTTTTCTATCAGTTTAGGGTTTGCCTTATTCAGATACCTTCCCAGTTCCAACGACCACAAGTATCCTGCTTCATTGTTTTCTCTTTTATTTATATTTTGAAATTCCTTTTTCTCCATTCACTGGCTATTCCCTTGAACTATAAATATTCAGATTTCCCCAACTTAAAGCTAAATATATATTAAAAAAAAAAGGAGACAGGAAATAAAAGAAACTTATCAACCTATGCAATTTTACTAGAAATATAACCAGTCTAATTGAATTATGTTTTTTAAATACTTGTACAGAAAATAATTCATACACAAAACTCCAATTGAGAGATTTGCCAGAAAGCAAGGAAGGAGGAGACCTTAATGAAGTCATTATCTATATTCTGTC
Organism: Ursus americanus; assembly: GCF_024610735.1. Lineage (NCBI taxonomy): Eukaryota > Metazoa > Chordata > Mammalia > Carnivora > Ursidae > Ursus > Ursus americanus. Next base: position 53,056,961 of record NC_142139.1, on the reverse strand, counting down.
ACTAAAAGATAGTGCACTTCAGTTAACATAGACAACTCCATTCTTTGGTTTCATACTTGGTAGATTGATAAGTGTTAGCTTTTTAACCATATTGTTCAAAAATATTGGTAAGAACTATTTGCTACTTACTGATTATAAAAATCATTCTATTTTCATTTGCACTCTAGAAATAGTAAGTACATTTTCAAGAATATCCAAAATGTAGAAACAAATACTAAACTATTTTCACTTTTGTGGCTGGAACAACTGTGAGTTTGGTTAAAATCTAAGTTTCTTAATAATAATAAAGGCTGTACAATTAGAGCTTTAAAAAAAGTATTGTTTTTACATATACATAAAGATTTATCCATATTAAAGAGTTCATGTAATATTTATGAGAAATAGAAGTTTTATTGGATAAATTATTTGTTTTAAATTGAAATTAAGTCTATATCTTCTCCCTGATTTTTTCACAGTGGGAAAATAATATTAGGCTATGTTTTAGTTTGCACAAGTTCTGCATTTAATTTCTCATAATTCAAAATCTTTTAATTTCCAACACTACTTTTATTTTATAATTTTTTTTAAAAGATTGTATTTGTCAGAGAGAGAGGGAGAGAGAGCACAAGCAGGGGGAGGGGCAGGCAGAGGGAGAAGCAGGCGCCCTGCTGAGCAAGGAGCCTGATGCAGAACTTGATCCCAGGACCCCAGGATCATGACCTGAGCCTAAGGCAGATGCTTAACTGTCTGAGCCACCCAAGTGTCCCTCCCACACTACTTCTTATGGACCAATAGCTCTAAGGTAATTTATCATTGATTTTATAAATTGTTTAAATGATAAAATATAGCTTTATGCTTAATTAAGTTAAATATTAATACTTATATATTTTAAATGGCTTAAAAGAGTCTTCTTATGACATCTGATAATTCAAGAAATCATGAGAAATTGATGTTTTGGCTTAAATTATAATTTTCAGATTTTGATCAAATTTAAGAACTTAGATTAATATAAATACGTATTGTTTTTAGAGAGGGAGAGGGAGAGAGAAAGAGACAGAGGAGTGGGAAAGGGAGAGAATCTTTTTTAAAGATTTATTTATTTATTTTAGACAGAGAGAGCACAAGAAAGCAGGAGGGGCAGAGGGAGAGGGAGAATCCTAAGCAGTCTCCCTGAAGAGTGTGGAGCCCAAGGTGGGGCTCAGTCCCAGGACCCTGAGATCCTTACTCAAGTTGAAATTAAAAGTCAACTGCTTAACTGACTAAGCCACTAGGTGCCCCAGGAGAGAATCTTAAGCAGGATCCACAACATGGTGCTCTATCTCACAACCACGAGATAATGATCTGAGCTGAATTCATGGGTCAGATGCTTAACCAACTGAACCACCCAGGTGCTGCACAACTTAGATTAATATTGAATGGAAATTAATTAATAAATGCTCCTTGGATACCTATAAAATTTCTAAGTTAGAAAAAAAACATGTATCATTGACTAACCACAGGTTAAATTATCATTTTTTTATTTTTATAGAAACATAACTATAAATTAAAAGAATGTACACACACACCCCCATATAATCATCCAAAATTTGTTAAACTGTTATTAAATATGTTCTATGGAGAAAAAAATAGCTAGATCTGCATTTCATTCTTTAGTTCTATCTTGTGCACACAAAACTTAACAGCTTTCCATCAAGTAAGTAATTATTTTAAATGATTTCTGGGAAGAGGAAACATGGGACCAACCATACAACGTAGTTTGTTATTTTTTAAGAGATTTTTTTTACATGCACACAGTTTTATTTTATATAATGATAAATTTAATTATAATTTAATTCCAAAATGGTGATCTAGTTTTCATTTATTATTGATTTGCACATTACATATTCATTAATTTAAAATATTTATTAAAAAATTAAAAAGATAATAGAAGACAAATTCGAGATCACTGTAAAAATGTCAAAGATGTGAGGAAGGTACACTTGGATTCCCTGGTTGGTTCTGTTTATGAATCGTGAGTGTAAAGGAAAAAATAAATTGTATTGAAGTTGTATAAAATAGAGTCAAAGTTAATGGAGCTATTTATGAAGGAGAAGATTTATGAATAACTCACCAAATATTACTACAACGAGGATATATGAAAAGCAGAATTACTGTTTTCTTTCTGTAAAATGATAGAATAATTCTGTGTCCAGATAAGTAGCTTCACTGTATTACCAAAATATGTACTTAATTCTCTGAAATTATTGGTATAATTTTGATAAAATTTTTATTTTTGAAAAAGAATTAAGTTCTTACTATTCATTGTTCTTTATTGTTGTGTGTTTTCGTTTTTGTTCTTATTGTTGTGTGTTTTCCAAATAGTTCCTGTAACCACCTCTTTTTTTAGCTACTATAATTCTGTTAATACTTGTCTCTTTTGATAAACCCTCTTGGTATTTTTGTTTTTTCCAATCCAGGTCCCAAATTCCAAAACAAACCAAACTGTAAAAGCTTTGTAAAATCGTTATTTTTGGGTTTTCTGGAATATTCACTAGGTAACATTAAGTTCTGTCTTTCTCCATATAAAAGGAAGATACCAGAAACAAGTAGAATTCTTTGGCATTATTTAAACCTTAATGAACTCTAAATACTGTGCGAGCTCTTTAGTTGATCATATTTGAAATAAAAATCTTGCCTCAAAAGTAAGTTTCAGTTGCCTTAAGTTACTTATATATAAATAAAAATTAACATTTCAATGTGCATAACTCAAGAACATACTTGTTTTCATATTCAAAGACTGGTTAGAAAAATCATTTTACCAAAAGATGTATTTCTAGATTACTAGGTTCCAATTCACTTATCAAAGATGCTACGTCCTTATCATATGCTTGTGATATCATACAAGAAACCCTGGAGATTTTTGGTGTCCGTACTTCATACAGTATTATTTACCCCTAGAGTAATCACTGAGTGCTTCATTATAAATTTTGTGTTCCCCTTCAAGAGATAATTCCAATCTCATAATTCTGATTTTGGCTTAGGAGCTTTCCTCTTTTGGGTGAACAACAGTAAATACATGCGCCAAGCCTCAAGAAAGATAGCACTAGAAGCTCTCAAAAACTAAAGCAACAATAAAACTTTAGACTGTTGAGACTTAGATCTCTATCTCACAATTGAAGCAAGTTAAAGACATCTTTGAATCATAAAAAGGTATCTTATTTAGAGACTCAGTCCAAGGCTCTTAAGAAGTTTCCAGTCAGTTTTTGAGGGGACACAGTCCTTATCCCAGAACATCGATCAAGATGATGAAAGCACAAAGGAGACAGTTTCTATATAAGATCCAGAAAACAAGCCCCAACCGATTAGAGTCACTGTTAGTCATATTTTAATCTGCTTACATTTGTTCTTTTCTTTCATCATTATTTTCTTTTCTCTTTACTTACTTAAGGATCTGGATTATTAATAGATATTCAAACCTCTTATCTGTGATGTCTATAAGTTTCTTATCCTTAATTCTGCTTTGTATGTGTTTCTGATTAAAATATACATCCCATATAATTATTGTTTATAACTTACATTCTTTTGGCTGACAACCAGCTTGCTCTGGTTCCTGGTGTGCTGCAGTAAGAATGATGATTTTCTGTGTAATTTGAGTCAAATGCTAAGTGCTTTTTAGGTGACAAAGAAAACAATGAGTCAGATGGCCAGAAAAATAAAACTCCCATTGAACCTCGATATGAAGGTATCTGTCTCGACAATAATAAAACCTGAGGCAACTTTTCCTAGGAGTTGCTCTTTGTAGTCAAACTTTCACAGAAATAAAGTTTGGACACTCTTAGCTCCTGCTTAAAATATGACTACAAATACCAAATCATATAATTCTCTTAGTATTATTCTATGTTTCTATGCTCAAATGTGTCAACTTCAAAGTCTGAAATATTGCTGCTGGACATGGTCCCTTCAAGGAGCCCAACAAATGATTTTCAAGCAAAAGTAATAAAAAAAAATCGGAAACTATTAGATGTTGGGAAAACTACAAGCAGAGCCTTTTCATATCTCTACAACAAAGTAAAAAGTAGTGAAGTTTTAAATTGATTCTATTCATAGAAAATGATGTTGTAATCTCCATCTTGGGCTGACAAGTGACTAAAAGCGGGGAGGGACTGAGAGCTTAACCTAATGTAATTTTCCTCCTTGATGAAAAATACAACTGTCAAGATACTTTCCTATTGCTGTATGAAGACTGAGAAAGTGAAAAATATCTTAGAATCATCTCTATGAAATACTTGTGCCCTGAAGATAAAATGTAAATCAACTAAAACACCTAAATTATCAAGACAAACATAACAACCTGTTGATCAAAACTTGGTTCAAATTTTATCACACTATGCCCATTAGTTGCAAACTGTTATGTCTTACACACTGCCAAGTAGTTCTCAACCTTGCAAAACTTGTACTAAGATCCATCCCCCAGCCAGATCCTTAAAAACCCCATCATTCTCCACTTTCCCTTTTGGAGGTGCTGTTAAAATTCTGCCAAGGTATTTTTCTTTCTTATTTCAATAAATCCAACAATGTAAGCTTTGCTGGCTCTACAGGTGTTTTTTGATGGCGTTTCACTAAGTTGAAAGTTGACAAAAGCTAAAAACACACAAATCAATAGTTGATCTGTAGGATAGCAAAACATGCCTAGAAATGGAATTGGGAAACAATTATTTCCTCAATAGATACAATAACAATAAAATACTTAGAAACAAGGTCCACCACCAAGGCACAGGACCTATATAGATAAAACAATCAAATCATATTAAAAGACAGAATACAAAATGTCAACAGGATAAAGAAGTGCACCACATATTTGAATGGGAAGATTTCACAGACTAACACTATCAATTTCTTGCACTGTTGATGGGAATGCAGACTGGTGCAGTCACTGTGGAAAACAGTGTGGAGGTTCCTCAAAAAGTTGAAAATAGAACTACCCAATGACCCACTAATCACACTGCTATTTACCCCAAAAATACAAAAACACTAGTTCAAAGGGGTCCATACACCCCTATGTTTATTGCAGCATTATTTACAATAGCCAAACTATGTAAGCAGCCCAAGGTTCCCTTGATAAATGAATGGATTAAGAAGATGTGGAATATATATATACAACAGAATATTATTCAACCATGATAAATAATGAAATTCTGCCATATGCAACGACATGGGTGAAAGTAAAGAGTCTAATGCCAAATGAAATGAGTCAGTCAAGAAAGACAAATACCATATGATTTCACTCATACGTGGAATTTAAGAAAAAAAAATGAGCAAAGGGGTAAAAAGAGAGAGGCAAACCAAGAAACAGACTCTTTTTTTTTTTAAGATTTTATTTTTTATTTGACAGAGAGAGAGGCAGCAAGAGAGGGAACACAAGCAGGGGGAGTGGGAGAGGAAGAAGCAGGCTTCCCAGTGAGCAGGGAGCTTGATGTGGGGCTCGATCCCAGAAGCTGGGATCATGCCCTGAGCCAAAAAGCAGACGCTTAATGACTGAGCCACCCAGGCGCCCCAAGAAACTCTTAACTATAGAGAACAAACTGATGGCTACCAGAGGGAAGGTGGGTGGGGGGATGGGATTGAAATAGGTGATAGGGATTAAGGAGTGTGCTTGTGATGGGCACCGTGTGATGTACGGAAGTGTTGAATCATTACGTTGTATACCTAAACTAGTAATATACTGTATGTTAACTAACCAGAATTTAAATAGAAACTAAAAAAAAAAAATACTGAAATACGATAGTCTTAAAAAATAAAATAAAAAATTAATAAATAAAAAAATATCAATTTCTCACAAACTCATAAAAGTTCATCAATCTTAAAGGATCATAGTAGTTTTTTTTTTTAATTCTAGCTGGAAGTTAGTATGAAAAATATAAAAAAAGAAAAAGAAAAACTGTGAGGAACATTTTTCCTACTAGATATTAGCATACTACAAAGGCATAGTAATTAAATCCAGATCCATTGTGCTGGATATGGGGAAAAGAGTAATCTCACAAATTACTAGTGGATATGTATATTGTTAGAATATACCATCCGAAAAGCAATATGTATATTGTTATAATTTCCTGTTTGGAAAGCAATTGGGTAAATATCTATTAAAATTAAAAATACATATACTCTGGGGCTCAGCAATTCTACTGCGAATCTTTCTCACAGAAATAAAAGCATAATAGTCATAAGAACACACTTATTATAGGGATTTTCATAGCAGCAAAAACTAGCAATCTAGGTAATGTGCAAATAAGAAATGCTTAAACAGATGAAGCTACATCCAGCCAGAATACTATTGAAAAGAATACACTAGAGCAGCACTTCTTTAAAAAAAAAAAAAGCTTGAAACTCATGAAACCCTGTTGAATATATACAATATAGGTAGATAACAGATATTATACCATCCTGTAATGCAAAAACCCCAAACATCCTTTATATGTGTATTAACGCATGCACATGCACACGTACATTTGTGTATAGTTATCGGAGAATGGATAAAAATTATGTTGGGTTTTTATATGGGCTTATGGATATGCAGGGAACCTGTTATGTATGGAGGTGGAGAATAAAGAGGAAAGGGAGGAAAGATATTTTAAAAGAGCACCAAATTTAATATATATGTGTTTATGTAAACGTACATGTGAATGTGTTCAATATTTATGCAAATAAATTAAAATCTTTCCCAAACAAACAAAAACCAAACAGAACATATTTAAAAAGCAAACATTTTTTAACTATCTCAACCCTTATCTCACCCTCAAGAATTATTCCTTCCCAGTAGTGCTGACAGTCTATTTTCTCGTTTTTGTTTTTTCCCCACATTCCAACATGTGCTTCTGGGGTACTCATGAATTAGCAATGCATTCATAGCAATTGCAGATGGTGGTTGAAGAACATTTTACAATATTAGCAACTAATATTGTTCTTAAATTTATAAGATGAAATATTTTGGCAACTAAAAAGAAATTGAATATAGATTTGCATTTATTTGGTCTTTATAAAAATAATAAGATTTGATTACATTTTCATAAATATTTAAATTTAGCTTAATTTAAGTAATTCTGATTTAATTTTTAAATATTTTTCTTTATAATTTGTATTTTAATTTTAATAAGTAATTTGATGAAATTTAATTATTATTGAACAGGCCTTAGTGTTCTAGGAAGGGATGGTTAAATGGGAACATTTTTGGGAGTTGTATCTTGTAAACTTTTCTTACCTTCATTTTAACAAAATTTGAATAGGTACTTTGATGAAATTTAGTTATTATTGAACAAGCCTTAGTGTTCTAGGAAGGGATGGTTAAATGGGGACATTTTTGGAAGTCCTATCTTGTAAACTTTTCTTACCTTCGTTTTAACTGCTTGCAAATATTCATATAAATATCACTTTTCCTTCAACAAAATTCCCAAACTTGTGCAATGACAAATTTAGTAGTCAATAAATTAATATTTTGTCAAATTTTCAGCTGTTTTCAATTATTCATTAATAAGTAATGCTCTAATTAGATTCTTATTCACAGATTCTCATGAATAAAAGTATTCCTGGATTTTTAATTATAGAATTGAAGTAAATTTGGTAGACTGAATTATGATCTTCCTCCCCTACTCCCAAGATGTCTATGTCTTAATCTTTAAAATCTGTGAATGTTACCTCATGTGGCAACACAGAATTTGCAAATGCGAGTAAGTTAAGAATCTTGAGATGGAGAGATTCTGGATTATCTGCATGGGCTTAAGTGTGATCAATCACAAGGATCTTTATAAGGGGATGCTAATATCAACAGTAACATATTATGTTTTCATGTACCTTTCCTATGATGAGATGAGAAGGGCACTTGACCTGCGTATTACTATTGCCCAAACCCCATAATGCGGTCTCATGAGAAAACATCAGACAAGCCCCAAACTGAGGGACGTTCTACAAAATATCTAACCAGCACTTCTCAAAACCATCAAAATCCTAAAAAAAACACAGAAACACTGAGAAAGTGTTACAGATTTGGAGATGACTAAAAAGTCATGACAACTACATTCAATATGGTATCCTGGAATGAATCTTGGATTGAGCAAAGGACATTAGTGGGAAAACTGATGAAATCCAAATAAAGTCAGTATTTCCATTAATGGTATCATGTCTAGGTTACAAAGCTGGATAAATAGTATAGAAGAACTTGATAGTATATTTGCAATTTTTCTATAAATTAAAAATTATTTTAAAAAGATATTTTTTAAAAAAATTTGAAAACAAAATAATGACAAAAATTTCATCAGGTCCCAAAAGTAATATGGGAAAATACTATCAAAACTTTAACAATATCAACCCTTTTCTTTAACATAGCAACCAAACCAGTCATGGAACTTCAGTCATTTGTTTCCTGCATGTCATTCTAATTACCTCTTCCCTGTTGGAAACACCAGGGGAAAGATTTCTTAGAGTATGGAATGTCAAGACCACATTATTATTGAAACAGAGACTGGAATTTTTCATTTTCTTTAAAGTGATATTTTTTTCTGATAATAACTGAATCTACTAATTTATATGTAAAAATACTCACTGCATTAATTTACCACTGCTACTTTCTCCTTATAAACTTTTACTTTAATGGTTCTTTTTAGATTCTGCAAATCCTGTTGAGATTAGTTTAGTGAATATTTAATTTTTCTCCATGATTGAAAGAACATACAGTACTCAAGTGTAAGGTACTATTAAATTTTCTATGCTGAGGCATGTGGATTTTTGTCCCAAAATACTACAGCCTAATAGCAAAGCAGAAATTGTTCATGTTGCCACAAGTTCAAAAGTGGTTTCATGAAAGCAATCAGTTTTCAATTTTCCCCTTTTCATTCCATCTAAAAGCTAAACACAATACCTTTGAAAAAAAAATGTTAACAGAATTAAAGATCTCCCATGGACTTAAATACCTGACTGCTGTCATTATAACCTGTAGGAGTGAAGACAAATCTCAAAATATTGCCCACATCAGAGGAAGTATTTAAAACACTGAACTTTACAGATTCTGTGGTTTTCCCTAAGATATATTATTAAACTAGGTTGCTGCTAGTCTCAGAATTCTATCCTTTCATCTTGCCTGAAGATCTCAACCCTGATCTAGATTTATTCCCTGCTCCCCATGCCCCATATTGGTCTAAGTATCCTCTTCTATTTTTCTGATATTAATACTATGATCTAGATCTCAAAAATTTTAACCCATAATCTTACTTCTTTATCAAATTTTATAAAATTTTTGAACCAGAATTAATCTTCTCACTGATCAATTCTGATAGTTGAATTATTGATGGAATAGTGACCAGCTGTTTAAGATAAGAGAAAATAAATACAAAATGTCTGATTTTTTAAGCTACCTATAGACATGGATAGTCATCACTAAATAAATGTTTCATCATCCCCTAATTGTCTGTTACAAATATGACTAAGCCTACAAGATCAATCTGTGTAAGTCATTTACTTATCTTTAAACTTTTTTGCCACTAAGTATTTATTGAGAATATCCTAGGAACCTAACAATGTACAAAAATAAAGAGGTGGTTACTGACAACAAGTTGCTTGTGCTCCGAAGATCTTAAGTTGCCAATTTATCTTACATATCATAATAGTGGTCACAAAACACATTTGTAATTTTTTCTGTAAAAATTGAAAAGAAGAAAACAAAGTGTCTTCATGTTAAAATGTTAATATGTAATTTGATTATTATAAAAAAGGTTAAAAAGTAAATAGTTTCTAAAAAAGGTCTATTATTTGTTTCTTAGTTTATCATTTAATTTTATACTTGCATAACAATGACACAACATCATTAAGTGTTCCTTGGTGTTATGTGCTAGGTGTTACATAAGTTAGGTCCTATAACACTCGCATGGTTTTAGGAGGCAAAGTTCTTATTTATTGATTATTAGACTTTTTTCATTGAGGTATAATAGGCAAAACTGTATATATTTAAACTGTATAACATGATTTGATATACATATACATTTTGAAATAATTACCATAATGAAATTAATTAACACATGTATCACCTCACATAGTCACCTTTTTTTGTGTGTGAGAATGCTTAAGATCTACCCTCTTAGCGAATTTAAAGTATACAGTATACTTAAAATAGTCACCCATGCTTTGCTTAGACACTAAGAACCTATTTATCTTATAACTGGAAGTTTGTACCCTTTGACCAATATCTCTCCACTTCCTCCAACCCCAAGCCATGGTAACCACCTTTCTACTCCCCATTCTATGAGTTTAATTTTTTTTCTTAAATACATACATACAGTATTTGTATTTCCCTGCCTGACTTGTTAGCATGATGCCCTCAAGATTAGTCCATGTTGTCACAAATGGCAGGATTTCCTTCATTTTTATGGCTGAGTAATATTCTGGGGCTGTAGGGGGCAGGGAGAGTGAGATCAAGAGAGAGAGAGTGTGTGTGTGCATGTGTGTGTGTGTGTGTCTCACATTGTCTTTATCCATTCATCCAATGATGGAAACAGGTTGTTTCAATGTCTTGGCTTGTGAATAATGCTACAATGAACATGGAAATACAGATACATCTTTGAGATATTGATTTCACTTCCTTTGGATTTACCCAGAAATGGAATTGCTAGATATGGTAGTTCTATTTTCAAATTTTTGAGGAAGCTTCATACTCTTTGCCATGATGGCTGTACCAATTTACATCCCTATCAACAGTATATGAGGGTTCCCTTTCCTCCCAATCCTCACCAGCATTTGTTATCCTTGTCTGTTTGATGCTAGTCATTGTAAATGACATAAGGTAATATTTTATTGTGATTTTGATTGGTATTTCCTGGATGATTAATGATATTGAGCAAGTTTTCACACACCTATTGGTGTCCATCTTTGGGAAATTGTCTATCTTCTTTGGGAAAATGTCCATTCAGGTATTTTAGAGGCACGTTTCTATCCATTTTAATGTTGAGTTGAGGCACAATAACCAGAACCAAAGTCACACAGCTCTTAAGTGGTGAACATGAATTCAAAAGCAAGCCTAGCTAGCTATGATGCTTTTTCTTAAGCACTCTGCAACGTGACTTTTCTCCTGTCTCGTTTTTTGAATGTGAAATTGTAAATAGAAAAATTATTTTAAATTAATTGTAACTTTACTGCTGTTTTAAGATATGATCATATAAGTAATATTCACTAAAGGCCCATTATGGGGCAGATATTCCTTTAGACATTGTACGTATATTTATTCTTGTCATCTTGAGAACAACTGAAAAGTTAAAACCATTGTTAACTCATTTTACAGATAAGAAGACTAAGCTCAGAGAGATTACACAATTTCTGAAGATCACACAGCTAAATGCAGGAAGAAGAATACCCATACATTCTTTTTCAGATACACTGCTCTAACTTGTATGCTGTAGGAATCATAACATATTTCACAATATAAGAGAAACAGAAAGTTTAATCTTATGCTTTTGTGATTTATTGGAGTTCTTAATGCATATGCATTATTATGTCTTTAAATCTTAGAATCTATGATAATGTTACATGTATAAGAATTGAAATCGCAAACCAAACCATTCAACAAATCTTTTTAAAGATGTTTTGTGGTTTAATTATTCACGTTGCAATGTTACATGTAAATCTTACATAATGCTATTCAAAATTCTGTGGAGATTTATATTACATAGTTATAAAAATTTCGTGGCATTTCAAAATACAAACTTAAAGGTATTCACTATAAACTGATGAAAAATATGAGAATATTAAGAAATTAGATGTTCATATTATGCAATACCTTAAAATGGGGATATTTTATATTCTAAAACTAAAAATTAAATTTTCAAGCGTGTAAGTCACTTGTTAGGCCCAGAGTGTTATTTCATACCAATGAAGTAAAATGCAATAAATAATCTGGACTTGAAGAAATTCAGACTTATTTTTAGAGAGACTAAAGGAAATTTAAATTTCAGAACAGGCAATAATTGGCTAGATGGCATGTAGCAATATTTCTATCACTATTTTGATTGGGAGCCTTTCCCTTGACATGTTTTTACCAGAGACACTGGTTGGGTCTGTTTTATTGTCTGAATCAGCAAAATCAGATGTGTTGAAAATGTGTAAGTTTTGATCTTCTGAAGCATAGGGGCAAGGCCTTACCAATATATTTTAGCTTACAGAGATTTTCATCACTCACAGTGCTGGTTCAACAATTTCCCATAAACTAGACAATCATGGTTTGCTTCCATTACACCATGTTTTGATCAGGCATAACCAAATACATTTAAGTATAAAAATCACATTATGGGTCATTGAATTTAGTCTCTCAATAAACGAGCATCATAGATAAAAGTAGTAATCTTATTCTGGATTCATATCCGTAAATATATAGCTGGTATTTATTGAGTGCTTGATGTGTACCCAGCATTAGCATACAATTTAAATGCAGCTTGTGTGTGTGTGTGTGTGTGTGTAATTGTAAAAAAGTTGGATATTAATGTTTAATTTTCCATTTTCATGTAAATTGATAGAGCTATGGAGAATGGAAAAACTGAGTTATTGTACTACCTAAATCAAGAAAATGTGTAATAATAGTGCATTCGGTGCAAAAATACATTATTCAATGGGCATATTTCTGCTAATATGTTATTGGGCCAAATTCACAATTCATCTAAAGTCAACAAAGGATAATCATCCCTGAATAAGAAAATCTGTGCAGATATCTCTCACATCAAGTTAATCATTTTTTTTAATGACCTTGCTAACCTAGGAACAAGGATGAGTGTGCCAGTATGTGTCTAATAGGAATATTTAAAGTGATATTTTTGAAAAGATGAGGACAAATTTGAATATATACATTTTGAAGAAAAATACACTTTACTTTGCCAATTATACATCTTTTAAAACAGTCTTAATATCAGTGAGGTTTAATAAAACCTTGAAAGTACATATTAAGTCTGGTCAAAATGATGTTTGACAGGAACACATGTTAGAAAGTCTCAGCAACACTGATTATTTAAGACACTGCTAAGGTCCTGAATCAGATTATGTTTACTGTTTAGCAGTTGCCAAGAAGTCACTCCACTGACAAGGCTGGGCCAATGCTTTAAAATGAAATCTGTCTTGGATAAATTGATTTTCACTATATTTCCTCCAAATGAAACTCATCACAGAAATAAGTTTTTATTTATTTCAAAATTTATCTTCCAGTATTATCTTGCTTTCATCCAAATCAGGCTTGTAGGACATATTCTGGTCTGAGTTTATAGCTTCACAAACAAGAGGTCACTCTATAATTGTATAATTCCTTGCCCCAGCAGGATGCCTTGATTCTTGAATTCTGTCAAGACCTTCTGTATTCTGACTCATAAATCTCTTATTCTTAGGAGCTAACATAGTATATGTCATATAAGAGAGCATCAGTAAAGACTTACGGAATTAGTGTTTTTACAAACACAGGAAAATACAGATCTCTTTTTCATTTTTATATGACACCTTCATTTGTTTTAATGTCACTTATAGCAAATTTAGAATGTTCATAAGCTCTATTCTACATTATAGAAATAAAAACAAACTACCAGTATAACCACCATTGGGAGGAAGATCTATCAGAGTCCTCATCAGAACTGAGCCAGATAGATTACTGTCTGTGGGTGTGGGTGATGCTGTATATGGGGTTGATGAAATAGGTCATTTTTTTCAGCTTTGTTGAGATATAATTAACATGTAACATTATGTAAGTTGAAGGTTTACAACAGGATGATTTGATACACTTGTATATATTGTGAAATGATTACCACCGTTAAGATTAACTAACACCTCCATCACTTCACATAATTACCATTTGTTTTCTGTGTTGAGAACAATTAAGATCTACTCTCTTAACAACTTTCAGATAGATAATACAGCACTGTTAACTATAATCACCGTGCTGTACAGTAAGTCTTCAGTTTATTCATCTTATAACTGGAAGTTTTTACCCTTGACCAATATATCCCCATTTCCCCCACCCCCGGCTCCTGGTAGCCAACATTCTACTCTCTGTTTCTATGACTGCAACTTTTTCATTTAATCCTATTACAGAAGACTTGCAAGAGACACTTTTAAGTAAGTTACAGTCAAAGATTTTTTTTCTAGTGTGTTCTTTTATAATTCAAATTTAATATTTTAATATTGATTTTGTGCTTATTACTGATATTCCATTTCTTTTTTTTGTGTGAGGATATTATTTTATTTTACATAAAAATATGTGACTATACAGATGAATTTACATTTATAAACTTTGTGAAAGAAATAAATCTTGGATATAAAACAAACTTAAAGAGGTAGGAAGGAGATTAAGTTTTCCAGAATTTTTTATTCTTGATTCGTTCATTTCTGTGTACAAACTCTCAGTTCCAATGATAACTGTTCTAATTACTACTTTAAACAAATGTAAATACTAGAAAAGTAGTACTAACAGAATCTTAGTATCATATATTATTAGTGGGGTAAGTATGGTATGCCTAGGATATATCTCCACCCCTAGGGTAGGGACATCCTTTCCAGCTCAAATTTGGCTGGGGAGAGAAGTAAGAACCTGGGAGAACTAAGAAAAACAGTGGGGACTGGGCGACCATGGAGTGTCTGTAGGGCTAAATTTAGGCCTATAAAGTTTTATATCACTTCTACTCCCAGCATGATATTCCGTTTCTATATAGCTACATTTCATAATATCAGCATATTATTTGTGAATTCTAATAATTGCAGTTTAAATTACTGATGATACTTTGGCATAAATATGTTGTGCTTTGTAATCATATTTTATTTGTTTTAATGCAAAGCCTTGTCCTCCTGATTTTCACTTTCTCATTTCTAAGGTATCTGTGATTTTATCTTACGAATTAGTAAACTGGGATTGCTAAAAATCATTTCATCCAGTTTGACATTTAAAACACCGTCCATCATTTTTACATATAGAGTGAAATGTTGGTTATATAAAATGTATTCTAAGAACTTTGAAGAAATTTTATCCTTGTGTCCTTTCAGCAGTAACAACTACCAAAAGCATCCGTTAGAGAAAATTTTATGTAGACATTTGCTTATATTTGTCTAAAAGGGTAAACAAACCTTTTTCCTTACTGGATGGGTATCTACCAGTCACTTAATCTCTCTAGTGCTGTTCTTCTGGAAACCTCATAAGAACTGCTTCTAAAGAACATTTGATTAAGAAACAAATAACCTGATTGGTATATTACATCTGTATGAGGAGAAATGATAAATGAATTACAAATACTTGATTGGCAGTCATGGTTTGGGGTTTCTCCAAAGACAGTAACTCTTGGATTGGCTTACCCTTATGGAGCACTGAGACGTAAGCCCATGGATTGTTACAAGAGATAACTGGTCCCTGTGTGGGATGGCTTCTGAACCATTGTGAACTCCACACTAACCCATGTGGATCTTACCTTCTGGAACCTGGGCTGTCATTAGGATAGAAAACAACTCCTGGAGGGCTCTACAATGTGCTACAGATTTTCCTCCTGAAAAGCCCCTTGTGCTGTCCTTCTGGAAGCAATGATTTGTGACTCCAGTCTCATCTTCTTCAGCTTAGATAGTGCCAGGCATGGCCTGTGATAATCTCACAAGTCAGAATGTTTTAGTTGGGCAAAAGAAGAATCTTCTCCCAGGCAAAGCAACATTATATGCCACAAAACAGCAGTATATTAAAAATGTCATAAATTATGATTTATCTTCCTGACTTACATTTGAATTCTTTCTGTTCCCAGAGGTTGGGGATAAGAATCTCTTAAACTAAAACAAAGTATATTATAGAAAAACAAATATTTGAGAAGAATGAGAATATTACAGAGCATTTCCAAATATTTATTAGATTATGAAGACCCAATACTAAATCAGTCCATGAATTTTTCACTTTTCTCTCAGTTACAGATACTTTTTAAATGACCTGAGATGCTGCTGTTGGTAACCTACAGAGAGCCTGGATATCTTTAATTATTAAATCAAAATTCAGAAATGTCAGTGAATGAATATGTATGTATGTTTGTGTATTCATTATAACTTTCAAATTTTCATTTAAATATTTTAGACTCGATACTAAGTGGATATTTTAACTTGTGCTCTAAGGAAGATTTTTTTTTAATTTTCAGTATTAAATTACTATAATTATTGTGCTTCTTTGAGCTGAACAAAGATGTCACAGATTTAGAATATAATTGTATACTTAAAAAAAAAAACACCTCATGGCTATTGTTTATTATAACAAAAGTATGCACATCAGCTTCAGCAAGGGGAAAGACACATTAGTCAGGGTTGGTAGTGTCACGGATGGAAGTGGTGGAGGGCATGCACAGAACACATTTCTTCCTCTAGCAATAACTGTAATGCCTGCAATCAAGTGTCAGGGTTTTTCTGTTAATGAAACAATTGTCCATATAATGGGATAAGAATAAAGTCATCTTCAAAACTATATATCAGAGAAGAAATATCTCATTAAAGTAATTTATAACATAAGAAGCAACTGTGTTACTAATTGGTCATTGATTAAAGTTATATTACAACCCCAAAGTATTCACAGAAAACTGTTGAGGAAGAGAGGAAAAAGTAATAACAGTACATTTCAGTATTACTTGCCCTTTTCAAAGTTGAAATGCTTCCTAAAAATTCATGTCTTTACCTATATCTCAGCACCATTTCTCAATGATTATCATTATGATTTATCATTAACCACTATGAAAATCACAGAAGGTGAATTCTTTCTAAGACACTCATCTTAACCACCCTCAACTTCTTTTAATTACATCAAAACAAAACCTTATCATTCTTTTACCTCATTGTCATCCATCTTTGGAATCCACATACATTTGTGATTGATATATATATATATATATATATACACATATATATTATTTTATTTTATTTTTTGAGATTTCATTTATTTATCTGACAGAGAGAGAGCACAAGTAGGGCGAGCAGCAGAGGGAGAGAGAGAAGCAGGCTCCCCACCGAGTAGGGAGCCTGACATGGAGCCCTATCCCAGGACCTGGGGATCATAAACTGAGCCAAAGGCAGATGCAGAACCGACTAAGCCACCCAGGCGTCTCAATTTCTGATATTTTTTGAGGCAAGAAAAACTTAAAGAAGAGAAGAGCCAAGCAAATAAATTATTGCATTGTTTTCCATGCCATATGCTTGTGAATTGACAGTGATTTCTGATATTTTCCACAACTTGAGTTTAGCTTTCCCTTAGTGGCTTTTAGTTTACACCTTGAATGTGTGCCGAGTTTTATCACAGAAAATACTGCTTTTAAATAAAATCCAGTCTCGTCTTTGAAATCTTTCAGAAATGTTTGGCCTTGTGCGAACAAAAGAACAGAAACCATGTAGAGCAAATGTGAAACATAATACCTGAACTCTCTTGCTCCACAAAGAAAGAAACAAGCTTTAGAACAAAAATTTGCAATATAATAAAAATAAACCTGAGGGTCACAGAAGGATCGAGCAGTAAAATTAAAATAAATTTCTTAAGCACAGTAAACAAAACAATCAAGAAGTGGATAATTCAAATATGTGTGCTCAAACAAATTGTTTAGTCCACTTTCAGTGTGAAATACAGATTAGTTCATTTAAAGATGCTATTTTTATTTAGACAGACCTCTTGATATTAAATGCAAGTGGAAGATATCCACACATTATATTATAAATGCACTGTAATGATGTGATATCCATAATCTGAAAAATTCTTGGTTTGTGTATTGCCTGCATTTACCTAAAAAAGTTCACTAGAAATCCAGAGCTAAAACTGAATTTCCCCCAAAAGCCAACAGTATTCAAGGGTCAAAAGACAAAAGTCGGATATATTGATTGGCAAATGTGGACTATTTTAAACTGTTGTCACCGAATCTGATACTTTTTTACATGAGTGAATATTAAATTGCTTCATAAAGCTATATGAAAAACAAAATGACCCCCAAGTAAACAGCTTGATATCCATTTTGGAACATTAAAATGTTAAAAAAAGGAATTTTTTTTTTAAAAAAAGGAAAGAAGAAACAACAAAAACCACAATGTTGGAGAGAAGACTAGAATTACCCTGATCTTTGTTTAAAGAGCATATTCATTCAGTATTTGCTCTGGTTGTTACATTCAGCCTTTTAAATAGTTTCATCTGTATCATCGATGTACCAACTTTTATTTCGGAGTCATTACTGTGTCATCAGAATTGGGTCATTGCATTTTATTAATAAGTTTCCGCCATCAAGCTTTACTGTTGTGAACATGTGAGGAAAGAAAAAAAGAAAAATAAAAGGAATACAGGAGGATATAGGCAAAGACTGTATGTGGACTCGCACAAAATATTATTCATTTACAGGACGTATATGGATGCTTTAAAAGTGCCAGTGCTGGTGATAGTTCAAATTCTAAGATGTGACTTCAAAGACAGAGATTATTGAATAGTAGAAATTAATATATTAGCATTTGATAGAAAATTAGCCTTCAGTCTTCACCCCACTCCCATGATATTCATCAGTAGGCAAGAATGAACTAGTAAATTAAAAAAAAAAAACAAAAACCCAAAATCAAACTCCCCCCTGCTCGTGCTCTCTCTCTTAAATAAATAAATAAAATCTTAAAACACAACAACAACAAAAACTAATGCCATGTTTTCTGCTTCCCCCACAGCATTTTCTCCCTTACGTTCAGTAACTATAAATTTATCTCTGCAATTATATCCCAGTAGGAATGCTGCTTAAGAGAAATACTTAGAAGCAGTCTGAATCTCCACCCTTCTACTTCCCAGTTAACTGAATGCATCCTCAAAGGGGCAACAGGGTTTAATAAAAAGGACACTTACCAAGAGATGGTCAGGTTTAAGGAAAGAGTAGAAGGCTAGGCACACCGCTGGCTCTGGCTATGGAAGAAGACCTGCCTTGCAGGAGTGGTGGCCTAGGGAGAGGAAGGCAGCACTTACCAAAACTGTATCCAGGCAGGTGGAAGAGTACATATCGGTCACTCTTACCTTGTACTGTCTGATCTAATAAACTTCACTGAAAGCCAGGGGGCAAGGGAGCCTGGGTAATGTAGTTCCCAGGGATTGGCTTCCCCTGGGAAAGGGTGCGACAGAAGTGAGTAGAAGGAGGAAGAGAGGGGGAAAAAAGAGTATTCAACACAACTAAATATTGTGAGTGTGGTTCTTCCGTGAAGGAGTGACTTGAACACTTTCAGCCCTGTGCTTTCTAATAAAAATCTTGTCAAAAGTGAAATGACTGCAATGGAAGTACTGTATTTAATGTGAGTATTCCTGAGTATTTCTGAGTTTGTTACTTTCTCAGAGTAACTCACTTGGTACTCAAATAGTACCCAACATAATATACATAGTAAGTCATGGCTAGGTAGAATAACAAGAAACTGGGAAAACACTGGAACCAAAGGTCAGGAACAGACTCAGGATCAGCTGCTTTCACCACCAGGGAATTAAAATTTGTAAGGAAGAATTGGAGTCACCTACAGATGCATATCTAATTTGATTTTTATTTTCACATTAATTCATTATCCTGTTATTCTATGTTCTTCCACAGAGCTTATGATGCTAATTGTAGGGGAAAGTAAATAATAACTGTTTGTAGGCAGCTTTTTATATATTATCTCATTCAATCTTACAATAATCCTGAGAGGTATATTCTATTTTCCCATTTTTCATAGGAGAGAAGGTTCAGAAAGATTTTATAATTTATCCAAGATCACATCACAAGTAAAATTTCTCATTTTAACTCAGTGCTCCTCAGTATGAAGCCCACACGTTTTTGTTTCTCATACCCACATTGAAAAGAGAGCAGGGAGAGAGAGAGAGAGAGAGAGAGAGAGAGAACTTCCTTTATTGTAGCAGTTTTAAGTATACATTTGGTCCTCAAAATAAGCTTAAAGAATTGACCAAGTATACCCATCACTGCCTTCCTTATGCCATTTAAATTGTATCTTTAGTCCAAACCGATGTTTTATCTGACATAAGCATAGACACTGCTGCTCTCTATTTGTTACCATTTGTGTGGAATATCTTTGTTCATTCATTCACTTTTGGCCTATGTGTTTCCTTAAATCTAGAGTGAGTCTCATGTAGACAACATATGTTTTTTTTTTTTTTAATCAATTCACTCTATATCTTTTGATTGGACAATTTAATGTATTAACATAGTAAGTAATTACTGATAGGTAAGGACTTACTATTGCCATCTTATTAACTGTTTTCTGGCCGTTTTATAGTTCCTTTGTTTCTTTCTCCCACTTTTGCTGTTTTCCTTTGTGATTTGATGATTATTATAGTAACATCTTCTGATTCCTTTCTCTTTCTCATTTTGTTTATACTTACTACAGGCTTTTTCTTTTTACCATGAGGCCAACAGAAACATCTTATAGTTGTATCAGTCAATTTTGTGCTTATAAGAACTTAACTTGGACCACATACAAGAACTCTATCCTTTAACTTCTTCACATTTTTGTTATTGGTGTTACAATTTGCATTATTTCTTATGTGTATCTGTTGACAAATTATTATACCTATAGTTATGTTTAGTATTTTTTAAAAGATTTATTTATTTTAGAGAAACAGAGGGAGAGAGAGTACGTGAGGAGAGCGAGGGTCAGAGGGAGAGCAGACATCCCCTAGAGCATGGAGCCTGACTTGGAGCTTGACCCCACTAGCCATGAAATCATGACTTGAGCCCAAACTAAGAGTCGGACACTCAACCAGCTGAGCCACACAGGCGCCCCATAGTGTTTTTATGTTTTAACTTTTATACCAGAGTCAAAATGTACCACCATTTATATTATTGTAGTATGTACCACCATTATATTATAGGGTGCTGAATTTGACCATATTCTTACCTTTAGAGGGAGTTTTATATTTCTTTATGTTTGTTTTCATGTTAGTTATGTTCTTTCATTTCAACTTGAAAAATTCCCTTTAACATTTCTTATAAGGCAGTTCTAGTGGTGATGAACTCCATTACCATCATTTATTTGGGAGAGTTTTTCCTCTCCTTCATTTCTGAAGCGCAGCTTTCTAGTTATAATATCCTTGGTTGACAGTTATTTTTCTTTCAACACTTTAAATATATCACCCTACTGACATGGCCTGCAAGGTTTCAGCCGAGAAATCCTCTTATGGTCTTACGGAGGTTCCTGTGTGGGGGGCAAGTTGCCTTCTTAGAGCTGCTTTCAGAATTCTGTTTCTCTTTCCCTTTTAAGAATTTAGTTATAATATGTCTTGAGATCTCTTAATGTTTATATATTTTGTGTTCTTTGAGATTCATGGATCAGAATGTTCATTTTTGTCCCCAAATTTGGGAAGTTTTTCATTATTTCTTTTAAAAAGTTTTCTGCCTTTTCTCTTTCTCTCTGCTATTTCTAGGAATCCCATAATGTGCATATAGAGTCATTCAACAATGTTTCATAAGCCCTGAAAGCTTTCTTCATTGTTTTCATTTTATGTTCCTTTGACTGTCGAAATTCAAATGATGTGTGTTCAAGCTGATCCTTGCCCTGATTGAGTTTTACTGTTGAAGCTATCTATTGAAATTCAGTTCAGTCATTATGTTCTTCAGCTCCAGAATTTCTTTATGATTTGGGGGGGGGGGCTTGTTTTCTATCTCTTTGTTCAACTTCTTTTTTCGTTCATGTATCATAGTCCTGATTTTGTTTAGTTGTCTATGTTCTCTTATAGTTCACTAAACTTCTTTAAGATAATTATTTTGAGGGGCACCTGGGTGGCTCAGTTGGTTAAGTGTGTGCCTTTGGCTCAGGTCTTGATCTCAGTGCTGGGATCAAGCCCCACATCGGGCTCCCTGCTCAGAGGGGAGTCTGTTTTTCCCTCTTCCTCTCCCACTCCCTCTGCTTATGCACTCTTTCTCTTAGAAAGAAAGAAAGAAAGAAAGAAAGAAAGAAAGAAAGAAAGAAAGAAAGAAGAAAGGAAGGAAGGAAGGAAGGAAGGAAGGAAGGAAGGAAAGAAGGAAGGAAGAAAGAAAGAAAGAAAGAAAGAAAGAAAGAAAGAAAGAAAGAAAGAAAGAAAGAAAGAAAAAGAAAGAAAAAGAAAATCTTTTTTTAAAAAGATAGTTATTTTTAATTCTTTGTCGGGTGGTTGGTATATCTTTATTTCTTTAGGGTCAATTACTAGTGCTTCATTTTGTTCCTTTGGTAGCATGATGTTTCCCTGATTAGTTGTAATCCCTGTGGTTTTACACTGATGTCAGCACATTAGAATGTAGACACTTCTTCCAGTCTCTGCTATCTGAATTTGCCAGCAAAAGCCCCCACCAGTCAGGTCATCTAGAGATTTTGCCTGGGCCTACTGGTAGGGTCACTGGAGAGGCTCACTGCTGATGTCTTCAGGTGTGCTGATGTGAAGTCTAGATCTACCAGGCTCAGGCCTGGACCTTGGGTCCATAGGAGTGGACAGGATTTTATCCTGGGTCTGTGGGGGCTGGCCTGGCACTGGGGTACACTGGGATGATCCTAATGGCTGCAACTGCTGGGGCAGACCTAAAGTCCAGGTCCTCAGAGTTCTTCCTGAAGCCTGGGTCTATGGAGGGTCTGCTTGGTAATGTGGTGGGCCTTGAGCCTGAGTCTGTGGAGTCTGGGGCTAGGGGAGCCCTGGCACCTATGTCCACAGAATGGGTTTGGTCCTGAGTTCACAGAGACTGGCCTGGTGCTGGGGTCCACTGAGATGAGCCAATGTCTGATATTGTTGGTGTAGGCCTGGGACCCATGTCTTCAGGGGTAAACCTGGAGATTGGTTCCACAGGGGAGGGTTGGACCCTGGATCTTCAGGGGCTAGGTAGGTGCTATGGTCCTCTGCAGTGGGCTTGGTGCTTGGGATCATAACAGCGGGTCTGGTGCTTAGGTCCATGGGGACTGGGCTGATGCTGGAGTCAGCAAGAGCAAACCTTGAACATGAGACTGTGGGAATGGGTATTTGTCCCAGATCCATAGGGGAAGGCTGGGTTCCCAGTAATGGGATCCAGCTTGACTCTGTAGCAGGCCAGAACCTGGAGCTGTGTGGGTTAGTCACAGGTGTCACCCTGGAGGCTGTATCTGCAGCCTGGGGCCATAGGAACATGCCTGGTGGTTGGTAACACCAGGGCCAGTCTGGTGCCATGGCAAGACTGAAGCCTAGGGCTATAGGAGACAGCTCAGTGCTTAGGTGGGCTTAGAGCCTGGGTTTGCAGGAACTAGCCTGGAGCGTAGGGCCATAGAAGACAGTTTGACATTGGAGTTTACTGTGCTGGGCTTCATGCTGGGGTCAACAGCAAATTCAGGTGCTCTCCTTACTCCCCTAAGCAAAGAGTATCTTTGTACTGCATTGCATGGTGACAGAGGTAATGTGAAGGATGTGAAACTATCCTTCCTATTCTCTTCAATGTGTCTTTTCTTATTTCTGTGCTCCATCCGGGTGCTCTCTCTCACTGGGACTTCTTTGCTCTTGCAAAGGTATTTTCAAGCATGGATGATTTTTCAAATTGACATTTCACCGAGGAGATGAGCATTGGCAACTTCTATTCTGCCATCTTGCTCAATAATAATATATTTTCAAATAATTTAGTGTATGCCAATTTTGGAGAATATATTCTAGTAATATAATGGTAAAATATTCAAGATCTATACTTTATCTTTGAATGGCAACATAATTCAAGTGATTTACTTAAAATTTTATCAACTGTTATCTGGTGCTTATGAAATTTCTAAGTTTTTTATCTTAAACACATTTTTTAGGTTTTATTTTCCACATTGTTTAATTGATTTTTTTTACTTTAATCAATGTTGCTTATGTAATTAAAATTACAAAGTATATAATTTTAAAAAATAGGATGCTTTAACAGTGATTGCTTTTCATAACATACACTATAGCCATCTTTTGGTACTTAATTTTGTCTTATAATATTATTTGCCTCTAGTTATCCCAAATGTAAGGAACGACATAGTTTTCCAGAAGTAAGACTTCTTTTCTCTCTTGTAGCAACTACCATCTAAGAGTCTTTCATTATCATACATTAAATTGCATTCAATTGAATGCTAAAGTAGCTTTCCCTTTTTTGTTTAATGGAAAAAAAAAAGGAATTACTTTTTTTAAGTGAACTTCTTGCTACTCTTTAGGTCACATGCAATTATGTTTTTAAATAGAAAAATATGATGCAGTTTTATATATTCAAATCTTTTACATTTCCCTCAATTTTAAAATTTTAAGCCCTCCTTTTTAATACGTATGTAGTGTATCAGACATTTTTTTTTTAATTACCATTAAGCTTTCCATTTTAGAGAATAAGACATTAGTTGTCATGGTATTGCACTTGACTTGTTTAAAAATATAGTTCTCCTCGACAACATTCTTTTACTTAAAAAAAATAGCAAGTTGCTACCTGGTTGAATTAACAAAGGAAGCTGTGAGAACTGAAAACTAAAGTATTATAAAAATATGAATAAATTCATTGTTGAATTGAAAGACCATGGTAATGCATAGAATTCCTTTAAACTATAAGAATTCTCATGTGATATGCATAACTGCTGCACAGTAAATAATTAAACATGGTTTTCTTACATGGGCCAATTCTACTCATGGAGAATTTGGTTGAACCTTTAATTTTATTAATGCAAGTTCCAATTTAAGTCTTTATCTTACATGACATAACTCTAGATTGTTCTCATTTTCTTTTGATGAAGGATTTTCTTCATCTGAAGGGACAGATTGCAGAGAATTGTCACAAATGCTTTGCAGGTCTTAGTAAAAGAGTTAGTTTCAGTTTTCAAATTCTTTAATCTGCCATTGACCAATAGCATGTGGTAGATGTTTTGTGAGCCCTGAGTCTAAGTCTCAAGAAACAATGCAGAGTTTCTATATTTGAAAATTTTACCATGGGGATAAGCACAAGCTGGCTTCTCAAAAGACAGGACACCCTGTGAGTAGAGGCCTGAGCCATGCCAGCCTTCCCAGCAGAGGGCCCAGACATGTCATTGAGCCCCATTGATTTTAAGAGGTGCAAAAACAGACCATCCCCGCAGAGACTAGCCCATCTTGTCAACCCACAGAATAATGAATAAATAAATATAAACTTTGAAGCCAATAAGTGTTAGAAGAGATGGTCATACAGCAATAGATATTTAATACACTTGTCTTTCAAGATACCTTATCTTGGTTTTCCTTAAAATTCTGTGACCATTACTTTTTAGTCTCTTTTGTTGATTATTCCTTATTTCTCTCTTTTGGATGGGTTATCTTCTCTATCATTGTGTTTATAATCTCATTTAATCAAATGCTCCTAAATACCAAATACCACCAACACATCGACATGCTGACAACTCTCCCTCTCTCTCTCTCTCTCTCTCTCTCTACTTAGGAGAACTTTCATATAACCAAATGTCTACTTATTTCCACTTATATTTCTAAAAGCCATCTCGATTTCACATGCCCAATACCATACTCCTAGTTTTCCCAGCCTCCGGCCTCCATGAGTTTTGCTCTAAGTGATTGGCAACTCTGTAAGGCCAAAACACTTAGTGCCTTTTTCGACTGCTCTCTTTCACTCACACTCCACATCCAATCCATCAACAAATCCCATTGGCTCCATCATAAAATTATCATCTAGAATCTTGTGTTTCTCATCACTTCCAACCCACCACCCTGGCTCAAGCCACCATCATCTCATCTGCAATAACCCTACAGATGACCTCTTCACCTACTTCCTTGTGACACAACCCTTTTCCTAGTATAATCTGTTCAACAACCAATTCAGGGTCATCCTGTTAAAATCTAAGTCAGATTGTGTCACTGATCTCCTTAAAACCTTCCACTAATTTATGAGGCTTTTCATCAATCCCCTCTCATAATTCTTCAACCTCACCTGCTCTTATTTTTCCTGGCTGTACTCTATCTTCAGGGTACTTCTTCCCTCTTCTAGAAATTACCAGTAACAATTCCAACTTGCTGTTTCTCCTGCTGAAAATATTTTTCCTTACTATGATCATGCAGCACATGTTCACTATCTTCCGGTCTTTGCTTTCATGTTATTGTCTCAGTGATGTTTCTCTGACTACTTTATCTGAAATTGTATTGCATTCTCTATTCAAGACCCTAGTATCAATCTTTTCTTCTTTATTTATTTTCATGTCACTTATGACTTTGTAATCTACTATACTAGATAGATAAATAGATACATAGTTAGAAAGGTTGTTTCAAATATTTTTCTTGTTTCTACAACAGAAATGCTGGTTCAATGAGAACTGAAACTTTTGTCTCTTTTGTTCACCGTTCTACTCCGAATGCTTAGAATAACATAATATTCTAATAACAATATGATATTGGCATATAATTGTTGCCTAGTATTTCTTGTGTAAGTGTACTAATGAAAGTAGCTTGGATTATAAATAGAAATGAACCTGTAAAGAGTGATCACAGTTGTTCAAGGTGATTTTAAAAATTATACGGTCACATTAATGAGTGAATTAAATTAGAATGCTGATGAACTCATTGTCTAAGTACTTCTCATTAAGGTACTTGAAAATTGATTTTTAATTTCATGTGGTGTTTTTGTTTTCACCTTTTGATTTTACTTATTAGCTCTACTTAATATGCTCTATTTTTTTTTTTTAAGATTTTATTTATTTACTTGACAGAGCAAGAGACAGCCAGCGAGAGAGGGTACACAAGCAGGGGGAGTGGAGAAGAAGAAGCAGGCTCCCAGCAGAGGAGGGAGTCCGATGTGGGGCTCAATCCCAGGACCCTGGGATCATGCCCTGACCTGAAGGCAGACGCTTAAGGACCAAGCCACCCAGGCTCCCCTAATATGCTCTATTAACTTAGTCTGTGTATCAAATTTTCTATCCTATATCAAAGACATCATCTATTTGGGCTAAGCCTTATGGGCAGGGCTATTCCAGAAAGATTGAAGAACATCCTATTTTCTGACATTACAAGTTGTAGTTTTAGCCACAAATTAAGTTATTTGGATTTTTGTAGTCTTAGATTCTATTCCCTCTTGCATTGTTAAAAACAAAATCACAATATAATGTTAACAAAGAAAATCTTGGAAGTAGACCAACCATTGTTAAAATCCTGGTGTCAAGAGAAACATTAGTTTGGGTAATTTATTGAATAGCTCTAACACTCAGTTTTCTCGTACATAAAATAGGTATAATGATAGTACTTTCTTTATAAAGTTACCGTGAGGTTTTAATTAAAAGCTAAAGAATATTGATGGTATGAATATTCGTTGTACAAAAATGTGTTTTGTTGTGTTTTTTGATGTTTTTATAATCTATGATGTAAAATGAGAAATAAAAATATTTTGTTGCAACAATTATAAATATCTTATTGGAATATAAATGGTTAAAAACTCATGCAGAAGGAAAGGTCATGCAAATGAGCAATGATTAATTCCAAAAGAAAAGAGATATTAAAGGTTCAGAAAGAGGCCAAAAGGGATATTGAGATCAGGAATGGAACGTATTCACACACTAAGACCAAAAGAGGGAACAAAAGTAAAAAGGGTCTGAATGTCTAACTGAAACTCTTCAGTTTCCTCCACTCTCCTGTGTAAGTAACATCTCTCCTCCTCTAATCTCTTTAACCATTAAAGTTCTGAGAACCTTCAGCACCCATAAACTACATGTGCTATGCAAATATTTGCAGTGGGAATCCGAGTAAATTACGTGATTATACAGCGAAAATCTAGTCTGTTTGGTAGCAGAATCAAGGGACAAGAACGTTCATGATTTATAATAAGAGAGCTTAGATCAAGTAACGCCCTAGGGAAAAACCTTAGTACCATAGCTACAAATTATCTACTAACCAGATTGTTTCCAGTTTGGAAATATTATAAATACTGCTTCTATGAATATTCCCATACAAGTCTTTGTGTGGACATATGTTCATCTCTCTTGATATAAATATTTAGAAGTAGAATTGCTGGGTCATGCTTAAAGTTTAAGAAACTGCTAAGCTGCTTTGCAAAGTGGCCATGCTGTTTACATTTTCACCAGAAATGTATGAGGGTTGCAATTCAATTAAATTTCTTTACCTGATATGGGTCTTTTCAGATTTTTAATTTCCTTTTTCAACACTTTTGGTATTGCTTCTTTCTAGGAATTTGTCCATTTCACCTAAGTTATCAAAATTTTTAGCATACATTTAAAAGATAATATTCCCTATGACTCTTTTTAGTTCATGCAGTTTCTGTCCTGATGTCCTCTGCCATTCTTCATTCTCGGTTTCTGTAACTGTTATGTTAATTCCTAGTCAGTGTAGCTAAAAATTTATCAATTTTAATGATCTTTAAAAAAAATCAATTTTTAGTTTTGCAAATTTTCTTTTTTTTTCTTTTTCTTTTTTTTTTTTTTTAATTTCATTGATTTATGCTCTGATTTGCATTGACCACTATCTGGTATATCCAATTTCTAAGTCCATTTTGAGTCAGGTTAAATTTACTGTCTTTTATTCTTAGTACTGTTAGAGTTTTCTATTTCTTTGCATATCTGATATAAGATAGATGGATATGATAGATAGACAATAGATAGATAGACATATATTTTATACTTGTGAAAGCTAGACATTTAGATAATATTTTAACAACTCTGGATCATGTGTTCGTTTTCCCCTTTCCATGTATAGCCATTAGTGTCTTTTATCAATTTTTTATTCTTATTTTTATTGCTTAGTCTGGAACCACAGTGGTCAACTCTTCGCATAGTTTGGTTACCAGTGACTGCTTTGGGCAGAGGTTGTGCTTAGACCCTTCAAGACCACAAACAAACCTTCCATCTGCTGATTGAATGATGTGGAGGCTGTGGAAGAGGCAGTGTTGCATGTCCTGAGGTCTCTTGAATTTCACGTTTTCAGGACTCCCTTGGAACTCCCCTGAGCAAATGCAGTTTGGCAGCCAGGCTGAGTTGTGTGAAGAACTTATCAACCCTTCTATGGTTTCCTTATTTCTTTTTCTTTTTTTATAATAATATTTTTTTATTATATTATGTTAGTCACCATACAGTACATTCCTGGTTTTTGATGTAAAGTTCCACGATTCATTAGTTGTGTATAACACCCAGTGCACCATGCAATACGTGCCCTCCCCACCACCCATCACCAGCCTATCCCATTCCCCCACCCTCCTCCCCTCTGAAGCCCTCAGTTTGTTTCTCAGAGTCCATAGTCTCTCATGCTTCATTCCCCCTTCTGTTTACCCCCCCTTTCTTTATCCCTTTCTTCTCCTATCTTCCTAGTTCCTTATTTCTAAATCTCCCAGTTAAGTTTCTGGCTGGTCAATTTCTTACCTTAAACCAGACCACAAACTTCATTTTTCCTGAATGTTCCCAACAAAATTTGTCAATTTTATTTAGCAAAGCCATGGGTTTTCACATCTCTGGCTCTGGAGTTAATTTTCCATCTCTGGCACCAAAGCTGCTATATCTTCAGCCAGCCCCAATCTGGTAAAACTGCAATTTACACCTGAAAGCTGCAGGGAGAGTGTGGGTGGGGTGATGGGGGATAGCCGCCAATAGGAAGAAAAGACACTCTAGTTTCCCTCAATTTTTCAAAGGTAAGTGCTTCTCTATTGGTTTTCTAATTTTGGCCAACATCCAACATCCTGAGATGTTGGGTTTTTTGGACAAACTTTGACAAACAAAATACTTGTTTTCTGCAAATTACCCAAATTGGCAACATCTTCAGGTTGCTCTTACCTGAAGTGCCTCTTATGGCTTTATTGTGAATAACTCAAATATGATACATTTTCAAGAATCATCTCTAAATTCTGTGCTAGAGGTATTGAGATTTATACAGTAAATGAAGATATGGATAATATCAAAGATTCTCAGGTATGTAGATAACTAGAAAAATACGGACACAAAAAAATGTTTTTAAGCTGCTAGGCTGCTGTGATGTCACTGAACTTAATTAAAGAAGTGAAAAGCAGGAGTTATAAAAGTAAGAATAACTTTTCTAATGATTTGGATTAGGCATATGTCTCTGTGGAACACATATCTTCAGTTTAACAAGTGGTAACTAAAATTAGTGTTTCAAAATTTGAAGCATTGGAGTAGATGAAGGAAGTACAAGCAAATTGTACAGATTGTCAAATTTCTACTGCATTACGTTCTCCTTAGTTGACTATGCCTCTGGCTCTTCCTTCCAACTACAAAATATGGAATAGAAAAAGCAAAGACTAAAAATTACCCAGCTGCTGATGTGAACCAGTAATGAATCTTAAGAATGTAAGTGAATGTGTCTGCAGGACTTAGGCTCCTTCAGCCATTCCCTCCTACTCTCTACTTTTGATCTTTCAGTGCCCACCAACAGAGAGAAATCTGTTGGCAGAATCCCAGGTTGACCCTCCAGCTTTTCCACTGCTCTTCAGTCATGTCCTAGAGTCTCTGTCTTGAGCAGACATTAAAGGTTCTGACTTTGGTTCAGGTCATGATCTCAGGGTCCTGGGATGGAGGCCCACATTGGGCTCCCCACTTAGTGAGGAGTCTGCTGTTCCTCTCTTCCTCCCTCCCCCTCTCCCCCTGCTCCTGCCCTCTCTGCCTCGCTCTTGAATAAATAAAATCTTTTATAAAAGGGGGGGCACCAACTATTCTCAGGGAGCCCAGTGAAATGGAGAAAGTAGCTCCCACAACTGCTGTTGCCTCTTTGCCCCTGAGCTGACTCTGTTCAGATGTTTACCCATAAGACATGGGTGTCATCTGTTTTGGCTCATCTTAAGTAATTTATAATGTCATGTTTGACGAGTGATATTTCTGGGACTTTAATAAAGTGGATAAATTCAGTGAAAAATCAGCGAGCAGTAAAGTGTACTTTTCTTCCCTCTGAGGTTGCCAAGGAATGGTCTTCTGTGGTGTAAGAAACGACCTTTCAATGTTTACATTTCCCATTGATGCTTCTCATCATATTAATGACTGATTTGAAAACTAACTTTTTTTTCTTGTTTATTGGTTTTGTTTTTCTCGTAAGGAAAAAAAGAATGAATTAGGTTTCACTTTCCCCGAGTGAGAAAAGTTTGATCTCCCTGCCTTCTTCTTTTTAATATCTCCCTATGATGGTGTTGGATATTAAAATTCCTCTCAGAAAGTAATTTTCATGCCCTCGTTTACTCAACCTTTAAAGCTAACCCTTACATTTCTCTCCTTAAATTCTAGACAACTAAACACCTTGGGCCTGTGTAATTCAAGAACATGGTGAGGTCTTCTGGTAACTTATAGTTTGCTCATATCATCTGAAGTCACTTAATACACTGCTTCTTCCTCATAATGAGAAGAAATACTTCTTTTCAAATTGCCAAAGTTTCAGAGTAAAACAAAAGCAGAGACCATATTGATTAAAATATAATTATAAACTTTTTCTTTTCTTTTCATTTAAATGTAGGAAAATTGAGCCACAAAGAGCGAGCTATTCATGCATTTGATGGAAGTTATAATTCGAGTGTAAGTTATGTAGTCAGTCATGCACACGGTTCGACATACTTCCTACTTTATCATCATGGGGAAAATCATCTTTGTCCTTGGACTTCACAGTAATAATGGCGTTGATTCACATTGCAGGATAAATTTCAGTTCCAAAGAAGTAAAGTGCAATAATTACAATACACATATAGACTTTTTAGTCTGAGCCAAGAAGTACTGAGAATAAGAAATCATATCATCTATCACTTTCTGATATGAAAGATTTTTTTTTCTCTCTTTGGCCATTGCTTGTTTACAGTTAGTATCAGCAGGTGAGGAGGCAGAAGCCACTCACCGCCTGCTCTGCTTCCAATTGATTTATACAATTCTCAGCAAAGCAGACAATATATATGATGGATGGGCTGTTTAATTAGACTGTTGTAAAAGCTGTAATTACATCTACTAAGTGCACTTTTATGTCTGCATACATAAGCAATTTCAGGAAATGTCAATTCTACTCCACAAGGCGTTGTCTGGGCTTCTGAAATTGGTTTTGGGGTATATATGTGTGTCTTCTGGGTTTTTACTTTGTAATCAATAATGACTCTTAAATAAAATAATCTATTCAGAAATAGCCTTAGAAAATACAGAAGACAAGGAAAATATTAAAAATAAAGAGAGCTTTAATATGAACTATGGCTTTTTGGATACAAACATTATGGGTCCCACAATTTGAATTAAGCCACTTAAAAACATCCATTTTGAACATTTAAAAAAACAAAACAAAACAAAACAAAAAAAGATCTTATATCCCAATCTGTTGAACAGTTTATATACATATTAGCAGTAAAGTCTGAAGAACTAATGATGTTCACTATATTCAATTTAGACTAACATTTGTGTCATGTTCTTACCTTCTTTGTGATCCATTAGTGAAATGGCTTTGCCTTATTGCATAGAATAAAAGTGATTTATTTTAAGGTTGCTATTAGTCGTTGGACTCATGCTGTATCTTCAGCTGTTAGAGAGCTATTGTAGCCAATAGAAATGCATTCTATGTCTGAGGCTGATGAAAAACATTTGCCATAAGGCAAAATAAAATTGACTTGAGCAATTCAGAGATTCTATGCAAATGAGCTGCTGTTCTTTTATTGTTCTTGTTTCAAATTTTCTTTTGCATTGCAATCTATCCATAACACAGGTAGACAAACTATAGATGCAGTGTTATCAAACTCCCATTAAATTATTTCCAGAAAATTACAATTTTTACCACTTAAACAGAAGCTATTTATAAATAAAAATATTGTTACCTAATAGGCCTAGATGATCATACCTATTTGAAACAAAACAAAGTAATTTAAAACTTAGACAAACATACATCTGGAGACCTACTTTATATTACTAATTTTACTGTTTATACTCTCTTTTAATATTGGCCTCTGGCCCCATCCTCAAATCTCCCTCATCAAATATTGCACCCTCTGTTTTAAACCATGCCAGGGTTACCAGTAGGGTTCTTGAAACCTCTTACCAACAGACTTTGAAACCAATATTTTTGGCCATTTTTATATGATTAAGGACAAAGCTATGAACTGACTTACTCTGGTATGCATTGATATGAGTAACTGTTGAAGCTGTAAAAATGATAGCAGCCCCCTCTCTCCAAACTAATTGTATTTTACTATACTCATTTAAGTTTCTTCACTTTAAATATTATTACAAGGAGAATAGCTTGGTTGTAGAACATAGAAAGAAGATGAACTTAACATACTTCATTCTTACACAGTTGACCCTTGAACAATACAGGTTTGAACTGTGCTGGTCATCTTAGACATGGAATTTTTACAGTACAGTACTATGAATGTATTTTCTCTTTTTTATGATTTTCTTCATGCCGTTTTTTTTCCTCTAGCTAACTTTATTGTAAGAATACAGCATATAATACATATAACATACAAAATATGTGTTAATTGACTATGCTATTGGTAATGATCCCAGTCAACAGAAGGCTACTAGTTGTTAAATTTTTAGGGAACTCTGATTTTCAACTGTATGGGGTCAGCATCCCTAACTCCTATTTTGGTGAAGGGTCAACTGTATATCTTAGGACTCTGTCACTGTCATTCTTCATAGGTACTAATGTCCAATTTGAGAAATGATGAACAATACAGATAAAAATTTTTCTATATATAACCAATAGGTATCAATTTTTCTTCCATATTCTATTTTGATTTGGTGACATTGCCTTAGGCACAGAAGCTTGAGTTTGAAATACCTTTATAAAAATTAAGAGCACATCAGCCAAATGTGTTGTTAAAATGCAGTGCCCCTTGAAAATTAGAAAATATCTCATTGCTTTAGACGCTTTTTGTTTATGTGATTTCCCAAGTCCTTTCTTAAGAATCAAATAGTCATGACAAAGGTGATTTTAGAAGGCTATTTGACAAAATAAAAATTTTCAATCATAATTTATAATGAAACATTTATAAGTCTGCTTATTTACTTTTAGTTCATAATCTAATGATCAATCTAGTTTGGAGAGCAGTATGGCTTACTGGTTCAGAAGGTGGGTTTTGAAGCCAAATTTTCTTGGTTCAGATTTTTATTATAAGACTCATTAGCTGTGTGACCTTGAGCAATGTGAGCTTTCTAAGATTCGGTTGCAAATTAAGAAATAAAGATGAAAAGATTGATTTCATAGTGTTCATGTATTAGTCACAGTGTTTTATAAAATGGTACCTATTATTAACTGCAGAGTAGAACTGTTATTATAAGACATGTTATTCTCAGAATTACATTTGTATCTTTGCCCCTCAGTAATTTCTTTCTTTAAGAGGTTCATACTAGTTTAGATGATATTTCCAGCATTTGTTAAGCACCTACTTTCAGCCAGACACACTGTTTTACATGGTAAGGAGGAAGCACTAAAGAAAACAGGAAAAAAAATTTTGTCTTTTCAAGGAACTAATGACTACAATGAATCATGGGCTATTTGAGACCTGAGGATAAGAGTAGAGGAGCTATTTTGCTCAAGCTCTAGCAAGAACCAAATTGTTCAGCAGAGAGCTTGCCACATGGTAAGCGTTCATTAAAGATTAGCTCATACTATTTACTATGTGTCCCTTTTGAAGATAGCATTATGACTGTTCTCTTATTTAAAGATGACATTTCTGTAATTATTAAATTTAATTTCCATCATTCCTATAACCTAGCTACACCAAAGTCAGACTTATTTTTTTCTTCCTCCTTAGTCTGATATCCAAAGGAATAACGTAAATGTGATCTTTCCCCTCCCATGGTTTGCCTGCATTTCTTTTTAATCTGCATTTCCCCTGGAACTAATCTTTAACAAGGTGAGCCTCCACAGAGTTCTTTGTCAGAGATGAATGTTTTTGTAGAAAGAATGATAGGTATCTAGATATAGCCTAGAGTATTTACACTTTACTTGCATTCCACTATTAAAACTAACATTTTTTATATTCTTTGTTCTCATTCAAGCTCTGTAGTTAAGCCAAAGTAGAAGGCAGAAATAAAATATTCCAGAAATGTCTTGTAATCTCTCACAGTCTTCATATACCCAACCAAGATACACTGTGAGGTTTATTATAATTTTAAGCATTTAAAATATGACTGTGGCTTGTATCCTGAAGGAAAAACAACAAAACTCTCTCTTTTTTAACTAATAACCCTCAGTTTGTAAGAAGATGATACATTAAGTATTAGTTTTGACTTTATGAGCATGTGTGAGAACAGGGGGGAAACATGCTGGAGGGCATTTCCAACAGGCTTAAATGAGTGTGGTCTTCAGAGACTTCTCAGAAACCCAGTTTACCTTTCTTCCATGTTCCCTCTGTTTAAAAACAGACCTCATTACATAAAAAGCATTATTGAAAAAAGTCAAAGACATTATTTCCCAAAGTTGCAAGAGGTTCTAACCAATCATGAGAAATACATTGATTAGCAGATGTCAGTAATCATTAGAGATTGAGCTCTTACAATATTCAGTTCAAAGTACCAAGAAAGAATAGAGAAGTGTCCACATTTATTGAGCCCTTATGATGTACTAGAAACTTTGTAGTTGGTTTGCCAATTTTTTCCATTATTAATGGAGGTATGATTAATTTTTGCTCAGCATTGAGTGAGTCATCTAAGGGATCAACCTTTTTCCTTTTCTCACATTTAGTATACAAAAATATGGAATAAACAGCGTAAAAACAGTTATGCTTTCATGGAGTTGAGAATCCAGTGGGAATTCTTAATCTATGTTTAGTGATGTAGCTTCAAGATTGGTCAATGTTTTCATTAAAAGGTTGATAGCTTTGCACTGGGTGTTATACACAACTGATAAATTATTGAACACTACATATGAAACTAATGATGTACTCTATGTTGGCTAATTGAATTTAAATTTAAAAAAAAAGTTTGATAGCTTTGTCCATGTGTTCTAACTCTAAGACTCACCCAGCTACAAACTCCTTTGTGGCTGCCACCATGTGAAGTAATGTTTACAGAGACTTGCAGAGCAGAAAGTAAATATCAGATCCTTTAAAGGCAATCTGTAACTCAACTTTTCACCATTACTACCTATACGATCATTCTGAACTTCAGAATGATTCATCTGTGCTCTCAGAATAAAAATAATATCACAATAAATTAAAAATCTGAATCTTAAATAAAATTCCCCAAATTATTTGGAACTAGTTGGGTCTTTCTTTTTGAGAAGAATGATTTTGACATAACCCAAACTTTGGTCAATCTTGCATTTCTATGTTCCTATAGCAGAAAAGTTTGAAGTTTTCTTTTTTTTTTAAACTATTCTCCAAGAAACTAAATGACGTGGAGTTTTTATTCATTAGGTTCAGGCATTATGATGAAATAGAATTAAAAAAAATAAAACCTTGGTTTTCTGAGATAATCTGGCAAATGATTCATCTCATCAGAAACTGAAAGACTTGAATTTATTGCTGCTGGGATATTAATATACCTTATAAGCACAGAAGAGTTTATCGGTGGACATATATATTATCTAGCATAATCTTATATCAACCAGAGAGACAAGTAGTTTAGTAGCTCTGACAGGAAAACTCTTTGCCTCTTGATGATTATGAATCTCTGTAACATTCTGAACACTTTATTTTAATGAATTTTTTTTGTTCCCCCTTGCCCTACTTCCCTGTTGATTGACAATGACCTACAGCTCACAAAGCCGAAGCTCTGATAGAATGATGAAGGGCTGCTCTCTTTCCTTTTCCAACACAGTGTCTTTTCATCTCTTTCGCTATTCTCTGCTCATTGTTCATCTTTGGCATCATTAGTCACCGTGCAGTGGGGTTTACAAATACGGGTGTGACAGAGGAAAAAAAATTGTCAATCCAATAATATCGAGTCTACTAAATACCTGCCAGGCTGCTGCTTGAAACTCCTTCTTTAAGCTTCAGTGAGAGCCAGATCGGGACTTAGATAAGTTTTCCTTAAAAAGCAAATAGATTTTTTTTTTTTCCTCCTCTCTTTGATGACTTACCCTGAGTGAGATGGTCTATTCAAGGCCTTGATCTTCTTTTGTTGGACAGAGGATGATCAAATTCTGAGAAGCAATAAACAGAGAGCCAGTGACACCTGGGTTTCTCTTTGTTAAAGCAAGCCTGCAGAGGGCCCACAGAGAAAACTCGTATAAATACTTGGCTTTTAGAAAAATAGAGTCTAATAGTGATTACTAGATTTGAAATGAAAATAGAGTAAATTCATTGTGGAGTAAATATTTCTAAGAACTTGCAGGTTTTGATCCATAGAGTTGAATGAAATCATTGTAACAATAATAAATTTTCACTGTTTTATAAATGTCTTTCATTTCTGTGATTAATCTATTTCTATCATAAAAGTAAATTCAAGTTTGATTGAAATTACCTTTAACTTGGTATTCATTCAGTATTATATATTTTATATGTTTTTATCTAGAGATTTTTACTGAAAAATTAGGCAATATAATATAATTTTAAAAATAGGAACAATGCCACACATTTTCCAGAATTGTACAAAGCAAGTAAAATAATATATGAATGTGATCTTACTTAGGGTCTGGAACATTATGGGTCCTCAATAAAAAGTAACAATTTTTATTATGATTTTATTATTATTCCTGTTACTAAAAATCCTAAAACATTATAAATTTATTAAAGTGTAAACAAAATTGTAAATACAGTACATGCGAAAAGTAAATACACAGTGAAGCTATTGTGTTATATGTCAATTACAAACAATAGAAAAATAAATGTGCATATACAAGCTGTTTTTATAAAAATTTACACTTAATACGGTTCAGTCAGCAGAGGTGGAATAAATCAGTTATTTCTCGGTTAATTAATAATGTCTGATTGGTATTGTTCTTAGATATAGAACTGGAAGAATTTAGGAGGTAAGAAGGGTCCGGCTGCCCCAGTTTTGAGGGCAATCTGAGTAAAATCTGTGTACAATAGGAAGAAAAATTTATTTTTATACAGGAAAAATCTATATTAGAGAATTATATTTCTCTCTGATAAATTTATAAAATAAATCATTGCAGATATTATTTGTGAACAAGTATAGAGGAAAGCATATCCATGATGAATTAAGTAAAAAAAAAGTTTTAATGTTCATAAATTTACGACTTTATTCACTCACACAGCAAAGGTTATTGAGTGATCACAATAGGCACTGGGAGTTAGAAAGAAGATACAAAGATAATAAAGTAAAGTAGTGCATTTTATGACTCCTATTCTGCTTTGGTTATTAATAGTCTTGAAGAGCATGGTTCAAAATATGGCAGGGGCATTGAGCTTTCACATGAGCCCTAATAGCACAGCAATACAGTAAACAAGGAAGTAAGGTTATTATAAAACACTCATGCAACAAAAGTTATGTAACTGGAACTGGATGAGACCATCAGACTTGGGACAGTCCTCTACCAGGAAGGAGCTCAGGAGCCTCAACCACTTGTTTTATCTCTACCTATGGTTTTTCACGGATCAGTTGCTTTGCTTATTAGTGTAAATGAATCAGGAGACATAATCTCCAATCACTAGAGCTAGTCAAGTTTCCATGGCCATCATGCATTCCGATTTTAGCAATGTTTTTGATAAAGTTTAACCATATCTTTACTTATAACAAAATAGAGGGAGAAAATTTCCTATATAATTATATAATGTATCTGTAGCTTAGTGAGCAACTCTCTCCAAGGGAATTGAATAATGTTTATTATCAAATTGGGCAGAGATTTCTAGAAGCAGACTGCAGATTCCATTGTCAGATTTAGATCACTTTGTGCTATCAACAGCTCAGTTAAGTCACACAGGGGATAAGTACTAACTTTGAAAATGACATAAAGAGACCCTGAAATAAGGGATGGCAAAATTTTGGAACAAAACAACCTTCTGAAATGCTGGGTTAACATAACTATAAAGCATTGGACTTAATTTAAATACACTTCATAAGATCTGGATTGAGGTCTAATCATGTATAACAGTTTTCAGTGTGATAAAGCCATAGGGTTAGCCATCCCACACTGTTCTGAAGTGATCTGGCCTCATGTGAAATAACATATGGTGTTCTGGATATAACATTTTTGGAAATTTTTAGAATGTTCTTCCACTTAAATGTATACAGGGAGGTTTTCTAAGTGTTAGAAAATCTGAAAATCACACCATAGAAGCAACAATATATGGAAAAATCTAAAATTTAGCCTAAAAAATAGAACCTTAGTGAGGAAATCATGGTTTTATTCAAATTTTAAGCCTGCCATGTTAAAAGTGATAGTTATAGTGTGTGAAGTTTCAAAGAACAATATTAGAACCAGTGCTTAATTATTATGAGGATTTGGGTTCAACATAAATAAAAACATTTTAAATTTAAAGGTATGGGAGATTTTGCTACTGATAAGGCTAGGAGGTTCCATTGGTTCAATTTTCTGGCAGACAACAGTAAATTCTAGATGAAATATAAAATCAATTATCTGAAGGCATTGAAGACTGAACAAAAGCAGAGTGAACAAATGAAGTCTGAATCTGTAAAGGTTGACTCTTGAAAGAAGAGAGCAGCTGTTAGTGTGGGGGGGACTCTGGACAGCTCAATCATGGCTCCAGTTAGATGGGAAATCTGTAATCCTACTTGCTTGAAGAACTAGGGACAGGTTAATTTTCTACTGCTCCCATGACAAATTATCAAAAGTTTAGTGGATTAAAACAGTGTAAATTTATGCACGGAATGAATTACTCTTATTTGTAGATGAAGATACTGAGGGTGAGGGAAGCTGAGCAGCACTTACGAGTCACAGACTTTGTGAATGGAGGACTCCATGGCCAAACAACAGTGTATTTGATTCTTCATGCTGCTGTCACACTGGGAGACTCACATGGTGAACTTCAATTTCCACATTGAGAATCTAATGATAATAAGAGCAACTGAAATATTTTAGCTTAACAAGAAGAAAATAGAGTTGCACATTAGACCACGGCTTTGCTGTTGATGTTGTTTGAGATTATATAT
Organism: Ursus americanus; assembly: GCF_024610735.1. Lineage (NCBI taxonomy): Eukaryota > Metazoa > Chordata > Mammalia > Carnivora > Ursidae > Ursus > Ursus americanus. Next base: position 53,017,055 of record NC_142139.1, on the reverse strand, counting down.
ATATATATATATATACACACACACGCATATATTGACTTCAGAAAAAAATTTGGTTCTCCTCAGAAATCATGCATTTTCTCTTCTTAAAGTTTTCTTCTTCTTAAAATATTTTACTTATTTTATGGTAGTCCATAATATGTCTGTCATATCTTCAAAAATTCATTTTGATTTTATCGGACAATGTATTTCTCTTTAAGTGAGAGCTTGTAAAGCTTAGGTTCACAGATAGTAGAATGGAAAACAAAGTGTCACAGCTATTGAAGAAGAAGAAGAAGAAGAAGAAGAAGAAGAAGAAGAAGAAGAAGAAGAAGAAGAAGAAGAAGGGAAGAGGAAGAAGAAGAAAGGAAGAAGAAGGAGAAGGAGAAGAAGAAGGAGAAGAAGGGGGGAGGAAGAGTAGGAGGAGGAAGGGGAGGAGGAGGGGGAGGAGGAGGAGAAGCAGCAGCTCATGGAAGACCAGTTAATTTCATTTTGCCATTTAGATTGCCTAGCAATAATTTGAGATTGAAATTAAAAGAAAAGGCAAAAAAAAGAAAGAATTAAAAATCAAACTATTTTATCTAAGGGGGAAAAATCTGAGTCTAACAAGTCAATTTTTTTAGGTACAAATACAAATCCATCATTGAGAGGCAAATGGACATATATTATCCTTTATCCAAGAAAGAACAAATGAAAATGTGGTGCTCTCCCAGTAGAACCATTTTAATTAGACATAAGAACAGCTCACTATGTAAAAAAACTTTTAAAGTGTTCCATAGATTAAGCGTTGCATAATTGCAATGTTTTAAGAATTTGGGTAGCAGAATAGAACAAGTTTATTACTACAATAAATTTATGATCTTCAGTATCAGGTATCTATGCTTTCCTACAATCTATCCCAACTTCCCAGGTTAGTTCACTTTTCTAGGGGTTATTTCAAGTATCATTCACTTTTTAAAAACACCAGCTCTTCACTTCACAGTAAATGACCTCCCATCCTAGCTTCATAGATAATATCAGATAGCATCTCTCTGACTTTTCAATCATGAAATTGGTTAAAAAAAATTTCATAGACAAATTTATCTGAAGCACTTATCAAATGTTATTAACTTGCAGCACGGAAAACAGAATTGCAACCAAAATTTTGCCATTTCAAGAGAGTATGAAAAAAAAAGATGCCATTTCTAAGAGGGTATGAAATATTTCACTTTTATAAATAAGCAACTAGTTTTTTTTCCTTTTAAGTAAGAAATTTTTACTTATATTTCACATTTTACAAGTGCATGTATGTGTATGCATATCACATATATTATATATCCATAGAAGTTCTTTTTTTTTTTTTTTAAAGATTTTATTTATTTATTTGACAGAGATAGAGACAGCCAGCGAGAGAGGGAACACAAGCAGGGGGAGTGGGAGAGGAAGAAGCAGGCTCATAGCAGAGGAGCCTGACGTGGGGCTCGATCCCGTAACGCCGGGATCACGCCCTGAGCCGGAGGCAGACGCTTAACCGCTGTGCCACCCAGGCGCCCCTTATTATAATAATATTTTTTATTATATTATGTTATTCACCATACAGTACATCCTGGTTTTTGATGTAAAGTTCGATGATTCATTAGTTGCGTATAACACCCAGTGCACCATGCAATACGTGCCCTCCTTACTACCCATCCATAGAAGTTCTTACAAATAGTGTCTGTGGCAAGATGATACAGAATGATATCTATATCTTCTACCAGAGAAAAAACAGCACATAGAAAAGCTAATGTTAAGGACTGTTTTGTATATGAAGTTAGGATTCCAGTTTGATATCCCAGACCAGCATTAGTAGAGGATGGAGTCAGCTAATGGGAAAGCAGGAAATGAGAGCAGACAGAAATCGGAGGCAGAACACCAAGCAGTAAGTTCTCATTTTAAACAAGCTGCCCTTAAAGATTTGTTTTAGGCTGAAAAGATGCAGGATACAGTCTATTTGTTATGTGTACTGCAAAACTTTCCTTTGGCAAACCTGTAAATTCGCCTTGCTCAAAGATTCCTTTTCTTTGTAATTAACAACAATGGAAGTCAGTTTCCCTCTTCCCTTTAAAGACATATCCTTCCCTTAGCCTATCATCCCTGAACTCTCATGAATCTGCAGTGGCTTCACGTACTGAATCATAATAATATTTACACATACTCAGCTCTCTTTTGAATCAAACAACACCCACCCAAGGCTCTGTGGTCCCTCCGACTCCTGGCTGGCTTCTGTCCTTGAATTTGCAGCAGATTGTTGAAGGTGCTCTCTCTGCCCCTACAACTCACCGTAAGTACGTTTTCCTATGTCATTACTGTTGTCTCTTTGCTAAGTTCAATATACATATATATCTACACAGATACAGATATATAGATTTGGTGTATGTATATAATTCCCACCTTTTTATTACTTGAAGTTATTAATATTAATAATATTCAATAATGTCGACTTATTACTAGTAATCCCTCACCAAAACCAGAGTAATTCCTCAACCTCTCTCTAAGTGATATGGGTTGAAAAATTTGTATCCGCTGCCACCACTCTCCTCTCACCCAAGAGCTTCATCTCCCTCCCTCCCTCTCATGACGGTTTTCCCCCTTTATATAAAATAAAGCCTTTCTTTTCTGACACAACAAGAGAGATTGGCTCCAGGTGCTCCCTTGCTATCCCACCTGGAAGGTACTGTCCTTCCAGTCCTAGTTCTAGATGGAAAGCCCTGAGAAAGTATTCTAATTTGATAGCCTCTTGGCTCAGGTCATGATCTCAGGGTCCTGGGATTGAGTCCCGCATCAGGCTCCCTGCTCAGTGGGGAGTCTACTTCTCCCTCTCCCTCTGCCCCTCTCCTTTGCTTGTGCTCTCTCTCTCATATAAATAAATAAAATCTTTAAAAAAAACCCATAAGATAGAAATCATTTCCTGATTCCCAGACGTATAAAGGGCACTGCTTGTAGGAAGCAACAGGCCCCACTGCAACACCTGGCATGATTTCTGCCTCCACATTTTGATCTCTCATGCTCGCTCCAATTTCTCTTTATATCCTCTAGAATTTTTTCCTGAGACCAAAGGTGTAATTAAGTTTGTCATCTATTTTCTCTGAAGACAACCTCTCCTAAACATAATCTTAATGCTCTTTCCCTTATATTTGTATTTGCAAGTTTTGTTATCTGCATATATTCCATTAAATTAAGACTTTTGACGATGAGGGAATGAGACATCCCTATTTTGTTCATTGTGGTCAACAATGACTATGGTATAGTGTTTAGCATATAGTAATTGCTCAGTATTTGTTTAGTAAAGAAAAGGGAAAATTAATGGATAATCTCTAAGTTTGTTATGGCTTTTCAAAATTAATCTATATACTGTTTATGCTCAGTTCTGGTTCCTTTACTTTTAGAGCTCCCTAACTTACTTAGATGACCTCATGCAAATTGTGGCCTTGTCACCTGTACAGACTTACAAGTTTATATTTCTAAACTTTTTGAATATTTGAATTTCAACTCTAATTAATTTTTAGGTGTGCCTTAAACACATCACAGCTATCTGAATTCTTGATATTTCCACCCCATACTTCTTCCATGCTGACCTTAAGCTGGTTGTTTTCTGGGGTTTTGCATTACAGGTGATAACATCACCAACGATGCATTTAAATAAGCCATAAATCTTGGAGTCATTCATGACAACTCCTTTTGTCTTCCCACATAAGCATTCCATTATAATATCTTATCAATTTACCTCCAGAATATTGTCTCCATATTCTCTTGCTCCACTTAAATCCAAACTACTCTCAATGAACTCGGGCTATTGCAACAGTTTACATTTTGTTGTATGCCATCACCTCTGACTCTAATGTGTCCTCCATAGAGCTGCAGGATTAACTTTTTCTTTTTTTTTTAAGATTTTATTTATTTATTCAACAGAGATGAAGACAGCCATCGAGAGAGAGGGAACACAAGCAGGGGGAGTGGGAGAGGAAGAAGCAGGCTCATAGCGGAGGAGCCTGATATGGGGCTCGATCCCATAACGCCAGGATCACGCCCTGAGCCAAAGGCAGCCGCTTAACCGCTGTGCCACCCAGGCGCCCCAGGATTAACTTTTTCTAAACGCAAATCTGATCATATCATTCTTCTTAAACAAGTTGATATGTGTGTGGTGGTATTTTAAAATATGCTCACAAACTGTCTGCTATGCTTCCTTTTCAAGGTGTAGAGCCTAATTCCTCTCCTCATGAATGCGGGCTGGACTTAGTGAATAACTAAGAGTAAAATAAAGTGCAAATGACAATGTGCAAATTTGGAGACTAGATCACAAAAGTCCCTGCTTCCCTTTTGCCCTCTCTTGGATCATTTCCTTGGGAGAAGTGAGCTGCCATGTTATGAGGATATACAAGCCGCTTATGGAAAGGTTCGTGTGGCAAGGGAAGTAAGATCTGCCAACAGTGGACCACACTGAAAGCAGTTGCTCCAGACCTAATGAAGCCTTTATCTGATACAGCACCTGGTGTCACCCTGTCTGCAACTATAGAAGAGACCTTGACCCAGAGGCACCCAAATACCTCATTAACAAAAAGTGTGAACAAAAATGTCTCTTTCTTAAGCCACTACATTTTGTTATGAAGCAAATGATAACTAATAATTAAGCTTCTTAGCATTAACTTGCAATCTCTGTAGTCCGGTCCCTGTTACCTTTCCAGCCTCTCTCTGTGCTATGACTTCCCGCCCTTGCACACTTCAGCCACAATGGCTTTCTTTTAATCCCAAGTAGTTTCTATAACTCCTACAATCACAGGACTCTTTTTTTTTTTACACCATATTCCCTCTTTTAAAATGTTTTTCTTATCCCATTATTACCATTGTAACACCTACTCATCTTTTAAAACTCAGCTCAAATACCATTCTTTCCAGAGCCTTCTTGGACCTTTCCTATTATTCCTTTTACTGTACCTGCACCTCTTTGTGGTGCTTTTCACATTGTGATTTTATCAGTGGTTGTGTTGTATTTGATTACTATTACCAACAGTAGTAGTAAACTCCATGAGTCGTACCCATCATTATATTCTGTCTACTGTAGTGGGCCCTATAAATAGGTCAGTGGGTAACAAATATCAAGCCTCGACACTATAAAAACCAATAGACATTTTGATACTGCATTTTGGTGTGTTAAGTCCAGTTATATGGTGCAAGTAGATTGGCCCTTTCAGAAATGTATTAATGCATACAGACTTCAAATGTATTATCCTTCAAAATAGCTGAAAATGAAGGAGAATAAAATACCTACCTTTAAAAACTGAAATAACTAGTTTTATTAATGTGGTTACCTAAATTTATGATTGAGTGTTTTCATCAGATCACACAATTGTGTCAACATTTTTTAGACACGTACACAGTATAAAGTATTTCTTCATGAATCTGCAGAAGAAAGCTTGCAAAAAGCACTCTTGCCGAAACTCTCACTTACACATTTCAAAGTGATGGCAGTAAAACTGCCTATAGAGCTCCCATTAATGTCAGTGATAATCACTGACAAATTCCCAAGCAATACTTTGAAAACATCTTCATTGTTGCCTTGGGGCTATTGCTAATGCTGTGCACAAACAAGATTTAGCTCTTAAAGAGACCATCGCTTCTCTCCTGCTGAGCCTGTATCTTCACTGAGACTAAAACTGAGCTGGCAACACAAGAATGCATCAGTACTTATCTGAAAGGCATATTGCAGTCTTTCTCAACTGTGTCCTGATTTAAAATAAGCAAAACAAATCTTTCACAAAATGAAGCTGCAATATGATTAAATAGGGATGACTTACTTTTTTTTTCACATGCTTACGTCACAAAAATCTACTTAGTCACCCTATTAATGAACCAGTTGCTAAAAACTCTCCTTAGATACACAAAAAAACTACAGACTAAAATTGATTTACTATACTGACAATTCAAAACTACATGTTATCTTTATTTTTGATCCAAACACTAGATTGCAAAATTAGAAGACCAAAAAAGAAAGAATATTTTTATGTACTCTCTAGAACTCTGATCTCTAGTTATGATATTTTAAGGAGATAGTTTCTATATTAGTCAAAACAATTTTTCAAACTCTAGATGCTAGTATTCTGAGTGCATATGTATAAAGCATTTAAATGAGAAAGAAGCAATTGAAAATGGATGTTCAGGAAAACTTTAAATAGTGTAAGTGACTATTCCATTTTGCTCTGCCACTTCTTCCATAATTGTTTCCTGGGCTTTCAATTTACTACAGGGAAATGAGGATTTTGAAAATAAGCAGACCTGCCTTTTCTAACTGATTAAATGGAGTAGAAAAGGAGAAAGAGGGACTGACTGTTCATTAATAGAAATCAATGAAAACCCTTAATAGCTTCAAAATGGTGTTGGTCTTTTTGTCTGCTAAAAGTTTGATTTATATTTGTGAACATTCAAACAGTTAGATTTCTATTTTAATGGTAGTATACAATGCTTCTGTGCTTAATCCAAACAGAAGATACTAAAATGGCCTATTCAGTGTTTTCAGTGGAAAAATGGCTGGGCAAAGATGGATGGTGGTGAGTGACTAAGATGGAGACAAACTGTATCACATAGGCTATGGACACTGAAGAACTGACAGTAAGCCTGCTTTGAGTTGTCATCTCACTTCTGTATCATAAAGAGGGAACTGGCAAGCAACCAGGAGATTTCTGGAAAATTTCTACAAACCATTTCTCCACCAGCTTGTTCTTAGACAATATTTTTGAGTTCTTGGCTACAGCATTCCTATATACAAAATAGTATGGCATCATGTCACTGGGATTCTGTTTCCTGGAGTACTATTTAACTCGTCCTTTACTCTCATTTCCAGTGTAACTAACACTGTAGTATATAGTTACTTTAAAGTATATATAGTTACTTTAAAGTCTTAGTTTATCATTTGTTCATTTCCCTTTGAAGATAACAATTTCTTCTATAGTGGGTATTGACTCTGGGGCCTCCATATGTTAAAGCCAAAAAAAAAAAAAAACCTACGTATTTTTATTATTAAAATTATTCAGGTTCTGTAGAAATGGCAGATTAAACAGCCCTGAATCTCTCTACCTTACAGTTCCCTCCCTAAAAAAAGTTTCCATAATCCAGTTTTTGAATCATCTTGAGAAAAACTGAACCTTTCCAAATTCTGCTTATAGTTCTGGAAGATTGGCCCAATCTTATTGACACTTGCAGGCCTCAAGGAAAACTTCAGTGGTGGATTGAATTTACTTCAGTACGTGGAGAGGAGAAAGAACTTGCAGTAGCACACAGCAAGTGCCAGAGACAGAAATCCCCTCTATTCCTTAGCATAAGAGTTGTCAATCATTTCATGGCAGTCCTCAAATCCGAAAATGTTGTACCTTCTATGTTTTCTGGTCTGCCCTCATTCCAAAGGGTCTTGAAGCTTCATCTGTAGAAGTTCAAGGGAACACAAAACCATGAATAAGTAAAGAAACAAATTTCATCGAAGGAGGCTCTATAAGCTAAGGTTGACACTCCACTGATTTTCTCACATAGTTGCTATAAATAACAAGTTATTAGATGAGAAAGAAGTCAACTTTAACAATTAAATCATTAGACTTCCATCTTTTCTTGAATTTTACAACCCACAATGCCTTTTTAAAAATAGTTTAAACATATTGGATGAACGATTACATCTATAAGTACATAGATGAGTTCAGAAGAAAATAAGGTAAATCTCAATGAAGCAAAGTGATGCTGATGGGGAATGGTAATTGATTTCTTTATATAAAGCTAAATACACCCTCAATAAAAGATAGTCTAGATAAAAAATCAATACTGGAAGAGTCAGATATAATAGAAACATGTCTTCCTTAACTTCAGCTGCTAGAAATTTCAGAATCACAGTTATGCCCTCTTTCAGTTTGTGATGTGATTATATATTTCTGACTTGCTCAGAAAACTCTACACCGAATAAATAACACATAAGGTAGTCCTAAGGCAGAAAGAGCCTTTGACACTTGGCAAAAGCAAATGCAAAATTCATTTGGACAGATACACCCTCAACCCAGGTTACATAAGATTCAAAAAAAAGATGATGTAGAACCAGAAAATAACCGGAAATAATCTCCCATGAACAATAGGCATCAGATACAATGAACCAAAATGGATTTTGGGTAATGGCATAATTAGATGGAGACTATAAAGTAAGCATATTTATAACAATAAAGACAAAATTGCAAATATGGAAGACCTAAGAAGAGAACAAGACAATATTTTTTAAAAGGTCAATTTGAAAAGAAAATTAAGACAATTTGATATTAAAAATAGTAAATGAAGTATTAAAAGAAGTCAGTTGTTTAAACAGCAGATTAGATATAACTAAGAAGAAAATTAGTGTAGCTGACAATTATTTGCTTAGAATGCAACACTGCTTAGTAAGTTGGAACGTATGGAAAAAAAGCTTAAGAAACATGGAGGATAGAATAAGAAGATCAATGTATGTTCAACAGAAGTTATAGAAATAATAAAAATAAAGGGAATGTGGGTCACTTTCAAAGAAATAATGAGCAAACTTTTTTTTTTCAAACCTGATGAAAGACCTGATATTTACAATATGCAGCCTGAATCCACAATATTTAAAGCTAATTCCATACCCAGTTACATTGTAAAATATAAATACCCAATGCCACAGAGTATCTTCAAGTAATTCAGAAATAAATGGAAATTCTTAAAAATTGAATGAAAATTGGTTGACAGAAGTCTTCTTAACAATAAGTTTGTATCAGAAGAAAATAGAGTATGTTCTATGTGAAGAGGGGAGAAAGAACTATTATCTATAATCCACATATATGTGCTTATGTATATATGTATATAGTGTATATTATATATGTTGTATCAGTATATACTATTATTATTCACATGTATACCATAAGTGTTATTATTCAAGATCTCCATATATTATTATATACTATATACTATTATCCAAAATAACATTGTGAGGTTTGCCTACCTTTGATGTCTTTAAGTCTTTTATCCGCACACCTCAATCCACTGGATACCATGTTTCTTTTTCTCAGCCAGTTACGAAAATGCCAGCTTTCTCAGAGCTGTACCCTAAAATCTCTCCTATCCCTTGGCTCTTTCTGTCTTCTCCCAGGTTGCATATAATTTATATATATTTCTAAAATCTCTTGGCAAAGCATGCCCTTTTGTTTCTTTTCTACCCCTTATGTATTTATACGGGGACCAAGTTTATCCATGCCTATTTCTTTCCTGCATCTATAGCATTCGAGTTCACGGTGCCTGTCTAAGCACTTTCCCTGGGCTGCTATGTGCTGCTAGTTCCTAAATCTTTACCCTCATGCCAGATTTCTCTGTTGATCTCTCGACCCACACATTCAAGTTGCTCTTAGATACATCTCTTCACAGTGCCTTGGGTACTTCACCTACCATGTCTAAAACCGAATTCCCCTTTGTCTCCAAATTTGCTTCTCTCCATCCTCCTCAGAATACATGTTAGCATCATCTTTCCTGTTCCTCAATATATAACTTTCAGCACGATTCTTTATTCCCCACCCTCCCCCACCCAACTCTTACCCAGTTCTAGCATTTCTCTCCATCTGAACATCTGTCAGTCCTCTCCCTTCCATCCATTGTCCGTGCATAAGCATGAGCATTTCTCAACTATATTACCTCAGCTGCCTCTTAATTACCTTCATCTCTCCAATATTCCATTATGAATGCTAGCCCCAAAGAGATGCTTCAAAAATGCAAACCTCATCATGTCTTTCCCTGGCTTAATATTGCTCAGCTGTTTTGCATTGTCTGTAGAGTAATGTGTAAACACCGTAACGTAGTTTACAAGGCTTCTAATGAGGTTATTTCTGCTTACTTCTTCAAGCTTAACTCCAACTATGTTTCCACACTTCTACTACATTCTAACCTCTTTAATCATATTATTCACTATACAGATGTCTAATATCTGAAGTAAAGTTTTTTGCCTACAGTTAGGTTTATTCCTTCCCTGATAACCGAGTAAAAAAAATGAAAACTCCTTTAAGGCAACAAGTCTGAAGATTTATTTATAAGATTTTGCAAATGAGGTTATAGGGAAAAAAAAATTAAACTCAGGATTTTTGATATCTGGCCTGAGGACCCACCTACAACATAAAGTTCACATTTTTTCCGTGTTTACCAGCAAATGCTGAAGTTCATAAAATGCAGAGTAAACAGATTAAATGCTTAGCCAAACACCACCAGGACCATACCTGTAGAGCAGCAACAAAGGTTTCTCTGTAAAAAGTGTGAGGTTGGATTTTTTAAAGGATTATGACTTATTTTGAATGTTTTTTGCAAGGGTTGAAGGAAGCAGAGGTTTTCTCTGAACTGAGTGCTCACAGAAATTAGGAGTAATTCTGTAATTGGGTTATCTTAATAACTTTTTTTTTTAAAGATTGTATTTATTTATTTGACAGAGATAGAGACAGCCAGCGAGAGAGGGAACACAAGCAGGGGGAGTGGGAGAGGAAGAAGCAGGTTCCCAGCGGAGGAGCCTGATGTGGGGCTCAATCCCATAACACCGGGATCACGCCCTGAGCCGAAGGCAGACGCTTAACCGCTGTGCCACCCAGGCGCCCCATTAATAACTTTTTTTTTAACTGAGAGGGGAGTAATGGCAGAAATGTAAAGCCATGACTGGTAAAGAAACAGCGTTCACTAAGGTATGAGGGGACAGGGGGCGGGTAATTGCTTTGGTGGCTTGCACAGTTTCTTGTCTTGATCTGTGCTCCATGAAAGTTATAGAGGGGTCTTCCAGCTTCTTGGTCACAGAGTGGCCTCCTCTGATAATGTGGTCTATAAAATTGTGTCTGAAAAAGGAATTCCATGGCTTAGCCCTTAGTATCATACCAACTCCCAAATGAAAGCTGTCAGGGCTGCTTTTTTCTTTCCAAAAAAGTGGGAATTGGTGATCATATAGAACCAGAAAATGAAAGTTATAAACCTTCCTAATAGTGATCATTCAATCCTCCTCTTCCATGTCAAATGTGGCTGCAATAAGTGATAAAGAGGGATGGAAAAGAGATGCCTTTGGAATGTAATTTTAATGCTCACAGAATCTTTGTGAAAGTATTTCTGTGAGTGGAATTTGTTCTGGGACATTGTTAACTCCCATGGTGTGGAGAATACTATGAGAACAATCATTTCTCCGGGCATTCTGCTTTCTGTTGGGTTCTGTCACCAGAGAGGCCAGAGTTACAGAGCAAGGGGTGGCGAGTGGGTCAGCAGGTATTGGGTCGACCTTGTATAGAGCTTGATTATCCATAAAACAGGCATATTGATTAAATTTATATTTGATTCCATGAACATACTAGTCTTGGAGCTTTTGCCCATTTTCTTTCTTATCTTGAGAGATGTTTTCTCCACACTTCTTCTACCAGCTGAAACCTACTTGTATTTTGGACTGTGGGTTAAAATTCTCTTTCTCTGGTAGTTTTTTCCATAGCTGTCATGATTACTTTCTATGCCTTTCTCAGGACCCTATACTTGCTCTCAGACACTTGATTTAATTATCTGTCTCTTCGTTGCTAGAATCAGAGTTCAGTGGAGGTAAGAAAGGCATCGGTCTTGCTCAGTGTTATATATTCTGCAGTAAGTATAGTGACTGGTTCATGGCAGGTGCTCAATAAACAATTGTTGAATTAAATTATTAATAAAATATATAAGCTATAACCTGCCATATATTTAGTAAACTGGAGTATTTGTTTTCTCCTCTCCCTTTTCTATGTGCTCTTCAATATGTCAGTAACATTTGTTCATTTTATTTCATGTAACTGTTTTAGAAAGGCACACCATGTGCTAAACATTTTGCCAGGTATTTGGATATGATATAAACCCTGACCTAAACAGGGCCTTGGTGCCCCAGGGATCTTCTGGTGGCTGCAGAAGAGCAAAGTAGCAGTATAATACCATATAGTAAACACTTTGCTGGGAGAAAGCTAGGTTGTTATGGAAACACATAAGAATGTTTTGAGGCAGACTCGTTTGTGAGAAAAAGCACATTTAAACTAGCACAAGGAAAGGAGAGTTGCTGTAAAGACACATAAAAAATCATAAGGGAATCTCTTTGAAATGCAAAAGCAGAGATGGTAATACAGATGTCAATACAGCAGTGGTTAAGGGTGTAGACTTTAGATGGAAGTTGCACAGATTAGATTCCTGGTAATTCTATGGCCTTGAGAAAGTTTATTTAACTTTTCTGTGCCTTGGTTTTCCCATATTTAGATGGGGATAATTGGCGCAGCAATCTCTCAGTCTTGTTGGGAAGAGAAAATGAGTTAATCTTTGTGAGCCACTTAGAATATTACCCAACACAGGACTCTCTTATATTTGTTGCTGATTTTAATAGGACAGTGCTTTATTGAGATCGGTTTAGAAAGGGGCTCCATATGCAACACAAATCTGGCCAACTCAAAATGTCATGAATTCTGACTCTCTTTTATACTTTGCATCCCTCATTTCTTGCTACCAATCAGCTTCTTTGCCTGGTTTTTAGTTCATTCTTCCAAGGGGGACTCTCCAGTCCAGACACTAGTCATGACCTTTTAGCTGCAGTTTCTAATAATCATTGCCTAATTTTTTCTGAGGTTTTTTTTTTTTTTGGTTGTTTGTTTGTTTTTGTTTTTGTTTTTTTTGGTTGCCAGGGGAGAGAATAAATTTGGCTAATCCTTTGCATCACAGGCCACAAAACCAGAGGTTTCTTCTATTTCCTTTAGTGTGGAGGTGCCATCGATATCTCAATCGTTGTTTATGGGGAATCATATGATACAAAGAAGAAAATAATGTAAGATGGAAAAGATTGACAAATAGACCAATTCTAAGTTGCCAAAAAGAATTAGTTGTAAAGCAATTTTAATTCTGTACATAATATTAAAAATCTATTTTTAAATGTATCTCTCAGCCAAGAAGAAAGCAAAGGAAATCATTCTATGCCAAAAACTGAATGAAAGCAGCAATCCATAGAGGTAAGGGAATTCTGTGGCTCTCTGAGGATGCTTTGCACTCTTAGTAACTCTAAGCTTCTGTTTTAAAATCTATAAAGTGTGTGAGGATGGGAAAAAGCCCAGTGTTTGTTTGCTTGGAGATATCAACTTAAAAACTCAGCAGAAGGACCAGTTCAGGATTGAGTGACAGGAAATATTAAATCTCACCTAAGAATTGATAAAAGTTTTATGTAAGTTTCATCATATAAATTTGGGACCCACCTGAGTGGTCCCCCAAACTCCAAGTAGATAGATGTTTATTTAGTGTCCTGGAGTAGGTAGTGCTTGTGAACATCAAAAATAAATGCCATGTGAAGGGAAAACATCAATACATATAGGACAGTACACTTATTAGTGATGATACTTTTCAGTATCTCAGAGATTACTGAAATTTATTTTACATATCTTTACAGATACTTGTATTTTATATTTTTAATCACTTCTGTATTGATATTCATAATATTTATTTAAGAACAAAGTTTTGGTTATTCAATTTCAATGTTCACTGTTACTACTTTTATGGGCAACATTATTTAATCCTGAGTTCTTTCATTTCTCATTTAAATTCCATTGCCTGAATTCCATGTATATATGTGTATAAATGTCTGTGTATGTGTGTGGGTGTGTGTATTCAGTTTTAAGAAAAGCAGTAAGATGGTACACTGAGTTTTCATATACCAAAACACTTCCTTCTGTTTTAAGAACTTATAAAATACAATATAATGGGGTATATTATTCTCGAGTCTCAACATCTTTGCAGAAGTCCTTTGCCATTGCTCTGCATTTTTAGTACTTGCCGTTCCTGAGTAAAGCATGACTTTTATTGTTTTGTGGGAAAGCTTGCATTTTTTCAAGCATGTTTCCAGAAAACTTTTATCTCTGCAATTCAAAATGTTGTCAGATTAATTCTAGTGTTTTAGATTCTCTTTCAGATTTTAAACCGGACAACTGACTGAAAGTAGCATCCTTGATTGTTTTCTTATGAGAAAGGGTGTATTCCAGGACATCTCAGGCATTCTTCTACATCCAGAACCAGAGAATCAAATGCTTTAACTCACAAAGTGAACTGTAGTTTGGCTCTTCCTGAGCTAACCCCTTTTCATAGTTGCCTTCCCATTCCTACATGTAAGCCAGTCATGTAGATGTATAAAGAAAGATGTTGATCAGTATATGAAATAACATCATGCCACCTATTCAAATAATACGCAGACACATTCTTAGCTCCTCTCCCATGTTACAGGGAATTTGATGTTTTTCAATCTTCTACAGTAGCTATCACATACACATATATTGTCATCTATGAATTGATTAAGAAGGAAGATAATTAGATTCAAGGATTCATCTCAACTCATCTTTTAAGTATTACTAATTATTTCTGAGAGAAGATAAAGTATGAACATATTATAATTCACATTCCAAATATTCTCCATATTTATACCTAACGTTGCTTCTGAAAGTCTAACCCGACATGTTTTAGGGAGAAGAATTTAGTAAAGAAAGAAAGGATAAAAGGAAAGAAGGAAGGAAGCAAGCAAAGAAGAAAGAAGAGAAGAAAGAGGAAGGGAGGGAGAGAGCCTTATGGACAGGCTAGTTCGCTAAGGACAGCTACCTTGGATGTGATGAGAGCTGTCAATCCTTTAACTCTCATTACGTTGAGAGTTGAATTAAATACACGTATGCCTTCCACAACAGATCATCATTTTTGTCCATGTAGAATTTATTTTTTCTATATATAAAATTAAATAAAATTCAAGTTCGAGGGGAATAAATGAAAAATTTTAGACAGTAGTTAAAATCTTTGTCTTTTTTTTTCCTTCAGTAAACTAAAATGAAGTTGCAAAAACCCACTTTTTATAAATAAGAACTTACATGTAGGTGTTGCCTATTTTTGTGTAAGGTTTCTCTCTTCCTCTCCAGTACAAACCATAATGCACTATTCCTGTTGTTAATCAGTATTAGTTATTTTAGATACAGTTTATCACAATGAAATGATTGAAGAATAAACTCCTTTTCCTCTTATCTTTATTATAAACCTTTGCAGCTCTGTGAACTGTTATCTGTCTTAGTGAAGAATAGTTTAATGTTTGCATCTTTTTGTAATCTTCTTAAAACAAGAAAATGAGTTTGGCTAATGTCAGTGCTGAGTCTGCTATGCATTCACCTAATGCTGTGTTCAATGCTTAATCTTTTCCTCATTAATGGCTTCAGTAAACATATGGCGATATCCCGCTGAGGTCAGATGTAAGTAGATCTCTCTTATCAATTCTGTGGAGAATCAGTTTAACACTTTGAAATTCTCCTTTGAGAAAAACATTGACATTTATTCTAACTCACAAATGAACTTCATAAATCCCTCACTTCTAGATTGAACTGTCATCTGGCATGACTTAAATCAGTTTAAGTGACAGCCATCAAAGTCTCTTATATGGTCAGTGAACTTGATCTGATAGATTTTCCCAAGGATCTACCCTGACTTTATACAAATAATCTTCAAAAGTTTTATCTTGTCTCATCTCTCTTTCTCTTTGGTTTCACAGTCTCCTCATAGACCAACTTAAAAATCCCTGGCTCACCTTTTGCACACTGTTTTCCACCTGACCTCGTTCTCTTATAACAGGGATCATTAATTAGGAGCATGTTTAAGGGGTAGGAGTGCCAGGCTAAAAAGGATAACTGTATCTTTGTTTTATTTCCCTTTTCTCACAGTTACCAAGAATTCACTTCTCAGTTGAATTCATGCCTTATCCATTTGATTGACATGTCCTCTACTATAGCTTCGTATTATAAAGTTCACAAATTATGGAGCAAATCTAGAATATTAAGTGCCAATGTTACTTAATTAGATGAGCAATTAGATGAGATTAGGGCAAAGAAAACACATTTAGGGTGACAACTGGTTTTACCACAAGTCCTGCTGCTTGACTAAAACAAAAGAAAACACTGAACTCTCACAGATTGAAATGACCACATGTGGAAACGGAGGGTAGAATCTTTAAAATAAGGTGTAATAAATTGAAATTAATAAAATGATAAATCTTACTAGTACTATTATTAAAATTCTTACAGCGGATATGATTCTATTACGTTTTAAGACAACCGTGAGGGATAAATGGTGGTGTAGATAAACATAGCAGTTTTCAAAATGTTTGGGCTCAGGACGTATTTGAACTTTTAAAATTTTTGAGGAACGGAAAGAACTTTTGTTTATGGGTAGGTGGACTACTGTTATTAACTGCATTAGAAATTAAAGTTGAGAGATGTTTAAAATATTTATGTATTTATTTATTTTGTAATAAAAATAAATCCATTCACTATAAATAATATTTTAATTAATGTAATTATATTTTGCTAAAATATGAGAAAATCAATATTGTGTTTCATTTATCAAATCTCTGTAATGTCTAGCTTAGTGGAAGAGATCTGGATTCACATATCTGCTTCTACATTCAATCATTGTGATATCACCTGTCATATAGTTTCTGGAAAACCCCACTGCACACAAATGGAAAAGACATATATCATCTTCATATTATTAGGAAAATAGCTTGATCACCTTGTATTCCTTAAAGGGTCTCCAGGGACTCCTACAGTCATTCGACCTGTGTGTGACCTGTTTGTGACCACTCATTTTAGGAAATGATAGTTTTTTATTTGTCCTATACAACCATAAAACCTAATGAACCATGGTGTTCTCTTTATAGTCAACAGGTTTCCATGTGTATATGAAACAGCCCTTTCCCCTAAAAAAAAAAAGCCACTAAAATAACCATATATATATATATATATATATATAATATATATATATCCAAGAAGAAGAAGAAGAAGAAGAAGAAGAAGAAGAAGAAGAAGAAGAAGAAGAAGAAGAAGAAGAAGGAAATAAAAGGAGATAGGCATTTGAAAGCAATCGAATAAACAATGACTTTTCAAAATGGTGTTTGTTTGGTGTAAGACACAAGCTCAATGTTTCTCTTACCATATATTTTCTAAAATTCTAGGTAAGAAAAAAATGTAGTTTTGTGTGTCAACAAATGAAGTAGTAATGCCATGATCATGTATGTTTGAAATATTTTTCCCTGGAACATTGTAAAAGCACATAAACTGTAGCATTATCAGTTAAAAAAGATTCACTCAGTTTATTCCTTAAATAGGAGTAAAATAAAAGCTATAAATTGCAAAGGTTAAGCATATAGCAATTATGTTTATTACTGTAATTAAACAAAACTTACAAAAGAGCCAAGCTGATATATGTGTCCAGGACCCATAATGATTATTGTGTAGAATGTTAATTAGGCAGAGAACGATTTTTTTCAATGTTGATTTCACATATATGGACATAATTATTATAATTGTATGTTTAATTTTTTATTTAAATAAATATTTATTTTTAATTCTTCCTGATTTATTTTGCTATGTATAAATGGCATGTTTTCAGTAATTTTGTATATGTGTGTGGTAAGAACACAACATGAGAACTACACTCTTAAAACATTTTGTGTTTAATACAATTTTGCCAACTATAGGCACAGAGTTGTACGGCAGATCTCTAGAACTTATCTATCTTGTGTAACTGAAACTTTTTGCCCGTTGAATAGCAACTCCCATTCCCCTCTTCTTCCAACACCTGGCAATCACCATTCAACTGTCTGTTTCTATGGGTTTGACTACTTTAGACACCTCATATAAGAGGAATCATGGGGTAGTTGTTTATTTTGTAAATTATTATTTGTGCAGTTAAAACACACCTGAAATCCTGTTCGTTCACAAATGGATTCCCAGCAGTCAAAATTCCTCGGTGTCCAGTGTATTCGTCCTGTATCTTCTCTCATACCTTTCCTGTGACTTTTCTGTTTCACATGTGCCGCCACTCTCGCCCATGTGCACCCCGCACCACTCCCCAGATATGGATGATCCATCTCAGCGGTTCCGAATGCTTCAGGCCAGGAGGCAGTGGAAATGCTGGCTCACAAATCTGCACAGAACTGGGGCAAGGGGTATTGTTTGCTCAGGACCTTCATTCATTTTAGTGACCATAGATGACAGAACACAGTGAAAACAAGACATCTCAGATGGACTTGAGCCAATCTCATGGAGAAAGGCAAAAATTCTGCCTTTAAAGCAGATAGGTGGACACCCAACCTCAGAGAGGCTGAGAGAAAGAACTAAAAAAAGGCAAATAGGGAAAGCTACTAAATCTGTTTCTGATAGAATTTTGTGATTCTTGGGGTGCCTGGGTGGTTAGGTCAGTTAAGCATCTGCCTTCAGCTCAGGTGATGATCTCAGGGTCCTGGGATCAACCCCCCCCACATCAGGTTCCCTGCTCAGAGGGGTCTGCTTCTCCCTCTCCCTCAGCCCCTACCCCTGCTCATGTGCGCACTCTTTGTCTTTCTCTTTGTCTCCGTCTCTCAAATAAATTTAAAAAAATAAAACAACAACAAAAAAAGAATTCCACGATTCTTTTGCATCTGGAAATGTTCTCCTCCATCCCAAGACAGTCTTGAGATATCCTCCAGGAGTCTTAGCATAGGCAAACTGGCCATAAGTACTTTTATAACCCCGGGTGAGTGAGTTTTTGAAGGAAAGGGGAGATGTGGAGAAGAGAGAGAGACAATAATCTTCTCCTTAGACATCCTAAATGGATTGTTTCAATCTTACCTTCTAGTTCAGGCTTATGAGTAGGTTGTTGCTTAATGTGATTCAGGAAACCTCGCATGCCTCAAATTATACTTTCTTCATTTGCTTGCTGACCCATGAAATTATTTTAACACAGGTCATTGGCTTTACTTCTATAATTAAAATGTAAAGGATTAAAAGATAATGGCTTAGCCATAGGAGGAAAAAACACATTGATGGTGAACACTCTGAAGTGCCTCACATCTTTCTTGAAAACTGACTGATCCTTTCCAGTAGAGGGAAAAGAAAGAGAGAGAGAAGTTAAGATTATATGAGTGAAATTCAGGTGAAAGAATGGAAAGATAATGCTCAGGGTATTGAAAACAGAAATCCAAGTATTTCATGTCAAGTCCATTTATATAACACTGGTAAATACATTTAGAAAGGTATTTAACACTGTCTGGTTTCCTGGGTTGCCTAGAATCATGGCAGCTGCAGAATTCAGAATCTTTTCCCACATCTTCAAAATAGCAACAACTAAAACATAAAGATCAACAGGGAGAGAAAATAAAATCACACATAAATGTACCTTCAGCATAATCAAGAAACACAGAATACCATGACCCCTAAATTTCTTATAAATAGAGAACTAAACACCAAGCTCCCATCTCCTTCATGTTCGTGGAGGGGAAAGGAGAGCTAAATGCCACTGGAGCACAGAAAAAATCAACAACAGGGAAAGTTCTACACCAAATGCAAGATCCTAAGAACATCCTGAGATCTGATTGATCAAAGCACTATTACAGGAAAGGGGATTATGAATGTATGGGACGCATTAAGAAATTACTCAAAACTTGGTAGTAAGGCAAAAAGATAGATTTCAATACTATAATTAATAATAATAAGCTAGTGATGGGTCATTTGACTGTCTAAGGAAATATAGCATTTTTTTTTTTACTATTTGCTATTAATTAGAATATAAGTATTTACAACTTTGTAGAGTTAGATGCTAATTTGCAGAAGAAATTTAAGATGTAAATGAATCTATTCAATGGAGATTCAAATAATTTGTGTCTGGTCGAGAATAAAGATTATGGAGTTATTGTCCTGTAGGACATTTAGTTGACACTTTTGTACCAACCTATTCAATTTATTGCAGCATTTTGTTAGTTTGTTTGTATGTTTGCTTCTTTGAATATGTATATATATATATTGAATACATATGTATCTTAGTTTTTCATATACTACTTTGAAAGATCATTACATCATTGTTATCCTGTTATCCTACTAGCTTCTTCATTACTGTAGCAAAATAAACATAGACATGGCAATCTCTGTGTATTAATATTATATATACAGTTTTAATATTTTGAAAATAATACTTTAACAGACCTAAGATTTAGTCTTGGGAAGTTATTGCTTCTAGGAGGAAGTGTATTAACTAGGAAAGTAAGTAATATTTGAGATTTGGTGGTTGAAGAAATCTGTTTCAAGAAATTGGGTTATGTGGTTATGGAGTCTGCAAGTCTGGAATCTGTAAGGTAGGCCAGCAGATTGAAAACTCGGGCTGGAACTGATATTGCAATATTGATACAGAATTTCTTCTTCCTCAAGGAAACAACAATTTTGCTCTTAAGGCTTTACAACTGATTGGACAAGACCAACTCATCTTGTCAAGATAATCTTTTCTTAGTCAACTGATTATGCATATTAACTACATCTACAAAATAATTTCATTGCAACACCTATATTAGTGCTTGCTTGAATACCTGGGTACCAGAGCCTAGCCAGTTGACATATAAAATTAACCATCACAGTGGTAAGGGGAAATAGAAGCATAAAAGGGAAAATTAAATGTCCTGAAAAATCAAACAAAACAAAACTAAACAGAACAAAAGAAAGAAAGAAAGATACACTAAGACTTCCCAAGCCCCTGAAAACAATTCTATTTAAAAATTGTGTGCTTATGTAAATGCTCTTGAATTGGGAATTTCATAAGTTATCCCAAATCCTCTCATCTTCATACAACCATTATTAAGAAGCCATAATATGGACACAAATATCATTCTACATTTAGACAAAGCAAATATTTTGAAGGAAACAGCCAATGAAAATTCCTCTAAAACACAACCATGAAGCAGAATAAAGTTAGAAAAAATAAGAATTTTTCGGTATAAAAAAAAGTTGAACTCTTGTGATTATATTAGTGTGGCTTCTCACAATAGAAGTGGGGAAACAAAATAGGAAAATATGCAATGAGATTTAACTAAATATGAAAAGAAATTGATAGTTGTTTTTTTTTAATCTGAGAAAGTACAAACAGATAAAGAGTCAAAGGGTAATAGATGTGATTATATTCTACGAGAGATGTTGAATAAAAAACTGAACAGAGGTTAAAAATGTAATAAGGAAAGAAAAAAATACAAAAGATATTCAATATATGTATATTTGGAATCACTAAATTTTTAAAAAAAGCAATAGGAACAGAATAAATATTTAAACAATAATACAAAAGAATTTCAGAGAAAAACCCACAAAATCGTAATCTATATAATGAAAGGACTGACCACATACATAGAAAATATAATTTGAGACTCTGACCAGAATTCCAGTAAAAAAGAAAAAAATTACATTACACATTTAAGATAATAAAAATCCTCAAGGTCTTCAAGTTACTTTCAAAGGAAATAAATAATTTTAGTGTCAGAATTCTTGATATTAACATAAAAAGCATCAAATGAGTTCCATGAAGTTACCTCTTTAGAATAGAGTAAAGGAAATGGGGAGATGTTGGTAAAGGGTACAAATTTCCAGTTACAAAATAAGTTCTGGTGATACAATAGACAGCAGGGTGACTACAATTAACAATATTTTACTATGTACTTGAACCTAAGATCTTAAATGTTCTCACCACAAAATAGGAAAAAGAAAATTATATGAGATGATGGTGACATTTACTAACCTTATTGTGGTAATCATTTGAAATATATATGTTTAGCAAATCATCACATTGTATGTCATAAATTTATACAATGTTATATGTCAATTACACTGTATCTCAAAAAGGCTGCAAAAAAAAGCCTGGGAAGATAAAGGAAAAATATGGCATGTACTGACAAAGGAGCCTTGGTAACAAGATTTATTTTAAAATTATAGAAATAAAACAGTGATGGTAGAAAAAAGTAGGATATGTTCATTTTAATGTGAAAATGCTAAAAGATAAGAGTAAGCTTATATTCTATCAAATGTATTAAATTGTATGAATTCAACAGTTTAAGAATTTTAAAAATTTTATTCACATAAGGAAAAATTATATTAAATATTTACATTGTTCTTACATTATATATTATATATCATTACATATTATCTTTCTTTAGAGCCCTTTAATAAGGTCGAAGAATATGCCTACTGTCTTTAAATGACCCCAAATTGATCCATATGCCACTTCACACTTACATTTATATCTGAGTTTTGTGGAAACTACTACTGATTTCACTATGCCTAGAGATTATTATACCATATAAATAATTATGTGGCACTACCATTAACCAATTTCAGTTCAAGCTATTTGTGAATTAAAATTATTGAAATATGAGTAAAGACGAAATCCTAGAAACACAGATCTTTTGTAATGATTTGCTTATGAGAGGTAAAAATAAATTAATCCATATCAGATTATGTGTAAAACCCTCCAATATCAGTGAAATAATGATCCATTTAGCCACTTTTCTATTTTAAAATATTTAATGTTAATATATATTTTTCAAATTCTGTATCTGTGAGAATTTGAACTTCAAATACTATATTACCCATGATAAGATTGGCTTGTGCAAATGTCTTTGATTTGAGTTTCAAATTTCTCACTCAGGGGTGGAATGATCTTATTAAAAATTAATCTAAAGCATATTTAAAATTTAAATGCTTTATGCATTAAATATAGATATTTATATAATTCTGCCTCAGAAATAAGGAAAGGGAAATATTATATTGAATATGAAGAAATTGGCTTTTGCATTCTACCGCCTGCTCAGCAGCAATAACTCTATAGGATGCCATGGCTTCGTGTAACTTTTAAATTCTTTGAATGCTTTCTCTCTTTATCATAAGCTAAAGCTACAATTTCCAAAGATTAAAAAAATAAAAACAAACAAACAAACAAAACCCTCTTTTTTATAAAAGGAAATGCATCAACTTGTCCACTTTCAGGAAAAAAAAATCTTGCTGGTGTTTTTATTTGGGTTACACTAAATTTATAGATTTAGGGAGAATTGAAATATATATATATATATTCAGCTGTCTTATCCAAAAACAAAATTTACTTGTAGATTATACAGTCGGTTTTGAATAATGAGTTTGTATCCTACAAACTTCCTGAGCTTGTTTGTTAGTTCTAATATTTGTTCAGTGAATCCCTTAAGATATTCGGTGTACAACCCCATGTCTTTCCCAAATAGAGATAGTTTTAATTCCGGATGCTTTTTTTTTTTTTTTTTCCTAAGAGAGGGGAGGACCAGAGGGGGAGAGAAGGAATGAGGGAGAATCCTAAGCTGGCTCCAAGTAGAGCCCAACATAGAGCCCAATGTAGAGCCCAACCCAGGGCTCGATCTCGTAACCTGAAGACCAGGACCTGAGCCAGAATCAAGAGTCAGATGTTTAACTGACAGGTGCCCCAATCTGGATACTTTTTATTTCCTTTTCTTTCCTAGTTGAACTGACTATAACCTCCAAGACAATGCCGACGAGAATGATGACAACATATTCTTATCCCTGATCCCTGGGGAAAAACATTCTGTATTTTACCATTAAGTATTATATTAGATGTAGGTTTTCCATACATGACATTTATTATATTGAAGATGATACAATTATATTGCTACTATGCTAAGCGTTTTCACATGAAAGCGTGCTGGATTTGGTCAAATGATTTTTCTGCATCTGTTTGAGATCCAGTCTTTGTTCTTGATCCTAATAATATGACATATGACAGATTGAATTTCGCAGATTTTGTTAAACCAAGTTTACATTCCTGGGATGTATCTCATTTGGTCATGGTGAATAATCCCCTTCGTATGTTGCTAGATTTTGTTTCCTTATGTTTTGCCGGAAGCTTTTGGACATTTGTTCATACTGGTATCAGAATAGTTGGGAAGTATTGTTCTCGTTTCAATTTTGGACATGAGGTTTTGAAGGATTAGGTTGATTCTTAAACACTTGGTAGAATTCGCCAAAGTAATCTGACACTGGGGTTTCCTCTTTGGAAAGTTTTTAAATTACGAACTTATTCACATTACTTGTTAGTGGTCTATTCAAATTTTCTTTCTAATTTTTTTAATTCCATCAATTTTTGTTTAATGTATTGTGAAATTCAATTACTAGGCAAAAATACTCCTATGATTACTTTGCCTTTCTGATTGAATGAGCCTTTTATCATTATTAAACAATTTCCTTTGTTTTAATGATGCATTCTTTTTCTTAAAATATATTTTATCTGCTATTGAACTAGCTCTTCCATCCTTCTTCGGCTTCCTATTTGCATAGCATGCCTTCTTCCATCAGTTTCATTTCCACTTGTATTTTTCTTCATGCTCAAAATGCATATCTTCTAGACAGCACATAATTAGGTCTTGCTTTTTACCTTATCCATTCTGAAAAACTCTTTCTGTTCATTGCATATTCAATGTAATTATTAATACAATTGGGTTTGAATTTATCATTTTGTTGTTTCTTTTCACTTTTCTTTTTTGGATTATTTGACTAGTTTTAGAAGTTGACTTTTTTTTTTTTTGTGGTTGTCCAGGAAATTATAATAGAAATCCCTAAATGTTCACAGGTTACTTGTAACACTGAACTACTACATACAAAATATGTAAATCTTGCAGCCACAAGTCCACCACCCCTTCCCTGTCTTTTACACAAGCGTGTTCATATGTATCACATTTACACACACTGTAGCCGTATAAAATAATGCTATATATTTAACTTTAAACAAATTCATGAATTATGTAGAAATAAAGCTCAAAATAGCAAAACAATTCTTATGTATTTACCCAGATTTTTATAATTCCTATGATCTCCAGCTCTTTCTGAGTATCTCCTTCTCCAGACTTACACTCCCTGTCAACATTACCTTCTTTTGGTCACTCTTCACTGCCTTCCTGTATCTACCTTTACACCATGTCAGGTTTTATAGCTGTTTGCTGCTGGCAGGGTTGCAAGACCTGTGTAGTAGAATCTTGACAATCATCAGCAAAAATGTGACAAAATGAATTTAAAGTTCTCCTTATATTACTAAGTTTTACGATCCCAAGGCCATGGTTCTGTCTTACCATACTTTGCAAATAGCGGTTGTCATTAATGGGTTAATATGCACATGTATAAAACACGCAACAATGTATCTGGGAATCCTGAAAAAAAATAACATTTCCCTAAAAAAATGTGTTATAAAAGCATTATCTGCTTTAATCTTAACAACATTATATAATTTAAACCTAAGAGCCAACCTATGGAGCAAGTATTTATAATACAGATTTGACAGGGTACACTGAGGTTTAATAATGTCTGACTTCACAACTGTCCAGCTCTAAGGCCAATAACTTTTCCAGCACACTGTGCTGCAGCAATTGAATATGGAGGCCATCCAATGGAAAAATAGATAAGCAGCCATAAGAAAAGTACATGTCTTTTATTCCAGAAGCAGTTCTGAACCTGAAACTTGGAACATTCTGATTCATTCAGCCCACTGCTTGCATCTTGACTCAGGACAAGTTTTATCCATTATCTATGAGTGATGAAGGAATATCTTTTACAAATAAAGGGCCTGCCATGTGTTTCAAATTATTTACTTACGATGTCCTGCCAATTCACTCAAGTAGAATGTTTTCTGCCAGTTGAAATCCCAAGTATTATAAATTACTTTACATGAAATAAAACAGTCTCCCAAATGTGGATACATAGATTATTTACAATGGAAATGATTTAGAGAAATGTAAAGTATACAGATTTTGGGCTACTGAGACCACATGAGCTGACTTAGTAGGTCTACAGTAGGTACTGCCAGTTTGCATTTTTAAAAACTTCCCCAAGTGATTTTGTTGAACACTGAATTTTATAAACAATTAGAATAGAGGATCTCAAAATAGAGGTTGTAATGAAAAAAGGAGATTTTTGTTTTGTTCATATAATAAAGCATACATTCCTGCCCTTGAAGAGTTGTTTGCATTTTTATAATTAGATAAGCCCGATTAAAAAAAGAGATGTTAAATTTCTGAAATTATAATAATCTAAAAACTGGCAAAACAATGAGATAGCTGAGCA
Organism: Ursus americanus; assembly: GCF_024610735.1. NCBI lineage: Eukaryota > Metazoa > Chordata > Mammalia > Carnivora > Ursidae > Ursus > Ursus americanus. Next base: position 52,991,130 of record NC_142139.1, on the reverse strand, counting down.
AGCAAATATCTTAACTTTATGTTGGGGCTATTATAGAATCTACCTTTATGATAGAAAGGAAAAAGCCTAATGCAGCTTTCACATAGTTCTTGTACCATTGTTTAAATATAAGACACATGATCTGAGGTCATCCTTAAGGTGAATGAAGTAAGAGATTGTACTGGGGCGTGTGTACACTTAGGCTTACCTGTACATAGAAGTGGTTTAGGTGTTGTAGGCTTCTGCTAGGAAAAAATAACCAGATAAATCATTATCTGTATTCTTTTCAATAACAAACCTAAGTGGGTATGGTTTCTCCTTTCCTCCTGAGTTGTCAGGTGCCCCTTTTGTTACCTTTCAAAGTTAAGAAGGAAGTCAGTGGTATTTAACTTTATTTATCCTCATTAAAGTGCTGAAATCAATGAGGTTGAATAAGACTGGATAGATTTCATTGAACACCAACTTATTGTAGTTAAGGACTTAAGTCTATTCTCAAATAAAGCAAAGTGATAAAATTGTATTTCTAGGAATGATTCACAAAGAGAACAAATCAAAAGCAGAACACTGGAATTAATCGATCAGTCTCCTTGCTAACAAGGAATTGAGAGTTGAAATGATTTTATGGTTAAGGCTACAAATTGTATTGTGATTTTGCCGCAACACCGCCCGCAGAGCTGCAGCGAGATTTGGGAGAAGGACGAGGCACAGACAGGTTAGCTTGTGAAAGAGCGTGGGTGCAGGGGACGACCGCAAAATGTGCTACCGCCAAGAGTGCGATCGCCCGAACAGCTGCAACCTCACATATTTATTGGTAATAAACAATCAAAGACAATCAAGGGGAGTCTTGTGATCTGTAGTACGTCACAGGGAAGGTCTTGGGATTAGATGATGTAATGGTCAGCAAGTGAGGCCTATTCTTAAACTTGTTTCTATGGACCCCATGGGCTGCTGTCAAGAGCAATCAAGTTTTGGTTAGGGCAGCTTTCTGCCCTCTAGCAGACCAGGCGTTCTGGCTGCTCGTTATCTGAGGGCAGTGTTCCACCCTGAGCGAGCTGGGTGTTCCCAACTGCTGTGTAAGCCGGGCATTCCCGGCCGCTGTGCTCTGACCTTTACGCTAAAGCCCGCAAGGTCACAAACATGTTTTCCTATTATATCCTTAGTACAAGCTCTCAGCCAGGGGCTACTGCATGATTTAATTAAAGTAAAATAAATAAAAATGAAAATTATTAGATAATTGTTGAGAAACTCCCTTACGGTCAGAAATTTAAGAGTCAAATAGGGTTGTATAATATGTGGAAAATGTGCCATTTGGAATTTTAGGCAACAAAGAGGATATTGAAGAAATGGTTCATAACTTAAATGATATAATCTAGTTGAGGAACTAAATAATATAATTTTGGAAAATTATTAATTAAAAAAATAGAAGACAGTAAAGTTGTTAACAATTCTCCATCAAAGGAAACAAGTGTATATAGAGGAAGTCTGAACTATCACTCATACAAGTAACTCGATGTCAGACAACTCATCTAACCCCCTTCGACATAAAGTGTCTCCTCTAAAGTCAGGATGACATTATACCTCATATGGGTTATTTGAACGATTTAAAATAATCACCTAACCAGAACATAATCCGTAGTAGATATACAGTGCAATTGTTACTTCTTTTTCTTCCTTTAGGACCATAGGAGAGGCACCATGCTTGAAGAAAAGAAAAAGCAGTGAACTAGAAATCAGGATGTCTGCCTTGTAGTCACTGTTTGGTTATTTACTGTCTATGTTCCTGGGCAATCACTAGATACTCTTTAGTCTTCAACTTCTGTTGAATAGACTTCATACCAATTGCTCTAACCACCACTTATATTTGCTTTTAAAAAGCCTAAAACACCATCCAAATATGCTATTATTATTAAATGGAAAGTTGAAGAAGGAAAACAAGATATTTTGATGTCAAAGGAAACAAAAACAACCTGTATTTTAGTCTAAATGATCCAGATTCACTGCCCATGTTGATTGCACTTACCAAGAATGAAATGTTCTGTACTTCCACTTCACATTGCTGATATAAGTGCAGCCATGCAGTGAATGTGAAGAAAGGGGCAAAAGATATGAGAATAAATCAAAATCCACTGGAGTGTTTAAATATGTGTATGTATGTCTAAGTTGTGAGCTTTTATGGAGTTTTTTGTTAGATGTAACTAATATCGATCACAACAGCGAGCATTCGGTGTGCATGAGAGTTACAGTGCCTTTGTCTTTACTCATGTTAAAGAATTATTTGGATTAGGAATTTCATGGCTTCGAATCCTGGCAATTACACATTTAGAATGCCAAATAAGGGCTTTGGGAGTTTTGTTTTGTTTTTAATACTATTGAATAGGAAATTTTTGCTAAATATTCCAACTTCAGATGAGTGCCATACAAAAGATATAACTCGTAATTTTATGCATATTTTTCTTCGGCCTTAGTACCTTCAGTAATATAAACTATAGGTAAGAAGAACAGTGATATTATATAAAACACTAAACTGCTTTCAGTCTGAAAGTGAGTTGAATGATATAATACATAGTTTGGTTTGGACAAAATTCCCTGCTTATTACTACTCTCTTTCACTGACTCCTTTATTTAATTCAAGGCTTCATTGTAGGTGCTGTAGGGAATATAAAGCTGGATGATTAAACATGATACTTGTCATTAAGAACTTAGAATGGATTCAAAGAGGCAAATATGTATACACCTATATTAATTTAAATGAAGACGTACTATGTGTTCTCAAGGATACACAAATAATATGGAATTTCAGAAAAAGAAGGAGAGAGAGCAGATTTCTGAGTATAGAGAAAACTTTCAGAAGAAGGTGATATCTAAGCTCTCCCTTGAAAGATGACTAACTATTGACAAGGACAGAATATCCCTTCAATACATGTATCATTATGTAAATGTGACTCTGATACATAGAACTCAGGAAGGAAAATAAACTATATGAGAGCAATTTTTTCCCTGTTTTCTTGTTTCAATCCCTTGCCATGTAGAAGAATGTAATGTAGGGTGAATTAATGATATGTATTCCTTTTAAACTGGAAATTAAAAACATAAAAAAATGAAATGAAATAAATTGTAAGACTATGTTTTGACAGTACTGATTTTTATGTAGATGTTGAGCTGGTTCTGGTCTGATACAAGCAAGTAAACTTAGACATAAGATTCCTGTCTCTTCCACAGCACTTCCATATTACTAGGAACTGTGACTCCATTCCTAGTAAAACTCAGAGGTTTTCAAGTGCCCTAAGATCTTTAAAATCAAGGTATTCATGCAATATAAAACATTTTTGAAAGCAAGCAAATTCTTGGAACTTAGATGAATACCATTTATGTCGGATTATTAGTAATGTGATGACTACTTTAGAAGGGAGAATGTCACCTAATTACATCAAGGACAGCTAGCATGGTTTTTATGCTTAGGGGATATATAATGGAAAGGAGGCTTAAGAGGTTAGGCACTGACATGGCTCTGGAACAATTCTCAAGAGTGAGTGTTTAATCTAGTGGGGAGTGGGTCATTTCTATTCTACTCTGCCTCAATCTGCCAAATTCAGCTATCTAACCTAAACCCAATGTTTTCCCTATCATACCTCTGGTCCTATCTACCTAGTCATGGCTAGGAAGAACTTTACTGTGACTCATCAAGCCTTTCCATGCTCTTGATTTCACTGAGGATTTAGCTTTTCAAATCTCAAAAGCTTTTGACTGTTTTACAAAAATAATGGACATAATCTGCTATGTACACTGAGGCCCTAAATGGCAGAGAAAGGCAGGGAAGGGGAGGATCAGAAACTAATATAACAAACAAACAAACAAAACACTGAGAGATTGTATGGGAACCAAGATGGTGACATAGGAGACTTCTGATTTCCCTCTTCCTATGGTCACACTGAATATATTATATACTTTCGCACAGAGCAATTCCTTCTGCAAGAAATCCAGAAACTAGGTAAGTGACTCCTACACATCAGTTGATTGAGAAAAGGACCATATCAAAATGGAGAGGAAAAGCTGAGGCATACTCAAACCATAAACTCCACTCCCAGTAAAGTGCCATGCAATCAAGAGGAAAAGTCCAACACTTAACTTTTGCCTGAAGAGTGAAGAAATTGGATCGCACATCTAGTGTCTTGATTTTTAGGGCTGCCACCTGAAGGGACAGCCCCCAAATCACCTTGCTGCTCTGATAACCAATGGAGCCTGAATTCACAAGTGCCATAATACAAGAAGCAATTTTAAAACAAGTGCAGGGTCAATATTTACAGCTATAAACCCAATTCAGCATAAAAAGAGGAGACAAAAACATCCATTCCTCAGTTTCACTCTGGAAAGGGAGTGACTACATAGTTTCCCAGATGCTGCCTGAGGGTCCAGCTTCTAATCAGCCTGCATCTTGGCACTAATTGTGATCCTCCTTTTGGGACACTGATGGGTCTTGGCACATCCACAACTATTGGGAGCCACTAAAAAATTAGAAGGTGGTTTGGGCATTCACAAAGGTTTCAGAGACAACTAAGAGCTTAGGTTGGGCTAATTAATAAGTTTTGCCTATATGAGACCAACCTGTCAAGAGTGGGAGAGATAACTGTTTTATCTAATGCACAGAAACCAACATCAAGAGGCAAGAAAAATGAAGAAACAGGGAAATATGTTCCAAACCGAAAAACAAGATACATCTTCAGAAATGGATCTTAATGAAATGGAGATAGTGATTTATCTGACAGAGAGTTCAAAATGATGGTGATAAGTTTCTCACCAAGGTCAGGAGAGCAATGCATGATGAAGTGAAAATTTCAAATAGAACAAATAGAAACAGAAAATATAAACAAATAGAAAATATAAATAAGTAGAAAATACAAACAAGTACCAAACAGGAATCATAGAGCTGAAGAATAGAATACTTATACTGAAAAATTCAGTAGAGGGGTTTAATAACACATTAGATGAAGGGAAGAAAGATCAATGAACTCAAAGACAGGGCAGTGGAATTCATCCAGTCATAGGACCAATAAACACATAATAGAGGTCTCAGAAAGAAACCAGGGGCAGAGGGCAATCTTATTCAAAGCAATAATTGCTAAAAATTTCCCTAATCTGGGGGAAAGAAACAGATCCAGAACCAGGAAGCCAAAAAATGTCCAAAAAAACAAAACAAAACAAAACAAAAAACCAGAGACCCACAACAAGCCACAGTATAATTAAATTGTCAGAAGTTAAAGACAAAGAAGGTTAAAAGCAGCAGGAGAAAACTAACTTGGAATGAACAAGATAGTCCCATTAGACTATCACAGGGATTTTCTGCAGAAACTTTGTAGATCAGAAAGGAGTAGGGTAATGCATTCAAAGCAATGAAGAAAACAAAAAAACAAAAAACCCTGCTAACCAAGAACACTCAATCAGCAAAGTTGTCCTTCAGAATTAAAGGAGAAGTAGGGAGTTTCCTAAATAAACAAAAGCTAAAGAGTTCATCACCATTAGACCAGCCTTACAAAAATGTTAAAGGGGCTTCTTCAAGCTGAAATGAAAAGACACTAATTAGTAACGTGAAAATATATGAATATATGAAGCTCACTGGTACAGATAAATAAATAGTTTAAATTCTACATAGTCTAATCAACATTAGATACATTAGATATATAAATATAGATTATATATTTACAATGATAATGGGTTAATAACTTGTAACTCTGGTATGAAAATTAAAAGACAAAATTATTAAAAGTAACTATGGGGCACCTGGGTGGCTCAGTCCATTGAACGTCTGCTTACAGCTCCAGAAATGATCTCAGGGTCCTGGGATTAAGCTGTGCATCAGGCTTTCTGCTCAGTGGGGAGTCTATTTCTCTCTCTCCCTCTGTGCTTACTCTCTCTCTCTCTCTCTCTTGCTTTCTCAAATAAATAAATAAAATAGTTTTAAGAAACTATAATAATAATAATTTGTTAATGGATACACAATATGAAAAGATGTAAATAGTGCCATCAAAAACATAAAATATGGGGTAGGGGAGTATAACAATGTTATACATTAGTGGCCATTCGAAGTTAACTTGTTATTAACTGAAAATAGATTGTTATAACCAGAAGATATTTTATGTAACCCTTATGGTAGCCACAAAGCAAAAACCTATAATAGATACAAAAAGGAGAAAGAAAAAGAAATCAAAGCATATGATTACAAAAAATAATTAAATCACAAAGGAAGAGAGTAACAGAGGAAGAAAGGAACAAAAAGATCACAAAACAGTCATTAAAAATTTAACAAAATGGCAATAGTAAGACCATACCTATCATTAATTTCTTTAAATGTAAATGGACCAAATTATCCAATCAAAAGATGTAGAATGGATGAATGAATTAAAAAAACAAAAGCAAAAAACAAAAACAGAAAACAACAACAAAACAACAACAACAACAAAACAAGACTGAGACCCAGCTATACACTGCCTTTAGGAGATTTACTTAGCTTTAAGGACACACAAAGACTGAAAGTCAAGGGATAGACAAGGATATTCGATACAAATGAAAACCAAGCAAGATCAGGGATAGCTATACCTATATTAGACAAAATAGAAAGTAAGCCAAAAACTGTAAGAAATATAGATGGTCAGCATATAATGATAAAGGGTTCAGTTCATCAAGATGATACAACATTTATAAATATTTATATATCCAACAATGGTACATTAAAAAATAAAGCAAATGTGGATAAATCTGAAGAGAGAAATGGACAGCATTGAAATAATAGGAGATTTCAGTACCTCACATTCAGCAATGGTATAACATCCAGACATAAAATCAATAAGGAAATACTGCAATTTCTCTACATACTAGACCAGGTGAATCTAAGAGACATATACAGAGCATCCATCCAACAGCAGCAGAATGCTCATTCTTCTCAAGTACACATGAAACATTCTCTAAGATAGATCATATGTTAGGCCACAAAACAAGTCTTAACAAATTTAAGATGACTGATATCTTATCAAGTACCCTTTTTGACCACAATGATATAAAACTAGAAATCAATTGTAACAGGAAAACTGGGAAATTCACAAATATGAGCAAAATGGACAACAAGCTCCAGAACGACAAACAGGCCAAAGAAAAAAATTACAGGAGAAATTTTAAAAAATCTTGAAATAAGTAAAAATGAAAATATGATATACCAAAGCTTATGAGATGCAGCAAAAGCAGTTCTACAGGGGATGTTTAAGGCAATAAATAATATATTAAGAAAAAAGACAGATGTCAAATAAACAACTTAACTTTAGATTTCAAAGAACTAGAAAAAAAAAGAATAAACTAAATTCAAAGTTAGAGAGTGGAAATAACAAAAATCATAGTGGAAATAAAATAAAAACTAGGGAAGTTTAGAAAAGGTCATTAAACCTAAGAGTTTTTTTTAAAGATAAAATCAACAAAACTTTAAACAGAAACAAAAGACTCAAAAATAAAATCAGAAATGAAAGAGAAGATATTATAACTGATACTACAGAAATATTAAGGATCATAAAAAACTACTATGAGCAATTAAATGGCTATAAATTAGATAATCTGGAAGAAATTGATAAATTCCTAGCAATTTACAACCTACAAAGACTAAATCATAAAGAAATAGAAAATCTGAACAGACAAATAATGAATAAGGAGATTAAATCAGTAATCAAAAACCTCCCAACAGGGGCACCTGGGTGACACATTCGGTTTAATATCTGACTCTAGGTTTCGGCTCGGGTTGTGATCTCAGTTTTGGGGATAAGAGGAGGAGAAAGAATGGCACAGGGAAAGGGAAGTGGAAGGAACTGTATTCTCAGTGTTAACAGGACACCACAGAGACTTTTCTAAGGCTCTGTTTCCATCATCAGTGTGGAACCATATAAATTTAATGACTGGAAATCTAAATCTGATAAACTCCTTCAAAGACACAGCCTCCTACGGCACCTGGGTGGCTCAGTAGATTAAGCTTCTGACTCTTAGTTTCATCTCAGGTTGTGATTTCAGGTCCTGAGATTGAGCCCAGGTTGGGCTCCATAGTCAGTGCAGAGTCTGCTTGAGATTCTCTCTCCCTCTCCCTGTGACTCTCCTGCTCATGCTTTGTCTCTCTCTCTCTCTCTCTCTCTCAAATAAATAAATCTAAAAACAAAAACAAACAAACAAAACTTCCCAACAAATAAAAGTCTAGGGCCAGATAGTTTCACTGGTGAATTCTATCAAACATTAAAAAAAAGGACACTACAAGAAAGGAAAATTACAGGCCAATATCCCTGATGAAAAAATCTTCAAAGATGCAAAATATAGATGCAAAACATAGATGCAAAAAATCCTCAAAAAATATTTGCAGCCCAAATTCAACAGTACATAAAAAGAATCAAACACCACAATCAAGTGAGATTTATTCTTGGGATGCAAGGATTATTCACATATGCAAATCAATAAACATGATCATCACATTAATAAAATGAAGGATAAAAATTATATAACCATCTCAAACATGCAGAAAAGACATTTGACAAATTCAATATCTTTCATGATAAAAAATTCCAACAAATTGAGTGTAAAAGGAAAAAAAAACTTAATATAACAAAGGCCATATATGACAAGCCCATAGCTAATGTCATACTTAGTGAAAAACTGAAAGCTTTTCCTCTAAGATCTGGACTAAGACAAGAATGCTTGCTCTCACCACTTTTATTCAACATAGTACTGAAAATACCAGCTGGAGTATTTTGACAACAAATAAATAAATAGATAAATAAACAAATAAAAATAAAAGACATACAAATAAGAAAGAAGTAAAATTGTCTCTATTTGCAGGTGATATATTATATATAGAAACACCTAATGGCTCCACCAAAAAACTAATAAATAAGATCAGCAAATTTACAGAATACAAAATCAATATACAAAAATCAAATCCCAGACTCATAGTTACAGAGAACAAATTGGTGATTGCAAGAAGGGAGGGATGTTGGGGATGGGAGGAAATGGGTAGAGGGGATTAAGAAGCACAAACTTCCAGCTGTAAAATAAGTAAGTCATGGGCATATAATATATAGCCTGGGGAATACAGTCAATAATAAGCTATTAGCTTTTAAGCTGACAGATGGTAACTAGACTTACTGTGATGACCATTTCTCAACGTATACAAATATCAAATCACTATGTGTACACCTGAAACTAATGAAATATTGTATGTCAATTATATCTCAATTTAAAAAAATCAGTAGCATTTCTATACTAAGAACAAACTGTCAGAGGAATTAAGAAAACATACCATTTAAAACATCATCAAGAGGTGCCTGGTTGGCTCAGTCAGTTAAGTGTATATCTTTGGCTCAGGTGGTGATCTCAGGGTCCTGGGATCAAGCCCTGGGTCTGGCTCACTACTCAGCGAGGAGTCTGCTTCTCTTTCTGCCCCTCCCCCTGCTTGTGCTCTTTCTCTCTTTCCTTCTTTCTCTCAAATAAATAAATAAAATCTTTAAAAAATTAAAAAATATCATCAAAAGAATAAAATCTTTAGCAATAAATTATCCAAAAAGGTGAAAAAGATGTACACTGAAAACTAGAAAACATTGAGGAAAGATATTAAGACACAAATGGAAAGGTATCCAATAATCATGGATTGGAAGAATTGATATTATTAAAAAGTTCATACTACTGAAAATAATCTACACATTCAATGTAATCTGTATCAAAATTCCAATGACATTTTTCACAGGAATAGAAAATACAATCTTAAGATTTGTATAGACCCATGAAAGACTTTGAATAGACAATGTAATCTGAAAAAGAAAATAAACAAATCCAGAGATATCACACTTCTTGCTTTCAAACTATATTGTAAAGTGATAGTAATCAAAACAGTATGGGTGTGCATTGAAAACAAATACATGTAACAATAGAACAGAATAGAGAGCCCAGTAATACACCCATCCATATATGGTCATTTAAGTTACAACAAAGTAGCCAAGAATATACACTGGAGAGAGATTAATGTCTTCGATAAAAGGTATTGGGAAAACTGAACACCCACATGCAAAAGAATGAAAACGGACCTTACATATACCATGCACAAAAAGCAAATCAAAATGGATTAAATTCTTCAACATAAGACCTAAAATCATAATGGATGGTAATCTTCTTAACATTGGTCTTTAGAATGAATTTTTTTATTTGACTCAAAACCAAGGGCAACAAAGGCAAAAATAAGCAAGTAGGACTATGTTAATCTAAAAACTTCTGCCGAGCAAAGGAATCCATCAACAAAACGAAAAGGCAATCTATGGAATGGGAGAAAATATTTACAGACTGTATATCAGAAAAAGAATTAATATGCAAAACACACAAGGAACTCATATAAAACATTAGCAAAAAAAGAAAAAAAAACAAAGGAAACAGGTGAGGTGTTGGTTATGTTAATTAACTCAATGGTGAGAATCCTTTTACAATGTATATGTGTATCAAATCATGATTTTGCACACTTTAAATATATTACAATTTTATTTGTCTACCATATCTCAAAAAAGCTGATTTTAAAAAGTGGGAGAGATAATAAACACCAGTTTGTATTTTCTAAAATATTATTTCAGGGGCACCTGGGTGGTTTAGTTGGTTAAGTGTCCAACTCTTGGTTTCAGCTCAGGTCATGTCTCGGGTGAGATCAAGCCCCATGTCAGGCTCTGTGCTCAGCAGGGAGTCTGCTTAAATATTCTTTCCCTCTGTCCTTCCCTCCACTCAAGCTCTATTTCTCTCTCTTTCTCAAAATTAAATAAATAAATCTTAAAACAATAAAATAAAAAAATAAAATATTCCATCACAAGTATCCTAAGGTTGTCTTTGCTAACCTCAACATTATATGGAATTGAACCTGACAATTTCATTTTGTTTTTCACTAAAATTTCATATCCTGAGGAAAAAAACTAAAGCAAATACAGTGATGGAGAGAGCACGTTTTAAGCATACTGTTACATATTTAAAAAAACAAGACAAAAAACTTTCTCAGAATGCAATGGGAATCAGTGACAGAGCCAACTTCGCTTTTCATCTTAAAGCTGTGACCAAAGCCATGGTGGTGGAGGCAAATAATTGATGATCCAAGATGGGTGAGTTTGAAAAACAGGCTGAGAAAAAGAGAGAGAAATAGCAAGCCCCTGGAGTTGTGACTGAGGCCCCAAATGTGCTGGTTTTCCAAAGGTGGACCTGGTCAGTACAAAAATGTTGGGAGATTTATTTTTGACATTTCTGATTACAACCTTCGAATTCCAATATACTAATTCCAACATACTTCAATTAAATCAGGATAAACTGGAGCTATTTTGGAAGTACCCTAAACTTTAGAGGTGAGAAAGGCTTATATACATCCAAGTTGTAACTACTGGAGATAATGAGTGACTGAATTGTATCTAATGAGATGGAAGGGCAGATTAATCGTGAATAAAAAGCATTAATATTATTTCTTGCTTGCATCTTTTCATAAGCACCAAAGCTCAAGTTGAGCATCTGTTTCTTAAGATTTCAACTTTGGCCATTCTGGAATGAGAACATGTTAGTATGGATGTGATTTACATTTGCATTTATTCAATCTCTTTAAAACTGTGACATTAACAGTAACCAGCATAAGTTTTAAATCATGTTATTTTTGCATCTGCCAGTTCAGTTTTAATTCTAATATGTATCTCGCTCATTTCATGTGGGATCATTATTTTCTGATACTTACGAAAGCTTCTTTAAATAGCCAAGTATCAGGGCCCCCCATAAGTCAAATGCAGCAAAACTTCAGTAATGTAAAAGGTCTACAAATGTACTTGGAGTAAAAATTTTTATGCTAGCTCTGGTTCATGTCATGAAAACATCAAAAGTCTAGCTTTTGTTACATATTGAGTATCTTTTCCTACACATCCCTTTTGATAGTCAATTATCTAAAACTACAGATTTGATAATTTACTTCTCTTATCCTATATCCAAAGGTTACAAAGAGGGTAAAATATTAGAGTTAATGCAGTTTTAGTTGTGAGAGAAATAAATTATAAAGCATGGTAATAATAGCTGCTTTGACCTTGAACAGGAGGTCAATTTTTGCAGGTCAGAATATTTATTACTAGAGAACTCTCTGTTATATAATCTAATTCTTCTGCAGTTTTGATATAAATAGAGGGTTGCCCCTAAATGCCCTTTCTTTCCTAAGTACAGCAGGGAAATCGGGTGCTGAAATGATTGTCTGATAAGTTTTATTTCAGCAAGCAACAAAATCAATCAAGGATGTTCAATGGAAACCACAAAGAGGAGAGGATTAATGCATTATTTAGGGAAAAGGAGTCTTTCTACTTCAAGCCTATGCAACAAGTGTGAATATAATGAATGGTTGCCTGAATTCTTCTTTTGTTTGCACTCTTCTTTTCACTTAGGTTATTTTTCATTACAGAGATTCCCAGAGGGTTTATTTTCATCTCAACTGATTTTTTTTAAAGCACCACAAAGGCAACTTCTAATTCACATTGATTTTAGGAAAAGGATATCTCTGTTCATTCACAAAATGAAAATCAAGTTTAAGTGCATAAGCTGCGCGTGATACGAAATAGATGTTTTCCAGAAGTTTTCTTGTTACTATTTCAGGTTGTAGAAAGTTTACTTATAGTGTAGTAACATTTACAACTGTCAGGTTATTTCATCATTTTCAAATGACTTAAAAGAAATATTCTTGTACATGGTACACTGCCTTATCTATACAGCTTCTGTAATGAAACCTTCCCTGTAACATATCAGGGTGTGCCAAACTGCACCTGGTTTGTTTCCCTAGCAGTTCACTCCATTGTTTGTTTTAGATATGTGTGCTAAAAAGCAGCCTTTGTGGGTCATCTGAGTCTGTCTACACATTAATACCTTCTTCATACTGTATTGGAAACCCATTCCCTTGCTTTGCAAAATTAATTTGATGAAAACCAACTGTTTGGCCACATTTGAATAACAGTTTCTCATATTCTAGTAAAGTTATATGCATGACTTGAATGTGTTTTGTTTTAGTAGTTAATTATTTAGCTATATGGTCTTTCTGCTATCATTTCATTCATTCATCATGTTCCTATTGGTTACTCAGTATACACTAACCCCAGCACAAGGCGCTAATAAACATAACATAGATCAAAGAACTGAGTCTTATAACAGATTCAGAAATGTAAAACATTTTCATAGAATGGATGATGATTAAAAAATGTAAGTCCTATCATTATGGAAAATAAGAAAAAATTACCAATTCCATTTGTGAGAAGGCCTTCGAGTTAGGAGATATCTATATTAGGTCTATAAGAGTGAGTAGTCCTTGTAAGGACAAACAGCAGTGCAAATGTGTAAAGGCACACAGGTCGTTAACAGCATGGATTCATTCAAATATTTGTAATAATTTCTCTTTGTGTATGAATTTGAGCAAGGGAATGGGGAACGAGTCAGTATGATCATGAAAAATAGAAGTAAGAATATGATTGACAATATTTGTGTACCTTATTTGTCCAGCAGAGTTTCTCTCCTGGGTGTCTATATTTCTTCAGAGTTTTTAGGTTAATTCTTGGTTGACTTAAATTATCATTTCTTGTGGGAAACAGAAGTTAAGATAAGCAAGATTTTTTAAGTTTTCTAAAGACATAATCTTCATCAAATGTAACATTATGGAAATATGGAGCTATCAACTTTATATGCAAATGGTTTAATTAGAACAATAAAGCATAGTTATTATAATACAATTTATGCATATAAAATGTACAGATTAAGCATAAGTTTACAGAAAAGAATTTTGTTGTGAAATTTAATAAGATCATTGTAAAACAATTCCTCAGTCAATAATGTATTTTGTGTGGGTTACTTTGTTTCACTGAACAGTAATAAAAAGTATTTCTTGTATCATTTACTATTTATGTATATCAAAACACCTCAAAACTTAGAGGCTTAAAACAATAACAATTTATTGTTTCTCATGATTCTGATGGACGGACAATCCTTCAGCTGGTCTCACTGAGATCATTCTTACATCTGTATTCAGCTCGTGTTTGTGCTGGAGTTGTTGACCAAATACCTTGATTCTCTTCCACATAGCATGTCTTCTTGGCTTTAGCTTTGACTTCTTCAAAACATGCTTGCTTAGGGTTCCCAGAGTATGAGAGCCTTAACCATGAAACTTCTTAAAGGCTTGGTCTGGAACTGGCCTAGTATCAGTTCTTTCACATTCTATGGGTCAAACAAGGAAACTAAGCCAGCCCAGAAAATAGTCATCATTTCTTTATAAGAGAAGTAAGTATCCTATGCCAATAAGACTGGAAAACACTTTTTTTTCTCAATATGAAATTATTTCTTTAATCAGTGAACAGTAATTCTTGCATAGTTTTAACAGTTGAAGGTGTTCAATAGATACAGAAACATAGAAAATCAAGCAGGAGTGCCTGGGTGGCTCTGTCAGTTAAGCGTCCACCTTCAGGTCATGATCCCAGGGTCCTGGGATTGAGCCACATGTCAGTGGGGAGTCTGCTTCTCTCTCTCCCTCTGCCCCTCCTCCTGCTTGTGTGCTCTCTCTCTCTATCTATGTCTCAAATAATTAAGTAAAATCTTTAAAAAAAAAAAAAAGGAAAATCAAGCAATTTTTCACAGTATTCTGAGCAAACTTACACAAAGTCTTGGACATTCCAGCATGCTTACATAGATAGCATCAAATTCCAGTCTGGTCCCTGAGAGCCCGTCTCAGGTAATGGCCATGTGGGTTGAGCAAGGAGGTCACAGCAGCCTTGAGCAGGCCTTCCACCCTGGGTCACCCTGGACCCCAAAGACTCTGGGGAGCCAATTTGATTCCAGAGGCAGATGTGCTACATCTGTACGAGCTTCATGGAGATGCTGGATTACACTGCAGAGGCAACGGCATCCTTTCTGAGAGCATGCTGTGAAGATCAGCGGAACTGAATGGACTGTGAGGATACCATACCAATATTTTTCATCAGCCACTCATATTTTCCTTCTCTTCAAGACTATTGATAGCTAAGCCTTTCTTATAGCTGCACTCTTGAAAAGTCATGAACATTAAATTTTAATACACTGAATCATGGTTCCCCTCTTCTAATACTCCAGCATCAGTGTTTTTTTTTCCTAAAGTTGGAAAACATTTTTAATGGACAACTTTGTAGGCAATCTATGGTATTGATAGAGTCCCTCCCATTCTTTTATTGAAAAATTTAGCAGTTTGGAAATGATAATATACAAAATATAAATATAAATAAAAATATTTTTAAGTGATCACATTAACTTACTCAACCCAATTTATTATTCTCAAACATTTAATGTTAAAAAAAGTACTTTGGGATACAAAAGGAAGAAAATCTTGTCAGTAAGATTAATCCCACTTGTAAACTAATTTATTTTTGCTAATATCATTGATTTCCAATGTGATCACGATTATTTCATTTTTATGCTTACTTTGGGGTAATTTCTTCTTGTTTTAGATTCTGAACAGAAAAGCCAAGGGGCATCTGGGCGGCTCAGTCGGTTTAGCATTTGCCTTTGGCTCAGGTTATGATCTCAAGTCCTGGGATCTAGTCATCTAGCCGGCAGGTCAGGCTCCCTTCTCACTGGGGAGTCTGCTTCTCCTTCTCCTTCTGCCCCTCACCATCCAGCTTGTGCACTTTCTCTCAAATAAATAAGGTTTTAAAAAAAGAAAAAAAAGAAAAACTAAGTTCATTTATTTGAGATCTTTCTTCTTTTCTAATACAAGCATTTAGGACGATGAATTTCCCTTAAGTACTGCTTTAGTGGCAGTCCACCAACTTTGCTATGTTGTGTTTTTATTTTTTCATTCCTTTCAAATTCATTTTTAATATTGTTTGGATTTAACTTTTAATCTATGGTTTATTTATAACAGTGCTATATAATTTATAAATACTTTGAGATTTTTCAAGAACTATTTCTAGTTTTCATTTCTAATTTACCTCCACTGTGACAAGAAAAGATGATGTGTTGGACTTGAATGCAATTAAATTCATTGAAGGTTTTTTGTGTTTTGTCTGCTTTTTTTTTTTTAAGATTTTATTTATTTATGTGACAGAGAGACAGCCAGCGAGAGAGGGAACACAGCAGGGGAGTGGGAGAGGAAGAAGCAGGCTTCCAGCGGAGGAGCCCAATGTGGGACTCCATTCAGGATCGCCAGGATCACGCCCTGAGCCGAAGGCAGACGCTTAACGACTGCGCTACCCAGGCGCCCCTGTTTTGTCTGCTTTTTAATGTTTCACAATGTACTCCACCTTGCTGAATATCTTGAAAAGAATTTGTGTTTTGCTGTCAGTGAAGAGCTCTATCCATGTCAATTAGGTCAAGTTGATTGATAGTGTTAGGTCTTCCATGTCCTTTGTGTCTATTTGTCAGCTATCGAGACGTGGTACTAAAATCTTTGTATATTATTGTTGATTTATCTATGCCTCTTTGCAGTTCTATCTGGTTTTGCTTCATGTATTTTGAAGCCTTGTTCCTGGTAAGTTAAGTTTTTAGTATTGATCCATTTGTCATTATGAATTAGCCCACATTATCTCTGCTAATAAATATTTTTGGGTTGTATAATCTACTTTTTCTGTTATTATACAACCACCCCAGTTCTCTTTAGGTTAGTATTAGCATAGTATATTTTTGCCCATTACTTTCTTTTTAACATATTTATGTCTTTGCAAGTAAAGTGTCTTGCTTGTAGACAGCGTGTACTTGAATCTTGCTTTGTTGTTTTTTTTTTAATATAATCTGATAATCTCTGCCATTCAACTGGGATGCTTATTCAATCTATATTCAATGTGTTTATTTATGTGGGTGGGATTAAATCCAACATTTACAATTCGTTTTCTTTTTCTATTTGTTTTGTCTATGCTTTTCTTCCTCTTTCTCTTTTGATGACTTCTTAAATTAAATGAATGTGTTTTTATAATTTCATGTTGTCACCTGTGGAGTTTTTAATGATAATTTTTTGTTATTTTAGTGGACATTTTAAAATTTAAAGTATATATGTTTAATTTGTTGCACTCTACCTTCAGTGATATTTTGCCACTATGAATAAGGACTTGAAATATTTGTTTCTCTCCAATGTTCCTTGATGTTATTATTCTCATAAACCTCCGAATTCTTTGTTATTGTGTTAGCTTTAATGAGTTCATTACCTTTTTAAGAGCTTTAACTATGAAGGAAATAAGATTTTTTTTATATGTATTCATGTCTTTGGTATTTCTGGGACCCTTCATTCCGTTGGTAGATTCAGATTTCCATTAGTTACATTTTCCTTATGCTTTAAGGTCTTCCTTGAATGTTTCTTGTAGCGCAGGTCTTCTGGTAATGAAGACTCTATATGTGTTATAAAGTCTTTATTTAATTTTGCTATGAAAGGTATTTTCCCTAAAGAATTGTGTTGGATATTTTATTTTTCTCTAAAGAGCTTGTTTTGATTCTGGTAAAAAGTCTGTTGTCATCTGTTTGTTTCTCTGTCACTCTGCGTGCAGTGTTTCTTTTTTCTTTGGCTGCTTTTATTGGTTGTAAACAATTTTATTATCTTTTTTTTTTTGGTGGAGTTCTCTTCATGTTTCTTGTGGTTGTGGTTATTGAGTTTCTTGGATTTGTGGATTTAGAATTTTCATAAGACTTATTTTTTCAAAAATTTGTTGCCTCTCCCCACCTTGAAGACTCCGTTTATTTGCATATGAGGCCACCTAACGTTGTTCCATGTCTCACTCATGGCCTGATTTCTTTTTCCAGTGTTTTTTCTCTGTGTGTTTCATTTTGGTTAGTTTCTATTGTTGTATCTTCAAGTTCACTAAAGTTTTTCCTCTAATATCTAGCTTGTGTTTAATCCTATCTACTGCACTTTTATTTTTTACCTCACATACTATAGTATTTTCTTCTCTCAAATCTCTGCTTTGACTATTATGAAATCCAGCATGTTTTCTCAGTCCAGTGAGACTTCAGCTTTCTGCTCTCAATCTATTCTACAACTGTCAGTTGCAAATACCCCAAAGGAAAATGCTGGCATGAATGCGGAGTTCTTTTGGAGTGCTTTTATTTCTCAGGGCTTATAAGCTCTTAAAACACTGCCAATACTGGTTACTTTCCAATGCCTTCAAATGATTGCTGTATGTGTTTTGTCCAACTTTTATACTTGTTTTTAGTAGAGGATTAAACTGATAGAAACCTCTCAGAAATGGCAAAATCAGATGTGCATAGCTGAAGAACTTGGACAGAAAAAGATAACAGTGGAAGTTAGGACATTCAAGAAAATCATATAAGTGCTAAAATAGGATTTATGCATTAATAAATTCAGTAAATGTATTCATTAAATCATGAGACAAAGATCAATTCTGGAAGATAAAATAACAGATTTATTTTATCAGAAAAAAAATAGAGACAGGTGGAAATTTTAAGCCTGAAAAGAGATTTTGTTACTAAATTCAGAATACCTGCCACATTAATACTAGTAGTTTGAAACTGAAATAAAGGAAGTTCCATTATTAAAACTCAAATAACAGTCTTGTAGATAAATTCAACAAATTAGAGGCTGGATTGATAAGAAAGAAACACACCTTAATGCATCTTCAGATAAGATTTTTAAACTCTAAGGATAAAAATAAATCATCATAAACTTCTAAACAGAAAAAAAACAAATTATCCTTTAAGTCAGATTGGCAGTGGACATTGTGTCTATACCAATGGAAACTAAAAGTCAAAAGAATAACACAAACTATTGAGACAAAAAGATTATTCAAAAAACTTATATCCTTGCAATATTGTATTTAGAGTTTGTGCTAAAAATATATGTTGATAAACATGCAAAAGTGTAGAAAGTTTATTAGCCTGACACACATGAAAATACCTGGAGTAGGGAGGATGGGCCCTGAATCAATTAATGTTCCAGAAGAGTTTTAACAATGTGAGATGAAAGAGGAGAGGAACAGAAAATACATGACTGTAGTAAAAGTTTGGAATAAAAAAGCACTAGAGAGTATTAAGCTAAGTGAAATAAGTCAGTCAAAAGACAAATACCACATGATTTCACTCATATGTGGAATTTAAGAAACAAAACAAATGAACAAAGGGAAAAAGAGAGAGAGAGACAAAAACTAAGAAACAGACTCTTAACTATAGAGAGCAAACTAACGGTTGAGGTGGGTGGGGGGATGGGTTAAATAGGTGTTGGGGATTAAGGAGGGCACTTGTAATGAGCATCAGGTGATGTATGGAAGTGCAAATCACTATATTGTACACTGAAACTAACATCACACTGTATGGTAACTAACTGGAATTTAAATACAGACTTCTGTTCCATAAATGAGTGAAACCATATGATAATTGTCTTTCTCTGCTTGACTTATTTCACTTAGCATTATCTCCTCCAGTGCCATCCATGTTGCAGCAAATGTTGAGAAATTGTTCTTTTTGATAGCTGAGTAATATTCCATTGTATATATGGACCACATCTTCTTAATCCAGTCATCTGTTGAAGGGCATCTCGGCTCCTTCCAGAATTTGGCTATTGTGGACAATGCTGCTATGAACAATGGGGTGCATATGGCCCTTCTCTTCACTACGTCTGTATCTTTGGGGTAAATACCCAGTAGCACAATTGCTGGATCATAGGGTAGCTCAATTTTTAACTTTTTAAGGGACCTCCACACTGTTTTCCAAAGTGGCTGTACTCATTTATGGAACATAAGAAGTAGGAAGATCAGTAGGAGAAGAAAGGGAAGAAGAAAGGGGGGGGGGGTAAACAGAAGGGGGAATAAACCATGAGAGACTATGGACTCTGGGAAACAAACTGAGGGCTTCAGAGGTGAGAGGGGTGGGGGAATGGGATAGGCTGGTGATGGGTATTAAGGAGGGCACGTATTGCATGGTGCACTGGGTGTTATACTCAAGTAATGAATCATGGAACTTTACATCAAAAACTAGGGATGTACTGTATGGTGACTAACATAATATAATAAAAAAATATTATTTAAAAAAGACACTAAAAAATACATACTTAAAAAAACACTAAACAGACAAGAAATAATGTAATAGCAATTGTAATAAGAGTCTAAAATTTAAGAGTGGACCATCTTAGCAGAAACTCTGGAGTTTTCCCACTGAGAAAAAAGAAAGAGACAGTTCAAGGGATTCATCTAAGGAAGAGGAATGTTGATATGAGGGGAAGAAATGGAGGAGTTATTATAAAAATTCTTTCTTATTTATGTTTATCTTGTGGCATGAGGGGGGATATAGGCATGGAGGTGGAGGAAATGAATTAGCATCCCTGTGGATCAAAGATTCATCTTGTATTTCTTGGAAGGCAAATAGTCAATTTGAGAATTATGATTTTGCTAAAGAACCATGCAATTCTTCTGAGTTCAAATGTGTATCATCATGGTTCCCATTTTTATGCTTTATGGTTTTAGAATGTTTTTAAATCTTCCCAAAACTGTGGTTAAAATTATTTTCTCTATTTCATATTGTCTGATTTTTCCTCATTAAAAAAAAGTACTCAGGCTTTCAAGGCATTTATTTATTCATGTTCACAAAGAAACATCTTCTAGATGCATTAGTGCTTTTAACTATTTGTTTTCTAGTCAATATTATCACTTTTGTATTAGCAACGTCTCTGTTTCTTATTTATATCAGCTTTCTTCTCTTTTTTTCTTCTTAATTTGAGTACTCTATTTCTTTATTTTTTGATCCTTCTTGGAATTAAATAAATTTTATATATGTGTTTTTTGTTGTTCTTGTTTTGTTTTGTTCTGCAGTTTTGTGGTGACAAATATTGCGGTAGTAAACTCCATGGTATTGCTGTCTAGTGTATAGATAGTAGCAGTATCTAATATCTTTTAAAATTCTTCTTGGATGTCAGTTTTTTCCAGTTATGCATTTCTTAATTTCTTTTTTTTTTAAAGATTTTATTTATTTATTTGACAGAAATAGAGACAGACAGCGAGAGAGGGAGCACAAGCAGGGGGAGTGGGAGAGGAAGAAGCAGGCTCATAGCGGAGGAGCCTGATGTGGGGCTTGATCCCATAACACCAGGATCACGCCCTGAGCTGAAGGCAGATGCTTAACGACTGCGCCACCCAGGCACCCCTGCATTTCTTAATTTCTAAGCAATTTTTTTCTGTGAATTTATTATTACATATTTTTCATTTGATTATATTTTCATCATATAATTTATCCAACTAAAGGTCTATTTTTGATTAATTAATTAAACATTTGGGGTCAGTTACCTATTTGTTTATTTATTTATTTATTTGCTTAATGATCCATGTACATATGGAAATGTATAGGTTCTACTTAGATATGTGATGCTGGTTCTATAATTATATAATAATTTATTTGAGAGAGAGAGAGTAGTGGGAGGGGCAGAGGGAGAGAATCTTCAAGCAGAGTTCACGCTGAGCACAGAGCTTAACACAGGGCTAAATCCCATGACCCATGAGATCATGACCCCAGCCTAAACCAGGAGTCAGTTGCTCAACCAACTGAGCAACCCAGGCGCCCCATATATGATATTTTTTTAATCAAGCTGTTCTTGTTATTTGATAGTTTTTGGCTTATGCTTTTGGCTACTGTGCTCCATACATATAATTTGTAATAGTTATCTCTTCTTAGGATTTACATCATCTTAAGTTAAGGTTTACTTGTATTCTGTTTATTGACTTTAGCTTACACATATCTACAACACTTATGTTAAATTCTTTATTTTCTACTTTTCTTTGTCACTTTAAGAATTTTTGTTGTTTAGCAATTTTATCAAGCTCTGCGTTTTAATGTGAGTTTCTAGTCTATTCACATTTAATATATGGCAAGCCTATTTTATTTTTACATTTTCCAACTTATATTGTTTCCTTCATATTTAAAAATCATTTTGGTATGACCAACGTTTTTTTGTACTATATCCCCCCCCCAAAGTTAGTTTATGAGATCTTCTCTTCTTTTCTATCCCTTTTAAACTTAATTTTTTCTATCACACTTATTTACAAGATAAAATCAATTTAGAATACTTTATAACTGGAAATTTAGGGGGGAAATTTATGCTTTGGGGAACCTAGGCATGCTTCCTCTTAGATGGATGTCACTTATAACATTTCAAGATAAATTTTAACAACTCCTCTCAAACATGATACAGCTTTCCAGATACCGTTTTTTGTTTTGTCTTGTTTTGTTTTCCCATCACGTGGAAAGATGAAAGATTAAATTTGGCTCTCGCGTATCATCTTGAAAAAATGGTTACTATCTGTATTTACAATACAGAGAAGTGCCTACACAGTAGATATATAATAAATGTTTTACCCCTATGTCTTAGCTGTCAGCACATTAATCTATTCTTACAGGTCAAACAATGTGTTAGAGCCTGCAACTGGTTAAAGCACAGGCTACTCTCCTAAATGTAAAGTCGACAAAACAGAGAATATTAATAAAATCACATGCTGACCTATTTTTGAAGTCCTCATTTAGAGCTGCGTCACTTTCAAAGGTTTCAAAGGATCTGCCCTATATATTTTTAGGCCAGAATAGCAGTAGAAGTAAAGGTTCTCCTGATGGATGAGCTAATTTTGCATTTCACTAAAACACAGTTATAAA
Organism: Ursus americanus; assembly: GCF_024610735.1. Taxonomy (NCBI): domain Eukaryota; kingdom Metazoa; phylum Chordata; class Mammalia; order Carnivora; family Ursidae; genus Ursus; species Ursus americanus. Next base: position 52,968,513 of record NC_142139.1, on the reverse strand, counting down.
TAGTTACTAATGATTTTTTAGAGGCTTTGATGGTTTCTAGCACACTATACATATTAATTATCTAATCATTCTAAGCTCTTTGATTTTTCTCAAGAGGAAGATGCTACAGGAAGTCAAAAATTTATAGCCTGAGCCTGTAGATGCATTAAATAGACACAAGCATGGATCACATGTGACAGACCGAGCTGTGCAATGGTGAGCTCTAATTGTGCTAGCCACACTGCTTTCATCCAGGTTCCTTGAAAGCTTACATTAAAAAATATACATTATACAACTGTGTTGCTATTCTAGAAGAATGGAAGGAATGCTACAAGGTGTTGAGGCAGAGAGAGATGAAAATATGAATGTATTCACCAGAACAAACCAGGTTATGCTGTGGTAACCAGCAATCCCTGAAGCTCAGTGCCTCCTACTAGGATCTTTCTTTTTTTCTTTTCTTTTCTTTTTTTTTTCTCCTTTTTTCATTCCCTCCCTCCCTTCCTTCCTTTCTTTCTCTTTCTTTCTTTCTTTCTTTCTTTCTTTCTTTCTTTCTTTCTTTCTTTCTTTCTTTCTTTCTTTCTTTCTTTCTCCTCACATGACTTGCCCCATGCAAGTTCCTGAACTGTGGTCACTGGTATCATGGTAATTTGAAGCCCTGGGCTAGTGTAATAGACACTCTATTGCTTATTGCCTGTTGCCCTGTCAGAAATAAAAGTCTTCTGCAGAGTCTCACACTAGTAATTAAATGCTCCACTCATATCGAAGTATTATCCATTTACAACTCTTCAACAAGAAATGTCCATGTGATTCTACCAACCCAAAAGTGAGCCATGAAGTATAATTCTTTGGTGATTAGCATTATCTCGCAGCACATGTGCACAAGGTGTTTATCGCCTTTATATTTGCCTCATGAATATACTAGACTGAGTTTTCTGTTATGCCCTATTTATTGTTAGTCCTTTCTCGTGGAGATTGTGTAGCAGACGACCTGTCAAATACAATCAAGTTAATCATGGCCAGTAACCTGGTAAGGACCATGAGAGCTTTCTTTAAATTTATCTGAGGTAAATTATGTCTGTTTGCATAATATATAACAAAGAACTTTAGGACTTTATGAAAACAAAGTTTTTGGTAGAAAAGAAAAAAAATATTGACTAAAGTATAAGTAAGTATAATAAAACAAAAATAAACATAGCCTGCATATCTCCTTTTTTGTATGTTAATAAAATACTTAATATCTGTATACTGTTTCATTTAATAGATGCATCATAACTTATTACCTTTTTCCTATTTTGAAGCTTTTATGCTTCATATTTTCAAGGTCACACACAACATTAAAATGGCTATGTAAGTGCAAAGTGTTTTTTCTGAATTTTTAGGTTCTTCACATAAGATAAATAAATAGAAATGAAATAACTGAGACAAATATTAGTATGTTCAATGCTCTTGGTCAAATTACTTAGCTGTTGAATTATTTATTTATTCAAAAATATTTATGGAAGACAACGCCCTACGCCAGTCACTTTCCTAGTTGACTACACATGCACACACATACATACACATACACGTACAAACAAACAAAAGAATGATCTACAATGTTAAGAAATTTATATTGTAGTGAGGTAAAACTAATGATAAGAAAGTAGACTAACAAGATACTTTCAGATTACCGAAAGTGTCCTGAAACCAGTACACCAAGATACTATGATAGAGACAGCGAGCCTCTTTAGGAAATGGGGGTAGGAGCCTCTCTAAGAAAGGTTTATGACAGCAGATGATAAACCATTGTGGGCGGAGCCATCAAAGTGAAAGGTTTGTGTAAAATCTTTCATAAATATATGAATGCCAGTTTTACCGTATAGGGGCAGCTATAATTATTCCTAGTTATTTAACTTTGTAGATCTTATAGATGAAAATTCGTGCATGATTCAGTTCTCATTCGACATAAATAGTCCTAAGAGGGAGAGTAAATCAAATGATCCCCCTCATTCACATCTGGTGTAAACTAACATAGCAAGTCCTTAAGTAAAGGACAGGCAAAGCGGGATTCTGATGATCGAGAGTGGGTTTGGAACCTTCAGTATAGCGCCTGGAAAAGACCAGATTGACGGGTACAAACTGATGAAAAGAGATCTGAACCGTAGGAAAGAGAGACCATGAAGACAGGTGAGTAAGCTAAGATTATTTATTCTCCACTTTACTTTTCAGCCACGGAAAAGCTTTGCCGCATAACCTGTTTCTTTTATTCTTTGTCAAATTCTCTCTTTACACTTATCATCTCTTCCCATCGTTTTATCAATGTTATAGTTTCTTCTTTGGTAAAAATGCACTAAAAGCATATCATTACCACTCTGCTTGATTATTAAATTGTTTTTCCACCAATCCGTAAACATTCACCAAAGCAATTATCCTCAGGTGGGTATGCAGTGGTGACATTCTGAGACTGAGAATTTTAATACGGGATTTCTTTAAGTGTCTGAATAGCTTCTGGGTATCTCTTATTTATTGATTACCTGAAGTTTTCTGGATGCCTGATTTAACTGAATTTGTCTTTTCTCCCCATGTACACTCTTTAATGAACTGAAATACCATGGTAAAATAAAGCCAGTGTTTCTTCTTTGGAGAAGCCCTTCATCACTTTTCCAGAGAAGACATGTTTCTCACACTTTTAGAGCTCATTAACAGAGATATTGCACGAAGCCCTGCTCACGAATCCACATCAGACAAGTGAGAATGAGGCTATCAGTGGACCAAAAATATACATGGATTTCCTTGTCTGTATCACAGAAGCAACCTTTCCATCATCAGAACTGAATGTCTTATATGGTTAAGATAAAAAAAAATTAAAATAAAGTAAATGGTTACGATAGGCACGAAACTGGTTAAGATTGGCATTAAAACTACAGTAGAATTGTTTATGTTTTTAGAAATAATTTTCACTTCAAAAAGGTTATGTATATGGACCAAGTAATTGTATACCTCTGGTCCTAAAATATTTAAAAACAAGGTGGAAAATACTTGGTGGAATTCAATATATAAATTAAAGACCACATCTTGGAGAAGATCCCTTGAGAATCAGATTTCTTCAGTACATTTAAGTGGCCATTTCCTCAAAACAGCTCAAGCTCAACATCTAAAGTGTATTTGCATTCTCCTACACAAAATAAATTCTTGTTTCTTATCTTATGTACCCCATCTTCCCAATTCCCTGAGATACCCTTAGTTAATCATTGAGTTATTTTCCTGAAATAGTACATCCAGCTGGCTACTTTTCTTTGTAAATCTTACCTTTTTGCTATGTCTAAAGTAACTGTATTCCATGTAACCAAAATACACTGATTTTTTTAATCATGTATGAATTCTGCTTAAAATTTATTTGGTTTTCTTTATCTCTTTTGCTTCTTTGATGAAACGTTCTTTCTTTTCATTCACTTTCAGAGTGAGAAGAAATACATTAAATACAATGGATTTTTCCTCTCCTTGAGAATGTTTTAATCTAGGATTGGTAGTTGAAATCAAAAATGTTAACATTGTCTGAAGGTGTTTTTAATATATGAGTCTGAGTATATAATAAATAAGACCACTGAAACAAAAGGGGAGAAAGCAAAAAAACTTGTAGTGTGGAAAGTTTTCTGTATCCTATTTAAAGTGGTACAATATTCCTTCTAAATAGAAGGTGAAAATTATGTATATATTGTAGTCCTCCATAGAGTCCATATTGTAGCTACTTAATAACAAGAGCTGTAGCAACAACCGATGAGACAAAAAATCACTATGCAAAATAGTGAAGTAAAACATACAATGGATACATTAAAATAGAATACTAAAAACCATTCAGCTGACTCAAAATAAGGCAGGAAATTGGAAATTGTTGGTCAAAAAGCAAAGGAAACAAAAAGAAAACAGTAATAAAATGCTAGCCTTCAATCCAAATGTATCAGTAATTCCATAAAACGTTAACTGGTTAAGAACACCAATTTAAAGTCAAGGATTGTTGTAATGGATTTAAAATATGAATGAACTCTATTTTGTCTACAAGAAATTCAGTGCTAATATGTACTATAAGCAAGTTAAAATAAAGGAAAGGAAAAAAGATATCTCATGTGAATTAATCTGGGCTTTCTAGTGATATAGATATAGAACCAATAGGAAATCTCTCTAGATAGAAGATGATATATGATAGATAGATAGATAGATAGATAGATAGATAGATGATAGATAGATGATAGATAAATAGATGATAGATGATAGATTTATACATATATATAGAGATAGTTTTATACAAAAACATTTCATATATATATAGAGAGAGAGATTTATCATATCTATTGATAGATCAATAAATTGATAGATGATAGATGATAGATAGATAGATAGATAGAATATTATAATGAATTGGCTCATATAATTGTAGAGGCTTAAAAGCCCACGCTCTCCAGTCAGTAAGCTGGAGACCCAGGATAGCCTATGGTATAGTTCCCATTTGAGTTCAAAGGCCTAAGAACCAGGAAAGCCAATCAGTGTGTGTAACTTCCAGTCCAAGCCTGAGTCTAAAGCCAGGAGAACACCCATGTCCCAGATCAAAGACGGGCAAGAGAGAGACTTCTTCCTAGCTCAGACATTTTTTCTGATCAGACTTTCAAGATTGGATGAGGCCTACAACATATACCAATTCAGAGGTCAGTCTCATCCAAACACCCTCACAGATACAACCAAATAATGTTTAACCAAATATCCGAGTCCAGATATTTTGGTCTAATTAAGCTGATAAATAAAATTAACCACCACACTATGCAAATTCTAGTCAAAAGTAAGCTGGATGCTTAATAATGTCAGACAAAGCAGATTTCAGAGCAAAGGAAATCACAAGGAATAAAGAAGAAAATTGCATTACAAAATGATAAAATGTGAAATCATTGAGAAGGCATACCAATCTTAAACATGCATACAACTAACAATAATGGTTCAAATACATGAAATAAAAACTGACAAAAATGAAAGAAGAAACTAGATGAATCTACAATTATCGCTGGAGACCTTAACGCTTTCCTCTCAGAAATTGATAGAATTAACGTAGAGAAAAATCAGTAAGAATATAGAAGAGCTGAACAATACTATCACTTAACTGGATCCAGAAGATATTTATTAACAGACATTTACAGAACACAACATCTAACAACAGAATAATACACATGCTTTCAAGTGCACATACAACATTCTCCAAGATATATTGTTCCCTTATTCATAAACCAAATTATAACAAACATAAAATAATTAAATCATAAAGAGGGTATTCTCTAGCAATAATGAAATTAAACTACAAACCAATAATAGAAAGATATAGGAAAATCTCAAAAATAAGGAAATTAAACAACAGAGTTTTAAATGATCATTGTCAAAGAAGGCTCAAAGGAAATTAATAAATATTATGAATTAAACAAAAATTAAAATGCAGTACCTCCAAGTTTGAGGGATGCAGTTAAAGCAGTGTTTAGAAGAAAGCTTTTCTCATTAAATGCTTGTATTAGAAAAGTTAAAAGGCCACAAAGAATAATACAAATTTCCACCTTAGTAAATTAGAAAGTGCCAAATAAACTCAAAGCAAGGAGAAGAAAGGAAATAACAAATGTAGAAATCAATGAAATTGAGAACTGGGAAACAATAGAGAAAAGTCAAAGAAACCAAAAGCAAGTTCTTTAAAAAGAACAATAGAATTGTTGAACCTCAAGCAAGATTTAGGAAGATAAAAAAGAGAAGACACAAATTACCAATATTAGGAATGAAAGAGAATATCACTTCAGACCCAGTGGACACGAGAAAGATATCTGAAGACAGCATAATTGTCCATGTAGAAAACCCTGAGAAATTTACAACAGAGCACACACACACACACACACACACACACGTACACACACACACACACACACACACACACACAAAACCCTCTTACAATTAATACATGAGTTTATCAGGGCTATAGGATAAAAGGTCATCACACAAACATTAATTCTATTTCTACACGCTAGCCATGACAATTGGGCACACCCAAAAAAATGATGTCATATTAAATTTGTATGGGTATAGATGGTAACTAGACTTCGTGGTGGTGATCAGTACTGCAGTGTCTACAATTGTCAAATCACTATGCTGTACACATGAAATTAATAGAATGTTTTATTTCAACTAGACTTCAATAAAAAATAAAAATAAAAAGTAAATTAAAAAATGAGTAGGGGAAAACCATATGTTTACTGTGCCACCACTTTTAAAGTAGAATTCTTCACTTTTTTATGATACCTTTTCCCCCATCAGTTTTAGCAACACTGACAGCAGTAACAAGTGTAAGTGAAGGGATATGCAGCACAAGAAGTAATATAAATAAAACATAAACAACAAAATCCAGGTAAGTTTAGTCTATAGTCCACCATACAGGGAAGAGAAAGGTATCATAGTTAAGTCCACAAAGTGGTGGAGTAGAGTTATTGCCCTCTTATTATCTGCCAAAGACATGGGTGAGCCCCCTAGGATTTTGCCTGGAAGTGACTCTGACTTTCGGGAGGGAAGTACAGATTCCTGGGAATTTTGCTGGTCGAAACTCCATGTCCCTTTTGTTACGACCATTTAAGTGTAACTTTTATGAAAAGTGTGTTAAACAAGACAAAACATGGCTGGTGTCTGTATTTTGCCTCAAGAATTCTTGACTCCTCTTGTTCTTTGACATCCATCACATGTCAATTTATTTAATTCTCCTTCCATATTTAATTTCTGTTTTTCAGCTACTGAAGGATTCCTGTCCCTTTGGTGAGGTGGCACCCTGTAATTCACATTCACCACTAAGCCCCCCACTGTATGTTGGAAGAGATCAGATGAATCCAGATAATCAAAGATCCATTTTGTTAATGATATAATCATCAAAAATATTCACATTCTTCTCTTTAGTGCTGTGGAATATGGTGAATCAAAAGCAGTACCATTATCCTCTATAAAAAATCAAGGAAAAAGCAAAACTTTCAATCTTTCTTTTGAAACAGAGTAATTAATTTCCTACCTAGTAAAAGAAACATGGAATTTGGAATTACACAAACATGTATTTAAATATAAATTTTGCCTTTCACTTGATGTATGGTTTTGGAAAACTAACTTAGAGTCTCAGTTGCTTCATAATAATACCATAATAGCAACCAAATTATACCATTTATATGAGAATTAAGAAAGATAATTTTACTAAAGAATCTTGAACAGTTTGAGCACCAGGTGAGTTGCAAGCTTTGGTAATTATTTTTTTTCTATGGCATTTGTAAAGCACTTCTCAAAATAATCCTATTAGATTATGTTCTCTAAATTCCATTTTGTCTAAAAAAATTATCTTGCCTCAATTAATTGATATGGTAGTATATTGGACGTATCCATTTATAGTCCTGAGTACGATGAAGGTATGATAGAAAATCCCTTAAAGTTATATTGCATTTTATAGAAGCAAAAGCATCTACACACACTATTTTGAAAAACTATACAGGTTATCTAAAATTTTTATTGTGGTGTGCTTTAGTGTGTTCAATTTGCCACTCTTGTTTGCTTTCCGTGTGATGGATTAGATTTTGTGTCTAAACTTTATTTTAAAAATAAATGATTAGTTATTTTCTCTTTAATAGTATTAGTATAGCAAATAGGGAAAATTTACAATAGAGGGAAAATGTACATTTAGTAATTATGAAACTTATGACATTGGAGTGGTTGAAGAGTTCAAATTTTAACCAGGTTTCTATCATATTGCCCAATTTACCTGCTCATGGTATTGTTGACCAGATGATCTGGGTAAGATATCAAGTATTTACATATTGTTTTTCATCTATAGCAAACACACCTAAAAGAATAGACTTACAAAATTCACAAGAGGCCAACCTATTAAGAGGAACACATTAGTTACATCGTAGGAAATGAGGGATTTCTGTGCCACGCCACCATAGCTAATATTAATTAACATTTACTGAGTATTTGTTCTGTGCAAAGAGTTTTATGTACATTTTAAAATTTAATTTTCACAATAATCTAATGGACGGTTATAATTATTACCTACCTTTTGCAAACATCTCTAGGGATTTTCAGATAGTAATGCCAAAGCTGGGGTTTGAGACCCGAGCTAGCTGGCACCATGTCTGGACTTGAACAAGAGGGTAGAGCTGTACACCACTTCTTACCCCTTTTCAATCCCAAAAAAGTTTGTGGCCTACCTTAAAAGTTGGAAAGTACCTGCATAAACATGTTCTATAATTCTGCAAATGTCCACTACTTATAAAATTTCCTGTTCATATGGACATTTGTTAATGTATCTGTTTTGCTTTTTCTAAAATTATTTGGCAATTTGAGCAGATCCTCAGAGTAATGAAGGATATACTAAAATATTTCAGAGGGAATCATTTATTCACTGAGAAGTCTGCCTCCGTGTATCTGTGCACAATTTAGTGGAGACCATTTTACTTCTTTAACACTTTTATGATCAGAAAAACTGTATGTTAGATGTAGTTACAAAGATAAATTACTCCAGGTATAAACTACAGGCCATAAAAAATAGCAGTCGTCCTGTTTCAGTTGATAGGGATAGATTCTCTTCCCATCTTCTCTTGTAGTCTTCTCTCTTCCTCTTTAAAGCCTTGTCACTATAATTCAACTGTGCTGTAACATTCATGATGCCTATAATTCCACTGGGATGTGAGAAGCCCATAATGTGTGAATTGGGACAGTTCTATCATACGGCCGTGGGCACTGTGTACCTTGTAGTCCCCGTTTATAGAAATGAGACTAACTCTTTGCCTTCTGTGAAAGATATAAGTGAAATATTCTATGTTCTGAATAGTGGATTGATGAAAGGTCTTAAATTTTACTGTTGTTGTTGACAGTAACTTTCTATCTTAATCCAAAATTATCAGGTGATACTAAGTTATAATGGGAGTGATTTACTTTTTTCTTATTTTATTTTTTGGGAGAAGTGATTTATTTTTGAAATGATTTTGGCAATTTGTACTCCATACATTTGAACACTGAACTATGGTAGGAATAATAAGATAAAAATATGCCCCCAGCCTGCAAGAAGTTCATCCATTAGTTTGATAAATTGCATGAAAAAGAAATAAATCTGGTATTAAAATAACTGTTTAATGGCAGAGGGGAGAGAAACTCAGTATATGGCATAGATAAGGAAAAATTAGGATAGATCACACTAGGAACTTTGCTTTTGAGTGGTGGGATTTAACTAAGTCTTAGACTATCTAAGGAAAGTGGTAAGAAAGTTGTATGTATTTTGAAAAAAATTTGCATAATTGAGGCAGAAAATATCTACCAGGTCAAAAGTCTTTTTTTTCCCATCATAACATAACTCTGCTTCCCTGCTTCAGTTGTGGTCTGTATTATCTGGAATACTTGACAAGGAAGATATAACATGTCCTCAGTATATTGAACCGAATAGTCAGTTTATCTTCTCATTATCATTTTCAGCAGTGCAGCCTAGCAGATCCTCAACAACATTAAATCTTTGATTAATTGAACATTTTCATTCTTTCAGCTCTGTTCTTTTTTTTTAAAGATTTATTTATTTATTTATCTATTTATTTATTTATTTATTTGACAGAGACAGAGACAGTCAGCGACAGAGGGAACATAAGCAGGAGGAGTGGAAGAGGAAGAAGCAGGCTCCCAACGGAGGAGCCTGATGTGGGGCTCAATCCCAGAATGCCAGGATCACACCCTAAGCCGAAGGCAGACGCTTAACGACTGCGCCACCCAGGCGCCCCCTTTCAGCTCTGTTCTAATAATGATCTTAGAATATAATGGAAGAATAAATCCCTCACTTATAGTCAAATGGAGGAATCAAGTAGCCACAATAAATCAAATCTCACACAGATAATGAAATGTTACCAGAAGCAACATTAAGGGTGTGGCATTTGCAAACAGAATATATAAAGAATACTATGTAAATATCTTTTTAAATATGGGGAAATTATTAATTATAACAATTTTGTCTCCCTTGTCCTCTCCATTTATATGCTAAATAATAATAATACAAACTCTTTTTCCACTTTTTGGGCAAATATTTTGAAAATTTTCATGGAATGGGAGGTAAGAGTCCCTCAGAGATGCTTTCAAGTAAAAGTACATAATTCCTAAACTACTTTCTAGAGGTAATAATAGGACCAGTAAAACTCAAGGGTTTGGTCTGTTAAGTGGGTGTACTTGTGCAGAGAGAAATGAATCAATCTCAACTGTAAAGACATTTTTTATAGGGAATGTCTTCTGAGGGGGAAGTTTGAATAGGAAAGAAAAACAAATCTCTCAGTTGAGAGATGATGGGAAAGAGAAGTCTATAGTTGCATATTTAAAATTTTAAATTTAGGGGCACCTGGGTCACTCAGTTGGGTAAGCATTCAACTTTTAATCTCAGAGTCTTGAGTTCAAGCCCCGCATTGAGCTCTATGCTGGGTGTGGGGAAAAATATATGCATATGTATGGTATATAATATGTATAATGAAATTTTAAATTTTCACATAAATCATTCTCCAGTCAATCCTAAAGAAATGTCAGCACCTTTGTTTTTCATTCTCTTTTGGTATAGATTTGCTTCGGGTGGTAAGAATAAAGAGCTAAATCCTGCCTTAGGGCTAGCACAGGTCAAATAAGGGGCTATCCACAGACGGCTCTTTACATATAGGTTACGTACGTGAAGCATATCAAGTGTGCTCGGAATTAAAATGCCCCGTTGTACTGCTGTGTTTAGAGAAAGAGAGGAAAAAGTGAGTTTATTTGATTGAGTTACACCTTAACTTAAAACTTGGTGGGCTTCCTTAAGTTCTATTCTTTATAAGGTAACTTAATGATTGCAGACTATTTAAAAAAAATAAAGTTTTATTTGAAAAGCTAGATTGAAATACAACAAATTAGTTAAACATACCGGTTTAAGCATAAAACCTACAGCCCACATAACAAAAATGGTTCTTTATAAATGTTAAGTAATAGACAATTCAACAAATACATTTCCTTCTCCTAAAGGAAGAATTTAACTATTATATTAGAAGACATGCAATTCTCAAAGCATCCTTAAAAATATGTAAGTTTCTTCAGGCTGAATGATAACTATTAATTTACAGACTCTTCTGCTGTACTCCTAATTTTTCAATTAGGTCATTACATTCCTTTTTACATACAGCTTATCTTTAGACACTATTTCCACAAAGTATATTTTATGAAAATGTTATGAATTCATATATATTTATATTATGTTGAAAATCAACTATAAAACTTACGTTGAATAAGTAGTTCCCTGAATTGGTTCTAAAGGAAGTCATATATCATACATAAATTCATTTTTTTCTTCTGAATCAATTTCATGTCACACATTAAAAATAACATTATATATAGCATATGACAACTGGTGATAAGTTTCAAGTAGACTATAAAATTTCTATTAATTTTCCAAATGTCTAAGATGTAAGAAATTAACATTAGATATTAAACTGTTAAAATATAAATGGACTTGTCTACTTAACAAATCAATTGTTTAGAGCAATAGCTGATATATTTGATATACTATTTGTAACATATAAATCAGCTTATGACTTTTATATCCCAATGCATGTCCAATGACCCTATGGAAAAAAATTACTTTAAGAACACAACTTTTCTATTTAAATTGCAACAGTGTTTATAAATACCACAAAGAGTTAAAGTCAGTTAACATTAATGCCATAATTCAAAATAAGAAAGATATTTCTGGGGCGCCTGGGTGCCTCAGTCTGCTAAGCGTCGGACTCTGGATTCCAGCTCAGGTTATGATCTCAGGATGGTGAAGCTGAGCTCCGCATAGGGCTCTGTGCTCAGTGCAGAGTCTGCTTGAGATTCTCTCTCTCTCCCTCTGCCCCTCCCCTGGCTCTCACACACACTCTCTAAAATAAATAAATAAATAAATAAATAAATAAATAAATAAATAAATAAAATCTTTCTTAAAAATGAGAAAGGTAGTTCTAAATAATTATAAAGGACAAAGTATTTTGACTCTAAAGCTCTAAGAGGCCAACTCCCTTACAAGGAAAAGTTTCAGAAACACTCTGATGTTTTGATAGTAAACAAGTTATTAACTATGCACTGTTAACGAAGAATAACATTTGGAGTAAAGAGAATACAGTTTAGTTTAGATGATGTTCAATATACACTAGAAAGATTTTTGGACCACAGCGAATGTTGATTTCCATGAAGTTATTTGCAACGTATTAACTCCAGAAAGTTTTAGAATATGTCATGGGAATAGTTCTTTGCACAGTTATCTGAAACAGCACCAGTTTGTAAATGCCAAAGAATGTCCAGAGTAAACTGTGAAGAATATATTCTATTGACAACTTTACCTTAAGGACATGCATTGTATGCACAGAGATTTCAACTTCAAAGGATATTATTTTTCATGATGCTTCTCTTTGTGGTCGGCGGGGGGGGATTGGTGGGGGAATGTAGAGAATGGAACAATGCTGCTCGGCTGTTTCTTCTCGAAAATAAAAAGGCAGAATGCATTTATGAGCACCTCTCTGACAAGTGAATGAATATCTTTCACTTAAGATTATTCTTGCCAGAGCCTAACCCCTGTCCATAAGAGGGTTCTTGCAAGGTTTGTTTTATTTGTCTTAGAACAGAATCAAATAACAACAGAACTTCAATGACCCAAGTAACTCTCAGGAGCCAAGAAATCCAATCCACTATGTTCTAAGCATTACAGCCTTGAGACCTGATGATTTCATACTAGCTCCTTAAGCACATTAGCACAGAATGAGTTAGGAACCAGGGAGAATAGACCTACTTTTATTCTTAATAGAATACATATTAAAGTTTATTCATTTCCTCGATTAGTACATGCTCTTTCTCCCCATGCCTTTTCCCTGCTCATCTGGACAAATATACTTGTGCTTCAAATCTCAGCTTAGATATTTCTCCCTTCTCTTGCAGTTTTCTCGGGATGCTGAAATTGGGTTACATGTCTACCTTATGTTCCCACAGCACCCTGTAATTCTCATACTAGCTTACACTTTCCTGTTTCTCTGTCTATAGCTTTCTTCCACCAAACTGTAAACTCAAGTTTACTGTTAGATATTCAACATCAAGCACTCTGCCTGGTATCATAGAAATCAATACTCATTGAAGTAATATTCACTTGAGGGGCTTTATAATGATTTGTGTTCATTTGAGAGATGGAATAATTGAATTATCTGGATTGTTAAAGTTCATGCCATCTTTACTATATTACACTAGCTTATTTAATTGTCTGCCTTACCGACAATACGTGATGTTCCCAGACCAAGCATGTGACTGATGCTTAGTATCTTCTCTAACAGTTAGTGAATGTATACATCAAGGAATAAACAAATGAAGGACTCTTGTTTGGCAGCTAAGAAAATTCATACTTATGTTCTTTTTGTACTCCCTATTGTTTATTTGCAAGCATGTGTAAGGTATAGAAACTTGGAAACTATTTCTTACTAAGGAAGCATTTAGAAAGAGGCACCATTCTTTGGGGGGGAAAATAGCTCATGTTTGGATGGGATCCAGTTAGTTGCGGGATTTTTTTTTCCTCAACACTTTTTTGATACTTAATGAAGGCAACTAAAATATTCATTGAAAATTATTTAACTTGCAATATTAAATGAACACAGATCATATATTTGCTTTTAAAAAATAACCTACAAATATGTACAGACTCTGTTGTTATTTCCCAGCTTCCCTTTAGTATTTCCTTTCAGTGAATCAATTGGTATGGTGCTTTGAAGAAACTTCTGTGTTCTGGGACTCCGGGGTGGCTCAGTTGTTTGAGCAACTGACTCTTGATTTTGGCTGCGGTCATGATCTCAGGGTCATGAGATTGAGCCCCAAGTCAGCTCTGTGCTGAGTGCAGAGCCTGCTTAAGATTCTCTCTTGCTGGAGCACCTGGGTGGCCCAGCTGATTAAGCATCTGTCTTCGGCTCAGGCTCAGGTCATGATCTCAGGGTCCTGGGAATCAAGCCCCCATGTTGGGCTTCCCGCTCAGGCCTTACTGCTCAGTGAGAAATCTGTTTCTCTCTCTCTCTCTCTCTCCCTCTGCCCCTCCCCACTGCTCATTGTTTCTCTCTCTCAAATAAATAAAATCTTTAAAAAAAAAACATTCTCTCTCATCCTCTCTCTGCCACTCCCCTCCCTCCCCCCATCGCTCACAAATGTGCACTCTCTTTCTTAAAAAAATAAAGAAACTTCTGGGGTGCCTGGATGACTCAGTTGGTTAGGTGTCTGCCTTCGGCTCAAGTCATGATCCCAGGGTCCTGAGATTGAGCCCCATGTCCGGCTCCATGCTTCGTGGGGAGCCTGCTTCTCCCTCTCTCTTGCAGTTCCCCCTGCTTGTGTTCTTTCTTTCTCTGTCAAATAAATAAATAAAATATTTTAAAAAGAAAGAAAGAAACTTCTGTGTTCTTTTGCTTTTTCAGTTTCTGGTTCTTTGGGGCCAATTTGGCGATGACTACTTCCCTCTATAGGTATAAATTATAACCCAGGTTTTAGGTGCTGAAGAGGATGTGTTTTTGCAAAGCTAAATCCAGTGACTGTATATGTATACAGAATAGGCATCGGGCCTATGAATAAAAGAACAAAACTGTGAGAGGATCAAGCTAGAGTATGTTAGACAATCTAAGGCCAGAGCCCAAAAGAAACAAAGCCAAGGAAGAGGTCTAAAATTGTAGCTTTGCAAGGTGCTCCCCATGTTTCTCGTTTCATTTATAGACGTCTCCTGTACCTGGAGTTTTACACTGAGTGTTGAGTGTTTTAGGAATTCTATGCTTGTAAGCTTCCCAAGAAGAAAACCAGTTCATAGAAGGGATGTGAAGTATCCACATCTTTCTCTTCTTGTTTTTTGATCCTTTTGAATGACTGATATTATACTGGACTAAACTTTACTCTTCCTCTTCAATAATGACCAATTATCTTTTACCAAATTTGTATCATCCCAATTCTCTAGTCCTTTGGCACTAAAGTAAATAGATCTTGCTAAATGCAATCACTCTGTTCCTTCAGAAGAAGAGTCATGAAACCAAGGACATGGTCCAAATCTATATTTACTAAAGACACAGTCAAGTAGTTGAAATAGAGACTGTATGATGAAAAGACCTAACGTACTTACTATCAGCCCTTTACAGAAAAGTCTCAAGCTATAGCCTTTACATCAAGTTGAACGCAGAATCTCTCTTGAATGTAGCCGCTTTATTTGTCCTTGATGTTCCCTCATCTGTTCATCTTCAGAGAAGAATAAAATTAGGATAAGAACTGAACACATTCAGTTGATACTGACGCACCTATGCATGACTAATGTGCCCACGATTAGTATGGGATTATTGAGAATCTTCCATTTATAGTATTTTCATTATGTGACATCAGACTGTATCTTAAAAGTAGTGCAAACTTGTAAGAAGGACCTGGACTTTATACAAAGTCCTTTGTATACAAAGTTCTTTGTATAACTTTATACAAAGAAATGCTTTTCATTTCTTAGAGCAATTTATAGTCTATAATTTTATTTGGTTGCATGTGGACCATTAACAGTTGACAGCTGTCGGACAAGTTAACCTAAAATGGCTCATTAAAGTCATGTTTAAAAAAATTAAAAGTTAATAAATAAAAATTTAAAAAGTAAATAAAGTCGTGTTTAAAAAAAGTCTGACCAACTGTTTTGTTTCCTATAGTTAGTTACTGACTAACCATCTTGGCAAAAATTTTCTTTTTTAGACTCATGGGTTCACAGAGTACACAAGTACTCATGTGATATGGATTTAGTCACACCAGAGACATTTTTAGAATCCAAAGTTAAATTACGTATAATTTAGATTGATTAGGTAAGTATGTGTGTATGTGTATGCACACGCGAAAGGGAGCTATGCACATGATTTTGTCAACTTTGAAGTACAGAATTTTTATTTTAACATTTAGTTGATTTCCATCCAGTTCAGTTCCTTTTATTTAAGAATGATGAATAATTTAATTTATTAATTAATTTTTTAATAAGAAAATTTTAGGTAAGAATGACTACATTGACATTTTGATATGAGATCAGTATTCATTACATGGTGTGTTATACTTCCTCCTTAAGAGTTAATAATAGTACTTAACTTGTATGATTAAGAAAATTGCCTCTAAATGTATCTATCTTGCAAGATCTCTAGTGTGTGCCAGAATATATTCATATGCCTTTTTCTTAATCACATGACCTCAACATTAATAGCAGAGTTCAAAGTTTTTGTATTATGCAGTCTTTCAAAGTAGTTTTTAATTACCATTTTTAAAAAATTAATATAGTCCCTATAATAGTCAGTTCAGGCTTTCATAACAAAATACCACGGGTTGGGTGACTTAAACAACAAAAATTCATTTTCTCACAGTTCTGGAGACTGGAAGCCCAAGACTGAAGTTCTGGCTGATTGAATGTCTGGTGAGAACTCTCCTCTTAGCTTGATTATAAGTGACTACTTTCCCCCTCTGTGTCCTTAACACGGCCTTTCCTTAGTATAAGAAAGAGAGTGAGTACTCTGGTGTCTCTTCTTATAAAGACACTAAATCTGTTGGATCAGGGCCCCACCCTTATGACCTCATTTAATCTTAATTATTTCCTGAGAGGTCCCGTTTCCAAATACAACCACTTTGGAGATGAAGGCTTCAATGTAGGAATTTTGAGGGAACACAGTCATTCATTCTGTAATAGTCCTATGTGAAAACCTGTTTCATTCTATTTGTTCTGCAGAATTGGAGTCATCTGCTCTCCTTGCTAAAGGAGTTTCTTTGGCTCTTTTATCATAATCCTTATTGAGGATTTGCTATTTGGCCTCTTTGACAGATGCTTTTGTGTCAAGGATCAAAGTTTTGATGGGTTTATAGAAATAGAAAGGGCATCTGAAATATTCATAGGCATGGATAAGTGTTGCCTGAAGTATAAGATGAAAGCAGATATCCAGCTATAAAACACTATGCCACTTCCTTGATGTAATATTGAGTTACCTACTGGATGAAGTGTCTTGAAGAATTTATTCCCTAAAACATCTTATTACTTCAAAATTGCACTAGAAAAACTTACTGCATTCCAAGCTCTTATAGGCCAAAGGACAAAGATAATATTCTACCATATTTCTGGAATAAAATTTAGTATTGTCTCATTCTTTAGTTTAAGAGTCTTAAGGCTTTGTAAATGGAATACTTGTGTCTTTGTAAATGGAAATACTTGTGTGATGAAATATGCTCAAAAACTGTTAATGACAACTGAAATTTATCTGTGGAAGTTCTAGATTTGTGAGCATTTTTATGGGGATAAAACTGCTCACTAGTAGAATAATTAGATAAAAAAACATATAACTTTCAAGTGTTCCTCTTGATCACCAGAAAATAAAATGTTAAGTGATTGAGAGGATGAAAGCATTTTTTGCATTTCTCAAATCACAATTACATTTGGCTTCCATGGAAGATCTCAAAGATCTTCAGTTGCAAATGTAATACTATGGTTGAAAAATAGTTGTCAATTCCATGATTTACTGAGGAATCTTGCACAAATCATTTGACTCAAGCCATATTATCATCTAAAATATAGGAATGAGAACATCTGTGTTAAGGTGATATAAATGAAGTCAGATAAACAATAATACCTAAGGCTATTATAATATGTACCTCTTTACAAATAGTTGGTGTTATTCACTTTGTCTCAATAAAAATAAATAATATACGGTTTCCAATCTGTCTGCCACAATTCAGGTTTTAGAGTATTTTTTACTCTTTTCCTTAAACTGGTCACTTTGTTCTAAATTTAAAGAATACTATCTCTCGAATAATATAGTCTTACTTTAGGTAAGAAAACAAAAAGAACTAAAATTCTAAATTTAAATTCTCAATGACAATAGAGGAAAGACTTATTAGACATTTTCCAAGTACAAGAATTTCTTCAAAACAACAAATGAGGTCTTTCATTTAATGTGCTAACTTCTCACTGCATAAAATGTACACTTCCCCCCAGAAATAATAAAGAACTAAGAATAAATAACATGCTTTTCCTTCCTTTTATAAAATCATCACTTTGCAAACGAAGACATAAATTGATTAAAATGTAATCCAAAGTATTTGAATCCAAACCTGGAATTAAATATAGTTGAAGGTAATCCTTTTGAGTGGGTGAAATATGCTTTACCTAATGGATAAATATGTCTGTCAAAGGTTTATTCTTAGATTTGTGAATAAAGAAGTTCAAACCTGTATGATAATTACGGAATTGGCTCACTTTGGTACCCTAATTTTACAGATGAAAAGGGAGGAAAAATATGTTCTTATTAAGTCATTTCTAGTTTACTAGCATATTAATTATTTTGACTGATTTCACCTATAAAATCAAAAAGGAATTAAGATATTTATACAAAATCCAAAGTGAAAACATTTCATAGGAAGAAAAATGAGGAAATACTTGAATAAACTCCAAATATTAAAAAAATCAATGAGTGGAAAATATTGCATGATACTATCATACAATAAACTTTATAAGAAATAATGAATGTGTTATTGGAAAAACGATCTAATCTTGTGTGCATGGAATCTATCAGGAAGCATGACGGGAGCATTTTTTCTAAGGCAAACATGTCCCAAAAAACATATTAAACATTAAAAGTATACCCAGAGACACTTACACAGAGTTTACATGACAGTGAATATGTGAATTAAATCCACACAGTGGGACATTAACTTGCAATTTTTAGATAATTAAAATGTTCAAATAGTAAGCTGCTTGCAAAAGACCTTTCACATTTAATTTGACTTTTTTTGTTAGAGTAAAAAATAACTTTACAAATTAAATTAAAAATTTAACTTTCAGAAAACTTTCCCTGAAAGATAATTGATGTATTTGGTAGAAAAAAAATTATACTTTTACTCATTCTCTCCTTTCCTTATGTTCTGTGTAGTAATAAGTGACTCTATCAGTAGTAAGATAGTCTAACTTAACTTTTAAAGCCATCGGTAAATCATAATGAAAGTAAACATTAAAAATCACACTCTTTATAAAGGGGAAGAAAATGGAAGGATACAATTCATGTTCATTTTCCTTTGAAGTTTGCTATGTGTTATATATCAAACATATGTATGTAGAATGCTCTGGGGAAAATCTCAAAGCAGAAACAAGTCATGACATTTATAACCATTTACTAACACTTGGTTAGATTATTTCAGGCTGTTGTAAATTTGTAGAGAGTCACCATCTGTGTCTCCTTAAAATTTACAACAGTGGAGAAAGGAGAATATGTTTCAAGACTTCAAAGAGTTTACTTCTCAGGGTTCGTGGCTGGCTCAGTTGGAAGACCATGCAACTCTTGATCTTGAGGTCATGAGTTCGAGCCCCAGGTTGGGTATAGAGATTAATAAAAAGAAATAAATAAGCTTAAAATTTTTTTAAATTTTACTTCTCTACATGGGTTTGAATCATCTATCTTTTGCCCTAAACCCAGAGACTTTATATGTTTATGCTTTTTCCTACTTGCCCATCAATTACTACTAAAAACCAATATAAATGTCTTATAGTACAGAATCTGTTTTTACTTATGGTCTCTATTTGACAATTTAGAAACTATTTTACCTCCCTATTATTTTATTATTCTCTTTAGTATGCATGTGCTCTTATTTCTCCGTAAGACTGTACACTTACAAGAAAGATATAATTGCAACTAGTTTGTAAAAAGTACCCAGTAGGTTTTAACAAACCATTTGATGTGACTAATATACTTTTTAGTTCTCACTACTTTAAGGAACTTGTTTTATCATAAATGAAATTTTAAGTCACTTCAATTGGAAATGACAGTGATAATAGCTTGAAGACTTTTAATTTTAACCATACTACTTCAGTACATAAATTGAAAGTACAGAGATAGAGAAGGAATGAAGATTTTTTATTTTCTTTTAAGCAATTTATCACTCAGATTATTCTTTTAATGCACTTGTTACTTGTGAAGTACTTCTGAAGTGAAAAATGTCTCCTGCAATATGGATAAAGTGGTTAGTAACATGTTTCTGTGCTGAAAAATTAGCTTTTCAAAGGTCAGTCATTTTAGCTTAGCATTAGAGGACTATCTGTATTTTATCTTTCTTTATTTTTTATTTCTGTATAATTGTATTACTGAAATAATTTAAAGATAGTCATATTCTATAGTGCCTCTGAACAAGGCACTTTACTTTCAACTTAGTGATCAGTTGCTTAGCAACTACTTGGTTGATGAAACCTATCAGATCTGATGTCTCTGTTCAGAAAATGTCAGAAACTAGATGGAGTGGATTAGATTTTTCAAAATATTTTAGCATTTTACAGTCTCTGAAGGATTAGTAAGTAGTTTTATTTTATTTTCCAATATATTTTACTTTTGTTCTTCAATCTTTTTTTAACTCTCATTATTTGGAAGTTAAATATAACTTTTTAGTCTATTGTCAAGAGATATTATTCCTAATATTTTAAGATTTTTTTCCATGTATTGGTTCCTTGAGAAATCGATCAATCTTTGTAACCAACCAAGCAAATTATTTTAACCAAGCACGTGCTATGTTAAAAATATATTGCTAGATTATTTGGTGGAGGTTGGCATGATTTCTACCCCCACCAAAGAGGTTTAAAATTTATTTATAATCATGCATCTTTATACTACAATTGACAGTAGAAGGCAGTGTTTGATAAGTGACCAACAATATAGAAAATCAAGGAGTTGAAGGAAGGAAAAATCATATTCTTAAATGTTATTCAGGAAAGGATAATTATGACAGAGTTCTTGGATGCTGCAGATGGATGAGAGAATGCAGACTTTTCTAGATGGAGAAAACAAAATCTTCCTGGATGCCTTTTAGATGTATAACAATAAATAAAAATGACAGCACTTGCAACAACATTGATATTTTTCTCCTGAACCATCTTAGGGCAATTAGTATATAATTTAAAACAGAATTCCTATCTTTTGCATGCATTATAGCATTAATGAAATATCTAAAATGGATGGTTTATCTCATCAAATAATACACAGTTGAAATATCTACAGAAAAATAAGTGCTAATGTTATAGTTGGAGACATAGATGTTTTTTACAAAGACAGAATGTGATAATTTATCCTCTGAGTTAAATAATTGCATTCACTCATGTAACAAATACTAAGTACATACCATCTACAGAAATTGGTACAGACCATGAAGAAGTGAGATGCAGAGGAACAACAGTGTATATTATATATTTAATATTCTCAGGTAATTACATAATTTTACCTTTCATCCTTACATCTGGAATATATTGGGCATTAATTTTTTGTTAGGTTCCAAAACATAGTTTTTCCATATACTGATCCAATTAACCCAGAACCACTTATTGAAAAGTCTTTTTTTTTTTCTTCCATTTTACTGTCCCCTTTGTCATAAATCAGGTAAGTGTGTGTTTTTCTTTCTAAATTCTCCATTCTGTTCCATTAGTTAGTTTTTCTATCCTTGCATCAATTCCCCACTATATTGCTTATTTTCTAACGAGTCTTCATGTATGATAAAGTAAGTCCTCCAAATTTGTTCTTCTTGCTCAAGATTGCCTTGGATATGCTAAATTCTTAGTATTGTCATATGCTTTTAGAGTTATCCTGATAATTCCACAATAATTTCTACTGGGATTTTGATTAAGATTACATTAAATCTATAGATTAATTAGTTTCAGGAGAACTGATATACTTACAAACTGATATTTTAATTTTTATTTTATTTACTTTCCAAGTCTTTCTTTAAATTCCAGTTAGGTAATATACAGTATAATATTAGTTTCAGGTGCAGAATATAGTGATTCATCCCTTACCTACAATACCTGGTGCTCATCACAAGTATCCTTCTTAATCCCCATCACCTGTTTAACCCATCTCCTCATCCACATCCCCTCCAGAACCCTCAGCTTGCTCTCTATAGTTAATAGTCTGTTTTATTGTTTGCCTCTCTCTTCCCCCTCACCATGTTCATCTGTTCCATTTCTTAATTCCACATATGAATGAAATTGTATGGTTTTATATATCTCGGATAGGGATAATTTTATGTCTTCTTTCAAATTCCTATGCCTCTCTTTTCTTTTGACTGGTTCTCTAATAAAAATCTAATAAACCCTCTAATGAAATGTTAACTAGCATGTGAAAAATGATCATTGTTCCTTTATCCTACCTCAAGTATTTTACTATGAGAAAAAGTGTCTCTCAATTTCCAGTTCATTTAAATGATTTTTATGAGTAAAGTATGTTGATTTTGTTAAACAGCCTCTCAGTTTATAAAGAGATAATTATGTTTTTTCTGCTTAGAAATATCAATTTGGTAAATTGTATTAATTAATTTATTAATAATGATTCCATTAATATTGATCTACATTTTCAATTATTCAAAGATACCACATGGTCATGATGTATTATTTTAACAGCCCAATGCTGTTGGGCTTTTTTGCTAATGTTTTACTTAGAACTTTCAGTCAGGAATTGTAAGTGAGACTTTTCTATGTGGGAATCAATCTTTTTTTTAAAGATTTTATTTATTTTTTTGAGAGAGGGAGAAAAAGAGAGAGAGAATGCACATGCACACACACGAGTGGAGGAGGGACAGAGGAAGAAGGAGAGAGAGAGAATCCAAAGCACACTCCCCCTGAGTGCCAGGCCTGACTTGGGGCTAGATTCCAGGACCCTGAGATCATGACCTGAGTCAAAGTCAGACACTTAACTGACTGAGCCACCCATCCACCCCTATGTGGGAATCATCTTATAGTTAAAAGTGATTTGGAAATTTTCTTTATCTATTATCTGGAATAATAAAGTAGTGTTAAAATTATCTGGGGTCTTAATGTTTGGTAGACTTTCCCTACAAAAGCATCTGTATGTAAAACTTTCATTGGAAGGATAAAAAAGAAGCAGAGAGCGGTTCTTAGATGATTTTATGTTGTTTGTTCTACAGAGATGGGTCTGTTTAAACTACAATATCAAGTTTATTTGAAATTAATTGCACAAATTATTCACTCTAGATTTTTTAAATAGTTCTCTTTAAGGAATTCTTTTCCTCCTTGTAATTTTTAAATTTCATATTTGTGCCATTTTATTCTTCTGTGATTTTTAAATTTGCATATTTTTGTGCAACTTATTCTTTTATTGGGATAGCTAATAGATTTATCTATTTCATTAATTTTTCTAAAATATCTGAACTTTTGATTTTTAATATTTGCCTTAATCCTGCTGTTTATTTTTTTTTTTTAAAGATTTTATTTATTTATTAGACAGAGATAGAGACAGCCAGTGAGAGAGGGAACACAAGCAGGGGGAGTGGGAGAGGAAGAAGCAGACTCCTAGCGGAGGAGCCTGATGTGGGGCTCGATCCCAGAACGCCGGGATCACGCCCTGAGCCGAAGGCTGACGCTTAACCGCAGTGCCACCCAGGCGCCCCCCTGCTGTTTATTTTTTATCACATTAAATTATATTCTGTACTTACTATTTATTTTAATCTTTTTGGGGGTAAAAAGTCATTCTGTTTTTCTAGTGTTAAGAGTTTGATTATCCTTTCATTGTCTTTCCTTCATTTTAACTGATGTTAGTATTTAAGGCTTTGGATTTTCCAATGATCACTGCTGTAATTCTATTTCATACATTCTGATATTAGTTATGTTTATTATCATTTTCATTAAGCATTCTGCAGTTTTGCTTTGAATTTTCTCTTTGACCAAGTATATTTACTGTAATGATATTAATTTTATGGTGGAAGCGCTATTTTATGACTTCTACTTTTTAAAAATTTTGATTATATATTGTTTGTTTTGTTGCTACATATGAAGTTTATTAAGCTTTTACATAATATATAATACATTTTCAAAAAAGTGCCATGATGACTTAAGAACTTAGCATATTTTAATTTATCAGGTTGCAAATACAAAATGTGTTGAACAGTTCTATATTGATATTAAGGTTATTAAGTAATACTCATATCTCTTCTCTTATTTAAGAATTTTGTCCATTTGACTTGTCTTGGACTGAGAATAGTGTTGTAAAGTCATCTAGAATTTGCATAATTTGTTTCTACTTATTTATCCTTCGATTTCTCATCATTCCTAGTTTACATAGAAGGTTTCTGTGTCACTTTGCGGACAGATATAAACTCTTGCATCTTTACTGTAATCTGTGGGTTTTAACATTATATAATGATCTTCTTTGGGTGAGTGGATTTTTTTAGCTTGAATTCTACCATATCTTATACTGAGATTTCATCCTGTGTGAGGTCAAAGGTTGAACTGACAGATTACACTCACAGAAATAATAGGTTTTTCCATAACCACACTGTTCTAATGACTCAAAAGATGCAGGGAGAACACCTGGGTGGCTTAGGCAGTTAAGCCTCTGCCTCTTGATTTTGGCTCAGGTCATGATCTCAGGGCTATGAGATCTGCAGTGAGCTCCCTGCTCAGCAGGGAGTCTGCTTGAAATTCTCTCTCTCCCCCACCTCCCTCTGCCCCTCCTCCACTCTCTGTCTCTCTCTAAAATAAATAAATAAATCTTAAAAAAAAAAAAAAAGGATGCAGGGAATCACAAGCCATAAGTTAAACATGATTTTCTTGGAGAAGATTATTACCCCCCATAAATGTCCTTTTTCCCCCACAATAGGATATGCAATGGTTTCACGATTTATGCACATGGAACATTGCACAAAGGGAGCCACTTTTGTTGTGGAGTATCTCTAATTTATACACCATCAATTAGACAACTTGATTGACCAACCTCCTTTCTCCTGCCAACCATGACCCATAAATCCATAAGATCCATTTTTGTTGATTATAAGTAGTCGGTGTACACAGGGAATTTCCTGCTACAGTGCTATGACATATAGGTTAAGGTTCTTACATTATAAATCAATAAGAATATGTAATGGGCATTTCAGTTGAGAAAGATGATCATTTTAAAACTAAGTAAGTACTCAATAAATACTGATATTACTGACATAGAAAGAGATTGACTGTGAATGGAATCCCGTTTGGGCTTTTAAAGTTATGGAATATGGATGTGGTTAAAAGTGTAAGCATGTTATTATACTCCAAAGATAACAATAACAAAAATGGACTGGAAAATTTGAGATTAAAAAAAATAGATATATTTTGTTGATTCCAAATGTTTACACCTGAGTATAACTAAGAGTAATTCATAAATTTACATTCATTTATTTTTAAAATGTGAACTTAAGTTCATTCTGTACCATTATCTTGTGTCCTTTAAGGGCAGGAAATACCAACTTTTCCTCAACGTGTACTACACGTGTGCACACATACGCATGCACACACACACACACAAACACACACAGATTTCAAAACAGGAATGATCCTTTTACATGTAACATTAAAAAATTACTCTCAGAAATTTCATGTTATCTAAGTTAGTAAAAATAAGAGGCCTAATATAAAGTCACTTTGAAAATCTTGCCTTCTTTTTTTAATGTAAAAGCCATACATATTTTAATTACAATCCAATTTCTTCATCTTGTTTTTTAAATAACATTTGTATTCAGAAAAACAACATTCTTATTATATTTTTTCCAGGGAGGAAAGGCAGCTCTTCTTTCCCTGACATATATTAAACGTGTGATTTCTTCAGAATATTAAAAATCCCATATCAATAAAAAGTTTATGGATATAGTATTATTGTTTATCGTAGTTGTGTTAGAATATATATAAAACAAAATTAACCATGTTAATCATTTGTGTTAAGTACCTTCACAGTGTTTTGCTACCATCATTAGCATTCATTCACAGAACTCATTTTTACCTTGAAAAACTGAAATTCTACACTATTTAATAATATCAGTATTTCCCTCCCTATAGCCTCTGCAAACAATTCTACTTTATCTCCCACTGTGTCCAATCACTCTGAGAACCTCAAATAAATGGAATCATACAATATTTGTCCTTTAATGACCGATTTATCTCATATAGCACCATGTCCTCAAGGTTTATCAATGTTGGAGCACAAGTCAAAATTGCCTTCATTTTTTTGTTGTTTCAGGTGTTTCAGTGCTCATCACAGCAAGCGCCCTCCTTAATCCCCATCACCTATTTAACCCATCCCCCTGCCCACCTCCCCTCTAGTAACCTTTAGTTTGTTCTTTCTAGTTAAGAGTCTGTTTCCTGGTTTTCCTCTTTTTTATTTTCCCCTCTAGGTTTGTTTGTTTTATTTCTTAAATTCCACACATGAGTGAAATCATACAGTATTTCTTTCTCTGACCGACTTATTTTGCTTATTTGCATCATTGCAGATGGCAAGATTTCATTCTTTTTACAGAATTGCCTTCACTTTTAAGACTGTATAATATTCCATTGTACGTATATACAAATTTTGTTTATTTACAAAAGAACCCTTGGATGGCTTCTGCCTTTTGGCTCTTGCAAATGATAGTATGAAGATGGATGCATATATCTCTTTGAGTGTCTACTTTCAATTCTTTTGAATATATATGCAGAAGTGATACTGCTGGATCTTATGGTCATTCTACTTCTAATTTTTTGAGGAAATTCTATACTTGTTCCCATAGAGGTTGCATCATTTTACATTCTACCAACCAGTGCTTCAGGGTTCGATTTTTCCACATTGTTGCCGACATGTACCGTATTTTATTCTTTTTAAGTCGCCAACCTGATGAGTATGAGATGGTATCTCATTGTGGTTTCAGTTCATGTTTTCTTTTGATTAATGATGTTGAACATCTTTTCTTATGCTTTTTGGCCATTTCTATATCTTCTTTGGAGAGATGTCTGTTCAAGTACTTTGCTCATTTTTTTTTTTTAAATAGGTTGTTTGTTTTTGTTGAGTTGTAGGGATGCTCCATATAGTTTAGATGTTAACCCCTTATCGGATGTATGATTTGCAAGTATTTTCTCCACATTCCATAGATTGTCTTTCACTCTATTGATAGTGTCCCGAGATTCATAGACATTTTCATTTTGATGTAGTCTAAATTATCTATTTTTTTTAATTTGTAGCCTATACTTTTGATGTCAAATCTAAGAAATAATTGGCAAACTGAGTGTCCTACAGCTTTTACCTTATGTTTTAGTCTAAGAGCTTTATAGTTTCAGTGCTTGCATTTAGGTCTTTGATCTATTTTGAGTTAATTTTTGTGTATGGAATTAGTAAGGGCCCACCTTCATTATTTTGCATGTGGATATGCAGCTTTCCCAATACCACTTATTTTTTTTTTAAGATTTTATTTATTTATTTGACAGAGAGAGAGAGACAGCCAGCGAGAGAGGGAACACAAGCAGGGGGAGTGGGAGAGGAAGAAGTGGACTCCCAGCGGAGGAGCCTGATGCGGGGCTCCATCCCAGAATGCCAGGATCATGCCCTGAGCCGAAGGGCATGCCTGATCATGCCCTTAACGACTGAGCCACCCAGGGACCCCACCCCAATACCACTTATTGAAAAGACTGTCTTCCCCATTGAATGATCATGACATTCTTGTCAAAAATCATTTGACCATACATGTATGAATATATTTTTGCGGTCTCTATCCCATTACTATGTCTTTATTTCAGTACCAGCCTGTTTTGGTTACGTAGCTTGTAGGACCCTTTAAAATCAGTAAGTGTGATATCCCCAACTTAGTTCTTTTTCAAGACTGTTTTGTCTAATAAGTCCCTTGAGATTTCATATTAATTTTGGGAAAATTTTTTCTGTTTCTGCAAAAAACATCATTTGGATTTGGGTAGGGATTTCACTGAATCTGCAGATCACTTTAGGTAGTATTGATACTTTAACAATATTAAATTTCCCAGTCCATGAACACAAGATTTTTTTTTAGTTATTGGAATCTTTTGCAATTTCCTTCAGTAGTGTTTTGTGTTTTGTTTTGTTTTGTTTTTTAATTTTGGTGTTAAAGTCTTGTCTCCTTGGTTAGGTTTGTTCCTATGTATTTTATTGTTTTTGTTGTAATTTTCAGTGGAATTGTTTTCTTAATTTCTTTTTCAGATTTTTCACTGTTAGTATAAAGAAATGCAACTGATTTTTATGTGTTGAATCTGTACCCTGTAACTTTGCAGAATTCATTTACCAGTTCTATCAGGGTTATTTTTAATGTTTTTTAGAGTTTACATATAAGGTTATGTCATCTGTGAAAGATCATTTTACTTCTTTCTTTCCTATTTGAGTGCCTTTGATGTTATCATTTTATTTTAAAATATCATTATCTAACATAATATGTCATTTAATTGATCATTAAGAGTTATACACAGTCTAAGACTATCACCAGGGCAACTAGAAAAAGATAATATTTTTATCCAGAATTAACATACACTTGGAGAACATGAGTTATAATGTCAAGTTATTTTGGCAATCACATTGATCTCATGAACCTACTTCCTAAAATGATTTTTTAATTGGTCATTTAAACAACAAAATCTTTACATGTTATCGGTTTACATAAAATGATCATAGCTGCCCTTCTGCTCCGTACGCAAACATTGAAATTGAAGTAGCCCTCAATAATCATGATTCAGGTTATAATCTGTCTGGGACACCTGACCTAGACTACATTACTTCATATTTCTAAAAAAAATCCAAAAGGACTGAGTGCAGTGCTTTGGAATTGGGTGTTCTCTTTCTATTCTACTTCAGGGCCAGATCTTCCCTAAGTAAAACTGATAAACATTTAAAACCTTAGGTAGGGCGTTTGCCAAGTAGTAACATGGAAATGAACCTATATTATTTATATATGCTTTATCAGGGGATAAAATAGTGGTTTTCTGTTATCCTTAAAATTATATATAATTTTCATTTTATATTTTTGTGGCTAATTTTACCAAAAATACACTTTAGTATATGATATTGATGCCTCTGAGACATGAAAAGTGGATGCTAAACAGATGGTAAATTTGGACATGCAAAACTTTTTCCCATGAAGCCTTTTTAATGTGTGTAAAAGATAATATGTAGAATAGATCTAATTAACTACATAAATTAATTCAGTCTGGATGTATTTAAATTTTCCATTAATTTGACTTTCAAAAATTTTCCCTACAGCTACAATAGCATAAGCATGCAAAGGTGTATATAATTTGTGTTTATATATATAAAGGATTTCTCTGCAGCTTTGTTTATGATACTGAAATTTTGAAACTGCTTAATAAACAAATATTACATGGTCATCAATCAATAAATTAACACATATCTATAAAATAAAATATTATTAATGTATTCAGAAAATGTGTGTAATATTGTTAATTTTAAAACAGTTGAGAAAATATGCATTTTCTAAAAACTGTATATGTGTTTGTTCATCTAAATGTTACCTACATTTATGTTAATATACAGGATATTATAGTAAGAAACAAAAATCTTAGATACATAACAAGTATTAATGTGATTGTGGCTCAGAGAGAGTTTTGGTGTGGAAATATTCAGAGCAATTTTGTAATTAAAATTACACAAAATTTTATGGGGCGCTTGGGTAGCGCAGTCGTTAAGCGTCTGCCTTCGGCTCAGGGCGTGATCCCGGCATTCCAGGATCGAGCCCCACATCAGGCTCCTCCGCTGGGAGCCTGCTTCTTCCTCTCCCACTCCCCTGCTGTGTTCCCTCTCTCGCTGGCTGTCTCTCTGTCACATAAATAAATAAAATCTTTAAAAAAAAATTACACAAAATTTTAATAACTTAAATGTAGCTTTTTAATATATTTTTTTCTGCTGCTGATGATGACATATATGAGGACAGTACCTAACTTATACATATATACAGGTGTAAATATAAATGTATTCACAATGAATTACGAAAGAGTTGTTAAAAATATTTACTATTCAATGCTGGTGCAATCTATGAATAAGCTTTACCTAAGAAATATATTCTGAGGCAGCTAGTGTGGCATTTTTTAAAGTAAAACATTACAAAAGCAATTGTACCATGAATAAGTTTACATCAGGTCTCCGCTCTACCCTGGATTTAAAAGGATCATTAACTTCATTGCAAATTTTAAGCAGGTGGTATGCATCAAGGATAAACATTCTAAAATATATGAGTCCATTGAGGATTCTCATGTAAACATTGTGATCAAGAAGCTAGGAAAGTAAATACAGTTATTTGCTTTGAGCTTGCAGCAAGCCAGGTGGTATAGCTAAACCTTCTGCCCTGAAAGACTACGGGTTCTGCTCCCACCTCGTATGTGACATGGGAAAGTTAGACGACAGCCTCATGGTTTCTCCCTGGGGATCACTTCTGACAATCTTCACATTCTTTCTCCCTCAGGGCCTTAAGAAAAGTTTTAACCCCTGTACTCTTTTTTGAGGAGCACTAGTTAGCTGTGATTTTGCTACACTTTAAGCCCTGGTGTGC
Organism: Ursus americanus; assembly: GCF_024610735.1. Taxonomy (NCBI): domain Eukaryota; kingdom Metazoa; phylum Chordata; class Mammalia; order Carnivora; family Ursidae; genus Ursus; species Ursus americanus. The sequence continues at coordinate 52,938,141 of NC_142139.1, read as the reverse complement.
TGGGAAGGAAGGTGAGGGTCTCAAAGGGCCCTGATTTGTATTGTTGGCTGATTTCTGTGTCATAAATGCTCCCACAATGACTACTAATGTGAAGTCACTGAATGAACATGGAGTTGGAAAGAGATGTGAAACATTGGCTCACGTAAGCATTGCAAGCCAGCTCCAGCATCTCACCGAATTAAGACACATTTGGTCTTTCTGCTTCTTTATAGACCCTGAAACCATTGTTTTGTTAGATTATTACAATGACACTTTATTGTGCACACTATACACATACACACACACATGAAGATGTCTGTGTATGGGCATGTTTGCATGAGTATGTATGTGTGTGTGTTTATGTACGTATGTATATATAAATATATATTTTTTTCTCATTCTTTCTCCATGCCACAATAACATAATGGCTGGTTTTAGTCCATAAAGAGGCTGCTGAAAAAGCCTTAGTCCCTAAGTGAAGAAGGCATGGAGTGACCACAGCTGAGCCACTGTGGACTGTGTCATGAGCAAAAAATAAGCCTTTCTTGTTGCAAGCAACTACTTCTGGGAGTTATATTTTTCCACGCCATAACTAATCTCCAGGACTGATGCACATTTATTATCAGACTTCTGTTTAAGCACTTGTTCAGGATAATTATATATGCAATTATAGAAAAAATAGAGAGAGAAATAGATATAATATAGAAAAATACACATCTATACGTAGTTTCCTCTCTTGCTTGCAAAAGCAAAAGTTTGAGGAAGGATTTGAGTGAGCGTGGCCTTTGCCCTAATGAGGGCACTTGAAGCAGTCCAGACCATGCCAGATGGTCACTGTGACCTGCTAAACTATCCCGGCGAAGAACGATAGCCTGACAGTGGCAGAGATTAGGGTTAAAATTTCCTACTGGAAGAAAAATAAGCTTTCCAAAATTGGTTTGTAGGATGTCTTACAGTGTGGTTCCTCATATTTTGAACTAACACCTTTCTTCTTGTTAAATAACTGAGAATTAGAAATAACAGTGACAGCTCACAGTATCTTTTTAAGTAGATAAGAAGTTATTCTCTTAAAGGGCTTTGCAACACAATCTCAGCTCAAGTAAAATTTTATTAACAAATCAGATAACCTTGATTTTCTCTCTAAAGCATCTCTGAATGAGGTATGATATAAGATCTTTACTTAAGTTACCATAATCCCTTTTACAACAAGAAGCCTCATGCATAAAATAGACTTAAATGCACTACTGATCTCTCATCAAGACAAGCCTTAAAAGAATTACTGTGCTGTCAGAACTCCCCGACTACTTTCTCTTGTAAAAACCTAGGATTGGTCTTCCATTGCCTGCCTTTCCTAGCATTAACCTAGCCCTTTGTGAGTTTAGAATGACTGCAGGTAAGGAGGGTACTGTAGGCCTTGCTAGATTTCAAAAGGAATCACGAAGACGTCCTAAAACACCACAAAACTCTATCACAAATGTGACAGTATACGTACAGACACGTTGAACTAGACTCTTCTTCCAGCTTTCTTTATTTAACCCTCACTCAAAAGTCTCCAAGTTTCCCAAGTTTCTTCACATTTTAGTTTGGCTGATTCCTAGTGAGTAATTTTCTTCTTCCGGGTGAAAATTTTTATTTCATTTGATTCTTTAATTTTCTTTCAATTTGCTTCTCCTTTCTTCCAGCTTTATTGAGATATATAATTGACATACAGCACTGTGTAAGTGTAGGGACACAACATGGTAATTTGATCTATGTATATATTACAAAATGATTTACTGTCTTGCCTATTTTCAAATAGACACTACAGTATATTAAGTATGCTTGCCACACTGTACATTATATTCCCAGGACTTAATTCATCTCATGACAAGAAGTTTACACCCTTGGTCCAGTTTTATGCATCCTCCCTGTGCTCTGCAACCACCAATGTATTCTCTGTTTCTATGATTTTGATGCTTTAGGTTCCATACACGAGTGAGATCACACAGTATTTGTCTTTCTCTGTCTGACATTTCACTGAGCATTCAGAGTATTGCGAATGGCAGAATTTTCTTCTTTATGGCTGAATAGTATTCCGTGGCTTATGTATGCCACATTTTCATTATTCATTCATCCACTAATGGACACATCGATGTTCCCATGTTTTTGGCTATTATAAATAATGCCGCAAGGTACCTCTTCAAGTTAGTGATTTAATTTCCCTCGAATATATACTCCAGAAGTAAAATTGCTGGATTTAATAATAGTTGTATTTTTAGTTTTGGAGGAAACTCCATACTGTTTCCACCGTGGCTGTATAAATTTACATTCCCACCAACAGTGCACAAGGGTTCCCCTTTCTCCACATTCTTGTGAAGACTTGTTATCTCTTGTCTTTGGTGATAGCCATCTAATAATCAGTTGATACTTCATTGTGGTTTTGATTTTCATTTCCCTGATGATTAGTAATGTTGAGAATTCTTTATGTACCTATTGGCCATTAACATATCTTCTTTGGAAAAAATCTACTTAGGTTGTTTGCCCATTTTAACTGGATTTTTTTTTTTTTTACTATTGAATTGGATGAATTCCTTATATATTTTGGATATTAACCTGCTGGGAATGGCCAGCAATCCCTGTACCGATGGACAAAATATTACTCCAAACTTTGCTGTAAAAGAGCTGAGAAGGGCAAAGGGGCGAAGACCCTTTGCTCTTCTTTGCAGCCGCTTTTATTGGTCCTTCAGGATAATCACGAATCCTTATCCCTGTTTCTCAAGCACAGGATGTGTGACAAGGGTCTTACTGAAACTGGGAGGATCTGTTTACGGGAAAGGTACGATATGCTAACCTGTGGGTTCTACCAGTGCTGCTAAACATAGCCTAACGGACAAGGCCTACATGGCTTAGATCACAGGGCCGCTGTTTGGGCTACGAAAGTTTCAGGAGGGCAACTCCCCGTGGCATTCCAACGGCAGAGTGGTCACACAGGCCTTGGCATTCCAAAGGCCTACACCCTTCTCTGCAACCTTCCTAGCCCTCAGCGGCCTCCATGTTACATTTTAGAGAGCCAGGTACTCTGGCTGATTTCATGCTCTACATTCACCCTAACATTAACCCCTTATCAGGTATCTGATATTCAATTATTTTCTCCAATTCCGTAAGTGTCATTTGCAATTTGTTGATCATTTCTTTTTCTGTGCAGAAACTTTTTACTTTGGTATGGCCCCACTTGTGTTTCTGTTTGTTTGTTTGTTTGATTTTGCTTTGTTTTGCTTTTTGTTTTGGTTGTTGGAATGACTTTTTTTTTTAACCTTGTATACATTTAAATTTCTGAATGGTTCCCTCTTTACCCCTACCAAATCTTTAGTTCAATGGCTGTAAAAATGAGGAGGGCCAGTAAAACTCACCTAGGGATCTTTACTTAATTACAAGAATCTTTAAAAACTTTCCAAATCTGAAATGTCATCACTACACCTTGAGCTTAACAGATGTAGGTAAGGTTTTAGATGAAATTTTAAAAGACTTCCCAAATAATGTTGGTGTGCCCATTATTAAGCCACTCTATTCCCTACTTCCTATAGCCTTTGGGGATTACTATCGTTCTAGATTGGCAGTTCCCAAACTTAGTTGCATCAAAATCACATGAAGAGGTTTTTTTTCTGTTTTATTTGTTTCTTTGTTTTTAATGTTTAGGTTCATCCTGATCTACTGAACTTGAATCTCTGAAGTTGGGGCTTGAAATCTGGAATTTTAAAAGCTTAAAAGTAATTCTTTTTTAAAAAGATTTTATTTATTTATTTGAGAGACAGAGTGAGCAAGAGAGAGACAGAGTACACAATTCGGGAGGAGGCGTGGAGAGAGAGGGAGAAGCAGTCTCCCTGCTGAGCAGGGGACCAGATGCGGGCCATGATCCCAGGACCTTGAGATCATGACCTGAGCCAAAGGCAGACACTCAACCAACTGAGCCACCCAGGTGCCCCATACAACTTATAAGTAATTCTGATACAGATTCACTACTTTAGATTATTTCTCTGCCCCCAGAAAGACAACTGCTGCTGGATATAAACCCATTTTCTGCCTTCTGTTACTCAAGTCTTGTGAGATCTTCAATTCAATATTGTGGTAGGAATAATTTCCAATTAGGTCTGCCAAATACCTCTAGTAGCTAGATTATTTTCCCTAACAAATCCTGAGTCATGGTACACTAGACTATCAATGAATTACCTACAGCTCTAAATATATGAATATGATGTCTACTACCTTATCTGAATATATTAATGTATCAAGGGGCACCTGGGTGGCTCAGCTGGTTAAGTGGCCAACTCTTGATTTTGGCTCAGGTCATGATCTCAGGGTGGTGAGATCAAGCCCCACATCAGGCTCTGTGTTCAGTAAGGAGTCTGCTTGAGATTTTCTTCATCTCCCTTCTGTCCCTCCCCCTGCTTGTGTGCTCTCTCTCATTCTAAAATAAATAAATAAATAAATCTTAATGTGTCAAAAATATGAACAATTCCTAAGTCTACAATTCAGTTCTGAATGCTGGACATCACAATCTTGGAGAGATTTTAGAGTATCCAAAGCAAATTTGTTAACATTTAGACCTAAATTTTAAAACAGTTCTTTCTATATGTAATTTTCCAATAAAATTCATCTTGCCCAATATTCTGTATACATGTCTTTATCCATCAGTCTCCAACGAGCTCATGAAGATTTTTGTGCCTCATATGTGGCCATATTCAATAACTCATAATCTAGCACTAGTAATCACCTGTTCCTCTATACGATTTTTTAAAAAGTTCCTTTGATGCAATGACATTACTCCCCAGGTGACCCTTCATTCAGTTTCATGCTCTCTTTGACCACTTTTCAGGTTCATGCTTAGCTGACTCCTTTTCAATCTTGTTTCTCTGCCGCTGGCATGGATTCAGGGATCTCAACTTTCTGAAAATCAAGGAACTAGAGCCACATTACATTCCCAACCTGTACATACTGAAGCCAACTGACTCCACTGAAGTTAGTGCCCCTCTTTTTGTTAATCATGTAATAGAAAGTCCTAAAGACAGATGGATCTTCTCTAACCTACCTCGAAGTCATCATTACACATATCAAAGATTGCATATTTATGCTAGGTGTGTGAGAGCAGGGGAAGAAAGTTAAAATGTTCCAATTTCATGCTATCCTTATCAAGTACAAAACTATATTTTTCTTTAAAAAAATCATGGAGTAAATTCAATCTTAAAAAAAGAACATATAGAATCTTTTTCATCCAGCTACAAGTAATGTAACCAGCGTCCCAGGACATTCCTCCCTATGCTTTCTGTCCCAGGGTAGAGAGGTATATAAGTGAGGTATACATATTATTACCTCATAAAGTGGGGAGGGAGGATTGTTTAAATTATGAAATATCTTAAGACAGTTGTATAACTTCGTGATATTATCCTGGGAAATATGCTTCATAAATACATAGACACTACTTACTTACTATGATCAATCTTTATCCAGAGACATATTGTTAAGAACTTTTTATAAGTAAAGACAATCTTTCTATAAAACTAGTATTAGTCTACTTATGTGGAGTTTCAGTTATTTTGTTAACAAATAAATTAAGTTGCATTGCCAAGCTTCTTTTTCATTTACTTTGAACATGACTTCCTTGTTGTACCCACTAAGCAACAACAACAAACTTGAAAGTGCACAGAGTATATGTTTTAACTCCTGCCTCTCTGTATAAATTTCCTGTTGTTGCTGTAACAAAATTACTACAAACTTAGTGACTTAAACCAACATAAAGTATTGTGTTAATGTTCTATAATTAGAAGTCTGACATGAATTTCACAGGGAGAATATCAATGTTTTATAAGGGCTGGTAAATTTGAAGACATACAATAAACCATCCAAAATAAGATACAAAGAGAACATAAAATCTGAAGAAAAAATTAAAAAGTGGTGTGTGAGACAAAATCAAGCAGTCTACCTAAGAAGTAACTGGAATTCCAGAAGGAGAGAAGAAAAGGGAGAGGGAGAGTATGTCGACAAATATTTGAAGAGGTAATGGCTGAAAATTTTCCAAATTTGATATTATAAATTTACAGATACATGAAAGTTAGTGAACTCTGAGCAAAGAAACATAAAAATACCCAAAGTTACTACATAGTAGTTGCTGAAAATCATTGATAACAATAGAAATCTTAAGTATAGCCAGAAAAAAAAAGTGTACAGAAAAGAAAAAAAATAATAAAATGCTCATCAGAAAATATGAATGCCAGAGCATAATAGAACAATTGTAATATGAGTTGTAAGGGAAAAACAAAAAAACCAAAAAATTTTCAGCTTAGAATTATAAATACCCAGAAAAAATTAAGTCTAATTCAAAACTTTTTTCAGAACAATAAAAACTGACTTTATTATCGACAGAACTTCAGTGCCAAAAAACCATATTAATATTTCACAAAATAGACTTCAATACAATAACCTATTATTATGGAGAGTGGGTACATGATGATTAAATATTTTTTATAGAAAACAGGAAAATAAGGGGCGCCTGGGTGGCACAGCAGTTAAGCGTCTGCCTTCGGCTCAGGGCATGATCCTGGTGATCCGGGATCGAGCCCCACATCAGGCTCTTCCGCTATGAGCCTGCTTCTTCCTCTCCCACTCCCCCTGCTTGTGTTCCTTCTCTCGCTTGCTGTCTCTATCTCTGTCGAATAAATAAATAAAATCTTTAAAAAACACAAAAAACAAAAACAAAAAAAAAAAACAGGAAAATAAGCAATGATAAACTTTTACAATAAACCTTAGCTTTTGCCCTGAGTAAGTGGAAAGGTGGCATTGTGATCTTTGTATTGGGAAAAGCTACAGGATGTACAGGTTTAGTTAGATGGGAAGTAAATTTATGGCTATGTTAACTCTGAGATATATTGAGACATCCAAATGGAGGTATTATAGGCAGTTGGGTGTATGAGTCTGAAATTTAAGAAAACATTCCAGGCTGGAGATATGTACTTATAGGCAGTTGTCATACAGATGGTATACACAGGCTTGAGAGAAGATGAGATCAACAAAAGAGTGAAAGTACTGGCGTGCCTGGGTGACACAGTTGGTTGACCATCCAACTTTTGGTTACATCTCAGGTCATGATCTCAGGGTCATGAGATTTTTGAACCCTGTGTTGGGCTCCGTGCTCAGTGTGGAGTCTGGAGTCTGCTTAGGACTCTCTTTCTCCCTCTCTCTGCCCCTCCCCACCTCTCTCTCTCTCTCTCTCTACAGTAAATAAATAATTTTCTAAAAAGAGAGAGAGAGACGGTAAGGACCAAAGACTGAGATTTGGGGCACTTGCTTGAAAAGAAATTAGTTAGAAGAGGTAGGTAGAATAAACGAGATTTGGATTGAGAGGTCAAATAAATAGAAAAACTAGAGTGTGATGCCTTGAAAGCCAAATGAACAAAGCTTTTCTGGGAAGAGAGAATGATCAATTGTTTTGTGCTGGTGACAGTCCAAGTAAGGTGAGGTCTGAGAATTGACCCATTGAATTTAACAAATTATTTGTGACATTGACACAGTAACAGTGGACTGGTAGGACGGTCAGATTGAAATGGGTATAAAAGAATGGAAGGAGAGAAGTTAGGGACAGAAAGTGTAAACATCTCTTTCAAGAAGTTTGAAGATGGAAAGAATTTTTTTAAAGTAGGATTTACAGTATGATTGTAAATAATGGGAAAAATACAGTTGAGAAAAAATTAATAGTGACGAAATTAAATGGAGCAGGTTCTGAGACAGAATCATGTAGGAGAGAGGAGATATAAATAAAACAATCGCCTTTAGAAAATCCATACATTTCATTTTTTTGTTTGTTTCAAGTTTTTATTTAAATTTTAGTTAGTTACTCTATAGTGTAATATTGGTTTCAGGAGTAGAATTTAGTGATTCAGCATTTACATATAATACCCAGTGTTCATTACAAGTGCCCTTCTTAATACCCACTACCTATTTAGCCTAGCTCCCAAACCACTTCCCCTCCAGCAACCCTCAGTGTGTTCTCTATAGTTAAGAGTCTTTTATGGTCTGCCTCTCTCTCTTTTTTTCTTTCCCCTGTGTTTATCTGTTTTGCATCTTAAATTCCACATCAGTGAAGTCATATGGTATTTGTCTTTTTCTTATTGAATTATTTCGCTTAGCATAAACCACTCTAGCTCCATCCACATCATTGTAAATGGCAAGATTTCATTCTTTTTGCCAGCTGAATAATATACTAGTGTGTGTGTGTGTGTGTGTGTGTGTGTGTGTATACCACTTCTTTATCAGTTCATCAGTTGATGGACACTTGGGCTCTTTCTATCATTTGGCTATTGTTGATAATGCTACTATAAACATCGGGGTGCATGTGCCCCTTTGAATCAATATTTTTGTAACTTTTGAGTAAATGCCTAGTAGTGCAATTGCTGGATTGTAGGGTAGCTCTATTTTAACTTTTTGAGGAACCTCCATACTGTTTTCCAGAGTGGCTGTACCAGTTTGCATCCCCTCTAACCCATACGTTTCATCTTAATAAAAGGAAAGATGGCTGAATTTACAGGACAGATTGTTATCATGTGGATAAATACGGTGGTGAGAATCTGTGGCGGTTCTCTTCCTACTGCTTGTATCTTGTAGTAAAGAGGAGGACAAATTCATTAGCTGACAGTGAAGACGGGGAGAAAAATCAGAAGTTTAAGGACAGAGGAAATGTTGTGAAATAATTGTTTGGAGAAGGAAATATAGCATGATTGCCAGACAACATTAATGTTCAGTTTATATTCATAGTCACAATTTAAAGTGGGGCTAATCAGTGTCATCTTGTGTTTGTGTCAAATCACAGTCAGCTGGGCAGATGAAGAGCTGCAGTGGATGAACAGCTGAATTTAATCAGGGTTGCAGGTACTCCATGGTCACATCCATAATATATAGAACAAAGACTACTCAGTGTCATTCCTCTTTCTGACTCAATTTTCTAGCTCACTTATTTGAGCCTGGAGTAAATGAAAATATATTTGGGACTACCAAGTGCCTTCAATATGGTAAGAGAAATACCTTGGAAGCAACAGGAAAGTATTTCATTGTGAGCTAAGCCTCATACTTTCTGTCACTTATTCAAAATCCACTGAGCTGAAAGTAACAGAAATTGGATTACTATTGAAAATTGAGAAAATAATATAGTATTCCAAAAGCAGTATACAGCTCTTAGTTATATATATTTTTCTGACATAGTGTTTAAAACAAATAGAAATTTCCCCTCAAGAGTTTCTTGTGCTGCAGTGTAGTTTTATTAGGCAGAGGGTCAGCAATAAAATACAGCTACAGAATGTGTTCTACGGAGTCAGAATACACTGCACTGTTTTGTCAATTTTCTTCCTACAGTCAAATAATTCATTATTGTTTATTCAAGTGATGAGAAATCGCATCAAAAAGTTATAGAAATAGATACCACAAACCTGTAACGTTCTTCTTCTCTCTAACTCATCTTACTAATTATTCAATTAGTACTAAATTCCTTTTTTTTCCCATTATGCTCATACTAAGGAAAAAACCCTCTGCTCTAAAACTTGTATTATGATCCTCTTCTAAAATTTTTAAGTTCGAACCCACCTATGATGCTTCCAATTTAGCAGCATTGTATCCCTTCCAAAGACATACAAACAGTGGGTAGTTGCAACTCCTTTCTGAGCAGTAGATATTGTTACCATGGCAACAGTGGACAACAGAGAACAGCAGCACACCAGTAAGTTCGCTGCACTTTAATAAATGGTTCTCTTTTATCTATTGCTATATTCATAGCCTATTCAGAATTTAAAATCAACAGAATGCTAAAATCTGCAATACCCATATAATAGCATAAGACGTCATTCTATTTTCCCTCAACTTTTTATATATCTTCCACAAAAGTGCTTTTCAGTATGTAGATGACTCATCACTCTACAATATCATGATTCGCTAAAATAGAAGAGTGGTAAACAGAAAGCAATATAAACTGTGCAAACGCCTCACTATTTTATGTTTAGCTTTTGTGAGTATATATGTGTGGGCATAGAGCTCTTTCCCTGAAATTCATAGGGATGGAGTCAAGGATCCAACTCATCAGTTATTTCTTTTTTCCTTTTAGATTCATTTTTTTTTTTTTTTGTCCCCACCTGCATAACATAGGACTTCCAGCCCCTTCCCAGTCTCACTGTTATTTCTGGAGGTATCCATGAAGGAGTGTCACATGTACAAAACCACTTTTTTTCCCTTTCCACTACAACAGTAACAACAGCAGTGACCCACACACCAATGCGCTCAAAGTCTAATACAGCCTGATCCTCAGACATACTCTGTATGGCCTCACTTACTTGTTTTCACCAGTGCACAAGGCCCTCTGTGGTTCCCCTGTCTCTGTTCTGCCTTATACCTTTGCCCTTATGTATCCTGTACATTTTCTCAGCAGTGAGGTACCTATGGTTTTCAAATGTATCATGCTGATCTCTCTCCCTAGGATGGAGTTCTTACGCTTGTACACTTGGGAAATTTTTTTGTCTGCTTTAAGAGATCATCTACCATCTCATCCAGGAGTCCTTCCCTGACCCACTGACCCCCTGACCTGTGAGTGGACACTCCCCTTTTAGACTCATTTTTAATGACATTTCTACCTCTGTTGAAAATGGAACCACATTTCCTGAGGCAGGTGCTCAGTATCATTGTGCTTGATTACCTGATTGCCCTGGCTAGAACTCTACTCCAGTACAATTTTGAATAGAAGTGATGAAAATGGACACCTACTTTTTGTTGCTGATATTAGGGAAAAGCATCTAGTCTTTCACCATTAAGCATGATGCTGTCTGTGGGTTTTCATAAATGCCCTTCATCATGTTGAAGAATTTCCTTTCTATTCCTAGTTTGCTCCGTGTTTTTTGTTTGGTTGGTATTTGTTCAGTATTTTTATCACAAAAAGCTGTTGATTTTATCAAATCATCTACATCTATTCAGATTATTATGTGATTTTTTTTTCTTAGCGTACTGACATGATGGTGGTGATTTCAAGACGTTAAACCAAATCACATCCCTGGGATAAACCCCATGTGGTCATACTATACAATTCTATTTACATATCTATGTATATTTCTCAGTATATTATTGAGACTTTTGTACCCATATTAATAAGAGCTATTGATCTGCAGTTTATTTCCTTGTGATATCTTAATCTGCTTTGGTTTTAGGGAAATACTCCAATTCCATGCTTTGTTGCTAATGGCCAGTTCCTTTTGGAAGAGATTAGGAGCTGTATGTTCTATGACCTGCATCTTCCCCCAGGTAAATCTTTGATTTAGGGCTCTGAATTGGGGACAACAGCAAGCCTCTTCCTGAGTAATATCTTCACTTAAAAAACTGAGCACTTGGTGGGGGAGGGGCAGTAGCCTGTGTTGTACTTGGCGTGGATCCACTTACCTATAAGCTTAAAGAAGTGCTACTGGGCCCTCAGTATTTTCAGCATGCCATGCCGAGCGTAGAGCCTCCAGTCTGTGAGTGGGAGTGAGGCAGAAAAAGAGAGCCTTCACCTATCTCCAGGGTATCTGGGAATTAGCCTCAGCAATAGGTATCTGGGGGCAGGATGAAAAATCTTGGAGTCCCGGTCCTCTTGTGAATAAAGCCCTCTGGCGATCTGGGATCGAGCCCCACATCAGGCACCTCCGCTAAGAGCCTGCTTCTTCTTCTCCCACTCCCCCTGCTTGTGTTCCCTCTCTCGCTGGCTGTCTCTGTCAAATAAGTGAATTAAATCTTAAAAAAAGAAAGAAAGAAAGAAAGAAAGAAAGAAAGAAAGAAAGAAAGAAAGAAAGAAAGACTGCCTGAATGGGACAAATCTACACAATCAAAAAGAAGATGAAATTCTTGGACATCGCTGTGGCCTGAGAAGAAAACAAGTTACTAGAAGAAAAAAATAAACTTAGTCATGTCAAGGAGGCTGCAGTTGAGAGATCCCAGCCGTTGGGAAGAGATTTCCTCAAAAAACTCCTGAAGATATCCAGGAGAAAAAGAGTCTGGCTGCAAACCTATCAGTTTCAGGGAATCTCAAGGTTAAAACTGCAAGCTTTCTTAGTCAAAAAAGCAAATTTCCACTCACCTCATCTATTTTCCTTCCAAGACTCAGTCCTGGCAGGGTCAAAACTAAGGTTAAATGGATCAGAACCAGATAAAGAGATCTGAATAAGGTTGACTCTTGGACTGTAGAATATTTACTAACTACACATAGTAGCTCTGAACAGGAAATAGAGAAGCTTAAAAATTGTGAGACTATTACAAGTAACTTTATGCCCTCATAATTGTCATTCATTTTAGATAATAAGGTTATTTGCTTAAGAAAATAGTCACTCGATTAATATTTTGATTTGACTCTTAAATAAACAAAGAAACTTTAGTGAGGTAGTTCTGTATCAAAGAAATATATCAATTAATTTAAAATGCAGTCAATAATTACAGCTATTTAAAAAATATTAATTAAACCACAATTTAAAACATGACCGAAAATATATACATATCATCTTTAAACCAAAAGAGAAATCTTAAGCAAAACCTATGGGAATAAAACCACAGAATTCATTTTCAGATGAAAGAGAAAAGCTGAATAAAATGAAGATTTAAAGAGCATGTTCCTGAAAAATAAAATAATATAATGTTTATTTTTTTTCATTCTCCACATCTCTGACTGACCTAGAAGAGTAATTATAATCAACATCCTAAAGGGATTCTTCTACCTGACAAAATTATTCCACTTAATTTGGAATTTAAAAAGTGTATAGAAAAAGTCAATAAAATATTTTAAATTTGTCATGTGGGATAACTTAAAGTAAAAATTAAAAATCATTTTATAAATGTATATTAAGCAAAAGAGGATTGTTTTAATGTGAATAAACATATAATGTGATAGAAGAAAAAAGTCCAGAGATACAGAAAGTCATATATATTTAGTATATAATGAAAAGATAATATTTTCAATTGGCAAATTCTTCTGGGGTAACTTGTTAAAAAGTGTATTCAGAAAAATAATATAGATACGTTAAAAACTAAAAACAGAAACTAATACCAAATAAAATGATAAACTAAGTTCCAAAAAGAATGTAAAAATGAGACAGAAAATAAAGCCAGGTATACACTTATTTGATTTTAGGTTATGGAAGGACATTTTTGCCATAAAAACTATGAAAGAAACAATGAAGGAAAAATTGGCAAAATTGACCATGGTCAATTTTTTAAGTTCTTCAATTTAAAATGCTGCATGATAAAATAAGCTACCATGAATAATATCAAGAGAAGTTAAGTTAAGAAAAAAATGTACGTTTTTATAGCATATATAATAAACAACAGATTTATAACATGAATATTCAAAGAAATCTAATAAAACTAAAAGAAAACAAAAATGACCTAAAGATATGGACATGTGTTGTTCAGAATACAAATGTACAACACGAAAGGATGTTCAGCCTCATTGGTCATAAAAATACTTCATTGGTATTGGAGCACTCAAGCTAGTTGTTACAATAGACAAAACACAGAAATCTCAAAAGTTTAACAGAATTAAAAATACATATTTTATCTCACTTGATAGTCTATGTTGTATATTAGCTTCCCGTGACAAAGTACCAGATTGGGTAGCTGAAATAAAAAAAAAAAGTTTAAAAAATGTTTATTCTTACAATTCTGGAGGCTAAAAGTCCACAATGAAGATGTTAGCATGGTTAGTTTCTTCTGAGACCTCTCTCCTTGGCTTCTTCTCCCTGTGTCTTCACATGTTCTACTCTTCTGTATGCCCATGACTTAATATTCTCTTCTTATAAAAACACCTATAATACTGGATTAGGGCCTACCCTAATGACCTAATTTTAATTTATTTACTTCCCTAAAGACCTAATCTCCAAATATAGTGTATTGGGGGTTAGGGATTCAACATGTGAATTTGGGGAAGACACAGTTCAGCCTATAACATGTGGGTTGGGAATTTCTTCTCCTTCTTGTGGCTAACCCACCTTGACTATATGGCCTTCAAGGATAATAAGGCAGACACTTAACATGGCCTCTACCACATGTTATTAGGTGGTATTCATTTCAGGAAATCAACTTAAAGAAATAATCAGAGACAAATCCCTTGCAAATAAACACAGGAGTATTTAGTATAAAACCATAGCATTTAAACTTTATAAATGGCTTATATTAAGGGAAGGAGTAATTAATTTTATCAAATTTGATCACTATGCAACAGTTTGAAGTCCTATTTTAAACGAATATAAGAAGTGGAAATGTTCATGCTATAATAGACAAGGAATAAAAACAGGACCATTTTATGATGTATTAGATGGCAATATGATTTTTTCAGGAATTAGCTGTATCATACAGATAAGAATAGAAAGTAGATATTACGATTTTAACAATGGTTGATGGTGAGTAGTGAATATTTCAAATGCCTTTACATAATTCTTTATAATCTTCTGTTCTTAATGGTTTTCCCTTGCTGAGATCTTAATAGCTGGAAATGAGAAAATCTATTCTAAAACTAGGAGCATTTTTAAACAACATTATTAGGGTGTAACTTGCTTATGATAAAACTCACCCATCTTAAGTGTACAAATAATAATTGTTTAGTACATTTGCCAAATTGTGCCATCATCACCCAATCCAGATTTAGAGCATTCTCGTCACCTAATAAGATCCTTCAGAACCATTCACAATCAATCCTGTACCCATTTCTAGCCCAAGACAACCACCGATTCATTTTCTGTCTCTTCTGGACATTTCCTATAATTAGAATCATACAATATGTAGATTTATGGGTCAGAGTTCTTTAATTTAGCATAATCTGTTCACCTGTGATGTCAAACTCATCAGTTTGATTGGGAGAGGGGAAAACTGGGGGTTTGCAAAGGCAAAGCAAAACTTCTGCTCTGAAGAGCTTAACAGCTCCACATTAACAAATACAGTGTTGTTCCTATTGTTATAGAGTATGTTTCTGAAGATTATGTTTCATTTTAGAGAAAGTATTTGTTTGGTGTTTTTTGTTTTGTTCCCATGGAAAGAACTGATATGATTAAAGATAATAAGTTATAACATGAATCTTCATCCCTAGATTATCTCAAATTATGTCTTCCAATTCCCTACACTATCTATATTTAGATAATTTAAGGATTACATGTTTGGTGAGAAATTGAGCATTTTACCAAATACCCACAGCTCGTCTGGGAAAGCAGGATTAATTTTCTGTTATCTTTGGATTTATACATTTCTCTCTTTGGACATTACCCCAAAGTCCTTATTCTTCAAGTTAAAATGGGCTGTTAAAGGTGAAGTAGTTTTCCTTAATTTGGGGGATGGGGTTGGGGACAGTCGGTTACACCTCTATACATCATAGCCAAAAGCTAAATGTTGAGGTTAAGCCACCCAAATTTTTAAAATTCATTAGTCATTTCTTCCTCCAGGGAATCTTCTTTTGGGGATTATGCCTTCAACCATGTTAATGAGGCCATTTTATTTCAATGAACTCCTTTCATCTCTACATCTCTTAAGACTTTATTTTGCTATGCTAAGAAAAGCATGATACATACTAAGTGCCGAATATATACTAGCATTTGTTGTGGGTTTTTGGTGTTGTTACCTCCTGCTGCCATGACTTGTTAAACATTATATGTTACTAAGCAAAAAGAACTCAAGCCTTGTGAGTAATTCTGATATCAACATCCTAAATTACTTCTTTCCCTCTCTCTGTCTCTCTCTTTCTCTTAATCTCCCTCACATGGAGGCACAAGCCTGATAGTAACTTAGACTAATTGTTTATTATATATATAAAATCATTATTCAGAACTTTTATAATAAAAATGCATTATTTTAAGAATCAGAAAACTGTTCATCTAATTGTGCTAAATGAAAATACTATAGAATAAATAAAGCTTTACGAAATAAAGTCATCAATTTAAACATCTGTAGGAAAAAAAAAAATGACATGACTTCCTCCTGCCTCTTCAGGTTAGTTATTCCCAAGTCAGCTCCCACTCTGAATGGGGTAAGCACAAAAGATCTCTAGCTACTTTATTGCTGGTTGCAGTCTTGAGGTCAGAGCAATATCATCTTGTAGACTAATTGCCTCTGGTCACATGAAATTAGGTTGAGGCCCTGAGGACCCCTCCCCCCACCATTCTTGTTCTAAAATTTTGCTGAACCCTTTCTTTTTTTCCCAAGAGCTATTGGTGTTCATTCTTGACCTTATTTCTTAGATTAAAAAAAAAAAAGTATAGCAAGTTTTACTGCATGCAAATAAAAGGGATGTTTCAGAATTAATGTATGCAACAAAAGGCCTTAAATTTATTTTATCTTAATTTTTGAATGAATTATTCAGTGTAAAAAAATGAGAGCAAAAAATAGATCAAAAAGACCATTTATTAAGGTGGGAAAATAGTAATATTTTTTATTTTATGCTGAAGTATAAGCACAGATTAACCAAGAAGCACACATATTTGAGTTAAAATATAAAAGTCATAATAATGTCTTTATTTTTACCAAAGATTTCAGACTTATTTTTTCTAATTTCATCTGAAATTACTTGTTGTAAGAGTAAATACAGCTCAGATGTTTATGATATATCTGTTTTTGTTATATTCAGAAATTTTACTTCTATAACAAATATTAACCTAATATTAATTTTAACATTATTGAACATATGTGCAATATTGATCACAATATCTTGTGTATCTTTTTATCATTCCGTATTTAATTAAAACACTGTTAAAGTCAAATGATCCCAATATCTGGTTTTCTACATTTGTGACCGTATTCTATGCCGTATGGAGAGTTTGGCAATTCCCATTTTCAAGGAGAAAATTTAACCTTGCAACACATTAATTAGGCATTTTATTCTCTTTGAGATATTTCTCCCCAAAAGCTTACCAGTACAATTTAATGAAGTCAATATTATAGAAGTCAGATGATATTATTTAAGACTTTTATATTTTTTAAAGAATGTATATAAAAGCTCTTTTGAAAATAAATAATTATAAAATACCCTTTCAAAAGTGTGAGTGATGGGTAAAATAATGAAAAAGTCACCTGAGATATTTCTTTTTTTTTTTTTTAAGATTTTATTTATTTATTTGACAGAGATAGAGACAGCCAGTGAAAGAGGGAACACAAGCAGGGGGAGTGGGAGAGGAAGAAGCAGCCCCAAGCAGAGGAGCCTGATGTGGGGCTCGATCCCGGAACACCGGGATTACGCCCTGAGCCAAAGGCAGACGCTTAACGACTGAGCCACCCAGGCGCCCCACCTGAGATATTTCTTGTCTTTACAAATAGATCAATATTTCAAAGAGATTACAATTCATAATAGTCATTCTGAGAAGCTTTGACTTGTATATAGGATAAGTGCATACTAAGCTTTGAGCTGAAAGGCTTACTTGAACTTCAAAATGAAAATATGCTTCTCTTCCAAAGTAGCAGATTCATAGCCTCTCAACATCCATAAGGACCTAAGAGATTTTCTTAGAGAAAACTTATTTATTGAATTCCCTTACAGAATTGTTTAAATTTTAGGTGAATTTTTGAGAGAATTCTTTCATTATTTTGAGCACAAATATATCCGTGTAATTTCTAACTACTTGGTGCTGTTCTCTGGAGTTACACAGAATTATAACCCATGTGACAGTGTTTCAACAATTTGAAGGCAACTATTGTTATATATGCCCTACATCATCTCTTCTTCAATAGTTTTGTTATTCCTAATGTGTTATGTTTCAAGTGCCTTTCAAATGCCATGATAACTCACCTCCAGATAAACTCCAATTTATTAATGAAGTCTTAGAATGAAGTTTCCAACAACAAATTGAATGTCACAGGAATAGTTACAAAATAGAACAGCATTAAGATTTCTTTTTTTCTGCATATTTTATTTTCTACTAAAGGATTGACTGTGATAATTCCATTTACTCTGTGGCAACAAAGTACGAATTACATGAACCTAAAAATCCTCTGCACAGCAAAGGAAACTATCAACAAAATGAAAAGACAACCTACTGTATGGGAAAAATTATGTGCAAATCATATATCTGATAAGGGGTTAACATCCAAAATATATAAGGAACTCATACAACGCAAGTAAAAACAAATCAAACTATTTCAAACAATCCAATCAAAAAATGGTCAGAAGCTCTAAATAGATATTTTTCCAAAGAAGACATAACAAATGGATAACATCACAAATCACCAGAGAAATGCAAATCAAAACCACAATGAGATATCACCTCATACTTGTTAGTACAGCTATTATTAAAATGACAAGAAATGACAAGTGTTGGCAAGGATGAGGAGAAAAGGGAACCCTTGTGTACTGTTGGTTGGAATGTAAATTGATGCAATCACTATGAAAAGCAGTATGAAAGTTCCTCAAAAAATTAAAATTAGAACTACGGTATCATCCAACAATTCCACCGCTGTGTATTTATCCAAATAAAATTAAAACATTAACTTGGAAAAATATATGCACCCTCTTGTTCATTGAAGCATTATTTACAATAGCTGAAATCTAGAAACAACCTAAGTGTCCATCAATGGATGAATGGGTAAAAAAATGTCACACACACACACACACACACACACACACACACACACACTGGAATATTTTGCAACACAAAAAAGAATGAAATCTTGCCATTTGCAACAACATGGATGGACCTTGGGCGCACTATGCTTCATGAAATAAGGCAGATAGAAAAGACAAATGCCATATCTCGTTTACATGAGGAGTCTAAAATTAAAAAAAAATTAAAGACAAGTTCATAGATATGGAGAACAGATTAGTGGCTGTCAGAAATGGAGGTTGGTGGAATGGGTGAAATGGGTCAAAGGGGTCAAAAGTTACAAACTTCCAGCTATAAAGTAAAAAAAGTTCTGGAAATGTAATATGCTGCATGGTGACTGTAGTTATTAATAATGCATTGCATATTTCAAAGTTGCTAAGAGAGATCTTAAAAGTTCTCATCACAAGAAAAAAATGTGTATGTATGGCGACAGACATT
Source organism: Ursus americanus (assembly GCF_024610735.1). Classification (NCBI taxonomy): domain Eukaryota; kingdom Metazoa; phylum Chordata; class Mammalia; order Carnivora; family Ursidae; genus Ursus; species Ursus americanus. The sequence goes on along the minus strand of NC_142139.1, from coordinate 52,919,128 downwards.
AACTAGACTTTTTGTGGTGATTACTTCATAATGTATACAGATAGCAAATCACTATGTTATTGATTTGAAACAAATATAATATGTCAATTATACCTCAACTAAGAAGAAAGAATTGAGTGTGATAATTTCATTTACTCTTACTATGGAAAGACTAACTCATAATAATCCCAAATGTAGAATGCAGGGTGTAGTTGAAGACCACTGAAGAACCATTATATAGACAGGTGAATCTCTATATGAAAGTGATGAGTGATGAATGAAAGTGATGAGTGAAACCTGAAATTCTATTAAAAATTACTTTTAATATTTCATAATTGTGCTTTGGAGTATTTTTATTTCTAGGAATAATCATTTGATGGGCTCCTTATTTTAAACTGTAAATAATGTTTTATAGTAGAATTGAATGGCATTGAGAAAACCTACTGCTTTGCACAATTTTTTCTAAGCATAACTTCATTTTTATTAATTTCACACCTAGGAAAAAAAGGATTATTTTATGTGAAGACATATAAAAACTTATTCTTTTCTTAAAGATTTTTTTTATTTATTTGAGAGAGAGAGAGAGAGAGCATAAGACGGGTAGAGGGAGATAATCCTCAAACAGACTCCCCACTGAGTGCAGAGCCCAACTCAGGGCTGGACCTTAGGACCCACAAGATCATGGCCTGAGTCATATCCAAGAGTTAAAGGCTCAACCAAAAGAGCCACTCAGGCATCTCTTTATAAAAGCTTATTCTGATAAACTTTTCATGCTTTGTAAGATCCAGTTTTTAAATATGAGTCAAACATGGGGAGCCTGGGTGCCTCAGATAGTTGAGCATCTGACTCTTGATTTTGGCTCAGGTCGTGATCTCAGGGTCCTGGGATCCAGCCTTGCATCTAGCTCCCTGCTCTGTGGGGAGTCTGCTTGAGGATTCTCTCTCTTTCCCGCTGCCCCTCCTCCTATTCATGCTATCTCTCTCTCCTTCTCTCTCTCTCTCTAAAAAAATATATATATATGTATACATATATATATATATTTTTTTAAAAAGAATGAGTCAAACACTGCACATTTTAATTCATGATATAAAAAAATGTGCCAAACCACAAAATTTCCATTTTTAGTGAAAAATGTAATTTCTATGAAACATACCACTTAATAATGGGTATTTGTTTATCAAACATTTGATTTTTTATTGATTTTTTTAAATTTTTAATTATTTATATATAGATGATACACAATACAGAGTTTAAATCTGATGTAACATACACAGTAGTCATAAATAGAGACACCATGTATGACTATTTTTCTCTTTTAAAAATATTTGTTGAAGAAAAATACTCTGAATAAAAGGTTCAATAAATTTAAAATTTATCAAATATAAAATGCAAGTTTAAGATTACATTTTTGTTTAAAAATTTGAAATAAAACTATATTTAAAATTCTGTCTTCAGAAAAATACAAATGACGTAATATTAAAGACAGATATGTCTAAGAAAATGATTAAAGTATGTAAATATCAAAGCAATTATTCTTTTGTTATTGCTTTTAAGAAAGAGATAATCACCTGAATGAAAGTGGATTTTTTTCCAGGTTGAATACAGATATAGTTAATTATCCATTTTTGGAAATAATTTTGATTCTGAAAATGGGGTTTGAATAGAATGATTTTATAGGCCCACAGCATAATAAAATCAATTTTGGACAATATAAAATATATTTTAATTATACATTCTTAATTATTTTATAACCTCATACTCTTACAAATCTCCATATTTAGTTGGTAAATTATACTGTCACTATCTGTAGAGCAAATATTGTATTTAACTTATACTTTTATTCTAATCTTTAAAAAGAAATAGTGATATAACAAATTCAAACAAACTTGTGATACTGGTTTGCTTGTTGTTTTCTCCCTTGGCTACTGTCCAGCTCACATGCAGCAATGCAAATAGTAAATATCCATCAATTCAATAGCACAGTTAAACACACAAAATAAACCACTAGGCATGTAGCGTTCTATCACCTCAGACCCTACTCAGCAGCCTGTGAACACTCGTCCTGGATTTGACCGGCAAACTAACTCCAGGTTTTAATGTAGTCATTTAAATGGTTTTTCTTTAAAACATTTTTTATATAGTTTTAGGCATCTTGTTTTTCTCCTTGAGCAATACATTGAGGAAATTCATTCCACTCAACTAATTTAGTGTAATTCATTTTCTTAGCATTTCATTGTATTTCATGGTGTGGAGGTGACGAGGTTTATACATCCGGGTCCCTCCTGCCGTACATTCACACGTTACTAGCTTTTAGCTGCTACTACGAACAATGCTACAATAAATCTGCTTTCACCTATGCGCCTACCTGCTTGAGTTTTTATTTCTAGGAGATGGAATCCAGGAATTAAATTGCTGGGTTGAAGGATATATGACTTTTCTATTTCGTTTTAATTGAATTTGCCAGATTACTTTTCAAAAAGCACAAAACACATTCATATCACCATCTTGTGATATAAAAGTACTTTTCCACCAAAACCGACTATCAATTGGAGTTTCTTAAACTTTTTCAATATCAAGAGCTTACAGTATTCCATTTTTACTTTAGTTTAAATTTCTTAATACGGAGTTTGATAGTATTTCACATATAATAACATTTGGCAATCCAATTTGATCTTTACTATCTCTCTATTCACTCAGTTGGCACAGTTTTCATGTACTTTGTTTTTTGGTTTTTTTTTTTTGTTTTCATGGATAGTTGCAAAAGCTTTGAAAAGTAACAGATTTTAGTACTTAGTACTTTGTCTTTTCCATTACGAATATATTTTTCACAGTATTTCATTTCCTGTTCACTTTATCTTTTTCTGGAAGATTTAAATTATACATTTAAAATATATGGGCAGATATAAACATATATATTCATATATATAAATAATACATACATATTTTTCTATATATAAAATATATATTTCCAGATACATATCTATATAAAATACATATAATAAGATACAAATTTTTAATTACTTGACTTCTATTCTAGTCGCCTAACTTATACAAGCAGTCTCCTAGATTCTACTTAAATTTTATAATTTTACTTTCAAATTGAGTTATGTAATTGATAAGGACTTTATACGGTGTATGGTATAAGTGTTTACTTCATTTTGTACCAGGTAGAGAACCACATAAGCTATCATGATTCATTAAATACTCCATCCATTTCTCTCTGATTTGAACTCCCATTTTTCTCATAAATTAATTATCATATCCATAGGGATCAATTTCTGAAGTTTTTTTTTTCTGCACCACTGATTGATTAGTATATTTTCATTAAAAAATAGATTTTGATTTCACTATGCAGTTTGTTTTCATTTTTATCTGTTTCTGAACATTTATTCTTCCAAATAAACTGAATAATTTTATATAATTGGAAGATAAATGCTATTAGATTTTAGTTGAAATGGAATGAAACTTAAATATTAACTTTAGAATAACTGAAATTTCCATGATATAAGATCCTCCCATACAAAAGTTTGGAATGTCTTTTCATTTGTTTATGTCATGTTTTAAGTATTCAATAGAATTTTACATTTTTTTATGCAAGTCCTGAGCCTTTATTACTAAATGTAGTATTAAATGCTTAATCATTTTAATTGACTTACTAGGTGGAATATAGTTTCCTTTTCCATTTTTGTTGCTTTTTGTGTCATGCTAGAAAATTGTATATTTATTTTATATTCAGTACCTTCCAAATTCTCTTTTTCTAATGTATTTTTAATAAATTCTCCAGGGCTTTCAATATTTTATAATATTTCTTATCTCATTATTGTCTTTCTGTATTTATTAAAAATTTAAAGACAATGTTAAAAAATCATGGTAATAATCCTGTATAGCTCCTGTTGGATTTTTTTTTTTTTTTTGGTTCTGCCTTCTTTAAAGTTTACATATTATATACTTGTTTCATTATAATATTTAAGCACGTGCTTTCATTTTCAATTATCTGGAGTAACTTATAGAATATTTGAAAAATCTTATCTTTGGAAGTTTGGTAGAGTTCCCGTATGAAAACTTCTGAGTCTGGTCCTTCTAATAGAGGTATATCCTTGACAATTTTCTATACTTACTGTAAGGAAGTAAGTTTGTTTAAGCTTTATACCTCTGGTAGAGTTGGGATTAGCAATTGTACTTCTTTATGCAAATATCTATTTTTTTTCTAGGTTTTATTTTTTTTTTGCACAGAATTATGCAAATTGACCTTAGATAATATCATTTTTGAAATATTTCTCATTTCCAATATCATTCCCCTTGTCACTTGTTAGTTTGCATTTTTGTGCTTTCTCCTGTTTTTCTTTTTTTCTCCTATGCTTTTCTTAATCTAAATTTGTGATCATCTCTTCTGTAAATTCTTTTAAGAAAGGCATATTTTAAGCTGTTATGTAGCTCTACTCTTTTTCTATTTTCTACCTAATTAGTTTTTGTGTTTATTATTTCCTTACCACACTTTTTAATTTTTATTTTGTTCTTCTTTTTCTAGTTTTTGAACTGGGCATTTAATTCACTTATTTTAATTTTTCGTCCTATTGGTAAAGTTGTTTAATGCTATAAATTTTTCTCAGGTAAGTGCTTTAAATGCATCCCATAGGATTTCAGACAGATAATTTTATCATCAACATCATTTAGAAATTCTGCAATTTCAGTTTATTTTAAACATGTCACCTACCTTGCTTAATGAAAAGTTTTAAATAGTCAAGCAGTAGAGGGTTTTTGTTGTTGTTTTTTATTTTGTTTTAATAATTCTGTGTGTGTGTGTGTGTGTGTGTGTGTGTGTGTAGCTGTAGAAAACAGGCAACATGGTCACCTGGGTGACTCAGTTGGTTAAGCTATTGCCTTCAGGTCAGGTCATGATCCCAGGGTCCTGGGATCAAGTCAATGATGGGGCCCCTGTTCAGCAGGGATCCTGCTTCTCCCTCTCCCTCTGCAGCTCCCCCTGCTTGTGCTCTCCTGTTCTCTCTCTCTGTCAAATAAATAAATAAAATATTAAATTTAAAAAAAGAGATTCTTTAAAGATGGCAAATGTAGAAAGCAAATGATTTAAATAAAAATAAAATTTCAAAAGCTGGCTTTATTATTCATTTTTTTAAAGATTTTATTTATTTATTTGTCAGAGAGAGAGAGAGACAGAGAGAGAGGTCAGCACAAGCAGGGGGAGTGGCAGGCAGAGGGCAAGGGAGAGGCAGGCTCCCCTTCCAGATGGGAGCCTAATGTGGGGCTCGATCCCAGGACCCTGAGATCATGACTCGAGCCCAAGGCAGAAGCCAACCAACTGAGCCACCGAGGCACCCCTTTATTATTCATTCTAATTAACAATATATTGTTTAGAGAGCAAGCCAGTATTATTAAGTATTTCATAATAAATATTCCCTAAGGTAATTCTAGTTCCTACCATTGCAAAGTATTTTGAATTAAATTCTCATTTATAGCATCATAGATTTAATAAATACCCTTCTATAACAAAGAAATGCATTACACAATCAGAAGTCTCAAAATATAAATGTTACTGGATTTAATTTCTCCAAGGCATCAAACTGAATTCTTGGATAAAACTTTCTGATATACCTAGAATAACTGAAAAATATAATTTTGTGGTCTACAGAGGCCGGAACTGTCAAGAAAATGCTCATTCATAGGGAAAAACCACACTTGTAAATAGCATTTGCCCTGTGGTGTTACTGACATCTGATGGCCTGGAGCCTGAATTTTAATAGACCATATGCCAGCAAGAGGAGTTGGGTGAAAAATCATACTAAAGATTTCTGCATTAAGTTCTAATATCTGAAGGGGAATCTCTTAATAATTAAACAAAGGAGAGGGATGGGAGCCTATTCTGTAGGGTGAAATAATTGGGGATAGTTGCCTTTTCCTTTTTTGACTCTTTGTAGAATAAAAGATAAAACTATCCCCTCAGAATTTCTTAATACAAACTTATGTTCACATGTGTTTGGGACTATAATTCACACCACTTGTATATTTTGAAAAACCACATATCTCTATATCTTCTTATACTCTTGATATTCATTCATACATAGCCACATTTTTAAAATGTGTCTAAATCACCTAGACATCATTACCTAATTTGAATCATTACATTCACAGTTCTTGATACTAAATCCTCAGATTTATTTGAAAATGTACGGGTATATTTCTGGTTGTCACAATGATGAATGTATGTGTGTCAGGAAGGGTGAATATGCCTTGGCCTTCATTGAGCCTATGCTAAGTATACTCAGTAGCATGCAATGTACAGCAGAGATCTACACAAATGAAGAACTATCCTGTCAATGGGTCAATAGCAGCCATATGGGGAGTTTAGCTCACTGATACATCAATAAAATTCGGTATCAACCAATATCATCTTGTGTTAATTATTCACTCACAAATCTTTAACCTTATTTTTTGTTCCAAGCATTTAATTATGCAATGAGGATAAGAGAGGGAAAAAATATTCCTTTCTCTGGAGACTAAACATTACATAGAGCGGATGGAAAATGAAACAAATTAGTTTATATGTAATTTTCTCCTTTTGATAGGAATGATTGAGGCATAACTTTCTTCTCTTTAAAATCTTGCAGTCTTTTTGGTACACAGTATCAGTGCATGTTAAGGTAATTAGTTATACACAAAGATTACATATACGTATCCTTTTTATTGCTTGCATCCACCAACCCAAAATTCTGGACTCTCATCTAACAAAATAGCACACGTTTATCCATCCCACTCTGTTCGAAAGAGATAAGTTTGGAGGACTTTCATTCTATTAGTTTACCACCCAAAGAAGTTGGATTTTCTTTCCAGGTTGAGATATTAGGAACATACCAAACAGTTTTTCGGGGGATAGACCGTAGTGGTCTAAAGACAACATCAAAGTGATTGCTTTTTCTTACAGACAGATACCACGTCCTACAGGAATATAAAATAGTATATACACAAATAAATACAATTTTTAACAACTCATTTGTGCCACACAAATTCTTAAGATGGCATGAAGAGTCATGTCCCTGGTATTCACGTCCTATGTAATTCTTTCTCCTTGAGTGTTGATGGAATTGGATGGAATTTCATTTCCATGATAGTTTAGGTTATATGGAAAAAATGAAGGGATTTTGTAAATATAATTAAGGCCACTAATCAATAATTTTAAACTAATCAAAAGGGACATAGCCGGGGTAGTCCTGCCCTATAAGATATGTACCTTATTTTTAATATTATTTTAATATTTTTAGTGACTTAAGATCATTTAACGTGAGACCTACCTACTTAAATTTTTAAGTGTACAGTACATTATTTTTGACTTTAGGTACAATGTTGTACAGGAGATCTCTAAAACTTATTCATCTTGCTTGATTCAAATCAAGACAGATTCTTTTACTTATTTCTATAGTTCATCAAGTGCTTGGAAAGGAAAAGAATGATGTAAAAAAAAAAAAAAGGAAAGGATACTCCAGGTAGCTAGAAAAGGATGTGCAAAGACATGAGAACCTGAGAAATTAGATCATGTTTACTACCTTTGGGAAAGTGTAATAATTGGTACAACTATAGCGTATAGAATGATGTGGTTGAAAATAAAGTTGGAAAGTATTAAAGGAAATCTTTGTGATATTTTCAGACAACTCCATAATAAAAGAAATTGGACAATAAATAGAACGTGACATTATTTTGCTTATAGATAAGTTGTGATATAATTAAATATGATATTGATTTAAAATCTTGATCATAATCAATTATTTCCAGACAAGATAATGGCTTTATCTATGTTTGTTTGGGCATTTACTTTAAAAAGTCAAAGAGTCTGGATAAATCAAGTCATTGGGGAAAGTTTCTAGTAAGAATTAGCTAATCTCCATTCTCTCTCCATTGTTCCATGTAGAAAGCATTAAGTATTCATGATCTCCACCACTTATGGAGCATATATCTTCTAAACTTTTCCTTATTGTGCTCCCTTTTAACATTCTTTTTAGAATTTGTCAAAGTTCTGTACCAGTGGTCCTAAGACTCTCGGAAGTTTTGAGTTTTGACAGGCATGCTCTACATTGATAAGTTGAATAAAATGCATTAGTACAACATTAAATACTTAAATTTAATACCTTACAATTGTGAATAAGTTGATAAATATGGACCTAACTATGACAAAGGCTTTGGCAAAACAGAGAAATAGGACAAACAAAATAAAAATAAAATGCATAGTATGTACTTAGTATATTTTATTGATCTCTCCATAGCATTCTATATTTTAAAGTTAATTTAATTCACTTATGTCTTTTTCATATGTTGTTTCTAATCAAATACCCTGTACTTCTTTTGTCAGTCACTGTTCTGGCTACTGCAGACGCAGAAATAAGACAGACACAATCCTTGCCTACCTGAGTCCTCGATTGTAGTTGAAAAGATATTTTTATAAAAATTACATTTTATAAAATGTCTCACAACCCTGAGATCATGACCTGAGCCGAAATCAAGAGTCGGCCACTCAAGCAACTGAGTGACCCAGGGCCCCTGTGTGAGTTTGAAATTAAAAATCTACAGGGTTAGTAAATTACAGGTTGTTGTAGGAGGTGAAGAATCAGCATGTCAATTATTATCTTAGCACTGTTAGAGTTTTGGTTAAATAGACTACCTAAGTTTATATACAAATATGGTCTGCATAATTTAAATATGAAAAATTTGAAAAAGTTCAATGAAAAGAAACAACTAAAAAGAAAGATTAAAGTTATAAATAGTGTCAGTCCTAGAAACATTTATACTGGACGGTAGAATTATTTTCTTCAATAGTTCAGGAACTAGGGGTTTGTACCTAATGACATTGAGAATTTGGGTGTCAGGGAAGCTGATTTGATGTACTTTTTGTTTTGTTTTGTTTTTCAGTTGTAGCTATAATAATAATTATTTACTTATAATTAGCTCTCCTGAGGTTTAAAAGAAGTCTCAGGGTTGGAACTTACCAAGGGTGTGCTTCAATTCCTAAATTTTCAGTAGTCCCTCATGGTTTCTTTCTTTGTGGTATAGCATGACCTCCATCCCATCTTTAATTGTATTCTGCATATGATGGCAACCTGGAAAGAATGTAGCTTTCTCGAAATACTGCACACACTGTTTAAAAACCATAAACCAAAATGGGGCACCTGGGTGGCTCAGTAAGTTAAGCACCTGCCTTCAGCTCAGGTCATGTTCCTGAGGTCCTGGACTCAAGTCCCACATCGTTGAGATCCTTGTTCAGCAGGGAGTTTGCTTCATCCTCTCCCTGCCCCTCTCTCCTGCTCATGCTCTCTCTCTCTCAAATAAATAAATTAATAATCTTTAAAACACAAACCAACCATAATCCAATATTCTAGAAAATATTCACTTATGCCAGCCTCAGGAAATCACGTTAAAATTGCCAAATGTCTTTTGGATAAACATTTTCACATGTCTTTATTCAAGATTGCTATTTTGCTGTGCAATTGTTTGGGAATATGAAACCAGCATCATTAGTCAGTACCTTGTCCTCACCTGTGATGACAAGGACACATGTTGTGTAGGAAATGTTTCATTACATATAAAATCTGCAAGTTGTTTGCTATATGAATAGAAGTGTTCTTATTCTATGCCATAGCTCCACTAGGCTCTTTATTTTTAAATATTCTACCGAAAGAACAACCTAAAAGAATGTTTATGTTAAGATTTCCTCCTGACAACTTACTAACGCATCTAGTAAGAGCTTTTGCATTTATCACTTCTATTTCAATGTGGATGCCAAATATCATTTCTATAGTATGTATCTGCAAAAAATACATATAAACACCCCCCACACACACAACATGATATTTAAATCTAAGTTCAACATCTCATTGTACACATAATACATGTATAGGTATTTCCAGGTAAAAAGAATTTGCTACACATAGAAAATAACAAGTACATATAATGCTACCACTCAAAAATAACCATGGTTAACAATTTGGTCTGTAACTCAGTCTATTATGTAGGCATAGTGATATATACGTATATTGGTGTTATGCTTCAGGTAATCAAATCATATTGCACAGACATCAATGGCATTGTATAGGAGAGAATACATTTAATGGAATATAGTATATTTATCAAGCAAGCTGGCTATCTACATCTATGTATATACCTATGTAAATATTTATTTATGTTTTATTCAATTGCTACTTTTTAGACACTGAGATTGTTTCTAAACTGTAAGTACCATAAATATTCTTCCTCTATTTCTTGCTTAATGTTAAGTATGCAGATTCTTAAGATTACTTCTTTGAAATATTGTTATCAACATTTACACTCTAAGAAAAGATAATTTGCCAATTATATTTTCTACAACTCAGTTCTGTCATTTGCAAAATATGGAAGATTAGGGTATTGTATTATACAGTTTGTGTGCTGTTCAAATGACAATCCGTAGGATGATATTATCACAGTGTGTGGCACATAGTAAATGCCCAATAAAAGTTATTCTATAGTTGATAGTATTATTGTCAGCATATATTTTTATTCCCATCTGTTATTACATCCAAATAATAAATTCTTGGATGTGATATTACTAGGACCAAAGGCAGAACAGTTTTTAGAGCTAATCTGTATGTTACTAAAGGGACATCCTGTACGATTTGTGATTTTTATTTTCCAAGTGCATTGTACTTTTTTTCAAGCCAGTCTTTATTGTAACTTTTTGCAAGTAAATTTTTTTCTTTTCTTTTTAAATTCTTTCGTCTAGAACATTCCTTTGACAAGATGCATGGATAGAAGAAAAAAAGATGCATGGAGAGAAGTTAGAAAGCAGAAGCTATGAGACAAAAGAGTGGCGCCTGAGTGGCTCAGTCAGTTAAGCAACTGGCTCTTTGTTTTGGTTCAGGTCATGATCTCGGGGTTGTGGGGTCAAGCCCTTCAGTGGGCTCTATGCTCTGCTTGGAGTCAGCTTGAAGTTTTTCTTCCTCTGCCCCTCCCCAGCTCTGTCTCTCAGATAAATAAATCTTTTTTTTTTTTTTAAGAAAGAGATGATATATTAGAGAAAAGGAATTTTTTAAAAAAGAAAAAAGTTAGTTCCCATGATGGAAAAGCAGAAACAGAAACTCAGACTAGCAGCATCAGTGTAATGGTGCAGGACTGAGGCAGCAGAGCGGTGGGGGCGGGGGGCGGATGATCTGCAGGGCTGCAAGGAGAGGTGAGGTCAGAGATGCACAAAATTCTGAAACATGCTGCATTCTCTGTGAGCCCTGGTTATTTGGTAGCTCAGACCATTTTCTGTCGTCCTTATTTTCACTGAAAATAAGCTCCTGTTATCTAAGGTAATCCGATTGTGTTTCTGTTCCCCGATACTTGAAAGAAACCTAACTCAGCCAGTGTGCATAAAAGCAGCAGCAGGATATTAGCCAGGCCAATGATAAACAAACCTGAGCAGCCTTTTGTCAATACTACAAAGTATGGATCACATCCTGCAGGCTTTGGGAAGAGGTGGTACCATTTTAAGCACAAGACTGACGTGGCAAGATGAGTGGCTTTTTCTATTTTTTTGTTTTGTTTTGTTTTATAGATAAATATACAGGCAATGAAAGACAGAAATATAAAGGCGGTGATAAAATTGGAGTCAGAAAGAAGAAAATGAGCGAGAGAATCCATCAGAGATTCAAGATATGGAATGATCCAAAATTTGAGATTAATTAACATAAAAATTAATCCTCAGCTTTCAGGCCTGCAGTGTCATACAATAAACTCTGACTGGAATCGGAAGACGAAGAAGGGTGTACTCAAGGTTGGAGATGAGTGATGATGAAAGAAGGGAAGGTCCAGCTTTGGCACGCTGGGTTTGAGGTACCTCAAGGACACAGGAGTGTTAATGTCTTCTAGGGACCTGGATTATTGGAGCAGAGCAAAAAGGTTCCCAGCGTTAGTTTGTGTCTTTAAGCTTGCATTCAAATTGTGACCTCTTTCACTGAGAAGCTACAGAATTTTTAGCAGCAACATAGACCACAGACTATATCCAACCTCTTGAACATGCTCGCAAGATGAAATATATCACCAGGATACCTTCCGGGAAAGGAAAAACTACACATCTCTAAAACGAGAACAAAAAAGCACAATCTCAAATAGGTATTTTCAAAAATGTACTTTTCTGAATCTAAGAAGAAAATAACAAAATGACTTGTTACAAATGTTAAATATTCATTTTATGTAAATAACTTTGAGTTGCTGAGGAAAAAAATAGTTCTGCTCAGACAGGAAAACAATGACTATGTTTTCTACGTATCTGCAGTTTGTATATATGGTCAATAGTGTCTGCCACTAACTGGGCCACTTTTTAAAAATGATTGGCTTTAATGGAGTACATTTTCTCTCAAAAATGAAAAGTTAATTTCTACATAAGAAAAGTCAGGTACAGGGGCTCCTGGGTGGCTCAGTCGTTAAGCGTCTGCCTTCGGCTCAGGGCGTGATCCTGGCGTTCTGGGATCGAGCCCCACATCAGGCTCCTACGCTGAGAGCCTGCTTCTTCCTCTCCCACTCCCCCTGCTTGTGTTCCCTCTCTCGCTGGCTGTCTTTCTCTTTGTCAAATAAAAAAATAAAATCTTAAAAAAAAAAAAAAGAAAAGTCAGGTATCAAAAGGGTTGTAAAATTGTATAAATTCATAAATTCGCAGAGTACAATTATAAAAATAATTAATTTCCAAAGGTAGTTATTTTTATGTATTTCTTTCTTTGTACCTTTGGTTTCATAGAAATGAAATGTTTATAAAGGGCATCACTTCCATCATAAAACATACTATTCATTCTAATAAATATTTTGTGTAAATTTAGCCCCTATACGAAGATATTATTGTCAATTGAGTAAACTGCATGATACCAAGGCCATAAGATAAATGATATAAAAAATACTAGAAAGATAACCAAGGGAACTCAAAAGAGTAAGTACATTTTTTAAGAATCCAAAAAAGCATGTAAGCACCAAGATTAAACCAAGTTAACATAAATCATCTTTTTAAATAGAATTAGTTGTAGAATGTAGTAATTTTAGCCAAAATGTTGCTGAAACAACACATCTGAAGAGCTTAAAACTGTCTTTTATATATATCGATACAAATCAAGTGATTAATGACTAAATTGGCTGAAATTGGCAGAGATTAAATTTGGTTGAATGCGTATGAAGCAAGCCACTTTGGTTTTCACATCTATTTACTTTGGCTTTACTCGAAAATCATTTTATTTAAATAACAAATGCCCCCTCTTGGTCATCAGAAAAATCCATCTTCTATCTTAATTAAATCCAATAAAAATAAAACAGGAACAAGAATATAATAAGAGCTATTTTGCACAATATTCAATTTAATATTAAAATACTGTTGTTTCATAATTGCATTAAACCTCGCATTCCTGGAAAGAACTGATTTTCTTTTGTGATGGGAAAAATGCTGATAGAGGGAACACTGTGGAAAGACATCATTTACAGAGAATAATAATTTTAGCAAAATATATAGGCCTTCACTGCAGTGATTTTCTAGTATCTATGATTATGCGACAAAGGACTCTTTATCTTTTGTGTGCAGCCAAATTATGAAAAACAAAGACTTATCACTACCCTAAACACATTTTTAGAACAAGGAGGAAAAATAAAGCAATATCAAATGAATAAAACAAAAACAAATTCATGAGAATTTATATGAAAGTAGAGAGGAAACCACTATATGCATTTCCACCAGGATCAGGAACAATGCAAGGACGCCCACTACTATTATTCAACATTTATTATTATTATTATTAATTATTATTATTATACATTTTAACAAATACAGTTAGAAAATAAAATCAATTAGAAATCAATGTGCAAAGAGAGGGTAAAACAGTCTTATTTGCAGATGGTATGATCACATATCTGGAAAATCTCAGATAATCAATGATAAGACAAAGTCAAAAACCAATTCTGTGACGTAGTAGAATAAAAGTTTGATGTACAAAGATCAATTGCATTCATATACGCAAAAAAAAAAACCACCTGGAGAACATAGTGACCAGGAAAGTCATCTTTATAATAGATCAGAAAAAAATTTACTTCTTGGGAAGAGATTTAACAAGAAATGTGCAAATATATTTTTATATTTTGTTTTCCAGTACAAGGAAACATTTTAAAACACTCCTGGAGGACAGCAAAGTAAACTTTAACAGGTGGAAATATATCCTTTGCTCCTGGATAGAAAAACTCAACATCATAAAGAAGTGAATTCTTGGTTACTTAATTCATAAATTCAATCCAATTCTAATAATTTCCAAAAAGCTATTTTGAAAATATATTTGATACAACAGTTCATGTGGAAAAACAAATATGCAAAAATGGATAGAATAAAGAAAACTGGAAGAAGAAAAACCTACAAGACAAGCCCTCCCCCAGTTATTAAAACATACTGTAACAACTGTTGAACCCGCACGGCACTGGTGCCTGGATAGATACATCATGGAATAACAGAGGAAGTCCAAAATTAGACCTAAATACATACCGAAATTTAGCATATGACCAAGATGGCATCTTAAATCATAAAGGTAAAGATGGACATTTTAATAAACTGTTATGGGACAACTGGGTGATCGTTTGGGAAAATAGCAAATTAAAACCATCTCGTATCATATACCAGAATAAATTTCAAATAAATCTGGGATCTAAATGTTAAAAATGAAAACTTATTCATGCTAGAGGAGGTTAAGAGTAAATGTCTCTTTCATCAGGATTTAGAGAAAGGCTTTCAAACTCTGACTCAAATCTGAAGGCAAGAAAAAAAAGTTTATACATTTGACTACATAACATTTTTCTACATTTGATGAAAATCACCATCAAAAAGTCAAAAGATAACTGACAAAACTGGGAGAAAGTATTTGCAACATCTAACACAAGGAGCTAATAGTATAACACGCAGTAGTTCCCCCTCATTCGCGGTTTAACTTTCTGTGGTTTCAGTCACCCGCAGTCAATCGCACCCCTGTAAGGTATTCTGAGAGAGAGAGAGACTGCATTCACATAACTTTGATTATGGTATACTATTCTATTTTTTTCTATTTTATTATTATTGTTACTCTCTTACTGTCCCTAATTTATAAATTCAACTTTATCACATACAAGAAACTTTATGAACTTTATCACATATAGGAAAAACATAGTATATATAGGGTTCAGTACTATCTGCTGTTTCAGGAATCCAGTGGGAGTTTTCGAACGTGACCCATGTGGATGAAGCAGGACGACGCATTAAGATATCTGTAGAACTTAGTGTCAAAGCACCAAAAGCCCAAGAGAAAAATGGCAAAATACATTAAAAGACAAATCACAAGAGAGGTCTCAACATGGCTGCCAAATGTATAAACATATGTTCACACTCACTCATAATCAGAGAAACGCAAATGGAAAATTGAGATACCATTTCTCATCTATCAGCCTGGCAAAAATTAAAAACCAAGATAATACATTCGTTCATCAAGATTGTGGGGAAACAGGCAGTCTCACACGTCATTGGTGGGAATTCAAATTGGTACACTCCTTCCGGAGGGAAACTTGACAATAACAAATGAAAGTGCACAGCCCAGTACTTGTATTTCACTTCTAGGAATATAACTTAAAGACAGGCCTACAAAATATGAAAATACACAGGTACAAGTTACTTCATTGCAGCGCTGTTTGCCATTGGAAGCCACTGGAGACATTTTAAATGCCCGTACACAGGAGAATGGTTAAATGCCTGCTGGGCATCTATACAGCAGAGAACAATGCAACTATGAAAACAAAGGAGAATATTGCTACAAATCGATATGGAATGATTTCTAGGCCATCCTGTTCAGTGAAAAGAGCAAAGAATAAAACAGTATCTATAGTATATACTCCCCTCCGTTTAAGAAAAATGGGATGTAAAAAACCACACATTTCTGCTCATTAGTACATGAGAATTAAAGGAGAAATTAATCAGAAACTGAAGAAACTGGTTGCCTATGAGGAGGAGATGGGGAGAGGGTGGAGGAAAAGGTGAAATGGTTTCAGGGTAGCAGTGATAAAGGGCATCACTTCTCTGAGTACATCCTTTGTATTGTGCTGATTTTCAAAACTGTAGTAATGTTTCATTACCCCCAAATAAACAAACATTAAAACCAGTTAGAATGTGGAGAAAACATAAAATGGAATAAAATACTAACAAACGAACCTAACAGTATTAGAAATAATAACTTAATCACAATGAAGGTGATAGGAAAATAAAAAAAAAAATTTTGACCTCTGTAACCTTAAACAGTAGTACCTCGATTGAATACCATAAGGCTAGAGACAAAATAATTGCACACAAATGCTGCAATCGAATTAGTAATTGTGTCATTCAAAAGGGAATTTTAGCAATTGTTAATTGTGAATTGTTAGCATTGTAAATCTATATTGTGTATACAGTACAATTGAACATCTAAATATATTGTTGATAATAAGAGTTGAACTTTTCACTCTTGGAGGAATAAATACAAGTAAGGAAAGAAGAAAAACTGAAATGAATGCTGTGGTATTGAACTGGAATCGGAGATACCTGTATGAATTTATGATAGGATCCACACACATGCAGATACACACATGCACACAGACATGCAGACTCGTAGACGTGTACAAAGGCATAGTTAGCAGAACATACCTTTCCTAGTTTTGTTCACTGAGATGGCCTAGAACAATCGCATTTCAGTAGCAAGGAGCACATGTAACACTCAGCTCTTGGTTTTAAAATATAATTCTCTAATAAAAAGAACCATGACTCTTTGAAGAGGGCTGAGGCAGGGAAAAGGCAAGATGACCATGAAATTTCTATCAGGCCAGAAAATGCCCAATTCATTATGCACATGATGCAGAAACCAACTTTGAAGATGTTCCCAATGGCTAATTCTGGGATGAATTACACAAAAAATACATAACAGTAATTTATTTATTATTCCCTTAATATCCATGGGTTCATGTTGAAATAATAAATAAATAAATTAATTAATAAAAAGACAGCTCTCCCTTATTATAGAATCCCAATTAATAAGTGTAGAGGAAAGAGAGTAATATAAAATCTCCCTTAGGCAAATGCCACCATGATCATTGCTGCAGGCAAGATGTATGTTAAAATTTGTTGATAAAGGGGAACCTGAGTGTCTTAGTGAGTTAAGCATCAGATCTTGATCTCAGCTGAGGTCTGGATCTCAGGGTCGTTAGTTCAAGCCCAGCACGGAGCCCACTTAAAAAAAATAAAATAGTTGGTGAAAATTTGAGGAAAAATAGTATTTACCTGGTTTGAAGTATTTTGTCCCAAGCTATGCACTAACTACAAAGGAAAATATAGAATTGAACAGCAGAGAAAGCTAACAGATACCTATCTTAATCAAATGATGGAGGTTAATATATATCATCATCTTGAAACCCTCAATACAATGTACTGAGAAGGGCACAAGATCATTTTTATGGTGTTGTTGACAAAAATGTGTAATCTCACAATAAGAATATATCAGGCAAACCTAAATTGAAGGCATTCTGCAAAATAACTGATCAGTACTCTCTAAAAGTGTCAATGTTAAACAAAACAAAAAGAAAAAATTGAGGAATTCTCATAGATCAGAGACTAAGGAAATAACAAGAATATGCAACATGAGATCCTAGACAGAATTCTGGAATAGACAAAGGACAATGGTGAAAATACTGGTGAATTTTAAATATAAGATCTGTGGTTTAGTTAATAGTGTTTTACTATTACTAATATTTACTTACCACTAATATTAATATTTATTACTATTAATTCCCTGGTCTTGGCAATTGTACCATGGTTATATGACATTTTTCACATTTGGGGAAGCTGAGTGAGGGGTAAACAGAAGCTCTCAATGCTATTTTTGTATTTTTTCTGTGGCTATAAACTTAGTTAAAAGATAACATTAAAAACAGGGGCTCCTGAGTGGCTCAGTCGCTAAGCATCTGCCTTCGGCTCAGGAATTGATCCCGGGGTCCTGGGATGAAGCCCTGCATCAGGTTCCCTGCTCCGCTGGGAGCCTGCTTCTTCCTCTCCCACTCCCCCTGCTTGTGTTCCCTCTCTCACTGGCTGTCTCTCTCTCTCTGTCAAATAAATAAATAAAATCTTAAAAAAAAAAAAGATAACAAAAACAAAAAAAAATAGGTCTATTGAATGCTTGATCTTTATACTTTTTTTTTTAAGATTTTTTAAATTTATTTGACACAGAGAAAGAGACAGCCAGCGAGAGAGGGAACACAAGCAGGGGGAGTGGGAGAGGAAGCAGGCTCCCAGCGGAGCAGGGAACCTGATGCAGGGCTTGATCTCGGGACCCCGGGATCAATTCCTGAGCCGAAGGCAGATGCTTAGCAACTGAGCCACTCAGGCGCCCCTGATCTTCATACTTTCATGAGCACATTGCACATATCGACTTCATTGTAGGTGCTAAATAAATATATTTCTGAGTAAATCATTGCCTTATACATTAACTTTATCTTAATATTAAATATTTTATAAATATCATAATGTTAATTTTGTTACAGACAGGGAAAATAATTTTGTTCCTCTCCTTTATTTGTTCATTCCACACAGCTACTATTTTCCAGACATTCTGCTAAGTGCTGGAGATACATTGTTGATTAAAAATTAGAAATAGGGGCGCCTGGGTGGCACAGCGGTTAAGCGTCTGCCTTCGGCTCAGGGCGTGATCCCGGCGTTCTGGGATCGAGCCCCACATCAGGCTCTTCCGCTATGAGCCTGCTTCTTCCTCTCCCACTCCCCCTGCTTGTGTTCCCTCTCTCACTGGCTGTCTCTGTCTCTGTCAAATAAATAAATAAAATCTTAAAAAAAAAATTAGAAATAATTTTTTCATAGACTCTACTTTTAGTAGAGAATAAAGACATTGATCAAGTTATCACATAAATAAATGTAAAAAAAACCCATGATTTTATAAAGGTATATATGAGGATTTGAAATTGTCAAATAATTCAGTGAAATCTCACCTGAAGGAAGTGCAAAAATTTATTAAAGATAATGAATTTTTTAAGTGTAAAATAAATAAAAATATGATTTCTCTGTATGCAAATTTAAAGAAATCTTCAATTACTTGTTTTAACAGGGATATCATCTATATCATGTATGTATTTTTCTGCTACTACAGACACTGATGAAATCCTTTTTGATTGATCAAGAAATAAATGACAATGGAACTTTTTATCCTACTTGAGAACGAACTGCTGATTAAAAAATTCAAAACAGTACCAAAAAATTAAGCACACTTTGTATCCTAATAGTTTTCCTTTTGTCCAATTCTTTTCCCGCAACTTTTTTTTTTTCTGTTAAAAAGTAAAGTGCATTAACTGATTTTTGAAGTTAAATCACCCACACATTCCTGAAGTAAATCTCACTTCGCTGTCAGGTATTACTCTTTTTATATATCACTGTAATAGAGGTGCCAAGAATTTTTTTTAGGATTTTGTATGCATTATTTTAAAAGCAGTTTGTTCGTAATTTATTATGTTATACTGTCTTTTTCAGTTTTGGTAGCAATATTATAATGCACTCCTAAAAAAAGACTTGGGAAGTGTCTTCCCTGTTTTTATTCTTTGAAAGATTTTATTTAAGAATGGAGGCATCTCAGGGTGCCTGGGTGGCACTCTCCAGTGGTTAAGCCTCTGCCCTGGGCTCAGGGTCATGATCTCAGGTCTTGAGTTCAAGCCCAGTCCCCTGGTCAAGGGGGGGGCCTGCTTCTCCATCTCCTTCTCCTTCTGCCCCCCACCCCCACCCCCACTCATTCTCTCTTGTTCTGCTCTCTTTCTCTCAAATAAATAAAAACCCTAAAAAAAAAAAAAAAGAAAGAATGGAAGCATATCTTCCTTAAATAAGAAAAATCTCTAATTGACCTGGGGTTTCTTTTTTGGGCAAGTTTTACTAATGTATTCTTTTCTTTTCTCTTTTTTTTTAAATGGATATAAAACTATTCAAGTTTTCTATTTCTTTTTCTGTCAACCTTGTTAATTTGCATTTTCGAGGAATTTGTCTGTTTCATCCAAACTGCCAAATTCGTTGGCATAACGTTATTCATAACATCTGTTACTGTTCCCTGATACGTATTATCAGAAACCAAATTTACCCTCTTATTAAAGAATTAGAAAACTAGATATTATGTATGAGACAGTATTATCTAGATATTGCATAACAGGTGGAGCAGAGCTGTGATCTCTAAGAGCGAAAAGAAACCGGGAAAGCCCTCGCTCATGCCAGCTTACTATAAGAAGACACTTTCTAGGATACAGTACAGGAGGGAAAAACCAAACAGAGCCTGATTATTGTGTTGATTTGAGAAGGAAGAGATGGGGGTTTGGGCAGATCAAAGTAGCTAGAACTTGCACGGAAGAGAACCAGAGAGGAGGTGGAGAATGCTCTCATACCTGCGGAGATCTCTTGGAGTCTTTGGCTGAGTCTCACTATGTGTATGAATGAAGGGGCACGACCTCAGCCCCAGGAAACGACCACCAGTGAATGTAATAGCAATGTGTAACTATTGTATTTTACAAAATTATTGGCGATATATTGAAATAAAAGCACAAAACATCAAAATGAAAGACTGGCCCTTTACAGCAGATATTTCAAAAACTTATTCTCTTTAAGGGTCTACTATGTGCCAGGCGTTATGCTTTTGCTCCTCACGTGACCCTGTTCAAATAGATGAAGGAGCAGCTGGTATTCAGAGAAGCGTATTTATTTGACTGAAGCATTTCTTCTATTCTATCTCCATGGGACATGGAAAAGGAAATAACTTAGACACTACATAGATTAACGTTATTTGTAGATATCTATATTAAAGCTGTACTATACAAATAAAATGTTGTTTAAAACCAGGAAAAAGTCTTGGTCTAATATTTAAATTGAATCTTCTTAGCTTTCCTTGAATTAAATCATTTTTTCTGTAATACCTTCCTGATAATCCAAAACTTTCCTTGTTCCTTTAAGGAAGTCTAGAATATGCTCCCTGGGCAAACTCACAGTGGTGCTTGTTATTTTAAGGTGTTGGACCCACAGGCATAAACAATGACATCTGTCAACAAGGACACAGCCCTAATCTTTGGAGCATAGCGATTACCCAGTTCTTGATTGATTTCCTCAGACTTTGCCAAAATATCTATTCCTTGAAATAGGCAGAAGAAAATGTTTTCCCTGACTAATGTGTTCTCGTACGGTTTCAAATTGCATTTATTCCTCCAACCTAATACATTTCAGTATGACCCTATAGCAAACATGAGATTTAAAGAAAACAAGGGCAAACATAAATTTCAATTCACTCGATACAAGCCACCATATAACTTCCGATAACGTAGTACAGTGTTTTCACTTTATAGAATTGTATTGTAGCACATCTTGGGAGATTTAGAAACAAACAAAAAGTGTTAATACTTTAAATTTATTTTCATACTAGAGGCAAACTGTTTCCAAATGACTATATAGGACTCACAATACACATTTTAACATATGGTAACATTTCTCAAAACCAAGTACAAAGAGTATTTTTGACAAAGTTTAATTGCCCGGTTAAAAAAATGTTATATGTAAGTGGGTTTGATATGCTCATTTTATATGCAGAGTCATTTCTGTAATGATAAATAGTTATATGCTTTTGGATTTTTCTTACTGAAATGATGACTTCTTTGAAGTTGCCTAAGGTTGGGTGACTTGTTTCCAGAAATGCTTTCTGACAGGAGATAAAAGATACTGTTCTTTGCAGTGTTTTTCATGCTGAAGTGCAATTTTTGTCCTGTTGCATTTGTTTTTAAAGAACTTGTAAAGCTTAACTATGATATTCCTTAAAAAATAGAATAGTTACTGTGATAAAAATACAGATTTTTCTAAGCATGTTTATGCTTCTAATATCTAGTTAGGTAATGTCAGCTCGTTAGCAAAGATGGCGTCGTACATCTACTGCATAAAAGCAATTTTTTCTCTCTTTTTACCTTTTAGCTCTATTTGATAAGATATTTTAAAATGTGGTAAGAAAAACCTTATTGTGGAATACTGAGTTGGTAAGTGATTTCTCAAGTTTGTTTTGGTGTTATTCATATGTTCACATGCCTAGAAACAAATATACATGGAAGCACACAGATATAAATGAACGTCCTTCATCATGTATGTATTTATAGAGAAGGGCTATTCTTTTCAAAATTTGGATATTCATTAAATAGTGTTTGTCTGATTTATATAAACCAAATAAAGTTCTTTAGAAATAAAATATAATTGTATACTTAAAATCCCTTTTAATGATGTAAAACCTTATCAAATTAATTTGATCATTTTGGTGAAATATGTAACTTTCTAGGACAATATTACCAGATTTAACCCAGCTGATGGTTCAAGTTCTGGTGGAAGAATGGCAGAAGTTTGGTTTTCAAACTTTCTCCTTTTTCTACCAAATACCAGGTAAAACTGCCAGGATAATAAAGTTAAAACAAATAAGCAAACTTGGATGACATCTTAAATAGAATGTTGTGACAGGAAATCCCCCCAGAAAACAGGTGTCAGGAGCAGCAAATCTCCTAGAAGACAGCAAGAGCAGAGGGTTTTAAAATCAGTGGGGCAAGTATAGTGATAAGGGAATGATGGGTCCTACAAGGCACAGAATTCAGAAATAGAAAACACTTATTCAATAAATGTTATAAAATATTATAATTAAATATTAGAATTCTACCCTAAAAATGATAAAGGAATATGCAATCAAGCAGTAAAACCAAATAATGGGCAAGTGAGAGCATTCCTTACAGGCTCAAAACTGAGTGTGAGTGCCAACAAATGCACTACCAAATAATGAATTGAATGGGAATTAACTAAGGACCTCAAGGAGATCAAGGTGTTCTGAGGTGGTATACATTCAGGAGATTCCAGAAGTCTCCAGGCAATTTCACCAATCACTTTGCAGATGAATTGAGACTGCTGAGGGAAGCAGAAGAGATAGCATGGAGAAGGAAGGATTAGATTGTCAAAAGGGATGGTTCCAAGGGAAGCAGATCTGGGAAAGTGCCAGAAAAATACAGCTTTAAAGGTAAGAGCTTATCTTTGGGAGGTAAGTCCTCAGTCAACTTATGTTTGATTTCCCTAAGACCAAGATATCCTGTACATCTTAATGTGTAATGACCTGAAGTCAAAGTCATCCTATGTGACTAAGGGAAAGCCCTGAGATCTGCTCCTGAACTGCTTGCCTATATCTCTTTCTTTTGTTTTACTGTGTCTTTACCTTTCTTAAAGCTGTACGATGGAATTCTCTATGGAGTCTTGTGAATTGTCTCTTAGAGACTTGTGAGTCGTTTCAGTTATCTGACCATGTATTATTGCTACATAAACTTCCATGCAGGATATGATGGGGCAGATTTCTGGGAATTCACTGAGCTGACAGAGCAGGGTGTGCAAATTAGGTTGCATCTGCTACTAATTGCATTATGCTTGCTACCTTATTGCTTGCTAATCTACTGATGACTGCCAAACCTATATTCCAAACACAAATCAATCCCTTCTGAAAAGACGTTTACTGAACACTTTCACTTGGATGTCCTATGTGCATCTCACATTTAATATGTCTAAAACTTAACTCCCAAAACTTCCCCTTGCTTATGTATTCCTGTAATTATCAGTTCCTCGAATGTTCCCTAAAAGAAGTATCTAGAAGGGCCCAGCAATCTTCCATAATGACACCCAGAGACCCAACCACTTTTAATCCTCCATCCACTCTCTAGGTCTTGGCACCACCTCATTTTAGGTCCTCAATCAGAGAAGAGCTTGATTACTTTGACTGTCTAGACTATTCAGTTGATTGCTTCCAAGTCAACCCAGTTCACAGCAGCAAAGGACTTTTTTTTTTTTTGGTATGGAGTTCTTTCCATACAACCCACAAACACTAGAGCAGTGATTACTATCCATTTCAGACAAAAGAGCGTGATTACTTATGAAGTGTTCACAACATAAAATTTTTCCATGCCTCTGAGGGAATTCATCCTCTCTGGTACACATCTCCTTAGATCAGATAAAGAAACAACTTTATTCTCTAACATAGCACCTCTTCAAGTTAGAAAAATTTGGCTCTAGAGTCAAACAAATTTGGCTCCACTTCTTTATCTGCCAATATGATCTTGGACAATTATCATGTTTAGGGGGTGGCTTCTCATTTGTAAAACTGAATTAAATCATTTAAAATACCTCATAAAGTTAATGGGATGAATAAATGATTTTCTAACCATTTATTGATAAACAGAGAATTTTGTAATAAATTATATATGAGCTTATTTTAGTTATTACAACCAAGAGAATATTCACTCCTACTTCAATTAACTACTCAAAATTTTCTAAACCTCTCTGAGGACCTAATGCTATACTCTAAGCCATATGGTCCTGCCTTCACATTCAAGTTAATTTCAAGCCTCCTCAACTATCAGGTGTACCAACCTCTTCTGTACAGTGCTTGTCAATTTACTACATTTTGGTATCTTAAGGTAAGTTAGCTTTCCAAACATATACATCCTACATATGCCTTGTATAATTGCGAACTCTTCTAGACAGGGAACTGGCCTCTATTACTTTATTTTCATTGCACCTATTTAAATGTGTAGAAACAACTGTTCAAAATGTTGGGTTTTTTAAATTATTGATCCAGTATTGGATAGTTAGCAAGATGAATCAGCAATTTTTGAGGTAGCATAGGAAAAAAAACCCAAAAACGCTAGTATAGGTAACCTTTCAAAAAAGCAAGATTAAACATATGAGAATAGCAAAGCCAAAGTTATATAACCAAGAAGTGATTGTATTTAAATTATTATTTTTATTTTTTAGCTTTCCATTTTGAAATAATTACAGAATAATGAAAAGTCTCAAAACTCAGAAAAAGAGCTCCCCACATACTTCTTACAGGTTCCTCCAATGTTAATATCTTATATGACCATAATGAAATTATCAAAATTAGGAAATTAACATTCATGCAATACTATGAACTAATTTGTAGACTTTATTGAACCCATCAATTGTTCCAGTAATGCTCTCTTTCAGATTCAGGATCCCACACTACATTTAGTTTCATGTCTCCTTTCAACCAGGAAGAGATTTGTCTTTCATGATCTTTACATGTTTGGTAGATGTCCTTGAATTGGGGTTTGTTTGATGTATTTTTATGAATCAATTTTGGATAAGGTACCACAGGTGTGACATTGTATCCTTCTCAGGGCACAGTATCAACCTGTGGGTTATACTGATATTTCTTATTATCAGTGAGATTAACTTTGATCACTTAGTTAAGGTGGTATCTGGACAGGTTTCTCTGGATAACTTTTTATTTGTAATTAATAAATATTTTCTTGAAAGAGAGTTTGAGACTATATAATTAACCTAACCATTATCATGCTTCATTCAATAATTTTAGCATCCATTGATAACTCTTGACTTCTGCAAGTGGTGTTCACCAAATGTTGATTTTTTATTTCCATTGTTCTTTCTCCATTTATTAATTGGGATTCAACTGTAATAAGGAACTGTCCTTTCATCCTCATTTATTTATTTATTCAATTATTCTTCTATATATCTGTATAAACTCTTGGGTATTTTCCCCTAGGGTTATAATCCATTACCATTACCATTATTATTCCTCTCTGTCTTCCCCTGCACCCCCCAGATTTGGCCATTGGGAGCCTCTTCAATCTGTTTCGTGCATGGTTTTGACATGCTCCCACCATATTTTGAGCATTATATTTATTACTAATAAGTTCGAATAATTGTATGTGTATTATTCATAGTTTTATTTATTCTTTTATGAATTGTGCACTCATATTATTAATCACATCTGCCTTAAAAGAAAATTCCTGGAAGATTATGTGTTTTGGGGAGATTCATAGTTATTGGGCCATCTTGGATCTGTATTTCCAAAATTTCATGGATTCTACCATTTCAAATCCTAACTTCTTTATTATTTTCTCTGTTCTATTCTTCTTCTCTCTTCCTTCCTCTTCTGACCATTATCTTTATATGCTTGGTGAATGAAAACAGGCAAATAGCAAATACACTGCATTTCTGTAACACCTGATTTGTAATTGAAAAAAATAGTGGTTCAATAGATTGTATTTTAATTTGACTCCAGCATCCTTATATTCTAAACTGATGCTGCTTCAGCAGGCTTTTTTTTTCTATTTCAGAAAATTTTCCTCTAATGCATAATTTTATTTTTTTTAAAAGATTTGCTATTCATGGTTATTAGATTTTTCTTTATGGGACCAAGGTGATTCAAATTTTGTTTAGAAAAGGTTTTTTTCATGCAATGCTTATATAATAATCTTTATATGTTAAGGAGATTATAAAATATAAATTAAGAATGGAGGGGTGGCTGGGTGGCTCAGTCAGTTAAGCATCCAACTTCAGCTCAGGTCATGATATCATGGTCCTGGAATCGAGCCCCACATCAGCCTCCTGGCTCAGCAGAGAGTCTGCTTGTCCCTCTGCCCCTTCCCCCACTCGTGCTCTCTCTTCCTTTCACCCAAATAAATAAATAAAATCTTTAAAACTATATATAAAATAAGAATGGAGAAAACAACTATGAGTGAACATGTAAAGATAGCACATATCTATGTAGCTTAATTTTTAGCCACCACTTAACCATTTTGAGGGATACATATGAGGATGTAATCTAATAATAACACATTATGTCATTTATCTTACTTTTCCCTTACCTCAAGATCTATTTATAAAGCAATCTACTACCTAAAGTAGTATTTTGTCATCTTTTCTGGAATCAAATATCAAAGCCAGACAGACATTAAAAGTTTACTATTCTTTGACAATACTGTTTTCTTTATGTAAAAATATTTTGATGCTGCATAAATTTTTCACATTTATAACTTAACATGGCCCTAGAAATGGTTTAAATTCAAAACTCTTAAGTGCTTCAGCCCTTGATTTATAATAAAAATATTCAAACATAATGACAATTACAATGATAATATGTATAATCTACTATGTTTTTATGCAAAAAGTAATAATAGATAACAATCGAATATAGTAAATGACAATAAATGTAAGAGAAAAGAAATTCCTAAACATTTCACATTCTGTGTCACCTTACTTTTCTCCATTATCACCCAGCAATCGGGAAAGACATAATGTGACCCTCCTCCAGTTGTCATTTCCAAGTACACTTTCTCCCAAGTGATACACTCTTTTTTTTTCTCATCATGATTTATCTACTTTCCCTCCATCATGTTCCCTACCAATTTTTTCCAGTTATCTTTATAACTCTCTAATATAACAATATATAAAAATGTAATATAAAAAGATCCAATATCTTTTTTAATTAATGAAAAATAAATTAGGAATCATAATGACATTTACAACGGGTTATTTTAGAAATGTCTATATTTAATCTAAGTTCTTGTTTCACAGTAAAGGGATTGAGTTCATACCCTCTGAGTTAGCTCAAGCTATAAAAAACAAAACTCAAATTTAAGTCTTCGACTTGAATATTTCCAGGACCTGCAGGCATTCTCCTTGCTCTGTGTATTAAGTTAATTTTTAAAAATATAACATAAAAGAAATTCAGAGTAAGACATGATTGTGGAATAAAACTGGAAAATGAGAAGCCCCACCTAAAATCTGAAAGACCTACCTGAGGGACTATAAAACTGAACTTGCTTTGTCACTATAATTCAAAAACTGTCAGAGACATGAAATAGTTTGATGAAACTAAAGTAATATGCATAATAATTGTATATTCTGAACTTAAAATTTTTATCATTTTCCCACAGATTTTAAACTTGTCATTCACTTTCAAGGTATGAGTGTCTGTCTAATAAACAACAAATATATATATATAATATATATATAATTGTCATCAACAATAATAAATACCTTAGCACATTTATTATAATATAGGTATGAGCATAGTGATTAAGTGTTCAGATTCTAGAGGGAGGGACACTGATTCAAAGCCTTTTCCACCATTTACTAGCTGTGAGATACTGAGCATGTTTTTAAATTTTCTGTACCCCTCTTTCCTCATCTACAAAACTAGGATAACAAGAATAGCAAATTTATAGATTTGTTGAGAAGATAGAGGAAATCATACATGTGTTGTTGTAACTATTTGCCATTATTATTATAATCAGACCTGTTAAAATACTGTTCTTCATTTCCTAAGAGACCTCTGTCCCTTTAAAAATGAGTTAAGATAATACTTCTTCAACCTTTTCTTCAGCTCCAAAAATAGATAGGGATAGAATAATAATCACGAGTTTGATTGGAATGAAAAGCCAAGTCAGAATTACTTTAAAAAAAAAAAAAAGAATTTCAAGCCAAGGTGAATGGACCAACAACTCCGGAGTCACTCACATTTCCTGGCATGGAAGCTTATTGTAAGCACTCTGATCTAATGTCCCACTGAGTACCAGGCCCATGTTGGCACTTAATAAATGTTTGATTAAAGGGCCAGACTATTTTGCATTTCAAACATTTATTTCTAGAACTTTGTGTTCTTTCGTTTCAGCTACAGGCACTTATTTCTACCCTCTGCATACATATTAAGTTTCAAAAATGCAAGAATTGGCAGTAGGTACTTCAGAATGGTATTATCAAAACTCTTTTAAGGAAATCCAGATACAAAGAATTGCAACACATGAAAAAAGCTTGCAAGCCATATGGGCGAAACGAAAGTACAGAGAACATTCACAACCAGTTTTTCCTGTGAAATGAAGACTTTAAAAGAAATGGAAATATACCAGGTGAATATTTACAATTTATACTTATTGTTAAAAATTACATAAAAGATTGTATGCTATCACGGTCCTTTTTAAGCTGTTTGTGTCTTAAAGGAAAATACAGTTCTCCTGTAAGCTGAGTATCCAGTAAATCTTACACCTAAGGGAAATTCCACGGCTGAAGAAAATAGCTGGACCAGGTTATGCCCTAATAAATTGTTTTTGGTTTACTTTCCTTGAAGGCTTCAAAATGAGAGCTTTCTCCAATTTGTTCATTAAAGAAAATTAACTGTTTCTTTGCTGGCTACTTTGTATTAGGATATGGACCTACCCAGAGAGATAATAATTATTTAAGAAGCTGATTTTCCAAGGCTCTGAGACTTTCTGTATTTCCTGTAACTCAGCGCTGAAATCCCTCCACAACATGGCTGACAGAGATTCTATTTCTTTCTGGACATTTTGAGCCATGAATAAACCACCACTGATTTCTAGTCAAAACTAAATTAGTTAAATGGAGGACTTTTGAAGCATTTAAAAGTATCTGTTAAACTAAACTAAAAACACTAGAAACCTGGTTTTATACAAGCTAGGCAATTTTTATTACTAGACCCCTGTAATAATTAGGAGTAATGTATTTTTTTGCCATTTTATTTTCACAGACCAGAAGCTCAGCCTGATCCAGACTGAGAAACTTTAAAAAATTGAAAATGTAGCAATTATTTTTAATTGCCAGGTTCAGGGCAAAGCAATTTAAAATTACTAGACCTTCCATTTTGTTTCCAGCACTTTAACTTGGAACTGTGTCAAGTAATTCTCTACTACGGCAATCTAAATTACATTAAGCCAATTTACAAATGGAACATTTTAAGAATCATAGATGAGGAAAAGGCCATTAAAATAAATAAAAATGGATATAGAAGACTATTAGAGTATAACTATTCCGGGCTGGGAGCAAGGATGTAGTCATTTTTTTTAAACATATGATATAGAAGGAGAAAAATCTTATGTAAACTCTAATCTATGCTGGTAAAACCATACTCGGAGAATCATGTTCATTTATAGGTATTATAATTTAAGGGAGTGCCAATCTAAAGCACGTAAAGAGGAGAATAGTTTCGATCATTAGAGATTCAAAATGCTTTATATGCTACATAAACTGATATGATTGGTGCTATTTAGTTAAGAAAAGAGAAGACCAGGAAAGAAATTGCAACTGTTTTAAAAGTTTTTGAGTAACTATGATGTGCAGTTGGGATGCTTGTCAATTTCTGAGGAAAAACTGGATAAAACTGGAATCAAAGAATGAATGTGAACGTACGGTGGGTACATTTCCATAATTAATTTGAAAGATAATTTTCTATTAATTGAATTTAGATAAATGTGGTTAAAATGAGAGGTCTCCAATACCAAAATTACACCTGTAAAGCCTAATAGGTTAAGTTTTACAGAAGTTGTAAGCATCAAGCAGAATATTATATTAGATACATTACAAAGTTATAACTCGTCTGGTGTAAGAAATATAAATGGAGACTCAGAAACTAGAAATTCAATTTCCTTTCTCCTGGCATAGTAGTTTGATATCTAATCTTATCTTTTTATAGGAAGTTACAAATTAATATATGTGATCCTTTTCTCTAAATTCAAAACCAAATCTGAAATTGGAATCAAATACTTAAAAGAATTATCCCCTACTTCTTATTGCTTCATATCCTTCCATCAAGAATATAAAATTCAACTTAATAACATGCCTGAGCAAAGAACTTCTTTATAGTAAATCGTCTTTCTTAAATATTTTCACTTGAAATAAGCTCAGTATCAGGGGCAAGTCAGTATGTACCCCAGGTCTTGGTGTTTTGGTTTGAAATTCCCAATTCAAGTAAAATATTTCTTTGAAGATTCATTGTGGACCTTTAAAATGTATTTGAATGCTTTATTCTAATAGAGCAAAATTGTTTATCATGTTATATAAAGTTTTCCTAGAACCTTTTGAGTAAAATTGATGCTTTAGAATAAATTTTAAACAATATGCCATGTTTATAAAGCCCTCGCAGGAAAACCTGGTCTACAGTTTAAGAGAGACAACATGAAGATGTCAAATACATGTCATAGGAAATCAAGACATTATTTTAAGTTACAATATAATTATTAATATTCAAATGTATTATTACTATATTTTAAAATAACTATAATCAAAACAACCTTTATTCAAGCTAATAAAGACAAATGAAAAAATATATAATTGTGGAAAAGTTATGAATATGAAAGAGAATGTGCTAGCTTTACTCTAAAAGCAATAGTTGAAACTATTTTATATGAAGTGGTCTAATCATTTATTTTCATTTAAAAAATGTAAAGCGTTTCAATTCCAATTACTTTAAATTAGTATAAAAGCTTTCTAAAATTGAGTCATTACAGTTTAGACCATTGGTCTAAAAAGCTACTTAAAGATTTGAAATGAAAAGTAAGACTATGACAAATATGTTTCATTGCTCCCTACTGCCTGAGCAACCATGTGGAAGATGTGCTTCCAATAAAATATGATGAAATAATATAAGTGACAGAATTCTCCATCCAGTACACTGAACCCTAAAAGTTACTTCATAATCCGTCATAAAACTTAAATATTAAAGAGTAGTCCCTGAATTGAGAAATGGAAAACTACTGAGTATCCCACTACTCTGTTTCCCAAATATGGCAAAAGAAGCATAGGGCTGATCATGAACAGCTTTGTGCTATCTGATTAAACAAATTTTTCTTAAACCATTAAAAAATTTAAGAATGTTGGGACACTCAATCAGTTAAGCGTCTGACTCTTGATTTTGGCTCAGGTCATGATCCCAGCTCAGATCGTGATCTCAGGGTCATGAGATCAAGCCCTGTGTTGAGCTCCACACTCAGCATGGAGTCTGTTTGTGATTCTCCCTCTCCCTCTGCCTCTCCCCATCCCCGGTGTGTACTCTTGCTCTCTCTCTCTCTCTCTTAAAAAATAAAATAAAATAAGAATCCAACTGACATGATCTTTTTTTTTTTTCATAAAGATTAACTGACAAGAAATTTTAAATGAGAATATAGGGACAGGATTGGAGATAGACAATGTGGAAATTTTTAGGTAAAAAAAATGCACGTGGGGAGTAGGAATAGTATTTACAGGATATTAAATAAATGTAAATGAAAAGTTCTGGTAATCAGTTTGATGTGGAAGGTGGAAAAGATGAAGAAACCCAGAAAAGAGCAGAAATGGTTAGAGTGACTGCATGAAAGGAGATGTCATTTTTGGAGAGAAATACTAAAGAGAAAAGGGCAAAGCATCATTTTGCAGAGAAGGGGAGATTAAACAAATAATGCATTTGGATATGAATTTGTTGAATATGAGATATGCATTAAACATTTGGGAGAAGATGCCCAGCAGAAAAGTTATAAATATTAATCGAGGCTCAGGAAAGAGATTAGAATTGGAAACAAGGATTTTCATGTCATCAGTTTTAAGTAAGATCTGAGTCTGAAGACCTAGGAGATATGTCCAAAGTTAATTTGTAGAGTATATTGTAGAGTATAGAAGTTCTAGCACGGAGACTCACAAAGCAAAAACAAAAGCATGAAACAAACAAACAAACACACAAAAAGCACAGTATCATTAAAGTATGTCTTAAAAACAGAATAAAAAAAGAGTAGTCAGAAAAAAGCTTCAAGTTAAAAGTGTCCTGGAAACAAAAAATGAGAAAACTTTAAAAATATTCATGTATTGATAACCGCGAAAAGTCAAATAAATTAGGAGATGTATACAATTTCTGTTTGATTTGGTAATTGGATGGTTTTGGGGTTATGATTCCACTTTGGGGAAAAAAAGCCAGATTGCTTAGAGTGAAGAAATACAGAAAATCTATGTTGACTCCTTTCCCAAAAATCTTAGGGATAAGAGAGAATGTGGGACCTTAGTATTTCTAGAAAAATTTGGAATGTAGGGAGGGCTTTATCAGAAGAAGAAATTTAATATATCTGTAGCCTTAGGAGAACATGTTAATATACAAATATAGTAAAACATAAAAAAGAAAATGCAGAATTGATAGATTAGATCTTTGTAAGATTTGGAAGGAGATAATGGTGAATTAGTGGAGGAATTAGGAGAAAAGAAAAACCTTTCCTTTTAGAATTAAAAAAAAAATACAGATATAATTATTTACGGTTTAGCTTCATCTAGTACCAGTTAATGAGCTCTTCTTTCAACCATTAGGGAGTCGCAGTTCCTCAGATGTTTCTTTGATTTCTCTATGAGTGTTTAATGTTAGTTGTGTCTATTTAGGGAGAGGCCAAAGCCCATATCCTACCCCTCCTGGAAGGGTGGCCTAAGAAGGAACCCAGGAGCAGGCTGGTATTAAAAGACAGATCTGGCCCTGCCTGCTTCCGGTTTTCAAACCCATTGTGGAGGTAGGAACACTCAGTGAATCTGTTGATTTCCCTACGGCTGACATTTGTTTGTCTCCTTTACTCTCAGTCGCCTTGATACAGTGTCCCCTTCCTTACTCCGTAGGCACCAGGGTGCTGATGCTACTTCACTCCTCTGCCCAGGTGACTTTGCAGGCAGTGCTTTTCCCAAGGCAACATGGACAGGAGGAAAAGAACTTTCCCTAAAATCTTCTATTCCAAAGCATTTCCCATTTGTAAAAAATTTCCCCTCTTTGGCTTTGTGCCAAAATTTCTCCCGTTCCTTGGGACCCAATTATCTTTGGTCAACCCACCAATTACCTGAGATTTCATGCTGGATTTTTCAGGTTTGTCAACTTCTTTTTTCTTTGGTACCCCTGGCTATCAGAAGGAAATGTCAGTTTATGTAGTTAGCCCTTCTTATCAGGAACGAGTAAACATATATCATTTGTTTTGTTTTGTTTTTCCCCTAAGGAACATGATTGTGAGGACAGAAATATTTCCTGTATGAAAATACTGTAAAGATGTTTTCTTCAAAGCTTTTAAGTGTATCACTCTCTGTTTTCAGGAACAGTTTTCTACTCTGTCTTCTCCTCTCAGATCTGACTCCCAGAATACAGATATGTTAAAAGAAATATACTTTGTCAGGTCATCCGATTCAAGATGATCTGCTCATTGTCTTGTATTCACAAATAAAACTAATCTGGAAAATATGGGGTCGGGTTCTTTTGAGAGCATATATTTATTAGCATGGGAGAGTTATCTTGATTCTTTAGGTCAATTTGATGTACAGTTTTAATTCTATACTGCTTATGGTTGAAAGTACTTCCTCTTGATATTGGATATACGTTCCTGAATAATTTTGTGTACTAACATATCTGTGTCTAAATGCACATTCTCAGACTCATCTTTAGACCTATGAATCAGAAACTTTATATTAACAAGGTTAACTGTGAAGAACCATTTCTCTAGACCATAATTAAATTACAATAATTGACATTAAATAGACAGTGTTCTATGACCAGTTTATAATTAAGTTAGAAACATAATGTCAAATATAACTTAAAATAATATATATGTTTGTGGAAATTATCAGCTCAAAATAACTGACAGGGCACAAATGAAATTGAAGTAGAAATTTAAAATGCTTAAAAATATAATAGAAAATAAAATGCTTAAGAGCAAATAAGTAAAATACTACATGCTATAATTTAGGGATCAGCAAAAAATATAGAAAATGCATACAATATTTTGTGCTTATATTTAAAAATATGGAAAACTGAGTATAATACTTAAGGTGTTAAGAAAAGATGAGCAGAATAAACTCAGGAAAATTTAATGGAGGAGTACTAATGATACACACAGAAACAAATGGAAAACGGGAAATGTGGGATAAAGACGATTAAAAAAGCAGAGGATAGTTTTTCTAAATACTGATAAAATAAATAAAGATATGACCATATTAACTCAATAAAAAAGAGAACTAAATAGTATTATGAGATAAAAAGGAACAAAATTTGCAAATTGGTTGCAGAGTTAACATTTGCATCCCTGCTTTACAAATAAGAAAATTCAGATGTAGGGATGCATACTGCCCTAGTGAATATAGTTTCTAAATAGTTCTGAAATGTGAGCCCAGGTCAGGCCGACTCCGGAGTTAGTATAATCAAGTTTTATGCAATACACTACCCCTTTATTATGGCGACCAAAACCAAAAGTGCAGCTTATCAATTCTCCTAACTATATTTGCATAATTCATCCTTTCACCTTTAATACTTTACATTCTGTCTAGCTTCTATCACAGCTGTCAAGCCTTTCCATCCTCTCCAAGCAGAGTACATAGCATTTTGCCTGATAGAGAAAATTGAGGTAATCTGGCATTAATTTTATCTTTTAATATCAATGTCTCTTAGAAACTGATCTTTATGTGTACGTGCATTAATTTTATTTTCATTCATATATTTGCATACATATATATATGCATATCTGAAAATATGGAGTGTGTGTGTGTGTGTGTATATATATATATGCACATTTATTTGTTCACCCAAAAATATCAGACCAAAATTCTTGATCCTTCCTATCCCCTCTGGCCACTTAATCACAGCAGGTAAAATGGATAAGTGATCAAAGCTGTTAAGTTCAGGGTATTGCTAATAAATATCTATTAAATAAATAAATAAATTAGAAAACAAATAACACTTGCTAAGTGGAAGTGAAATTATCTATTTAATAATATGTCTCTCTGACTAGCTATAGGCTCCTTAAGAGAAGAAGTCATGTCTCCTTTTTTTCCCCCTTATATACCTTTGTACTTAGTATATTAAGTGACAAAGTTGCACACTTGGGGCCATTTAGTAGACAAATATTCCTACACATCAATTTTACTTAAAGTTGCACCGCCTCATTAAGAAAGGGTTAAATTTTGTTCTGCCTACTCTGTTTATCATTGTAGAGGCATGAAAAGATATGTTTTAGAACACTACTCATCTCAAATAGTTATACAGAAGAAAAGAATGTGGCACGATACACACACACACACACACACATACACACACACACACACACACGTCTCCTCTCTACTATCACTTCTCCAACTCTTAATCAAATATCAATGAAGTGGAGTACATCAAAGAAGAACATAGCAACATTCATGACACAGTTATTTAATTTGGGCCCCATACAATTTGCATCAGCCCAATGCCAGAAAGCAATATGTAAGGTGAGTATGTTAATTAGTAATAAACATTATTTGCCATGATAAACACCTTTGTAACTTCTGCTGCCTCCCTCACTATGACCGAAGAACATGAAATGGTTTTCTTTGGGGAAAATCTTTTAAATTTTACAACTAAATAGACTACTTTCTAAATTAAGAAATGATTTTCTGTTATGAAAAAAAAAAATCTTCCAATACCCCTTTTCAGATCTAATGAGAGATACAATATTAGCCACAAAGTTTATATTTAATTTGTAATAGTCACTGAGTTTTAAACTCTAAATTACATAGATAAGAAGGAACACACAAAATATATGGGGAAAATGGCACGTGCTTCATTCACCTAAAGATAATCGTTTAGAATAAGAAAGACAAACTGACTTTTACATCCAAGGACTAATCACTCCGAAACTTTGTCATAGTTTTTATTCATATAATTAAACATTAAATAATCCAAGTCTTGAAAAAAAAACTAAGAAAATGAGAGATGAGAATTTTGGAAGTGCTTCATTTTGAAGAGAGCTTCACTTCAGAATAAACCTAAGGTATTTTTTAATGCCAAATATGGGAAGATGAATAAATGTTTTCACTTATGAAAAGAACACATATCTACAATGTTCATCTATAATCCCTTTCCTTAAGGATAAACTGTTTTGAAAAAAAATAACTTCATTTACCGATCCAGTCTGTGTAATATGCTGATTAACAATGGCACAAACCAAATAGATTTCTGAGACTTTTTATTGATCTAGCCCACCATCCTTTCCATAAAGACATGCAATCTTCTCAATCTCAGTATGTGATGAAAGTGCAGTGTCTGAAAATCATTATTATGATAGCTAAATGCTGCTTACTGAAATTATGTTATTCTTATAACCACTTACCCGGTTTTTTTTCTAATTAAGTCTTTTAATTATTTAGAAAAAAAAATGACATTTTGAATTCTGTATTTAAATCAATCAATTCCATATTAATACTGATTCAACATCAACAATATTGAAAAGTAACTTATTCTGTAATTTGATATATTTACCATTTGTGAGGATTTGGAGTTAGTGTTTTTGCCAACTTCAGGTTGTTTTGTAGATTAGGAGGCTAATGTCAGTAGGAGAAAAAGATCTCAAATATAACTGTATATTTTTAAAAATTATATTGATTGAGATAAAATTTATAGCAGGTAAAATTCACTCTTTTTTAGATATATAGTTCTATGAATTTGGCAAATGCATTCAGTACTGGAACCACTTCCACAGTTGAGATATGGAATGTTTCCTTCAACTCATATTTCCTTACGACCCTTGCAACTTGTTTCTGGACTGTATTCATTTTAGTCATATTTATGTAACTATTTTGCCAATATTACACTGTCTTGATCACTGAGATGTGATAGTAAGTTTCGAAATCAGATGGTGTGACTCCTCGAACTTTTTCTATTCTCAAAATAGTTCTGGGTGTTCTGGCTAATTTGCTATTCAACATAAATTTTAGAATAATTTTGTCTATTACTGCCCCCCAAAACTTTTTATTATAATTTAACTGGGATTGTATTGAATCTATAGTTCAGTCTAGGGAGAAGTGATTCCTTACCAAAATTTTGAACACGGGATATATATACAATTCTATAGGTCTCATTTGGTTTTTCTCATTAATGTTTTGAAGTTTCCAGTATAAATAACAATACATGTATGTATTAGTGCATAGAAATTATTTTTTTAATATTGACTATATGTTTCAATGGCGATATTCTAGTAGATTTATGTGTATTTATCATTTCCAATAGCCTTCATTTTTTCCTCTGTATTCAGATTAACATGTAATGCCATTTCCCATCAACCTGAAGAACCTTCTATATTATGCTCTTGTATTGTACGTGTCTTGCTGATGATTCACGCAGCTTTCATTTATCTGAAATTTTCTTTGTTTTACTTTCATTATTCATGGATTTTTTTCACTGAATATAGAATTCTGTCTCAACATATTCTTTTTTTCTTCTAGCGTTTAAAACATCCATACTTTTTGAACATTCATTATTTCTGATAGGAAATTAATCACCATTTATATTGTTTTCTAGATAAAAATTTTCTTTTTATCTGGATTTTTAAAGAACTTCCTGTTTTACTTTGATTTTTATCATTTGTTACTGGTATGAGCATGACTTATTCCAGAGCTTTAGCCTTATTTTTAGGCATAGATTTTGTTTTCATGCGTCTCCACTCAATACTTGAGCTACTGAGTGAGATGTCTCCCTTCTGGCTGGGCCAGAAGTTCAACATTTCCAGCATTAAATGCCCTCTGGCATCTCAGCCTTTTACATTTTCCGAAGTCCCTAGGTGAATCTCATGAAGACTTCTGTCCCCTTTTCCCAACTTCCTCCCAGAATCCTTTTCTCTGGTAAATTGCTCGATAAATTTCAGTTGTCTTCACAACCCAGAATGAATTATCTGCACTTCCTTAGTGAGACATCTACTCCACTTGGGCTACATCTTCCTGTGTTATGACAAGAAAAGGGCCCGAAGTAGGAAACCAGGACAACCATGGGATCAACTTCCTAGTTTTCACTTTTCACAAGAATTACAATATTGCACTGCCTATTTCTTAGGACCTAAATGGTTATCTCTATGCTATGTCCATCCTTACAATTGCTTTTGTCAGGAGAGCAAGTCTAGTACTCTATATAGGCCAGAACTCAAAGTCTATTCCAAGACATATGTAGTTTTAAGAGCAAGCTGTTTTGAGAGCAAGCTAAGTTGTTTTTGTGCATGTTCTTTATAAACAGAGGATGTTTTCTGTAATTCTTAGTTTGACAATAACTTCCCAAAACTGATCTGTAGATACATTAAAATCACTAACAAAATCCCAGCACCAAATGCTTAATAAATGGTGACAATAATTCTAAAATGCATATGGAAATACAAAAGGCCTAGGATAGCCAAGATGATCTTGAAAAAGATCAGTGAAGTTGGTAGATTTACTCTAAATTCCAAAATCAAGAACAATATGCTTTGTTCTAGTAAAAGCATAAAGATAAATAGAACACAATTGAAAAATCCAGAAACAGACTAGCCAAAGTTTGGTCAAG
Organism: Ursus americanus; assembly: GCF_024610735.1. Lineage (NCBI taxonomy): Eukaryota > Metazoa > Chordata > Mammalia > Carnivora > Ursidae > Ursus > Ursus americanus. Next base: position 52,880,162 of record NC_142139.1, on the reverse strand, counting down.
TGATGTTTTATAAAGCTGATGGCATCATCTGATAGGGATAAGAAGTTTTTTGGGGAAAAAAAAGAACAACTGGATATCTATAGGAAAGAACAAAAACAAACAAACAAAATAGAAACAAAAAACAAAACCCAATCCCTGATTCACATTGTATAAAAATGTACTCAAAATGGATTATGGACCTAAATGTAAAAGATAAAACTATAAACCTTTTAGAAAAACATAGAACAGAATTCTCACAACTTTGAACTGAGCAGATTTCTCAGGTTACAACAAAGCACTAAACACAAAAGAAACATTGACTGGACTTCAACAAAGTTAAAAATGTTTGCTCTTCAAAAGAAACAGTGAAGAGAATGAAAAGATAGCCTCATGCTGTAGGAAACTATTGGCTGAAATATATATATATTATATATAATATATATGAATTATATATGCAATATATAACTGAATTATATATATAACTGAAATATATATATTACTGCTAACTGAAATATATCTATAATATATATTATATATACACATTTATATACATTTTATATATATACAAGTAAATATTCACATATTTTTATATATGTCTATACTCCTAAAAATCATAATAATAAGAAAAGTAACTGATAGTAAATGGGGCAGAGGACCTGAACTGATAATTCATATAACCAGTACTCACATGAAAAGTTGCACAACATGATTCATGGAATACATTCAGAGAAATGCAAGTTAAAACCACAGTAAGATATGATTCATAAAATTCCATGCTTACTAAGATAGCTAAAATCAAAAAGCCTTAAAACAGGAAATATTGTCGAGAAACTAAAAAAACTGCAATTTCATACATCTTGATGATAGTGTAAAATAGTACTACAATTTTGAAAGATGACTTGACAGTTTCTCATAACTTTCTCAACTTATGCTCTGATCTTGAAATTCAAACTCCTAGGAATGAAAATATATATACATACCTCAGAGATATTATGCGTCCAGGTCCAGACCACCACGATAAAGCAAATATCACAATAAAGTGAGTCAAATGAACTTTTTGGCTTCCTAGCGCATATAAAATTATGTTTATACAATCCTGTAGTCTATTAAGTGTGCAATTGTGTTATGTCTGAAAAGCAATGTACATAACTTAATTGGAAATACTTTATTGCTAAAAATATTAACCATCATTTGAAGTTTCAGTAGGTTGTAATTTTTTGCTGGTGGAGGGTTTTGCCTCAGTGTTGATGGCTGCTAACTGATCAAGGTGGTTGCTGAAGACAGGAGTGGCTGTGGCAATTTCTGAGAAAAACACAATGAGGTTTGCCACATCAACTGACTCTTTCACAAATGATTTCTCTGTATCATACAGTGCTGTTTGATTGCATTTTACCCACAATAGAACTTCTTTCAAAATTAGAGTCAATCTCCTCAAACCCCACCAGTGCTTTATCAACTATGTTTATATAATATTCTAAACCTTTTGCTGTCATTTCAACAATCTTCACAGCATCTTCACCAGGAATAGATTCCATCTCAAGAAGTCACTCTCTCTCTTTATCCATAATAAGCCACTTCTCATCTGCTCAAGCTTACCAAGATATTGACACATCTATAGATCCCACTTCTAATTCTAGTTTTCTTGCTATTTTCACCACATCTGCAGTTACTTTCTCCACTGAAATCTTGAAACCCTCCAAGGTATTCATGAAGATTGAAATCAATGTCTTTCAAACTCCTATTAGTTTCCTGTTACTTTGACCAGATCATTAGAGGAATCAGCTACCTATGGTAGCTATAGCCTTACCAAATGTATTTCTTAAATAATAAGACTTAAAAGTTGAAATGACTTCTTGATCTGTGGGCTGAAGAATGGATGTTGTGTTAGTAGGCATGAAAAACAAAACAAAACATTAATCTCAATGTACATTTCCACCAGAGCTCTTAAGTCACTCAGTGCATTGTCGATGAGCAGTCAATTTTGAAAGAAACCTTTTTTTTTCCCCCTAAGCAGTAGTTCTCAACAGTGGGCTTAAAATATTCAGTAAATCATATTGTAAACAGACATGCTGGCATCCAGGCTTTGTTGTTCCATTTAGAGAGCACAGACAGAGTAGATTTAGTGTAACATCTAAGAGCCCTAGGATTTTCTGAATGGTAAATGAGCATTGGCTTCAACTTACAGTCACCAGCCACATTAGCTTCTAATGAGAGTCAGACTATCCTTTGAAGCTTTAAACCCAGCCATTGACTTCTCTCTAGCTAGGTAAGTCCTAGATGACATCTTCCAAAAGAAGGTTGTTTTGTGAACATTGAAAATCTTTTGTTTAGTGTAGCCAGCTTCATTATCTTAACTAGATCTTCTGGATAACTTGCTGCAGCTTGTCCATCAGCACTCGCTGCTTCACCTTGCACCCTTCTGTTATGGAAATGGCTTCTTTCCTTAAACCTCATAATCCAACTTCTGCTAGCTTTTAGCTTTTCTTCTGCAGCTTCCTCACCTTTCTCAGCCTTTAGAGAATTGAAGAGAGTTGGGCCCTTGTCTTTGGTCAGACTTTGACTTAAGGGAATGTTGTGGCTGCTTTGATGTTCTATCCAGACCACACAAAATTTCTCCATATCAGCAATAAGACTTTCACTTTCTCATCATTCATGTGTTCTATGGAGTAGCACTTTTAAATTTCCTTCAAGAACTTTTTCTTTGAAGTTACCATTTGGTTAACTGGCACAAGAGGCCTACCTTTTGACATGCCTTCCTCCCTAAGCTGAATCATTTTTAGCTTTTGATTTAAAGTGAGAGAGAAGAATGGCTCTTTCTTTCACTTGAACACATAGAGGCTATTACAGGGTTCTTAACTGGCCTAATTTCAATATCATTGTGTCTTAGGGAACAGGAAAACCCACGGAGAGGGAAAGAAACAGGAGACTGGCCAGTCAGTGGATTAGTCAAGACACACAACATTTATTGATTAATTTTGTTGTCATATCCAGGCACTGTTCAATGTGCCCCATAACAATTACAATAGTAACATCCAAGGTAATTGATCAGAAATCACCATGACAAATATAATAATAATGAAAACGTTTAAAATATTGCACGAATTACCAAATGTGACACAGAGACATAAAGTGAGCCAACGCTGTTGGAAAAATGGCACTGATTAACTTGCTCAACGTAGGTTGCCACAATCTTATAATTTGTAAAAAAAAAAGAAAGAAAGAAAGAAAGAAAGAAAGAAGAAAGAAAGAAGGAAGGAAGGAAGGAAGGAAGGAAGGAAGGAAGGAAGGAAGGAAGGAAAGAAAGAAAGAAAGAAAGAAAGAAAGAAAGAAAGAAAGAAAGAAAGAAAGAAAGAAAGAAAAAAAATTCTGGGAAGTGAATAAAGTGAGGTGTGATAGAACAATATATGTCCTCACTATTCATACACCTAAAACTAACAACATATGTTAACTATACTGGAATTAAAAGTAAAAACTTAATTAAAAAACAATATATGTCTGCATGTCCATAGAAAGACTTGTACAAGAATATTTTATCAAGTATATTCATAATAGCTGAAAACTATAAATAATACAATGTCTAAAGGATGAATATTTACCATTTAGGAATATTTATTTAAGTTGTAGTAGATCCATGTAGTGAAATACTATACTAATAATAACTACATATATCTACACACATATATATGTATATACATATATCTACTGTCACATAAAACGATATGGTTAAAACTCCAAAATATTATGTTGACAGAAAGAAGTTAAGAAACAGAAGAGTATATGAGTACATTCTGTGTGATTTATTTTATATGAAGTGTAAACATGATAAAATTATACTATGGTAGTGGAATCAGAACACTGGTTTCCTGCAAGGAGAAGGAATTGTTAGAAAGAAGCACTAAGGAAATTCCTGACATGGTAGAAATGTTCTTCTGGATTTTGATTTTGGTATTGGTTATATCAGTTTATATATTTGTCGAACTTCATCAAATTGGCTCTTCCCATAGTGGCCTGACATGATCTCTAAAAAGGGTTTTTTCTTCAGTTGACCCAGAAAACCTTACAAAATCATGCAAATGTAGAGGTTCAAATCTTCATGTTCACTTTAAGAACACACGTGAAACTGCCCAGGCCATCAAGGGTATGCATATCCGAAAAGCCACCAGGTATGTGAAGGCTGTCACTTTGCAGAAGCAATGTGTGCCATTCCATCACTACAATGGTGGAGATGGTAGGTGTGTCCAGGCCAAACAATGGGACTGCACACAGAGTTGGTGGTCCAAAAAGTGTGCTGAATTTGTACTACACGTGCTTAAAAATGCGGACAGTAATGCCGAATTTAAGGGTTTAGATGTAGATTCTCTAGTCTTGGAGAATGTCCAGGTGAACAAAGCCCCCAAGATATGGCATAGAATTTACGGGGCTCCTGTTCTGATTAATCCTTACAGGAGCTCTCATCTGCCACATTGAGATGATCCTTACTGAAAAAGAGCAGATTGTCCCTAAACCAGAAGAAGCAGTTGCACAGAAGAAAAAGATATCCCGGAAGAAACTGAAGAAACAAAAACTTATGGCTCAGGAGTGAATTCTGCATAAAACAAATGCAAAAACAACAAACAATAAAACTTTATCAAATTCTACACTTAAGATCTGTGTCTTAATCTGTATCTAGATATTACCTTAAAATAAATAACTATATACACACATATTCATATATATACAAACAAACACACTTCTCAAACCAGCACATAGAGAAATCTAAGTGAATCATTTTCACATTTTGGTCAAAACTCCTCCATTTCCCCTCCCAGAAGTCATTCACTCTGTCCTGCAAGGTCACGTTTGCCACCTTGTTCTTTGTCAAACTCACCATTTATGATGCCCTTTTAGGGTCATTACAATGTCTGTCCTCTGGCTGGGCCACTCTTCTCCAGTGTCTATGACCAACACCTTCACCAACTTGAGATCTTTGTTTTATTTCAGCTTCACAATTAGAAGTGTCCCACTACACTAAGTAAGGGCCCCCTCCCTGCCTTCTCTCCTTATTTATCTTACTTTAGTTCTTTTTTTATGGCATTCTCACTATGATTATATTGATCCTACTTTTATTGCTTACTTTTTTTTATAGTACAACTTACATTTATCAAATGGACAAAAAATTAGTATCATTTATGGTATCTTAAGATAAATTGCCTTGAATGGGAGCTTCCTTTCCAGCACTTTGAGGTCTGTAAGATATATCTAGAAAATATACTACAGTGGAAAATGCTTAAATCAAATGGTGGGGCAGGGGGCTGTGGTTTCTCTTTTTGATTAATTGCTGTAACAGTGTCCTTCAGGCTGCTGAGGGAGTTTCATGTTTTCTTGAGACATCATTAGGCGCTAGAGCTCTTGCAGGACAACTTTGATGCTATATGAATTCTGCCATTTTGCTAGCACTGATATGGCTCTTGGGTTCACCACTCCATTAGAAATATTAACTCCATTCATATTAATTTTTGTTACAAATCTTACAAAGGGGGTTGCTTCTGGGTATTTAGGTCCACATTCTACTTTAAGGCTGTATATTTGTTTTTCATAAATTGTTCTTGGGGGCCCAGTTATCATTCCTTGTCCATCTTGTAAGGGTCAAGTCTTCGTTATCTTCTAGACCCCAGCTAACTGTGCAGTCTCCTACTCCTAATTGATCCTACTTTTATTGCTTACTTACTTTTTGTTTCTCCTGCTTCCACTAGTTTGAAAGCCTTTGTTTCTGTCAATCCTTTTTACTGGTCGATCACTCAAAAACTTTGTGGAATTAAATAAAAAGCAACAGTTTCCTTTTATTCAAAAAATATATGGAATTAAAAAAGAAATGACAGTTTCCTTTCATCTCAGATCTTTCTGATAAAATCAGACATTGTTAAATTTCTAAAAATTTACTAGCATAAGCTCCTTCTCTTATTGTTCCTTCCTTCTTTCTTTCCTTCCTTCCCCCTTCCCCCCTTCCTTCCTTCCTTCCTTCCTTCCTTCCTTCCTTCCTTCCCCCCTTCCTTCCTTCCTTCCTTCCTTCCTTCCTTCCTTCCTTCATTCCATCCTTCCTTCATTCCTTCCCTCTTTCTTCCCCTCACTTCCTTTCTTTTCTTTTTTTCTATTCACTGTAAAATTTGCAGAAAATGGGATCCTCCTAAAAAAGTGGCCATTTTAATACCTTCTTAATAATGATTTGCAGGAGGAACTAATGAATAACAGAAGAAATAGTCTTTTTTTTTTTACACCATTAACAAATGCTTTCCTGAGAGAGCTGCTTCTTTGAAATTTCTCTTTATTATAGGGATAGAATATTATTATTAAATAAGTTTTTAGCACTTGCAATTTTATATTAATTAAATAACACACAAAAAAAGTTTCCAATGGTTATTTTCTATGTAACTTTCCCTCCCTTCATTCCTCACAGAATTTCACTGAATCTGTTTGCCTTCAAAGCTAAAATACAAAGTTCGTAATTGACTAGGTAAATAATAAACTTTCAAGTTATGTTTGAAGATTGGAAACATTTCATAATTCAGAAAAGACATATGTTATTAAAATTGAAGAACTAGAAAATCTATACAGATGGAATGCTTTCTTCCCTAATTTATACCAGATTAATGAAGTATGAATTTTCATAGCCTCTAAAAAGATCAAAGATGAAAGAAAAAAACAGAAGGAATTCTGAGGTGGCTCCCACCAAAAAGCTAACTGGAGAGGTAACTTTATATTTGTCAGTTCTTGTCAAATGTATTCAGGTAAAACAAAATTTGGTTTATTTATAGTATAAATTGAGTGATTTTGTACTAAGGTGGCTTGATGTCAGAATGTTAACCAAATGTTAACCAAATAGTGAAAGAGAAGAAATGAAAGTTATGAGTAAATGTTAAAACAAAATACAAAATGAATAGTAAATGATATGAGAATATATTTGAATAGCAAGATAAAATTAAGAATGCAGGGAAGTAAAAGGAAAATGAACTTTGTAGTCTCTGATTTGTGTGTGTGTATCCATATATATCATTATATTTTATATTATTATAATGATATATATTAAATATTTGTTGAATATGTATTAGATTATAATTTATATTACTATATATTATATAATATCATAATCTATGTATATCTATATCATCATATTATTGTAAGAAAAAAATCACTACAGGAAATAATTGGAATTATAGAGCACAATAACTTATTAAATGTCCAAGCCATTTTTAACCTGGAAAAGAAAATCATAGACTATAAACTTGTCCAATACTCTAATTTGTTCAGAAGACTTGGGAAATTAAATAAGGGCTGGCAATAATTGAATTATGCTCTAAAAACTCTATTCTCTTTGTGCACAAAAGCCTAGGAGCCTTGAGGTTTATGTATTGTGCTTTCTGTATTATAGCTGTAAACAAAGGGTATAGTCAGCCCCTGGAAATAAAGAAGCACCCACTTCGATTTCTGTATAAAGATAGAAATATACCTTTTAAAATTGTCTCTTCACATAAGTTTCACTAAATAACTCATATTTACTATTTTAATTAAATTATGTGCAAATTGTATTAATGTATAAAGGTCATTTGACTCTTACTACAGAGTGCACCAATATTAAAGTAAATTATCAAAGAAAGAGCGGTTCTCAAGAACTCAGGTTCTCCAGGACAATGTAATACTGTTACTGGTGGAAGAGTCTGCATCCTGTGAATGGAGATCTCCATCCTTGGATTCCCCACACAAAGATTTACAGGTGGATCCACCCTTGAATAAAGACAGCCAGAAGGAAAGTAGCAAGCACAAAGCAGTTTATTAAAGCAAAAGTACACTCTCACAGTGGGAAAGCAGGGGGGTTCTGGGAGGAGAAACCTGTCCTTAGGTTGTTTTGGGATGGGATATTTGTTGCCTCTCTCTTGGCTGGGAGGGGCTGTGAGGTACCTTGAGATGCTCTCTAATGAAGGCTGCTTCTAATCCTTTGGGAATCTCCTCCCACAGGTTGGGAGGGGGAGTTTTTGACCCTGCAAGGTTTATACCTGAACCATCATGGCAGTCTTTCTCCGTGGTGGGGGAGTATACCCGCAATGCAAATACATTATAATGAGTCTAGGGTTTACCCTGGAGCAGACTTGGAAGAGGAGAGTGCTCGTTCCCACCTGTGGCTCTTGATCTGTCAACCACAGGGTCTTGGAAGCCATAGGATCAGGATGCTGTGCCCCTAGAGCTTTTAATTTGTGACTTTTTTATCACCATCCTTGCCACCAGCTCACATCTCTGTCAATCTCCCTCAGGGACTTGGGACTCTGCTTCCATGTGCTCCTTCCACTGCTCCTGTCTAGCTTCTACCTAACTAAATATATCTATTTTATTGCTTCCTGCAATCTGATCCCTTTAAGGTAATTTTAAAGAAAAGCAATATTAACAATTTTCTTAACACTCTCAAATGTCTGTGTTGAAATAACCCTCCCCTGGTTGCACTAATGTTAATTTGGTTCAAAAAATATCCTTCTTTATGAATGTAAATAGCTTCATTTAAAATCTATAAACTTGTAAGGCTAGAATTTTAATTAGAGAACAAAACTCTTGCCCCATAGTCGTTAAAGTGAACTCTTGCTTTGATTGTGAGTCAGGAATAAAAGCAGCTATAAAATTATGTCCTTACTTGTGTAACAACAGCAATCAGTCAAATTGATTCAAACTGCCTGCTCTGTACTGAGTTGTGAACATGGGTCAACAAGATCTTAATGAGAAAAAGGATGTGTTAACTTGCTTCAAATGGCCAATAGTTTCAACAAACTGAAAACCTATCAAATGATAATTATTTTAAAGTTTCAGTATGTTTAACCATAACACATTCAATTTACCAATTTTTAAGCTTGGCTTAGTCTAAACCTTAGACAGCAACGTATCTGTGATTAAAATGAACAAGTCTTATTAACATCATTTTATTAGGACTGTCTTTCCAGAAGACCTGTTGTCAAATGTTTTATATTATTTATATTGCCTTGATTTGTATTTTAATTTATTGCATGATGTTGTTGCTTTCTGTGAAATGGTTTTTGCGTTGTTTTGCCTGCATCATTTGATGAGTAGTTAATGACTCCATCTCAACAATAAATGTCTTCGTGAATTTGTTGCTGTCATTTTTACAGGTTAATTCCTACCTCACCTCTTAAAGTGGCTTTTTTTCTTTTTACCATCTAACTTTCATTCTCGTTAGCAACAATCTCCTACCACTAAGAAAGTGAGTTTTACCGTAATCTTAAAAAAAAAAAAAATTGCCAGTATAGCTGAAAGATCAAGTTGGATTAACAAACAATTGTTTGTGCTAAAGTAAGTTTGATCCCCAAAAATGATACTATATTTCAGAGACACAATCAAAATAAAGCATGTCTTAATATGCATTGTTAAAGTCAGAATTTTATTTATGGGGAAAATTTTATCACATACGTTTGTTTTTCTTTTTTTCTTTTTCTAATGTGTCAATTTTTGTTTATCACAGACCAGGATAGTTAGAAATATTATTTCAGATAGGAATTGTCATGGAAGTTACAGAAATAGACCTCAGGTTAAATAAACAAAAGCGGAGCATATTGGAATTACATCACTGAGGGAATCATAAAATCAACAAAAGACCAAAGGACAAGAATCAGAAAATGCTTACAAACCAAGAGCTCGCTCATTGAAAAGCTGGGCCTAAGAATGCCCCAAAAGACTTTTCCCAAAAGCTTCAGTCTGCTTTGCTGCCATCACTGATATTCTGTGGTTTTTATTGGTATGTCTACTCCATTCACATTTAAAGTGGTTACCGATATGGTTATGTCATCTATTATCATAATATCTATTTTGCTTGTAACTATTTTCAATTCATTGCACTGCTATTTTCATCTTTCTTTTTTTCCTGCCTTCTTTGGTTTAAAGGTAAGTTTTTATATGGTTTTACATGATTCCATTTCCCTCTTCTCTTAAAATACCAATTATGCTTCTTTTAAAAGTTTACAATATGTATTTTTAACTACCCACTCTCAGATAGCCCCAGAGCTATTATCACCCAATGCATCATTACTAATATCGCTTTAGAAAGTTATCTATTAGATCAACTAACAATAACAAAAACAGATTTTATTTACTTTCATTTATTTCTTCTCCAACATTCTTTCTTTCATTGTCTTTCAGATCTGTGTTTCTGACCGTCCTAGCCTGCCTGGGCTGCCATAACAAAATACTGTGGGAATTCACAGTGCCTGGATAGACAAAATCTGATTTGTATGTGCCTCCCTGGATGAGACTAATTGAAAAGCAAAGAATGCTGGGTGCCTAGAATGCTGAGTCTCCTTTGAAGTTTCTTGGCTGAAAACGGCCGGATTCTTACTGCGGCCCAAGGCTCTCATCTAGGAAGTACATGTTTAAATTTTGAAGAAAAACAGGGACTTGTGGTGGTCACGTACTTCACGGACTCCTTGCCTCCTTGTTCTTATCTCACGCTGCTCCATATATTATCCTGACCATTACGGTTACACCCTCCTCCTTGCTTTGCACTTGCGCGTGATAATGTTGCTAAGACCCTAATAAAAGTGGAGACAAAGCTTGGCTCAGGGCCTTTCGCCACTAGAGCTTCTGGTCCCCAGGCCTCTCCTTTCTCCTACGAAGGTGTCTGGAGTCATCTTTTCATTCGCGGTCTTGGGCTTTGCTCGCCAAACCCGACAAAATACCATAGACTGGATGATTTAAACAACAGAAATGTATTTTTCACAACTCCTGAAGTGAGGAAGTCAAAGATTAAGATGCCAGTAGTTCCAATTCTGTTGGTCTACTTCCTGGTTTGTGGGTAACCACTTCCTTCCTGTGTGCTCACATGGCCTTTCTTTGATATGTACTAACGGAGAGAGAGAAAGATTCCGCATGTCCTCTTCTTACAAGGGCACTAATGCCATCTTGAAAGAACTACCCTTATGATGATATCTAAACCTAATTACCTACCAAAGGCCCCAATTCCATATACCATAACATTGAGGATTAGGGCTTCACATATGAATTTGGAGGGAACACAAATTTTCATCCCATAATACTTATCTTTATCATTCTTTTCTCCCTGATGTACTCCTTTTAATGTTCATTTCAGGTTAGGTCTACTGGTGATAAATTCCTTCAGTTTATTTGTCCTGCAACATCATTCTTTCTCTACCAACTCTGAAGGAAAATTCTGATGGATATAGAATTCTAGGTTTTCTCTTTCAACACTTGAAATATTTCACTCACCCTCTTGCATGGTTTCTGATAAGAAGCCTGTTGCAATTCTTAGCCTTGCTCCTCTACAGGCAAGATGTTTTGGTTTTATTGTTTCCTTTTTATTTTTTTCCCTCTGAATTCTTTCAAAATTATCCCTCTGTTTTTAGTTTTCTGCAGTTTGAATATGATATTCCTACATGTAGATTCTTTGATGTTTATCCTGTTTAGTAATCATTGAGTTTCCTGGATCTGTAAATGGTTTCTGTCATTACTTTTATAAAGTTTATAGCCATCTTACTCCAAATATTTCTTATGCCTGATTCTCTTTCTTTGCCTTCTGGTATTTCACATATATATGTTATATATCTTTAAACTGACCTGTGATAAATGGATATTTTGTTCTTCTGTGTTTTTTATTTATTTTTTTCTCTCTGCATTTCAGTTAAGGAATTTTCTGTTGGCATAATCTCAAATTTACTAATTCTTTCCTCAGCTATAACCAGTCTACTGATGAACCAATCAGAAGCATTCTGTTTTTGATTTGTGGTCTGCCCTTGTGGTACTTTGAGCTAAAATCCACTGTTACACTGGAGCCCTGTTGGCATGGTGGTGACGTGTTCTATAAGCTTCTGATAAAATATCAGTATATCAGTCAGCCCATATCTCATGTGTGACTTTCACAAGTGTTTTCTCCAGGTAGTAAGTTGTGGTATAATATTAGATTATTTTCACATTAGAGCCAACAGGATTGGCTAATATTTTACATGACTGGCATGAGAAGTAGAGAAGGAGTCGAAGATGACTCCAGTATTTTTAGCCTGACACTGGGAAGGATACAGTCGCCTCTAAGTGAGATGGAATCACTGAGGAAGGAGTCAGTTGAGAGTTCAGGAGTTCATTTTTTTTTAATGTTAACCAAATTTAATATTTTTAGTTATACAAAGGGCCAATAGGAAAAAAAAAGATATAGCAGTGATTAGAATTATCTATTAGGTACCTCATAAACATTGGGTAAATAAGTAAATATTTAATCATGATATTTCTTCCATCTCAATAACCATCTGGCTTGATAATACTATGATAAAAGAGTAGTCACTATACCTGAAGACAAAAAGTTACATTGTATAAATTTGCTGAAGGTACTTTATTATTTTTCTTCTACCAATATTCAAGTTCAGTCTTACATATAAGAAATTCTGTAAAATATGTATAAACAAGATTACCATAGTGCCTCTGAAGGTGACATGCTTTTCTAGACTTTTTTTTTTTTTTTAGTACAAGTCATCTTGAAAAGCAAGTATAGACAAGATTCCTGCAGCTTAAATTTTAGGACTTGAAAGTTACTTAAAACTTGTTAGTTTGGCTGAAGCAGAAGTTTTTGTGAAAGATAAAGTTAGGAAAATTAATTATTTTCATTGTCTTAGCTTCCAATAATATATGACAACACCAGAGAAAAGTTCTGGTAAGAGGTCACTCTTTTCTCGTCCAGGAAAATGCTATTATTAATTTAGCTCTCACAGAATGTACAAATTAATTTAAAATGTCATTGCCAGAAACTCCTGTATACCTTAATTGCTCCTGTATTATTTATAAACTACACTGCAAAAGAAAGAGGGAAATGAGAAACCGGAAGCCATAAGGCTATTGTGTGTTACAGAAGGCTAGCAGAAAGAATTTGGCATGGAGACACTTGTTTCTTTAACGAATATTGATGAATACCTGCAATGTGCCAAATAACATTTCAAAAAAATGCAATTAAAGGACACAAGGCAGTTCTCCTAACTATGTAGAGAGAATTCTTTTATTTTTTTGTTTTAGTTGTATCACTGGCAGCTATGAATCATTTGATGATTCAAATTCCTCCAATAATTCACCAACCCCATGGAACAAACTTGGAAAGTGAGTTCACAGTTTTGATCTATTCAACTTTTCTTAGAATCAGAGTGTTGAAAGAGAGTTCACATGGTCTTTGGGATTTGTCCACTAAAATTTATATCTAAATCCAATGCAATTCGCGTGTAATTAGCACAATCACAAACATTTCCTAAACAGGTCCATCAGGAAGCTGAATGGCTCCTGACGTGATGTACCTGGCTTATCTCTTAATATTCAGCTGAAGGAGAATCTGATTAAAAATGAGTTGACACAGTGAAGTTATTATTAATACATTAATACACCTAATAATTAAAATACCTAATGCATTAAGGTAATCAAAGCCACATTTATTGGATTTCAATTTCACACAGCCAGGCAGCTGGAGAGATAGCTAGAATCTGTAATCCTCTGGGCTTCAGTGATACATTCTGTGCCTAACTCCAGTTGTAGATCTGCTCCATCTTGAACTTTTTCCGGTGATTGTTTTGGATCACAAAAATCACTGTTGATTAAAGAGGTGAATCCATGTAAACTTTACCTTCTAAACAATGTCTTTGTTCTATCTTAAACCAGTCCATGTTCCTTAACAACACTTTTGTTTATTTGTTATTAAACAAATTAGCAAGCAAAATATTTTTTCAGAGTTTTCCCCAACTTCCATTTTAATAATTGTATCAGATTCTTCAAAGGGAAAGGTACATTATCTCCATCTTTGTTTCATATTTCTCAATCTATACATATGACTCTATACAATAACATTTGTCTACCCTATTCTATAAAGCCAATTACTTATGTTTCTCCAAATTCATTATATACACATTTCTTAGGTTTGACCATTCACTTTCCAGAATATTAGATCATGGTCTCTCTACTGGCTACTTCTTTTCTTCTTTTACATATGCGTTGTCTTATGAATATCCTAAGTATTTCTCTTCCTTGCCTGTGACAATGTAAGGTGTGGTTCAGCCTTTTTCATTTATTTACTATCTAATCCTTCCATCATCACTTTATTTTGTCCATAACAATAATCCTATATTATCACTGGTATCCTTCTGTTTAACATTAACTAATTAATAAATGCAGTAACCAGTTCTTACTGTTTTTTTTTTTAAATTCTTTGACACTGTTCTCAGCTTTTATTCAGTTAACACATTTATTTTGAGATTGCCATTATAGGAAGGAAGCCTTATTGGGAAATGAAACCCTTATAATAAAGATGGAGTCAACATTATATATAGAATTGGAAAAATTAATATGAATTCATAATCTTAACTGGCATACATTCTCCCCTCTATGACTCCAGAAATGGCCCAGAAGTAGCAGCACTTTTATGCATCACCAGTGCTCAACCAGTACCAAGATTATGGCTTATACCTTTTACTCAACCTAAACCAATTGCACACTTTGCAAGGAAGCTCTTTCCATGTAATGAGTCAGAAATTAGCACTCATGCCTGTGATGAAATAGTATTCAAAAGTGTGTTTCAAGATGATGCATTAGCTAATGCCCTAACAACTGGAACTTAACATACTGGTACATCCTTATCTCCTTGGACATGATTTCTATGCATAAGATTAATAAGGCACTTGTAAATTTTAAATTAATGATAATAAATCAGTTAGCTACATCATTATGATTATGGTTATGCAAAGATGGTCAAGGGTGACTTAAAAAAATGCAACGTTTGGGGAGTGGGGGAGTGAACAATATGATAACTAAAGTTTAAATAAAAGGATAATACTTAAGAGTCTTACTCATCTAACAAGTGAAGTTTACCATAAAAAGGAAGATAAACTTGATAACATGAATTAAATGTGAAATATTTAGGGTCAATGAGAATAAACTGATTCATAACCTGATCTTGCCTGAGACTTTTTTTTTTTTTTTTTTTTGGTAGCTGGGATGGAATGGGGAGGAGAGGTGCTTTAAGATTACTATAACCCTGGAAAATGTTGTGTAAATATTGTTATAGCTCCTAGAAGGTGTAAAATTCAAAACAAAAAAATGATGACCTGGATTAAACCACAGGTATTGCAGTTTAGAATAGACTTAAATTTAAATATTTTATAGGTTTTATTATTATTTAAAATGTTGGGGAAATTTAAAACATCAGAAAATATAAATGCATTATTGTATATTTAAATTTTAAGAGAATTTAGTGAGTTTAGTTTGTGATTAGTGTTGTTCAATAGTTTTATTAGAACACGTTTTGTATGTAATATACATAAATTTAATAAGCGTGAAACATATTATAGATATGAGCGTGAAGCATATTATAGATAATAGAAAATGAAATGAAAAAGCCCGGATGCAATAGCAAATATAATTAATCCAATGATGCAAAAAAATACTGATATCCTTCTATCTTTTTTATTTTATTGGCATTTTGCTTTTATTGTATGCTTTCTTTATTTTACATATATTTTCAACTGACTATAGATTTTTTTTTCTCTATTTCAGCTCAGTAGGTATAAAAATAAACACACCATTTTCTCCTAGGGAAAAAAGTTATCTCTGTATATATATTTTGGGTACCTATTTCTAGACTAAAACTATAAATCTTGAGGTCATTTTAGTTCATATCTTTACTTGAGTCTTAATACCCAATCAAGCATGAATTGTTATTATATTTCTTTAAAGATTTTATTTATTTAATGAGAGAGAGAGAGAAAGCCGAGTGGGGAGGAGGGGCTGAGGGAGTGGAAGAGAGAGAATCTCAAGCAGACTCTGCACTGAGCACGGAACACAAAGCTAGGCTCAGTCTCAGTGACCCAAGATGATGACCTGAGCCAAAATCAAGAGTCAGATGCTCAACTGACGGAGCCACCCAGGGGCCCCTGAATTGTTATTTTTTAAAAATATCTCTAACATCTGTGTCTTCCTTTATATTTCACTGCCACCATTACATTAGAAGTTTCTATCACTGAGCAGAGTTTTCTAACTGGCACCTTTCTCTCTCTCTCTCTCTTTCAATTTTATTGATATGACAAATAACATTTTGCAAGTTTAAGGTATACACCGTGATGACCTGACATATGTATGTATTCCAAAATGATTACTACATTGTTAGTTAACACATCCATCACCTCACATAGTTATATTTTTTGTGCATGTGGTAAGAACTTTCAAAATCCACTCTCTTAGCACCTCCAAATATATAATACAGTATTGTTAACTATAGTCACCATGTTGTACATTACAACCCCAGAATGTCCCTATCTTTTAATTGGAAGTTTGTACCCTTTGACTAACATCTCCCCATCTCCTCCAGCTCATCCTGGCAACCACACTTCTTTTCTGCTTCTATGAGTTCTGTTTTAATAGATTCCACATATAAGCAAGATGATACTGTATTTGTCATTCTCTGTCTCTCTTGTTTCACTTAGTATAATGAACTCAAATTTAATTTATGTTGTTGCAAATGGCAGGATATACCTATTTTTAAAGTCTGAACTATATTTTATTTATGTTTTCATAAATATCCATTCATCTGTTGATGAACACTCAGGTTGTTTCCATATCTTGGCTATTGTACAAATGATACAATGAACATTGGGGTTCATTGAATATATCTATTCAAGATAATGATTTCTTTCTTTCAAATATAAATCCAGAAGTGGAATTGGTATATCATATGGTAGTTCTATTTTTATTTTTTTGAGGAATCTCCATACTGTTTCCTATAGTGGCTGTATCCATTTAGATTCTCACTAACAAGGCACAAGGTTTCCCTTTTCTCCATATCCTTACCAACATTTGTTATATCTTGTCTTCTTGATAATAGCCATTCTAACAGATGCAAGGTGCTAGCTCTCACTTTAATTGTCCATAGCTAATAATAATCATACACACTCTGATCAAGTTAACTTTTTCTTGCATGCCTCTATCATATAAAATGTCTCAACTTCAAGCCCATTGCCTACAAATTCAGTGCTGTGCTTATTTGCTTGGATTTCAAGAACATCCACCATCACCATTATCCTTATTCAGATTTAGTTCATATCTTCCCACTCTCCAACTTGAATTATTCACTTAAGTCAAAGTGGTCACACCACTAGCCTTTGGGTTTATCACTATATTCACAGAAACTGTACGTACTAGTTTAGAACATACTGTGTACTCAGTACCAGTTTATTTAATTGCGCTTCATGTGTTTCTCAAATGCCATGCTTACGCATGAACATTCTGAACGTTCTCACCCTTGGAACACACTCCTTATATCTCCTACATGTGTACATTCCACTCAGCCTTTAAAGCCCACTCATTTCCAGCTGATCTATGACACATTCCCATACAGTTATATGCCATTATCTCTTCTTTTTTCACAATATTTTTCCATTTAGAATATTGTACCAGGAGCTTTAGCTGTTTCTACAAGTGTATTATAACCTCCTTAAAGAGAATACATTCTCATTTTTTGATGCACTCACTATAAAATCTACCAGATTGCTAAGCCTATAATACATAATTAATAAATTATGCAATTGTTCATTGATAGATAATTTTATATACTAATTACCTCAGCAAATATTGATTAAGTTTTCACTGACATATCCAGTAGACATTGAATATACACAGAACATAATAGACCCTTTTGTAGTCTCTTAAGCACTTTGCAGTGGGGAAACAAATATAATTTCAATAGAGTAGAAGGAAAACACACACAATTTGTAATGGGAATATAAAAAAAGAAAGAGAAATGAAATTTCCAGGAAGATGGTCTTGCATGTACAAAATATTAAGAAAGGAATACAGAAAATACATATACCCTTGCACTCTGCTGCTCTTTTATTTATTTCCTTTTATTTGGTGGTTTTACTTGTTTATTGTCAATATCCCAAAGTAAAATGTAAATTCTGTAAGAAAACAGACCATCTCCAGCTTGCTCTCTATTATAGACTTTCTGATTAACATATTGTCTTGCATATGATATCACTATCACTAAATGTAATATAAATAAATATTTACTGAACTATGAATACAAGAGATTTCCAATGATTTGGTTAATAGTCCTTAATGTGTCTGTTTGTGTTTGGCAGAGGCTGTGGGTGTGAGGCATAGGCAATGCGGAAGAGAGAAAGTATGAAACAAGTTATACACATAAAGATTTTGACTCTATTCTGAGGACAAAGATGACCCACAGAAAGAGAGAAGACAAGAGAAAGTATCATAATCAGATATGTCTTTGGAATGATCACTCTGGCACTGGTATATGGTTGGTATGATATTAATTAGAAGAATACTGGAAAACCTACTTGGAAGTCATTGCATCTGTAATTTAGGACCTAACAAAATTAAAAATAATGAGATAGGAGTAAGGGTAGGCTTCCAGAAATATTAAAGTAATGGGAATGTAGACTGATGGAGTCATTCTGGAAAACATTCTGGCACACTTATGAATAATAATTTATACTCACATAGAAATGCTCAGTTGCATAAGTACAGATGTACCAGAATATTGTCCCAGTGTTGTATCTGACAGGCAGGCTTCTCAGGCAATGTTATTATCTATGATTGACAGAGTAGATAAGTAAAATGTGGTGTATGCACACCATGGAATATTAGCAACTGTTATTAAACAACAGATTAAACGTATATAAAGTGCAACATGGATGGATCATAAAAATATAGTGCTTAGTTTAATAAGTAAGGTGAAGAATGCAATATCCAAGAAAATTACATTTGCGTAAAAATATGCATACATACAAAACATCCCATTCTTCAACAAACAAAACAAACTAAATATATAGTTAAGTACGAGAAAATAATCCTGGCTTATTTCAGGAAAAATTTTAGCAAATTTATGAATTTTCACTATGATGCAGCTTTCTTATCCAAAAACAATAATACAGATTTTCATTTGTTCATTCTACTCTTGTCTTAAAGGTTAAAATTTAAACAAAAACAAGGAGGCATCATAAATGGTATTTATTTGAGTAAGTATCTTGTTGTCCATATGGTGAGAATGATTAGATGACGTATACTGTGGATTGCTACTCATTTCCTGTTATAACTTTGCCAAAAGATTAAGTAGAATGACTAATGAATGAAGTTTTTCCCAATCCTGCCCTCTTCGGAAAAGGGGAAGAAGCAGCACTGGAAAGACTTACCTGTGCCTCCTTTGTATCTGGCCTTTGGTGCTCTTGTAGGTCTTATTCCAAAGTCATAACTGAACAAATTCCTGTTGCACACAATCAAAGACTATTTCAGATGTTCCTGGCCAACCTGATGAATGTTGAGACTTTGACATTCACGGTATTACACAATAATTAAATTTAAATAATTATGTAGAGAAAAATACACTAACAAAAAAGATCAGGTCTTATTTAAAAAAAAATAATAACTGTAATTTATGCCTAGAAACCTTTTCCCAGTTGTTAAGACTTCTCTAAGTGAAATTGTTGATGCAGATCTAGCTTCCTTTCCTCCATTCTATCATTATCTCAGAAATTAGGAGGTAATCACTTAGGTTAAGTGGCTCCCCTTGTGATTATGCTCTAACTCCCTGTCTCTATTGATTATCGATTGTGTCACCACTTTGAAGGTGAAAGTTTTTCATTCAAATGACCCTGTAATGATGTGTATATCCTCCTGATGACCCTTGAACCAGTTCATCGTTGGCAAGACGTTGCAGAGCATGAATAATCATTGCAGTGTTACAGACTCTGGTCTTGATGCAACTACTGAACACTTCCTAAGCCAAGTATTAATGAGCTTCCACTTACTCAGTTATTCTAGCTGTTCTTTGTTTTAAATTCATTTTGAAAATGTTAATAGAAATTTCCTTTCAAAAGAATAACAGAATTTACAAATAATTGCATTGACACAGTTTCCATTTTTATTGCAGATTAGTTTAAAGAAAAAATATAAGTTATACTCTGCTTTTTAAAGATGCTATCATTTTTTTTAATGTCTTAGAAAAATTAGAGAGAGCTCATCACTAAATTCTCTAAGCTTTAAGTTCCCTCAGAACCAACACATAGTCAATGGGACAATTGAGCTGGGGTTTAGTGCTGCTCTTTCTAGTTATAAAACATCATTCAAGTTACTCAAACTCTTTTAATATCAGCTCTCTTCTATTTAAAGTGAGAATAATATTGCCTACCTCTTGATTAGATTTCTCTAGAAAACAGAACAAATGGAATACAAAGAAAGATGTATTGAAAGAGATTTATTATGAGGGATTGACTCACATAATTATGGAGGTTGAAAAGTTCCATGATTTGCCATATGCAAGCTGGAGCCCCAGGAAAGCCATGGGTGTAGTTCCAGTTCTTGGCCTAAGAATCAGGGAAGCTAATGGTGGAAATCCCAGTCCCAGTCCAAATGTCTAAGAACCAGGGATGCCAATGTCTGAGGACAGGAAATGATGAAGGCCGTAGTTCAAGCAGTGATAAAATTCACCCTTTCTCCACTTTTTTGTATTATTCTTCAGTCCTTGACAGATTGAACAATGTCCGCTTATATTGGTGAGGGTGATAATCTTTACTTAGTCTACCAATTCAAATGCTAATCTCTTCCAGAAATGCCTTCACAGATACACCTAGAAATGTTTTAATAACTCTCTAGGCATCCCTTAGCCCAGTCAAGTTAACACATAAAATTAACCATCACAATCTTATAGAACTGTTGTGTGGATTACAAATCATAAATAGAAGGTTAATTGGCCACTGTAGGCACTAAATGACTGGCAGATATAACTACAATGATTTAGAAATATACTAGTGAAGTAGAAATAAGGGACAGAGATTTGATTGATTGATTGATTTTTAGATTGAGAGAGAAAGAGTGTGCACACAAGTGGGTGGGAGGGGCAGAGGGAGACAGAGAGAGAGAATCTTTTTTTTTTTTTTAAGATTATTTATTTATTTGACAGAGAGACAGCCAGCAAGAGAGGGAACACAAGCAGGGGGAGTGGGAGAGGAAGAAGCAGGCTCCCAGCAGAGCAGGGAGCCTGATGCGGGGCTCGATCCCAGAACCCTGGGATCAGGGCTAAGCTGAAGGCAGATGCTTAATGACTGAGCCACCCAGGGGCCCCGAGAGAGAGAGAGAGAGAGAGAGAGAGAGAGAGAGTGAATCTTAAGAAGATTCCACTCGCAGTGCAGAGCCCAACACAGGGCTGGATCTCAGAACCCTGCGATCATGATCTGAGCCAAAATCATGACTTGGATGCTTAACTTACTGAGCCACCCAGGCGTCCTTGGGACAAGGATTTTAGAGCCTGTCACAGATGGAATTAAATCTTAGTTCTGTGGTATCAGTAATTTAACTCTTCTGAGATTCATTTCCTTCTCAGTAGTGTGTGTGTGTGTGTGTGTGTGTGTGTGTGTTTCTGTGTGTGTGCTTTGTTAAAAGAGATCTGTTTCTAGGTCTTTATTAATATTTTGTTGGAGAAAACCCAGGAAACTCCAAGCTGAGATTCTTTTTGCATTGCTGTTTTAATTGAATATCTTATCACCTGCTGATGACCTCATATGAGTTGTTCACAATTTTCATCATTCCTTCCAAAAAGATAAGTGTCTCTTATGCCTCTTTAAATTTCTGGTCTTGGGTGATCTTACAGGTTTTGGTCCAATAGACACCAATCACAGATAATCAATAAATATCTTAGTTATATCCAACCACAAAAATATACACCGTGCATCCTCTTTCCAAGTAATCAAAATCTCACCTCTGCTCATGGTTGTGCTGTTTTCAGAATCCCTAGCCTCATTGCTTGCAGATAGAAAGTCAGTGACAGGAATTTGAGATGTGTACTTTGAAGCTATTTTCAAGACTACATGCAATTTTCCAAATATGAGCACAAAACCATCCTAATTAGCATTAGCTTTATGTCATAGAATAATCATATATCCAGCAATCTTTATCAAGTGTTCTGTCTACTTCATTCAGTGATGAATACCAGCAAAAGATGGATGCCAACAAATGATTTCTGAAATATAATACAGAAGGAAGAAGAGGTTATTACCTCTGAAGACACTTTAATCAATAATGAAGATGGCTACAAATTTTCCACTTTTATGAGTAGATATAATCAAATTTGGGGGTTTCAGACTTAGTCTTATTTTATGCTTGAAAATAAAATCTACATCACCTCATTGTTTCACATTAATTTAAAGTAAATTATCATGATCTGTTGGTTACAATATACATAAAAGGTCATATTTGTATAGTGAGAGATGTACCAGTTTTTAGAGCAGATATATATATACATCTGATTATATATATATACATATATATATGTATATATATATGTATATATATATGATTTTGCTATAAATTAGTATATGTAAATATACTAGAAGGAGAAGTTTGGTTCAAGGGAGCTCCATAGTCTGTTATCTCTAATGTTGCTTTTATACCTATGTCCTCATGTTATCAGTTGGTAGCTCCTTTCTAGACTTCTCTAAATGTGATTTCTTTTTTTTTTTCCAGCACTTCTTTATGCAACTTGTATAAATATAAACTTCTGTATATATCTTCAATCTAGCCAAATCCATGATTGAACAAAGCCTGATTTTCTGACAGGGACCAGTTAGCGTTAATGTGTTTATGTAGCTGAACACATTCAACTTTGTGAGGGCCACAAAAAGTCTATTAAACAGTGTTGTGTATTTACATACAAACATATTTCCCCAAAGTGTTTGAGTTTGAATTCACTTGATGACCTAGTGGAGGCTGATGGTCATTTTGGACTTAGAATATGTGAAAGTGCTTCTTTAACTTCAGTGCATATAACTCCTCAAGCTCAACAACCAATTAAAGCTCATCAAAAATCCCACTTCCATTACTCACCTCCTGGCTGGGAATACTGTCAAGTCTCAGACCACTTAGTAGAATTGTCCATGGTAATTATAATGTCGAAAGGCTAAAGAAGATAAATTACTTTAAAGGACACTTTTTTCTAATGTATCTACCATATACATTGGCTGATAATACATATGTTAGGGCATTTTGGAGCTTGTATGGTACTTCCTGATCCTAGGATTTATTGAAAAGACAACTCGTCTATTAATCTCTGTTTCAAATATGAAATATACATTTCTTTCACCTTTTATTTAAGAAAAACCCGTAGTAACTATGAAGGACAAACATTCAGGATAAGCAGATTGACAGATTTGACCTTTGACTCCACGTCGACATTTAAGTCTCAGTTGTGCTACTTATTAACAAGCTATTTATTAACAAGCAATCTGTCGCTAGACGGTTCCAGAGAGTTCATCTGTCATGATGATGATCTACAGTATGTTTACCTCAAAATCTCACTGCTGTGTATTTCTCAGGGGAACTTTCATCTAAGGAAGACTTTAGATGCCCTGTGGCCAGTGCTCCTTTATGGGCTGTCATTGCCCTTGTAAGAAAGAGAACTGTTTCTTACCAGAGAGTAAGCTGGTAGAGAATCATGCCATCTCAAACTCAGCATGGTTCTCACATGTTCAGCTTGGCCTCTCAGCTTTACGCTCATCCTGGAACTTTTTAATTAGTTTCCTGACATGTCCAAGCAGCTGTCTTCTGGATGAATTTCAACTACCTACAGTTTTTCCTTCGACTGACTGAGAGCGTCTCAATGCAATTATGACTATTATAACATACGTTAACTATCTCTGATGATTGTAAGTCTTGATCCAATCACCATAATACTTTGTGGCCACATGAATTTAAGCCAACTACATTTCCAACTAAAATCCAACTAAATGGAAAACATTTCTTAGACTTTGCTTATATTCATTAATTTAAACAACTGTCTTTGAAAACATATAATAACACTAATGTTAGCGAAGAGTCAATATCTTTTAATATCTCTTGTTCCTCAATAATTTTTTAAAACTATTTTATTTATTTATTTATTTATTTATTTGAGAGAGAGAGAACATGAGAGACCCCCGAGAAGAGGTGAGGGGCAGAGGGAGAGGGAGAAGCAGACTCCCGGCTGAGCAGGGAGCCAGACAACTTGGGGCTCAATTCCAGAATCCTAAGATCATGACCTGAGCTGAAGGGAGATGCTTAACTGACTGAGCTACCCAGGCACTCCCACAGTTGTTTTTTTTTTAATATTTGATTTTATTTCCTTTAGTGTTTAAAAAGTGCAGGCTATATAGAAAATAATGAAACAAAAGTACATAACAAATTAAAACATGGGACTGGACTAAGAAAAACAGTTATAGTATTAATGTGGCTAATTATTGCTAATTCTATCATTTGCTTTCCGTTGTTTTTCTGTTATGGTTTTGTGTTTATTAAGTAGAATGAGGTAAAAGGAAGCCATTCTCTCTTTTTTTTTTTTTTCAATATTGGCATTAGGTTTCATTATTCAGTTGGGAAAGATGTTAAATATTTTACTAAGTTGATAACATTAAGATTTAAAAAAGTAGCCTGGTTTACTGGGCATAATCTGCTAAAGAATAATAAGGAATAATTGTTCAATAAGAAAGTCAGAGCTCCTTACGACTCCCTTTCTCCTCAGGGTATTGATGTTTGGGAAGGAATAAAAGGTGTGCAATAAAGAAACTATGTGGATGTAGAAAAGGGAAGCACATATGAATGAGTAAATATTTGGCTGGACAAATTGCCGAGGAGAATGCAGTTGAAACTGTTGTCAATTTATACATTCATGATATTGGAAGCTTATAAAACGGAAGTATAAGTAGAAAATAAAATTTGTTCATTAATATTTCAAGTAGGATTCTCCTTTCCCATTATTTAGCTCCACACTGTTTACTAGAGTTCAGTCTTGTCTCAATAATATTCACTAATGTTTCCCTCTCGGCTGGTAGTCTACATAATAACGAAAACTAAAACTCCTATCTTTAACAGCCATTAGCAAAACCTATACTTAAAGTAAATTTGAAGAAAGAAGTAGAGATGCTCCCCCTGCCACATCCACAATTTATTGACTGTCTTTAGGACATTGACCTTCTTTTTGATTCTTAAATGACAAGATTATGTTTCCTCTTTGCTTGGAATGATACCTTCCCAACCTTTACAAAGCTCCCTCCCTCACATCAATCAGTTTCTTCAATGTATCTGAAGTCCCTGCTCCATCAATCTTTGTGCAGTACCCTGTTTTATATCATTCATTGTATATATTGTTATGTATAATTAACTTACTTATTTGTTTACTTGTTTATTCACTGTTTCTCCCATGTAAGAATATAATCCCATAGGGGCACCTGGGTTGCTCAGTCGTTGGGCATCTGCCTTCGGCTCAGGGCATGATCCTGGAGTCCTGGGATGAGCCCTGCATCGGGCTCCTCCTCTGGGAGCCTGCTTCTTCCTCTCCCACTCCCCCTGCTTGTGTTCCCTCTCTCGCTGGCTATCTCTGTCAAATAAATAAATAAAATCTTTAATATATATATATATTATATATATATATATATAATATATATATAATATATATATATTATATATATTATATATATATTATATATATTATATATATATAATCCCATAAAGACAGCAGTATTATCTATTTTCTACACTACTTTCCCACCAGAACCTTTATACTTTCAACCAGGGTTTGGGTTCAGAAAGCCATGTGACTGTTACATATGTGTTACTAAAAAATAATTCTAATGCCTATCATTAAGGCAAATTGTCAGTACTTATGACAACTAAAATATGTTACAGATAAACTCCAGTGTTAATGAAATACACATATCTCACAAAAAGTTAAAGACATCTGGTCAAAATTTTGTTGTGATTTAACTTTCCTGAGGGTTGATGATTCATTATAAGATAATGTATTTTAAATATATTGGCCAGTATTTCCTGCATCATTGAATAACATTTACCTAGGTCTCTTAGGTACCTTTCTTATAAAGAGGAGCTATAGGTAAGTAAGTAATTTCATTTTCTTTTTATTGGAAAGTAAATTTTTAGATCAAAATACATATATATTTAAATGATATGGATATGGATTTCCCCATTGAAGTCATTTACCAATTATTCTGCCACCAGAGTATAAGAAGAGTCCATTTTTAAGTCCAACAGAGAAAGACAAATACCATATGATTTTACACATAAGTGGGATTGAGAAACAAAACAAATTAAAAGCGTGACAAACAAAAAACTCAACCTCTTAAATACAGAAGACAAACTGGTGGTTTCCAGAGGGGAAGTAGGTGCGGGGATGGGTGAAATAGATAAAGGGGACTGAGTACATTTATCATAATGAGCACTGAGTAATGTTTAGAAGTATTGAATGATTTTATTGTACACCCCAAACTAATATA
Source organism: Ursus americanus (assembly GCF_024610735.1). Lineage (NCBI taxonomy): Eukaryota > Metazoa > Chordata > Mammalia > Carnivora > Ursidae > Ursus > Ursus americanus. The sequence goes on along the minus strand of NC_142139.1, from coordinate 52,853,856 downwards.
ACAATGTATATTAATTATACTTCAATTGAAAAATAAATAAAGCAACATCAACCACCTGAAAAAGAGGGGCACATTTTTTCCAACACTTTCAAATGGCAACAACCAAACATATTTTTTTTCTCCTCAGTTCATCTTGTGAGCATACAGAGCAGCTAATTCTCTTTGTGAATTACAGTGACAGACCAAAACAAAACAAAACAAAACAAAACAAAAACCAAAAAAAACCCAATATTTAGAATGTCCCAGTGCTATCACATGCTAAGGACATATGTGCATTGGAAAAAGTCAACAACATCATAATATTCAATATTCTAAATATAACAGTTATATATACAGCTTTGATCATAGGAAGATGATTGATTTCATCATATAGCTTACTGCAAAAATCAAGTTTTGTTTTGTTTTATTTTGTTTTTGTTTCAGGTCACTGGACTTCCAACATGGTTTACAGAAGTTCATTGCATGCTTTATTTATTCCAAGAAATCCCTCAGAGAATTAGAATATTCAACACTGGCCACTTCAGATTCTGATCCTTTCACAATTTGAATGCAAAAAACATTTACATACATATTACAGTCAAGACTCGGTTAAGCTGATTTACTTGTGTTTCATCAAGTCAATTGGAATTATTAAATTTAAAAGTCATAGGAAGAAAGTTAAAACTCAGCCCTCTATTTTTATTAATATACTTTAATATTTTCAGAAAATTACATCAATATTTCAAGAACTCATATTTATTGCATGCTACAAGAAAGAATAATATAGGAAAAAGTAATGACTAGTAAAAACAATTTTTTCAAAACAAACCTATTTCTGAAACGGTATGTTAAAATAGATGAATCAGTATGGAATTGTATATGATTAATACTCTCTATTGTAAGCTTTCTGTCTTTATTTTATTCTTTTTATTTTCTTTTTTCTACTTTTATTTTCTTTTTAGCATCTGACCTTTGCTATAGGATGATGATTTAGTTAAATATTCCTTTGAATAAAGAGTAGCTCCTCTCCAGCACACTATAAGTTCTTAATAAATATTTGCTTAGTGAGTTCATGAATAATGAAATAGTTATTTCCTTTATTTTATTTAATGTCATGCCATTTGTGATACTCCATTCACAGACAGGGTTTACATCAAGTGAGAGTACACAGACTATCAGTTTAATAGAAAACAGTAGAGAAAGGAAACCTCAAGTAATAGAGAAGTGACTCCCAAATTTCTGCATTATAAAGAATCTCTCATTCCATAGAATTACTGGGAATTTGTGTCTAAACACTATGACAGAACTTTTCTATGAAATTAATCAAAGTAAGAGGAAGTGCCAAGTAAGCAATTATCATAGATTTAAAAAAAAAGAAGAAGAAGAAGAAGAAGAATTGAACATGATTGGAATGCAGTAGAACTTAGGAACTACTTATGTAAGATTCACCAATAAGTAATCTTTAAAAAAAGTAAAACTTTATTTCTCATGTTCAGATAAAAAGGGCAGGAATTTTACTAAACTGTTACTAGCTTCTAGATTAAATTTCTGGTAAATTTTAAAATTAAACATTTACCATTTAAAAAGTCATTATTAACTAGAGCTAGCAGCTTCAGTTTTACAGAATAATAGATATTTTGAAGATGCAAGAGAGAATGTTTGTAAAATAGCTTGAGTACTCAATTACTACCTTCGATATACTGTTAGTATTTATGACATCTTTATATTTTATGATAGAATGAACACTCTTTTATTATTACATGAAAAAATCACGGATGAAAAATCCTAGTGGCAGAAGAAACTTTACTAGTGTAGCCAAATTCAAACAATATAGTAATATTATTTTAGAATGTGGTAGAAATCTCACTGCATGACATCTGAGTCTGGGTCATAAGAGGCAAAACAGCATCTGCCTGGTTCTTATGGGACATGGGTCACTTGCCTTAGAATCCAGTCACCATGCTCCTTGTTGTGAGGGAGCCGAACAGCCACATGCAAAAGGTACTCATAGGTATTTTGGCCACAGTTCCAGCTGTGGTCTCAACTGAGAGCTGATATTCACTGCCAGACACCGAGTGAAAGAGCATTCATAAAATTGTAGCCCTCACTTGAGGCCAGTGGAGTGGAGTGAAGTTGACGCTTCAGAACCATGCGCAAATGCTAAACTTATAAGCAGAATGTAGGTCACTAAGTTTTGTGATAGTTTTTTATAGAACAATAGATGACCGAAAACACAAGAATCAAGTTTACATATTACACATCGTTAGTGTTCTGCAAAAGTGACACAGAGAAGAAGCAAGAGCATGATGATATGTGGAAGAGTTATAAGGGAAAAAAAAAAAAGGATATACAAAACAAGAAAGAATGGTTCCAAATCATGTTAAAGCTAAGAGAGAATGTGGCTCTGACATGGCAGGACATAGGGTGGTAGCTGTTTTATGACCGTAAAAATGATCAAGTAATATTCAAAGAAACACAGTCAGACTCTTTATTAAAGTTCAAGAACTGAAACAACAGAGATTTTTTTTTTTAAATGTTTCTTTTTGGATATTTTAGATACTAACCCTTAATTATTTTATCTCTGAACATGGATTTTGCATGTGAAGTTTGATGGGACAACTGAGCACATGCATGCATGGGCAAAGGAGATACGGCAATGGGCATGCCCACCATTCCTCGCCACCCTGTCACAGAGCTTGTGATGCTCCACAGCCATAGAAATCTGGTGGGTCCTTGATGCGTGAGAGTGCTGCTGGACTCAAAGCCAGCACAGGGTTCTTGTGTGAGGTCTATGACTCAGTAACTGCTGGGTGCTAACAACCTCAAGAGGCCACACTTGGCCATTCAGGCCAGAACTTGCTTCAAATGTAGAAGAAAATGTGTTTCAAAGACACATCTGTGAGCAAGGAACCCTATCATATCCTTTCTTAGGCTACTTGCCTGAATTAGCTAAGCACTTACACTGAAAATTATAACATAGAAAGAAAGAGAACGACTGCCAGTTCCTTTCCTTTCAGTCCCTGCTTACTCCCCAGTAATCTAAAGGTAGAAAGCTTTGGTAGAAAGTGCACAGATCAAGAAGTGAAATAAAATCAGTTGAGTTTACTTATGGTGACAGTAGATAGCGCATTTTCAAAACACTAAGACAAGTTGACAGAGAGAGAGACCACAGGGGGAAAACACAGCTTTATATACTAATACCTTGGAAAGCACCTTATTTCTGCTTTTTGAGCAAGGACCCCATATTTTTATGTTGCACTTGCACTGGGTTTTGCAAATTATGTAGCCATTCCTCTTGACAAAATGCTAGTTTGGTATCTGAAGTAATATAGTTCATTCAAACTGATGGCTCTATCAAGTAGCAGGCCCATAAAGAAGACCTTGGGATGGAAAAAGTTATAAATATCAAGAATGAAGAAGAAGATAAAAAGAACAGAAGTTTTTGTTATGGACAACAAACTGCCAATAAATATGAGCAAAATCTGTAAAACCATAAGGATTAGGGAGTACTGTATACAATTTATTTATTTATTAATGGATTTATTAATGGAATGTACCATTCTTGGAAGATGCAGAGATACAATTGAGGACAAAATAAAAGTAAATTAATGAAAGTAAAATAATAAAGGCAAGATAAAAATTTTATGAAATCAACAGTTCACTTCAAATCTCAGAACTTACTTCCATCCACGCAGGTTGGGACTACCAAACCCCTTCCACAACAATCCCGTTTCATTGGCTCCTCTGTTAATCTATACATATGACAGCATGGGGACTTCTCTATGACCAGCGGACGGAGACATAAAAACTCCCACCTGATTCACATGGGGTGCAGGGTATGTCAGTGCTAGCCAAAAGTGAAGAGCTAGAGCATTATGGTATGAACCAGGGATGACTGTGAAGGACAGTGGTGAGGGAAAATAAAATCTCCTACGTGGTGAGTTAAAACAGCTGTCATGTAGAAATGTATATTCAACTGCACCATCATTCAAGAAGCATGAACAAAAGTTGCATACAGAGTCCAGTGTTCCGCCAGCTCCCATTACTGATAAAGTTTAACATTCTGCAAGGTGGCAAAAATAAATGTATATAAAACCTAGCTCTCATTTTGCAAAACAGGGTAAAGAAAGGTGAGTTTGGATCTGAAAAACATTGAATTGATACCTGCTGCATTCCACTCTTTTGGCATACAGTTTTCTTATGCATTTTTCTACACATGTGGCTCCAGTTCAGGGAATCAGTATTGGTCTCTGGTGTTGACAAATAACAGACTGAGCAGCAACATCAGTTGAATCATCTAGGAAAGGGGAAGTCCATGTTTCTGAGCCCATGCATAATTTCCATTTCTGCCACCATGGGAAATTTGTTTATGGGCCTATTGAGGGATGGCTAGAAAGTGAGGCTGAATGATATCCGCAGAGCACATCATTTTTCTCACCTGATTAAGAGCTTTCTTTGTAATGGATGCCCATTGGTACACATTTACATGGGATAGAATATCTTCATAGTTTCTAGTCTGAGAGGTTCATCCACATAGCTCTTCCCTAGAATTCCTTGTCACCAACATTTTAACCCTATTCCTCCCAAGTCCTGAACATCCACCCAAACTGTTAACAATTACCAATGAAACTTCATAGATTTGTACTTCTGCACATCTCTCCCTTCAGACAAAGTAAACCCCCAACATACTGCTTAAAGTTTTGCTCACTATATAAGACTGTCCTCTCAGGTAAAAGCTATGGTGCAAAAAAATCTGCCCACTAATATAAAGAACATGAGCAAACTTGTCTGTCTTGGCTTAGACTCTGAGTTGGAATAATCATCATCTGTATTTGTGGGTTTATGCATTAGAATTTTGAATTGTATTTTTACTATTCATAAGATTAGGAAGCCAGAATGAAAGATACTAATGAGAAAATATATCAGTTTATGGCAATGCCACTGGATTTCTTATCACTCCCAAATCCAAACCTTTATAGGATGGACATGACCTCTATCCAGATGAAATACTATTCCCACAGATTAAGTTCAGCTGAATATGAGTTCACCTGTCAAAATGACAAAACATAACACTGGCGAAAAATTCATCATGAATGAGTTTCAAAAGGCAAAAAAGGCACAGTATTAGAATCTTCTCATTCTTCTTAACTTTAGGTACTACAAGAGTTAGACCCTAACTTAAATGCTTGGTATTACTAAAGACATAAAAAGCTTAAGTGCATTAAATTGAGAGGTTCTAAAAAGTGAAAAAAAAATAGTTTTGCAAAGAGAACTAACAACTTCTACAATATAAAAATTGTTATTCATTCAAAATCAACAAGACCCTGAATGTATAGCATAAGAAGCAAATTACACACATTGAAGAAAAAGAAAAACAAATAATATAGATCTGAAAAATATTTGTAATACAGCACAGAGAAATTTTCAAAAAGAAAAGTAAGGAACAAAGTTTGAGTCACTGAAGGTAGAATTAGGATTACACTACCCTTTAAGAAGGTATTTCAGAAAAAGGAAATAGAGAATAGGAAAGAAATATAACTCAAACAGTCTGTAATTTTAAGAATCGGTAAAAGAAACACATCCTCAGTATGAAGAGCCATAATGAGTCCTGAACAGATGAAAATAAATGCATAATTGATATGTTGTATTGAAATCACACAACTCAATGGCAAAGACAATATTTAAAACTGTTTAAACACCTCACTTTCCATGTCAGAGACGTGCACTTCTGGCTTATGCACATACTGCTGTTGGGTTTCAATTCCCTGTTCACTTTCAGCATGAGAATCTCACTACTTTGTTAAAAACTCAGCTATGTTTTTAGATGATGGAGGGTATTTTAATATTTTATTCTGGTGTTCTAGATACTGTCAGTAAAAACTTTTGAGATATTTCAAATCCAGCATATTGCCAAAAATGGAAGTCTACAATTTAACTTTGAATCCAGAATATTAATTACCTATTATTGATTGAAAATTTTATCATATACTTCTTATAGTCCTCAGTACTTACCTGTTACTAGATTTTTGTCTCTCCCATCCCACTATTATATAAACTTTTTAAGGATAATGTTTTTTGTCTCTTGTTCATTGCAGTACCCTCAGCCCGGAGAAGAGTGGCTGACACATAATAGACACTTAATACTGATTTTTAAATAAATGTATAATGAATAAATGAGTTCAGAAACTTCCTGTTAATCTAATAATTTCCATACTCTGAAATCACTGTGAAATAATAGTCTATAGTTTAACTCCAACTCTTACATCTGTCCATTAAATACAAACTTTGAAATAGAGAATCTTTCAATGTTCAGTTGTACATCTTTCAGGTGTACAATTTAATGATTCAACACCCATACATCACCTGGTGCTCATCACAACAAGTCCACTCCTTAATCCCTGTCACCTATTTCACCCATCTCCCCACCTCCCCCCACTCTGGTAACCATCAGTGTGTTCTCTATAATTAAGAGTCTGTTTCTTAGAAAGGGCACATGCACCCCAATGTTCGTAGCAGCAATGTCCACAATAGCCAAACTGTGGAAGGAGCCGAAATGCCCTTCAACAGATGAATGGACAAAGATAATGTCCATATATACAATGGAATATTATTCAGCCATCAGAAAGGATGAATACCTACCATTTGCATCAACATGGGAGGAGCTAGAGGGGATTATGTTAAGTGAAATAAGTCAAGCAAAGAAAGACAATTATCATATGGTTTCACTCATAAGTGGAACAGAAGGAATAGCATGGAAGACTATAGGGGAAGGGAAGGAAAACTGAAGGGGGAGAAATCAGAAAGGGAGATGAACCATGAGAGACTCTGGACTCGGGGAAAAAAACTGAGGGTCAAAGGGGAGAGGGGTGGGGGGATGGAGTAACTGGGTGATGGGTATTAAGGAGGGCACGTGTTGTGATGAGCACTGGGTGTTTTACGCAACTAATGAATCATTGAACACTATACCAAAAACTAATGATGATACAGTGGCTAACTGAACATAATTTTTTAAAAAGTCTGTTTTTTGTTTTGCCTTTCTCTTTTTTGCCCCCTTATGCTTATTTGTTTTGTTTCTTAATTCCACATATGAGTGAAACATATGAAGAATCTTTCCATTTTTATCCTACTTGCTATATACCAACTTTTCTGTAGGTAAATGGGTAGATGTGCGATTTTGCCTTCAGATAATCCTTCCTTTGATATTAATATTTCTGGAAGCCAAAATTCATGAAAATATTTTCTTATATTCAGCTGTTTTATTCACAAAAACTTATCCCTTAAACCTTAGCAAAATAGCATTATAATTACCCATTTAGAGAGATGATGGAGAAGACAAGTTATCTTATTAGTTTAATTACTCATTTCCCCGGGAAAGACTTATATCCCACTGGGCTATTCTTCTGATACACTTTCATTTCCCTTCTCAATTACTAATTATTTACATCTGCCAAAATCCATTTTCTTCATGTTCTTCAGAACTCTCCTCGTGTTCTAAGAATGTAAATGTTGAATATGGTGAGGTAAAGTCAGTACGACCACAAGAAATGAGAAAAACACTTTAAAAAAGGACAGTTTACTGTTTTCACAGGTGTCAGAGGGGATCACCACATGCAGTCCCCTGGGGGAAGCACCAGAATTTGATCAGGTGATAGAAGACAGAAGATAGGGAGAGGCTGAGCCAGAATTTATTGGGATTTCCAATAGAAAAGCAAGGCAGGGCAGAGTAAACGGTTTAGGACTGCCTAGTTTGAGTAATTCCTATGGGTTTTGGGCTACATGGGTGGCCTCTGGTTGCCTGGTACCTCTGGCCCAAAGATGATTTAGGGGCAGGGGAAAAACTGGCTTAGTGTACGAGAGTTAGATAAGGAAGTGAATGGGGCTATAGACTCTGAATTGGTTGGTTTGCATATGAAAGACATGCTCTGAGTTTCCTTCCCTTTATCTAAGAAATGGTTAGCCTTGGAAGGGGCAGTCTCTTCCCAGCCAGGAAGCATTTTAAGATGTCAAAACATCATAAAATACAGATTTTTAAAAAATGATTTATATACCTCAACTTAATTTCACTGTACTCTGCCAGAAAATATGAAAATCTCATTCTCTGAGCCAAGTTCATAAGTAGAAGAAGAAAAATGCAGATGTTTATGCACAGCCTTTGAACTGAATTTTAATCCAGTTTGCAATGTTGGACACTGTACGAAAGAGATCAGAACTTTATTAATCAGAAAATAGGAAATAATATGTGTATAGATATTCTATCTGAAGGCATAGTTCTTATTGCTGGTATCTAATTTTAAGATTTGAATCAGATAAAATCTTTAATTGGTTCTGCCTGATTTAGGTCATAATTCAGTGCTAAATTAATTAATTCCCCCCCCGTAGTCATATTCTTGTAACAAAAAAAAAAGGATTAAGCAGAAAGTTCTCCAAATGGCACTACTCTCAATTTATAAGATATTTTGAATCCTTCAGATGGAGGTGGCTGCCTCCCAATATTGCAACACACTGCCAAGTCTTGATGTGCAGACCAGCTCTCTCTCCTGACTTTCACCTGTATATCTAACTTTCTATTGAAAATCTCTTAACAACATGCTGAATTAGATAAATATGTCCAATGGGCTCACTATTTATTACTCTTCCCCTTCCCCCCAAATACAAAATACCTGACTCTACTCCTATATTCAACATTTCCATCCTCTTTACCACACTTTGCACGCTTCTGATTCCCAGTTCCTATCCCCCATGCATCTTATACTATGTCTTGATTCATCTCTAATGTCACTGCCTGAGGTCATGCCATCATTATCTCTCACCTGGTTTAACTGGGTCCCTGTCTCTAGTTTGTTTTATTTTCCTTATACTGCAGGCAGCATGTTAGAACGGTATTTCCTTACTTAAAAGTCTTCATTGTCAGGTCCTGCAAGGTCCTTCTTGATCTGGATCTCATTTAACCATTTATCCCATGTATTAAGCTCAAGCAATGCTGACCATGTTCAGATTATCAAAATGGCTATGCACTATCCAAATTGTTACCTGATACATTCTTTTTTTTTTTAAGAATTTTTTTTTATATTTGAGGGAGAGAGAAAGAGAGAGAGAGCACAAGTGGGGAGAGGGGCAGAGGGAGAAGCAGACTTCCCACTGAGCAGGGAGCCTAATGCAGGGCTTGATCCCAGAGTCCTGGGATCACGACCTGAGCCGAAGATAAACGCTTAACCGACTGACCACCCAGGCATCCCACACCTGATACATTCTGTTCCCTCTATCTCAAACGTTCTTCTTCATTCCCCAGAAAGACAAGCCTGATTTTCCTCACACCAAGATGAAGTCATATTCTTAAGTACTTTCATAGGTTTTTAGAATTAGGCTCCTGGTAGACATTACCACACTGCTTAATTTATTCTTTCATTTCAATGTAAGTTAATCATTATCTTTTTTAGCAAGCAATCAACAAAATAACAATATAGATGTTATAATACACATTTATATAAATCTGTATCCTCTGCAACTTCTTATAACAATTTTTAAAAGGAACCATAAATATTTCTGAAATTTCCAGGAGAACTGACTTGAAAATGGTTTCCAATTAGGGCATCACTTAAAAGAAGCTGGTGACGAAAATGGCTGCCATTTTGTCGTAGTATGTATAAACTACTATAAAATATCAGTTGTCTATTACAGATAGCAATGTAATGCCCTTCCCTTTGACAAACACGGTCTATGTTGCCTTCCCTTGAATCTTGTGAATATTTTGAGAGTTGACAGAAGTGGCTGTTTGTGACTTTTACGGTTAGGTAATAAAGGGCCTTTTTCACTTAAATATTCATTCTTCGTTAAATATTCATTAAATGAATATTCATTCAATCACTGGAGTCCTGAGTCAATGTAAGAAGTCTAACTACCCAGAGGTTGTCTTGCTGGGAGAAAACCCAGCCTACCTGGAGATGCAATGGGTAGGCATCCTGATTGTCAGGCTCAGAAGAATTCAGTCTTCAAGTCACACCATCCCATGAACAAGATAATGTGACTTAAAGTCTCCAGATGATTCCAGTGTCCAGATGTTCCAGTGACCCTAATTATCTGAAACTTTCAATCTTAGCTCACATCCATCATGGAATAAAGACTAAATCTTTGAAGTCAGAATCTGTAAGTATAATGTAATAATTTTTTGTTTAATACCACTAATTTGGGGGGTAGTTTTATGTGCAGCAGTAGAAAATTGAAGTGTGTGTGTATGTGTGCAAATACATAACTATTTCTATATATGCATATATTATAAAATTTTATATATTGTTATGCTTATAAAATATTTACATATATATATATATATCAGGTAATAGAATAATATTAATAGATATAAAAGGGTTAGGTGATTTAGATTGCTGTCCTAGCTGTGTTCAAGCTAGTCTTAGCTGTAAGGAAGTCAGTTAACCCCTTAACATCAAGTTTTGCATTTTTAAAATAAGAAAAATTATGTTTCTGCAACATTCCTACAGTGCCAGGACCAAATCATATGATATATGTGAAAGCCCTTTTTAAATGGAAAGACTGATTAGGAGAAACTGTCTTCTTTCAAAGTAAACATGTAATTAAAAAAAAATCATGGTATCAGGCAGGTGCCAAATTCGTGCCCATATAACAGTTATTTCTATAGATTTGCAGATTGAGAAATGCATATGATGTCATGGACTATGATTATAGTCTGCCACTCAGATGCACTGCCAGGAAGTGTAAGGCATTAACCAAATCTATAAGTTTCTTGTGCTTAAATTGAAACGAAGTTTAAGAACTAGAGCTATTTGAATGTTTTATGAAAGTATTATTTGGAAATATAAACTCTCTGCTTTTACCAAAAAAAAATTTTTTTTTGAGAGAAAATCCTAGATGCTTGCTACAAGGCTGTCCCTTGTCTAGGCTCCGATTTTCATCTGCACAGCTCTAAAGGGAGTCTAAAAGATCATTCTTTCCTATCTCAAAACATTAACAGCTTTTCCACTGATGTCCCCCTTGACCACCAAGACAATCCCACTGCTCCCAATTTAATCTTCCTACAGTCTTGTCTTAGTAAATAGAAAAGCCCTCCTTACCACCTTCCATTTGCTCAGGACCAAACTCACAATCTCCCATCAATCTTTTATTTCTCTTATAAATCATAACTCACTTCTATTTCTTCAACAAATCTTATTGGTGCTACCTGTGAACATATCCAGGATCTGACCATTTGTCACTAACTCCATTAGTAACATTTTGATCTAAGCCACGATCTTCCGCATTTTGAAATAACAAACTAACTGGTCTCCTTGCTTTCATACTTGCCTCCAGTAGAGTCTAAATAAGGCAGCTATAGTGTGCTTTACAAATATCAATCAGATTACAGTCTTCTCTGCTAAAAGTCTCCAATGGCTTCCCATCCTACTCATGGAGAAATATTATAATTACCTACACAATCTGGTTCCTGTTTTCTTAAATGATGTCATCTTCTAATATTCGCAACTTCTGTCATTCCACTCTAGCAACATGACATCTTTTTTTTTTTTTTAGATTTTATTTATTTATCTGAGAGAGAGAGAGGAGAAGGGGAAGGGGCAAAGCGGGAGGGAGAAGCAGACTACCCGCTGAGCAGGGAGGCTGATGTGGGGCTCAATCCGAGGACCAGACTCTGAGATCATGACCTGAGCCAAAGGCAGATGCTTAACCAACTGAGCCACTCAGGAACCCCAACACTGCATCTTCAACCTTTCATGCATGCAACCATTTCAGGAGTTTGTAATTGTTATTCCTCCACCTGAATATTTTAATTCTCTTAGTTCTTCATTCCAATGTTATTTTCTCAGAGAAATACTTTCTGAGTACTTTTATTGAACTTATTATGAAAATTTTCAAACATTTACAAAAGCAGCGTATTATAAACAATCATGTACATATTATACAGGTATAAAAATTATGAATTCATAATCAATCTTATTTCATCTATATTCCCTTCTATTTCCTTGAATTGGACTGAAGATTATTTTCAAAAGTATGCCAGACATCATATCATTTCATTCATAAGTATGAATATATACGGTCATATTTATTCCACACTACTTAAATACATATATCCCACCTTAGGCAGCATCCATTTCCTTTACTTGCTTTGTTTTTCTCCAGATCACTTATCATTATCTAATATTCCATATTAAGTCATCATTTGGGTTATTTTTCTCTCTAATCTCCATTAGAATGTATGCTCCATGAGGAGTTTTATATCTTTTGTTCACTGCTATATCTACAGTGATTGTTATGACAGTACTGGCATTGTTGGTGCTCAACAAACATTTGATGAATAAGAAAATTTATTCTCTAGTGCTCAAAAATATGATATTATGTGACTTGTCTTTATTAAGCATACATTGTCCCTCATAGCTGCATATAAAATGTAGCATACTCCCAAATGATGAATCTAGCACTTGAGGGATCAAATTATACACTGGTGAGGAATGGGGTTTATTTTTCATTATCCTTACAAAGGGGGTGAACCACATAGCATTTATTTTCTAGCATACTTGAAGGTAAGATTAAAATGCTTTAAAAACATTCAATTTATGTTTCTGAAAAAGGAACTATCAATCACATATTCAATCTAACAATACATGCATGCACCTGCCAACAGACAAATACATTCATTAAGCCTATAGAGGGATGTATGCATGTGGAAACAATACTGCATTCACATCACTAAAAAAAGAAAGAGAATTTTTTTTTGTACAAATGTGCCCACTGGTATTAGCACTGAATACTAATAACATATCAGTGCCCTGAAGTGACTAAATATATGCCAAAGTGTGCTTGCTGTTTCAATCATTTTAAATAATTTCAACAAATGCAAGTATTTCATAAATCATCTTTCATTCAGAGAGGTATTCTGCATAGTCTCCTTGGGGATTCATTTAGGACTAGCTTTTCCTTATTATACTTTGCACATAGCCTTTGGCTTATTGTGAGTTTTCATGGTTGATTTTACTTTATATGAATGCCAGGATCATATACTTTCATTTCAACTCATTATTGCTGGCCTTAGCATGACCTTTTGGTTTTATTTTTATTGCCCTTTTCTCAATCATCAACAATCCTGGTTTTATTGAAACAGTGCAGTCAAGTTAGTAACTTTGGAAAAATAGGTAATTGAGATTCATTTTAGTTTCAACATGAGTACTTTGAACCAAAAATGTCAGAGTACTTTTTAAAGCATTTGAATGTCCAATGGTCATATATAAAAATGGATATGTGAAATGACATAGATTAGAAGACAGAATTATAGACAATATTATCCCTGACCTCTGTTTCTGATCAGAATAGTGGGCATCCTTGACTCTCTCTTAAATAAGCAACTGTGTAATTGATACCATTTATATTCCCTGCGTCCCATGTTTCCAAAGCAGAAGATGACAATTCAACCTTTGCATATCCTTTTTATAAATATTTATATATAATAGTTAAATTGCTTTCAGATTTTGGTCAAAGGATTTGTTGCTCTAAAAAAATGGCTGCATTAATAGCTTTCACTCTTTTCCTTTCTCACTCTAAGGAATTAACAGAAGGGGGAGAAAGACACAAGAAATGAGGGAAAAAGGAAAAAGAGAGGAAGGGAAAATATAGTAATCAAAAATGCCATTTTAGAACAGTTTGAAAAGAGATAAATTAATCAGGAGAGCTCAAAAATAAATGAATAAAATAAAATATACATTTAGACTAAATAGAAATTTCACTGTGGTCGAAAATAAATAGATGGTTAAAATGATATGAAAACTGACTAAATCTCTAAAGTCTTGGGCATTTGCGTAGACATCGGGCAAAGTCCTAAATGATGAATGAAAGAGATAAAATTTTACCAAATGGAAATAAATTAATAGTTTCTGAAGTTATATTTTCAAATGTTATGACTTAAAGAATTGATTTTATTGTATGTACTTTGTGTGTAATGAATTCAAATCATAGAGTGAAGCAGACACTTTAAAAATCATAGATAAACAAATGAGAGTGAAATACATCGATACCTGTAACGGGACATTTGAATTAAAACTTTTTCTCCAAAGAGAACTCAATTAAGCAAGTTTTAATATATTAATTCACAAGTATTCATTAAGCATCTAAAGTAAGTCCACCACTGTGACAAGTGATAGGAATCTAGTAAATGAAAAGAATAAAGTGTATGCCCACATTCTTTCATTGAAAGGAGAGAATTGTAAACAATTTTTTTCAATAAAATGAGTCAAGAAAAGTAATGGAAAGAACAATGGGGGTGATGAATGGAATTGTGCATTTTGGAGGGGAATAGTTAACTAAATCTTCAGAAAAAGAACATACATGACTGAAAATTTAAAGTTTAAGGCAGAGTCCCTTATGCCATTTGAAGGGAAAGAAACATTTACTTTTCCATCAATTTCTTTATCTACTTCTAGGACTTCTTATATTTAGGTAATAGTTCTCTGTAATCTTTTCTTGAATTCGCTATTTTTTACTCTTTATTTATATCACACTCTCTTTTCTGCAATCTATGATATATTTTTTCACTCAGATTTTTCACTTTTGTATCATTATTACTGTCCTAAATAGTTTTGGGGATGATAATTAAGTTTCTGAAAAGTTGTTGGTTTTGTTAAAGTTCTTTCCTTTGAGTCCCATTATTGCTGCTTTGAAAGCATCCTTCTTTGCTAATTTTCAATGTGGTTTTTTCCTCATTCCTTTATTGACTTTCTTTACTCTTTACTCATTCATAGATCTATTTCTTTAAATATCTTCAAATAGCCATAGAATCAATTATTCTTGGTCAGTTACACATTAGCTCAATAGGAATGTACTACTTTCTGATTTTATTGCCAAAATTGAAAGTTTAATAAATTACTACCCATCTGATGAGGCTGGGGTAGAAAATCTCTACTTCTAGAGTCCTCAGTGCAAAGCTAGTATGCTCTACCATTGTAAGACAGGGGAGAAATTAGGTCATCCAATGAAGTTTCCTGTGATCATTCTGAACTGATAAGATTTAAAACCATTCCCACAACTAACCTGTTGCAAATAGTTTTTGTCTATGGTTTCTCATTTGCAGTGATTCCTCAGCTAACCTTTGGTGCCGGGACTAATGGACTTCTATAAACATTTTTGGTTTTTGAGATCCTCTAAAAACTCAACCTCCTCAGATGGATCTTCAAGCTCCACATTATAGTCTCCATTTGTTGCTGTGTTGCAAAAGGTGAGTTGGAAAGAACCAAAACTAAGACTACATTCTGTTTAAATGAGATTAACAATTAGTTATTTCATGTTTCAATTCCTTTTCTCTTTACTATCTGGTCGTGGGGTTAAGAATAATTAAGCATATAATGAGGTCTGATTGGGAAGGGACACCAAAAGATTGGGCCTAATGGGTTCTGTGGAATGAATCTCTGTCAGGGGTTAGTGGCTTAGAGAGGTAAGTTGCCTATAATGATAAAGTGATCAAAGCTGGTCATGAATTACCTTTTTCTGAATTTTTTAAGAGAATTTCTCACTAATATATTTAATGATGGCCACTGCTCTCAACTAATTTAAAACAAGGTATCAATTTCATTAATGATAATAAAAGAAATCAATATAAATCCAATATGTTTATTTCTTGTTTTTGCAAGTCTATATTGTGGCATCGTTATTGCTTCTTATAACTTCTTGGTTATTTTCTTTATAACCCTCTTTTGTGTTTTGATTCAACAATAAGAATTTATGCAAAAATACACAATTTCTTTATTTAACTACAAATAAAACTAAAATGCTTTCACAACTAGAGTAACAGTTGAAATGGGAACAATAAGCAAATTGAGACTGACATATATTGAAACAAAAACTAGAATGTAAACTAGGTTGTGTAACTTATTCTGGTTATAATGAGAGTCATTAAAAGGAAAATGATCAAGGCAACACAGAGTAGCTTCGCCTTATTTCAAGAAAGTTGTTTGACTTCACAATTTATGTTTCCATTTATTGAACAACATGAACATTCACATACCTATCTATTAATGTTCTTATACAATTTTTCAGTTGAATTTTATTGATTTTATATTAAAGAAACCATATTGAGACTTACTACTTAAATGATGTGCATTGAGAAAAAAAAAATACAATGTTTACCAGAGTGCATAAAGTGTACTTGAGATTTTATGTAGCAATTGGATCTGGAAGAAATTACGTGGAATGCTTCTTTTGAATGCTGAAAATCTAGTAGTTGACAGTTGAAAGGTCAGCCTTTAATCAAAGTGTTATTTTGATCAGTAAACACATATGTATAGGACATGCATGTTCTGTATATGAGACTCTTTCTATAATACTATACCACACTAAAATATGATATAGATCAATTTATCATATTAGAAACTAAAAAAGAAAACATTAACAGGTAACTTGTGAGATGCAAGTTAATCCTTCTCTCTAATATCAGTCTTGTAAAAAAGGTGCTATTTACAACAATTATATTTTATATTATGTGTTATATTGTCAAGTACTTAAAGTATCTTGCTTATAGTATGATAATATTTAATCAGATAATCTAATAAAATTTAGTCTCATAAATTTTTAATCTGATAAATTTAAATATTTAAATTCTGCTTCTTCAAAATAAGATGAAATACTACAAATTTATGGTTAATGACCAGATATAATTTTATAAATGTGAAATCAGAACTTTTAAATATTGGGTCATACATTAAATATTGGTGAGTGTTTGAGCAGTGGACTGTAGATGTGAATGAAACATTTGCACCAACATTTGAATCACTGCTCAACACTCTGTCCTTGAACATATTCTTAAGGGGAATTCTGCTGATGGGATTTAGCCTGAGAAGAAAGAATTCCCCAATATACAAAATAAGACTACAAAATGAAGAAATTTCAGGTGTAAAAACAAATGTCAAGGACACAATGTAACACGACTTGAAGCAGGCATCATAAGATTCTGTAATTGAGTTATAAAGCATAGCCACAAATTAAAAAGGACACCCTGTTACAGTGGAAAAGGGAGGGTAGTCGAAGTGGAACAAAAAGGAAAAAAATAAATTGAGTCGAGAAGAGTGGTATTATCCATTCACAAAAATACCTTCACAAGAGCTAAGGAATCCAGGTAGGAGAGTACAGCACCTAGATGGAGTACAAAAATAAGAAAAGATGCTCTGAAGAAAGTAAGAAGGAGAATTTCACATTACCCAATCACCCCTTCCCCAAGCCCAAGCAGCACCATGGGGATATCTCATGGGGATAGAAGAGTGATGTGAGCACCCAAATTTAACTCAGACCCAAACACCAGTACTATCTCAGATCCTAGAGCCAGCTGACTCCTACAGCCCAAGGCTCCAAGTCTGCCCCAGCACCAGAATAGAGCCCACAGACCCAGACTCCAGGCCCTCCCTAGCACCAAACTGGCCCTGCAGCCCCAGGTTGTGAGCTTACCCTATTACCAAGCTAGTGTCCAGAGATCCAAGGTCCAGATTTTCAGAAAGAAATCAAAACGTGCCATTACAAAACACCATTAAATCATAAAGGGAGATAGTAAGAGAGGGAAGGAGGATCAATGGAACTAAAAAACAAAAAACAACAAAATGGCAACAGTAAACTCTTACTTATCAACATTAACAACAACAAGATACAACTATATGCTGCCTAAAAAAAATTCTCTTTAGCTTTACAGACACACATAGGCTGAAAAAAAAGTGATGGAAAAATATATTCCATATAAATGGTAGCCGAAAAGGAACAGAAGAAGTGATACTTATATCTGACAAAATAGACTTTAAGTCAAAAACTTCCAAAAGAGACAAAGAAAGACATTATATGATAACAAAGGGATCAATTCATCAAAAGGATATAACGATTGTAAAAATACATGCACTCAACATTGGAGCACTCAAATACAAAGCAAATGCTAATAGAACTGAAGGAAGAAATAAGTAGCAATACAATAATAGTAGGGGACTTCAATACTCCACTTTCAAAAATGGATAGATCATCCAGACAGAAAATCAATAAGGAAATAGCAAGGGTATGTATATAGTATATACCAAATGTACCTAACAGATATATATGGTACATCCCATCTAGCAACTGAAGAATACTCATTCTTTTCAAGCATATACAGAGCATTCTCCAGGCTAGATCATATGTTAGGACACAAAACAAGATTTAACCAATTTAAGAAGGTTGAAAACATGTCAAGAACCTCCAACAATAACAGTAGTATAAAACTAAAACACAAAGAAAACTAAAAAACTTGCAAATACATGAAAATGAAAGAATACCTCTCTGAACAACCAATGGATCAAAGAGGAAATCAAAAAGGAACTTAAAAAGATATCTTGAGATAAACAAAATGGAAACACAATTTATTAAAACCTATGGGATGCAGCAAAAACAATTCTAACATGGAAGTTTCTAGTGATAAATGCCTATATTAAGAAAAAAAAGGAAAAAAAAAAACCTCAAATAAGCAATCTAACTTCATACCTCAAGGAACTAGGAAAAAAAAAATAAGTCAATAGCAGAGGGAAGGAAAAAACAAAGATCAGAGTGGAAATAAATGGAACAGAAACCAGAAAAAAAAAAATAGAAAAATCAATGAGTTGTCTTTTTGAAAAGAACAAAGTTGACAAACCTTTAGCTAGACTAACTAATAAAAAAAGTCAGGACTCATAACTAAAATTATAAATGACACAGATATTACAACTGAAACCACAGAAGTACATGGACCATAAAACACTACTATAAATAATTATATGTCAACAAATTGAATAACTGGAAGAAATGGATGAATCCATAGAAATATCAAACCTATCAAGACTGAATCGTAAAGAAATGGAAAAATGGAACAGACAAATTTTGAGTAAGAAGATTGAAACAGTAATAAAAAATCTCCCAACAAAGAAAAATCTCAGGACCAGATGGCCTCACTGATGAATTTTAACAAAATTTTAAGGAACAATTAGCACTAAACTTTATCATACTCTTCCAAGAAATTGAAGAGGAAGGTATAGTCCCAAACTTCTTTTATGAGGTCAGAATTACCCTGATTACAAAACCAGAAAAGGATACCATAAGAAAAGAAAATCACAGGCTGATATCTCTGGTGAACATATTTCTTTTTTTTTTTTTTTAAGATTTTATTTATTTATGTGACAGAGAGACAGCCAGCGAGAGAGGGAACAGAGGAGGGGAGTGGGAGAGGAAGAAGCAGGCTCCCATCAGAGGAGCCCAATGTGGGACTCGATCCTGGAAGCCAGGATCATGCCCTGAGCCAAAGGCAGACGCTAAACGACTGTGCTACCCAGGCGCCCCTCTGGTGAACATATTTCTAATGCAGAAATCCGCAACAAAATACTAAATAAGCAAATTCAACTGTATATTAAAAGGATCAAATATCATCAAGTGAAATTTATCTCTTAAATCCAAGGATGGCCCAATATATACTAATCAATAAATGTAATATGTCACATTAGCATAATGATGGAAAAATCATATGATCAACTCAATAGATGAAAAAAGAGCATTTCATAAAACTTAACATCTTTTTGTGATAAAACCTTTCAACAAATGAAGTATAGAAAGAATGCACCTCAACGTGATGAATGCCATATAATACAAGTCCACAGCTGCTATCATACTTTATGGTGAAAAGTTTAAATCTTTTCTCTGAGATTAGGAACAAAAAAAAAAAAAAAAGGGATGCCCACTGAACACTTCTTTCTTTTTTTCTTTTTTTTTTATAGATTTTATTTATTTGACAGAGATAGAGACAGCCAGCGAGAGAGTGAACACAAGCAAGGGGAGTGGGAGAGGAAGAAGCAGGCTCATAGCAGAGGAGCCTGATGTGGGCCTCGATCCCAAAAAGCCAGGATCACGCCCTGAGCCGAAGGCAGATGTTCAAATGCTGTGCCACCCAGGCGCCCCTGAACACTTCTTAATATGGTACTGCAAGTACTAGCCAGAGCAATTAGGCAAGAAAAAGAAATAAAAGATACTCAAATCAGAAAGAAAGAAGTAAAATTGTCCCTTTTGCAGATTACATAATCTTATCAACAGAAAATCCTAAACACTCCACCAAAAAACTGTTAGAACTAATTATCACACTTAGAAAGTTGCAGGATGCAAAATCAATATACAAAAGTCAGTAGCATTTCTGTACACTAACAATGAGCTAGCCAAAAAAGAAATTGAGAAAACAATCCTATTTGCAAATAACATCAATAAAAAATACAATACTTAGAAATAAATTAACCACAGAGGCAAAATATCTGTGCTTTGAAAACTAGAAATCATTTATTAAAAACATTAAAGAAGACACAAATACAGGAGAGGTATCCTGTATTTATAGATTGGAAGAGTTAATATTACTAAAATGTCCATACTACTTAAAGCAATCTATAAATTCAATGCAATCCCTATGAAAATTTCAATGGCATTTTTACAGAGAGAAAAGAAAATCCTAAAATTCATGCCAAACTGCAAGAATCCCAAGTAGCCAAAGCAATCTTGAATAAGAAGAGAAAGCTGAAAGCACCACATTACCTGATTTCAAAAGCTATAATAATCAAAAAAGATTATTATAATAATCAAAAAAAATTATTACTCCACATGTGGTATACTAGCATAACCACATACATATAGACCAAGGGAACAGAATTGAACCCAGAAACAAATCCACACATTTACAGTCAACTGGTGTTTGACAGTGGTGCCCAGGACACACCATAAGTAAAGGACAGGCTCTTCAATAAATGTTACTGGGAAAACTGGATAACCATAGGCAGAAGAATGGAATTTTAGCCTTATCTCATACCATATACAAAAATCAACTCAAAATAGATTAAAGACTTAAACATAGTATCTGAAAACACAAAACTACTAAAATAAAAGATAGGGGGAAACTTTTTTGACATTGGTTTGGCAATGAATTTTTAATATGGCACAAAAGCACAGGCACCAAAAGCCAAAATAGACAAGTGGGATTGAATCAAATTAAAAAATTTCTCCACAGCCAAGGTCTATAGGAAAATATATATTCCTCCTATTTTTTGTGTGTGGTTTTGTTTGTTTGTTTTACTACTCACACAGAACACTTCACTTCTGACAATTCAGGTCACCAAATGTGTGAGGTTTTTTTCCCCACACCAAGCAATTCTCTGATACTAGCTGGGTGTCCTACAGCTTCACTCAATTCTGACACTATTCTACCTCAAGATAATGTCAGATCCCACAAGTTAAGTGTTCAGTCTTACAAGACTTCCATCCCCCTTCAGATACCAGCTGCAAGTCTCAGGTTGTCACCTGTACTTCTTACTGATTATATAAATCAGAGTTCCCATGACCACCTCCTTGTAGTCAATCATTTGCTACAATGGCTCACAGAACTCAGAGAAACACTTTTATGTTTATTATAAAAGGATATCATAAAGCATACTGATACACATGAAGATGAAAGAAATACATAGGACAAGGTTTGTGTGAAGGGCACAGAAGCTCTGTGTGTACCATTCTGGGTGCACCATTCTCAGAGCACCTCCACGTGTTCAGCAACCTAGAAGTTCTCTGAACCCCATACTACTGGGATTTTTCTGGTGGCTTCATGATGTAGGTATCATCAATTATTAACTCCATTTTCAACCCCTCTCCCATCTCTGAAAAATGAGGGGTTGAGGCTGAAAGTCCCAAGCTTCTAATCATGGCTTGGTCTTTCTGGTGGCCAACTCCCATCTTGAAGCTATGCTAGAGCTCACCAAGAGTTGCCTCATTGGAACAAAAGATACTCCTTATCATCTAAAAAATTCCAAGGGAGCTCTGTCAGTAACCAGGGTCAAAAACAAAATATTAAACAAATAGTATATAAATCTAATATAAATATATATTTTATATAAATTTCCTATTATTTCACAAAAGGAAACAATTAATAAAGAGACAACTTACACATTGGAAAATTTTTGCAACCCATACATCTGATAAGAAATTAATATCCAAAATCTATAAAGAACTCAAACAGTTGATACCAAGAAAAGAAGTAGTCTGATTTTCTTTTAAGTGGAAAAAAAAACCCCAAAATAATAGATATTTTTCAAAAGACACACAAATGGCTAAAAAATATATTTAAAATGCTCAACATCACTAATCATCAGGGAAATCCAAATCAAAACTGCAAAGTATCTTCTCACACCTCTTACAATGAGTACCATCAAGAAGGCAGAAGATAACAAGTGTTGACAAGAAGGAACTCTGGTGCACTATTGGTGGGAATGCACAGCCATTATGGAAAACAGAATGGTAGTTCCTCAAAATAATTTAATAAAACTATATTACGATTCCACAATCTCAGTTTGGAGTATATATCCAAAGGAAATAAAATCAAGACCTCAAAGAGATATCTACACCCATGTTCATTTCAGTATTACTCACAATAGACAAGGTATGGCTTTAACCTAAGGGTCCACTGCTGATTGAATGGATAAAGAAAAACGTGTTATATGTATTTTTCAGCCTTTGAAAGAAGAAAGCTTTTCCATTTACATCAGCATGGATGAACCTGATGGACATTATGCTAAGTGAAATAAGTCAGGCCAAAAGACAAATACTATATAATCTCATTTAGAATTTTAAAAAGCCAAACAAATGGAAGCACAGTAGAATGGTGATTTCCAGAGGCTTGGAGTATACCCACTGCATAAGTATAAGATTAAAAAATTCAGCATTCATAATCATATCTATTAAATATAACCTTAGAAATGAAGTCTAAATAATTACACAATAGAATTTTCTGGAGACTTACTCTGTAATTCAGATATGAATTCTAAAAGTGTCTGTAAAAACAAAGAAACAAAAACACAGTAACCCCCTAAACCCAGAGATTTATGATATTGCTACATCAGCTTTGGTGTAATTTTCTAAAGGAAAGACAAAACATAGGTATACATGTGTAGTATCTTTTTGGTGGCCTAACATTCTAAATTAAAGAAAAAATTCATAATGATTCCCATTCCTGCATACTATCAAAGAAATATTTTAAATGTAAGTCATCACTTAAAACATATTCAAATGTAGAGAGAATAAATATAATTACAATTACTACTGCCATCATTGATTAAACATTTTTCAAAAATCATCCCATTTTGTAATATTTTGTAATAGTCTTCAAATTGCTCCAAGAGTTCACAAAATACACTGCATGATTAATTTAAATAATTTTAAAATAAAGAATAATGATTATAGTTTATGTAACATCAATTCTTTTACTTAAAATTTGCCCGAAATAGTCATTTTGAGTTTCTGAAGTCATTATAATATCATAATTACATTTGAAATTATTTTATTTATATCTCTATATAACTATACACTCAACTCCAATATAGAGATTTGGAGGGTACCTGGGTGGTGGTACGAAGCTGGGAGTCATGAATCTGCACACAGATATTGGAAGATAAATGGAAGGGGGTGGGAGCCACTGTGCTTGGGCGCCAGGAAGCAGTAGCCACCTGCACTGGGGGGTGGGCCAGACTCGTGGACCAGTGGCAGTGGGGAAACCAGACTGAAACTGGGAGATCCAGAGCATGCACTCCAACCAGTCTGAAACTGGGAGCTCAGGAGTGCGCAAGCGACCAGACTGAAAACTGGAGCTTTGGAGCATGCACACGAACCAGACTGAAACTGGGAGCTCTAGAGCACTCACTGGAGCCAGACTGAAAACAGGACCTCGGGAGCATCTGTGGGAACCAGGAGAGGCTGGCAGTGTTAGAAGCGCAAAGGGCAGAGACATGCCAGTCCTGGGAGTGAGGGCTGGGAGAGTGGCTGTGGGGCTCACAACAATGGACATTGGGGGATTTTTAGAAGCACCGACAGAAACAGTGTTAGAGTGGCCAGGAGAGCTCAGTGAAGAGCAGACTATGATCTTTCAGTTCTGAGACAGAGGCTTGGATATGGCCACTATGGCTCTGACTCTCAGAAAAGTCACAGAAAACTGCCAGGGAAAGCCGCCAGAGAACAAACTCCCAGAAAAAACTGTTCGCACCGTGCCCACCCCCACCCCCCAGAGGACAGGGCAACTCTATCCAAACAGGGATGCCTGAGCATCATTGTGGCAGGCCCCTCCCCCAGAAGGAAGGCTGAAAAAACAAGAAGCCCACATCTCTAAGGTCTCTATAAAACAAGTGCACCTTGCTTGGGTCCTGGTCAATAATTTGGGCTCTCTGCATCCCCGCAACCACACCTCATCAGAATGACAAGGAGGAGGAACCCCCAACAGAGGAAGAAACAGAGACTGTGGCCTTTGCCACAGAACTAAGGGATATGGATATAACCAAATTGTCAAAAACGGAGTTCAGAGTAACAATGGTCAATATGATGTGTAGGCATGAAAAAAGTATTAATGAAAATATCAACGAGAATGTAGAATCTCTAAAGGCAGAAATGAGAGTGAATCTGTCAGAAATTAAGAATGCTATGAATCAAATGCAGTCTAAACTAGATGCTCTGATGGCCAGGGTAAATGAGGCAGAAGAACAAATTAGTGAGTTAGAAGATGAGACGATTGAAAAGAAGGAAAAAGAGGCAACATGGCTTAAAAAAACTCCAATTTCAAGAAATAAGAATACGGGACATTACTGACTCAATGAAATGCTTCAAAGTCAGAATCACTGGCATCCCTGAGGGGGTGGAGAAAGAGAGAGGTCTAGAAGAGATAGTTGAACAAACTGTAGCTGAGAACTTCCTTAATCTGGTGAAGGAAATAAGCATTCATGTCCAAGAGGCAGAGAGGACCCCTCCCAAGATCAATGAGAATAGACCAACACCATGTCACATAATAGTACAATTCACAAATCTTAGATCCAAGGAGAAAAATCTTGAAAGTGGCAAGGGGGAAGAGAATCCTCACGTACAGATGGAGAAACATCAGAATAATGTCAGACCTGTCTACAGAGACCTGGCAAGCCAGAAAAAGCTGGCAAGACATATTCAGAGCACTAACTGAGAAGAACATGCAGCCAAGGATCCTTTATCCAGCAAGGCTGTCATTCAGAATGGATGGAGAGACAAGGAGTTTCCAAGACCAGCAGAACCACCAAGCCAGCCCTACAAGAAATATTAAGGGGGTTCTATAAAAGTAAAAAAACACCAAGAGTGATACAGAACAGAAATTTACAATCTATAGAAACAAAGACTTCACAGGCAGCATGACATCATTAAAATCATATTTCTCAATAATCACTCTCAATGTGAATGGCCTACATGCTCCCATAAAACACCCCAGGGTTGCAGATTGGATAAAAAGACATGACCCATCCATTTGCTGTCTACAAGAGACTCATCTTGAACCTAAAGATACACGCAGACTGAAAGTGAAGGGATGGAAAACCATTTTTCATGCCAATGGACCTCAAAAGAAAGCTGGGGTAGCAATTCTCGTATCAGATTAGATACGAGAAATCTAACAGATTAGATTTTAAGCTAAAGTCTGTAGTTAGAGATACAGAAGGACACAATATTATTCTTAAAGGGTGTATCCAACAAGAGGGTCTAACAATTATGAATATCTATGCCCCCAACAGGGGAAAAGCTAGATACACAAGCCAACTCTTAACCAGAATAAAGAGACATATAGACAATAACACATTAATAGTAGGGGACCTCAATACTCTGCTCTCAGCAATAGACAGATCACCTAAGCAGAAAACCAACAAAGAAACAAGAGCTTTGAATGATGTACTGGACCAGATGGACCTCATAGATATAGACAGAACGCTACACCCTAGAACAACAGAGTACTCATTCTTTTTGAATGCACATGGAACTTTCTCCAGAATAGACCATATACTGGGTCACAAAACAGGTCTCAATCGATACCAAAAGACTGAGATTATTCCCTACATATTCTCAGACCAGAATGCTTTGAAACTGGAACTCAATCACAAGGGAAAATTTGGAAGAAACTCAAATACTTGGAAACTAAGAACCATCCTGCTAAGAATGATTGGGTAAATGAGGAAATTAAAGAAGAACTTATGCAATTTATGGATACCAATGAGAACCAAAACACATTGGTCCAAAACCTATGGGACACTGCAAAGGCGGTCCTAAGGGGAAAATACATAGCTATCCAAGGCTCACTCAGAAGAATAGAACAATCTAAAATGCAGTCCTTATATTCTCACCTTAAGAAGCTGGAGTTTCAACAGAAGAACAGGCCTAACCCACACACAAGAAGGCAATTGATCAAGATTAGAGCAGAGATCAATGAATTAGAAACCAGGAGCGCAGTAGAGCAGACCAACAAAATTAGAAGCTGGTTCTTTGAAATAATAAATAAGATCGATAAGCCACTGGCCAGACTTATTCAAAAGAATAGAGAAAGGACCCAAATTAATAAAATTATGAATGAAAGGGGAGAGATCATAACCAATACCAAGGATATAGAAACAATCACTAGAAACTATTATCCACAACTATATGCCAATAAATTAAACAACCTGGAAGAAATGGATGCCTTCCTGGAAACCTATAAACTACCAAGACTGAGACAGGAAGAAATAGATTATCTAAACAGACCAATTAATCATGAAGAGATTGAAGCAGTGATCAAAAATCTTCCAAAAAACAAGAGTCCAGGTCTTCACAGATTCCATGGGGAATTCTACCAAACATTCAAAGAAGAAATAATACCTATTTTTCTGAAGCTGTTTCAAAAAATAGAAACAGAAGGAAAACTACCAAACTCATTCTATGAGGCCTGTAGTACCTTGATCCCCAAACCAGGCAAAGACCCCATCAAAAATGAGAATTATAGATTGATATCCCTGATGAATATGGATGCCAAAATTCTCAAGAAGATCCTAGCTAATAGGATCCAACAGCACATTACAAGGATTATCCATCACGACCAAGTGGAATTCATCCCTGGGATGCAAGGGTGGTTCAACATTCACAAATCGATCAGTGTGATAGATAACATTAATAAGAGAAGAGACAAGAATCATATGATCCTTTCAATTGATGCAGAAAAAGCATTTGACAAAATACAGCATCCTTTCCTGATTAAAACCCTTCAGAGTGTAGGGATAGAGGGTACATTCCTCAATTTCATAAAAACCATCTATGAAAAGCCTACGGTGAATATCATTCTCAATGGGGAAAAGCTGAAAGCCTTTCTCTTAAGATCAGGAACACAAGAAGGATGCCCACTCTCACCATTATTGTTCAACATAATACTAGAAGTCCTAGCAACGGCAGCAGACAACAAAAAAGAATAAAAAGTATTCAAATCGGCAGAGAAGAAGTCGAACTCTCTCTCTTTGCAGATGACATGATACTTTATATGGAAAACCCAAAAGACTCCACCCCCAATTTACTAGAACTCATAGAACAATTCAGTAAGTGGCAGAATACAAAATCAATGCACAGAAATCAGTTGCATTTCTATACATGAACGAGACTAAAAAAGAGAAATTAAGGAATCAATTCCATTTAAAATAGCACCAAAAATCATAAGACATCTAGGAATAAACTTAACCAGAGAGGTAAACGATCTACACTCTAGAGACTACAGAACACTGATGAAAGACATTGAAGAAGACACAAAAAGATGGAAAAACATTCCATGCTCATGGATAGGAAGAATAAACATAATTAAAATGCCTATGTTACCAAGAGCAATCTACACTTTCAACGCCATCCTGATCAAAATACCAGTGACATTTTTCAAAGAGCTGGAACAAACAATCCTAAAATTTGTGTCGAACCACAAAAGACCCCCAAATAGCCAAGGAAATGTTGAAAAAGAAAAACAAAGCTGGGGGCATCACATTGCCTGATTTCAAGCTATACTACAAAGCTGTGATCACCAAGACAGCATGGACTGGCACCAAAACTGACGCATAGACCAATGGAAGAGAATAGAAACTCCAAAAATGGACCCTTGGCTCTATGGTCAACTAATCTTTGACAAAGCAGGAGAAGACATCCAGTGGATAAAAGACAGTCTCTTCAATAAATGGTGCTGGGAAAACTGGGCAGCTATATACAAGAGAATGAAACTTGACCACTCTCTCACACCATACACAAAGATAAATACCAAATGGATGAAAGACCTCGATGTGAGACAGGAATCCATCAAAATCATAGAGGAGAACATAGGCTGTAACGTCTTTGACATCAGCCACAGCAACTTCTTTCATGACTCGTCTCCAAAGGCAAGAGAAACAAAAGAAAAAATGAACTTGTGGGACTTCATCAAGATAAAAAGCTTCTGCACAGCCAAGGAAACAGTCAAAAAAACTAAGAGGCAGCCCACAGAATGGGAGAAGATATTTGCAAATGACACTACAGATAAAAGTCTGGTATCCAAGACCTACAAAGAACTTCTCAAACTCAATACACAAGAAACAAATAATCAAATCAAAAAATGGGCAGAAGATATGAACAGACACTTTTCCAATGAAGACATACAAATGGCTAACAGACACATGAAAAAATGTTCAAAATCATTACTCATCAGGGAAATTCAAATCAAAACCACATTGAGATGCCACACTACCTCAGTTAGAATGGCAAAAATTGACAAGGCAAGAAACAACAAATGTTGGAGAGTATGTGGAGAAAGGGGATCCCTCTTACACTGTTAGTGGGAATGCAAGTTGGTATAGCCACTCTGGAAAACAGTGTGGAAGTCCCTTAAAGAGTTAAAAATTGAGCTACCCTATGACCCAGAATTGCACTACTGGGTATTTACCCCAAAGACACAGACGTGGTGAAGAGAAGGGCCATATGCACCCCAATGTTCATAGCAACATTGTCCACAATAGCTAAATTGTGAAAGGAGCCAAGATGACTTTCAACAGATGAATGGATGAAGAAGATGTGGCCCATATATACAAAGGAATATTACTCAGCCATCAGAAAGAACGATTGACCAACATTTGCAGCAACATGGACAGGACTAGAGGAGATAATGCTAAGCTAAATAAGTCAAGCAGAAAAGACAATTATCATATGGTTTCACTCATTTATGGAACATAAGGAATAACAGGGAGATTTGTAGAAGGAAGGGAAGAATGAAGGGGGTGTAAACAGAAGGGGGAATGAACCATGAGAGACTAGGGATTCTGGGAAACAAACTGAGGGTTTCAGAGGGGAGAGGAATGGGGGATTGGGATAGGCCAGTGATGGGTATTAAGGAGGGCACATATTGCATGGAGCACTGGGTGTTATAGGCAAACAATGAATCGTGGAACACTACATCAAAAACTAATGATGTACTGTATGGTGACTAACATAACATAATAAAAAATTAAAAAAAAAAAAAGAACCCTCTAATTTTCCTGTCTCAACTAATGGAGAAAAATACTAAAAAAACACTTGTGAAGATCACAGTCAAGTACATACGTCTACTTAAGACTGAGACTTAATCATAGGATTATACAGTGGTGTCCCTTCATTGTACCTTATCACTATAACAACACAGCTGTAGTAAAATAACAACGTATTAAAGCTGAAAGAGCTGAAAGATTAAGACTCTTTCAGAGGAGAGGTACTTAGGAAAGTCCAAAGCCAGCAGAGGCAACAAAAACAAGAAAACTAGAGGAAACAAATCTCTGCACCTACAGTTACAACAAACATTAAACGCAAGCCAATTCTTACGAAAGTTACCATAAAACGACATATAAAATGCCTATTTAAATCAACTCCTATTACCTGATACCTTGTATTGTCGAACTTTGAACAAAAGATTACAAAGGAAGCTAAAAGGCAAGGAGAAAAAAAAGTCTGAAGAGGTAATGCAAGCATCAGATATTGGAGTTATCAGAGAGGGAATTTAAAATAACTATGATTAATATGTTAAGGGCTTTATGGAAAAAAATTTAAAAAGTGAAAGAAAACACAAATAATATAAGCAGAGAGATGGAAACTCAAAGAGATAATCAAAAGGAAATATTAGAAATTTCAAAAGATGTAACATAAATGTAATTTGAACACTGGAAGAAGAAACAACAGAGTAGAAGAAACATTTGAAATAATAATGACCTAGAATTTCCCAAAAGTAATGACAGACAACAAACCACAAATCCAGGAAGCTCAGAGACCACCAAGGGGGATAAAAACAAACAAACAAATGAACTAAAAACTAAAGATAAGCATATCATATTCAAACTATAAAAAAAACTGTAAAAATAGGTTTTACAACTTCCAAATCTCTCCCTTTTTTTAAAGATTTTATTTATTTATTCATGAGAGACATGAGAGTAAATCTTGAAAAAAAGGCAGGAAATCTTGGAATTTACTCTGTCTATTCAGAAACAAGAATTAGAATTACAGTGGACATCTTGTCAGAAATCACATAAGCAAAAAGAAAGTGAAATATTTATTTTTTAAAAGATCTTTTTATTTATCTGAGAGAGAGAGAGAGAGAAGAGAGAGGGGGAGGGATATAGAGAGAATCTTCAAACAGACTCCTTGATGAGTGTGGAGCCCAATGCAGGACTTGATCTCATGACACTGAGATTATGACCTGAGCCAAAATCAAAAGTCAGATGCTTAACAAACTGAGCCACCCAGGTGCCCCAAAGTGAAGTGTTTAAAGTGTTAACAGATTACCAACAAATGAGATTTCCATATCTAGTAAAATCATCCTTCAAAAGTGAAGGAGAAATAATGACTTTCTCAAACAAAAATTGAGAGACTCCGTTGCTAGCAGACCTGCCTTGCAAGAGAAGTTAAAAAGAAGTTTTTCAGGGTGAAGGAAAATTTTATATATATATCAATCAGATATATATACATACCAGAAACTCAGATCTACATAGGGAAAGAAGAACAATAGATTAAAAAAATTAAAGTCAAATAAAATATTTTATTTTTCTAATTCTTAATTTATCTAAAAGATGACTATTTAAAATAACACAAATATATTGGGTGATTAAATCATATGAAAAAATAGAACAAATGACAGCAATATATAGGGACGGGAAAAGGAGGTTTAGAGTATTCTGTTACATGGTACCTGAGCTACATAAGAATGGTGTAGTGTTACATAAAAGACTTAAATTAGTTAAAAATATATATTGAAAGTTCTAGGGAAATTGCTAAACAATATTTTAAAAATAAGTATAATATGCTAAGAGGATAAAAATGTAATCATATAAGAAGCTTAATTAAAACCAAAAAGGCAAAAAGAAAGAAACAAAAAGCAAATCTGATAAACAGAAAACAATTAAAAACATAGTAGCTATTAATCTAACTCTATCAATCATCATTTTAAATGTGAATAATACAATTACAACCATTAAAACACTGAGACTATCAGAATACAGAAAACAAACATGACCGAACTACATGCTGCCTATAAGAAACCCATTTTAAATTTGAAGACACAGATTAAAAGTAAAGTGGTAGAAAATGATATATTATGTTAAAACGAATCAAAAGAAAGTGAAAGTAGCTATATTAATTGCATACAAAACAGACTTCAAAACAAGGAAACTGATCAGGGAAAGAGGGAACATTACATGATGATAAGTGGATCAATTTTCTAAGAAGATAAAAGAATACTAAATGTGTGTATACCTAACAACAGACCATCAAACTATAAGAGGCAAAAACAGAACTGAAAGAAGATAAAGACAAATCTACTACCATAGTTGGAGACTTACAACTCCATTCTCAGTAATTGACAGATCAAGGAGGCAGAAAATCAATAAGGATATAGTTGACCTGAACAGTACCATCAATCTACTTGGTCTAATTGACATTTATAGAATACTCCAGCCAACAATAGCAGATTACAGATTCTTCTGAAGCTTCCCTGGAGCATTTACCAATATAAACCATGTTTTGGGCTCTAAAATACACATTAACAAATTTAAAAAAATAGAAATTATATAAAATATGTCCTCAAAATACAATGGAATTAAACTAGAAACAAATAATGCAAAGATAGCTGAAAAATCTCAAAATACTTAGAGATTGAAAAACACACTTCTAAATAAGACTTGGATCAAAACAGTTATCTCAAGAGAAATTAGAACACGTATTGAACTACTTTAAAGGTAAAATACAACGTATCAAAATTTTGAGAATACAGGTAAAAAGTGCTTAGAAGAAAATGTATAGCATTAAATATATATAATAAGGAAAGATCTAAAATTAGTAATTTAAGCTTCCACCTTAGGAAACTAGACAAAAAAGAACAATTTAAGCCTATACAAATTAGAGCAGAAATCAATGAAATTAAAAACAAGAAAATCAGCAAACCAAAAGCTTTTTATATGAAAGATTAAGTAAACTGATTAAACTCTGGCCAAGCTAACAAGAAAAAACAACAGCAATAACAACAACAACAACAACAACAACAGAAGACACAAATTGCAATTATCAGTAGGGGGGTCATGTACTAACCCCACCAACATTTTATTGATAATAGAGGAATACTATAAACAAATGTATGCTTATCATCTGATAGCACATATGAAATAAATTTCTTGAAAGACAGAAACTACAAAACACATAAGAACTTAATATTTTGAATAGGTCTACAGATCTATTAAAGAAATTGAATGCTTAAGCACTGAATAGAGTTTCCTGCAAAAGCACCAGGTTTAGATGGTTTTACCAGTGAATTCTACCAAACATTTAAGGAAGTACAGTATCATTTCTCCAAAATCTCTTCCAAAGACACTTTCTTAATCATCCCATGAAATCAGGATTACTCTAATACTAAACTAGTCAAAGTCTTTTTTTAAAAGGATAACTATAGACCAATATTTCTCATGAACATAGATGCAAAATCTCCAACAAAATATTAACAAATCCAACAATGTATAAGAAAAATATACACCAAAACCAACTGCGATGCATTATGGTTATGCAAGGCTAATTTACCATTCGAAATTTAACCTGCCTCATTAGTAGGTTCAAAAAGAAAAATCATATCATATTACTTGATGTAGACATCTGACAAAATTCAACAACTAGTAATGGCAAAAATTTTCATCAAACTATGAATAGAGGGGAACTTCATCAACTTGCTATATATAACTATGAACTATTATATATATATATATATATAACTACATATCTATACATAACTAACTATATAACTATATATAACTATATATAACTATATATAACTATATATATATATATAACTATATATATATATATATATATATATATATAAACTATAACTATTTGCCAAGATGGAGTTGACTATGCCACAGAATCAATCCTGAAGCCTCCAAAAACAAGTTTACTGCTGCGTCATCTAAGAGTCCAATGTGGGTCAGAAAGTTTTCCTCTATAGCCCTCCTGCTGCACTGAAATACAGGCAGGATCTATGCAGAAACAGCAGCATAGAACCCTTGCTTGAAGCCAAAATGGAGAGAAAGAATATCCATCCTGAAACTCACACCACCTCTCAACAGACTACTACTAGGTCACATGGTCCCAATGTAACCCATGGGAGGCTGGGAATGATCTTTGGCATACGCCTAAGAAGGGGACATAGACCAGTAAGTGACATTGATTCTTCTACAATTGCCATTCCTAACAAACGAATGTTCCAACTTCCTATGAAATATTATGCTATTTCAAGTGTTTGATCTGTGACACTTTACTTAGTATGAATTTTTGAAGTGTTAAGGTATAAGATCTAAGCAGAACTTCCTCTCCAGCCAAGAAACTAAATTTAGAGTGATTTCAACACTATTACCTGGAAGGTATTATTAATTCTGACTAGTGAGTGTGACAGAGTGTATAAACAGAATGTTACCTCATAACTGAACATTGCATGGCATTTAAAGTACTCATCAAGGATTTTTGTACTAACTATAAATTTTAGAGTTCCTAAAAGTCTCTGCAATTATTCTTCCTACCCATCAGCAATTTGTACACATCAGATATTAAAGCCAGCCTCAGCATATTGCATTTTTATAGGTTTCAGCAGCTGAATTGTCCTCATTAAATTAATCTTCCTAAGCATTTTTACATTTGATTATCCTATATAGATATACAGAAGTTTTTTTGACTATCAGACTTTTCATATTATTTATAACAACTATAATAGTCCTACTTTCCATGAAATTCTCTTTTTCTAAAAACAGGAAACTTTTTTTGTTGTTTGATCCAGCAAATAGCTTTTTTCTTTAAAAAATAAATATTTTCCTCTCTAACCAAACATAATCTTTTTTCATTATAAAAAACAGAGACTTGGAGAGAAAATGATCATTATCTATGATCTTTCACATAAAAATATCCAGTGCTATCATTTCATTTATATCCCACCAATCACATATGAATGTGTGTGTGTGTATACACACATATTTGATGCAGACACAACTTTGTTTTTACAAAAATTCATAATAATATACTTCCACTGCCTTTCTTCAAAGGCTAAGCTTTTAAGACACAAAATATTTAGTGAAAAAGAAGGAGAATATATATTTAAACATTGTTCAAATAGACAACCCTCAGTCCAACATATGCAGATAATATTCTTTAGGAAAATTAATACAATGTAAGGAATATTTAATTGTGCAATTTGAACAATACGTATTGAAGGAAATACTCATAGAATCTAGAAATTGAAAGCTGTCTACAATTGTCATTAAATGTATTCATTTTTAAGAGAAAATGTTTACTAACTGAATTTGCAAACATCAAGACCTCTTTGTATTCTTCCTACCACCACCACCACCACCGCCCTATCAAACCCTTGACAAAAAAAAGTGTCTTCTCTATTAATAAATGTTCCAGAGAATAACAAAATAACTGATATAATTATCTTATTTTGAACCTCTCTAATTTGTGGGCATATAAATTGAAATGTGACTTGTTTTGCAATTTTTTAGGAAATGTCATCAAACATGGAGGGTGAGTTTTTTTTTAATTCCCTTAGTATTCAAATTTTATCACAAAATTCCAAGTTATAGCCTGTTATAGTTTTCACTCATTTTGTTTCATATGTATATATATATCACCACTATATAACAAATAACATTATATGTGTTATATTTTACTTGTCATATATATTACATGCACATGCAATGTGTACGTAATATACTTTGATACGTATGTATGATACATATACATTCATGTCTTATATAATGATTATCAGTCCAGCTAATAATAAAAGTGGCTAAGTAAAGTATAAAAAATCAGGTTCCTTTGGGATGCCTGGATGGCTCAGTCAATGAAGTGGCTGCCTTCAGCTCAGGTCATGATCTCAGGGTCCTGGTGTCTAAACAGGCATCTGGAGTCCCTGTTCAGCGGGAGAGTTTGCTGTCTCTCTCCCTCTCTGCCCATCCCCAACTTGTGTGAGTGTGTGAGTGATCTCTCGCTCTCTCAAATAAATAAATAAAATCTTTAGAAAAATCAAGTTGCTTAGCATTCAAATTCTAGGTCTGCAGGCAAACTGTTTTTTATATCTAAATAAATCACTTTTGATGCTAACAAAATTTCATTGAACTTACATTTCTCTGATATTCCTTTGGGCTACAGGAGAGTTTTATGTTTCATTCTTTGAACTTTTAAGTTAATGCTTCATGTAATCTTAATATTGTTTACAGTGCAGTTGAGTTGAAGACGGCAGAAATTGATACACTTTCCATCTCCACTTGCTATGAGAAATGATTGCTCCAAATAAGACTTTTATAAATCCTACCATGAATTGAAATCATTCTGCTTTATTCATCTCCCTCTGAGGCAGCAATTATTCACATATTGTATCACCAGCTGTGTTTTACAAGATTCTCAATTCTGTTGTATAACTTTTAATTGTGTCCTGGGAGATTAAGGTCTATGAACCACAAAAGTCATATTGTCTTCTATTCCCTATTTCAATTATCTCTACTCATCACTTGGGTGTTTCAGAATCTCCTATGATAACCAATTTAGAATCCAGTGTGATCATTTTCATACATGAACATTTAACTCTTTTCATCAGCAATGCTTAATAATAAAAAAGAAATCATTCAAGACACCCTCTCTCTTTATAAAAAAAAGTGTAGATTAGTTATTTAAAAATCATTTTGCAGAATAATATTAACTTATGCTTTCTCTTTCTTTCTACCATACTTACCCAGTCACTTTCTAAATATACAAACTTAAATTTTCTTCTCTTTTTATAATTTTCTGAAGAAAAATAAGTCATTCTCACAACAGTTTTGTGGTGATAGAGTACTTAACACAGGGCATTACAAGTAGAAGATTATATGCTTAAAGTAGGGAAATATATATAAGTTGATAGATTACATTAAAATCTTGAAAGTTGATTCAGTGCATCATGTAAATGGAATTAATGTATTAAGAATTTTATTGATTGAAAAGAAAGATTTTATTGATTGAAAATATCAATCATCACAAAGAAAGTGAGCCATTCATTGTTTTCACCTAATTAACAGACAGCTATTGTTTTTAATCAAAATTATTTTGACTGTTACTGATACAAAGATTAAAAAAAACCAAAAAGACATGTTGCCTGACTTCTAAGAGAATCTAGGGAATGTAGTTGTTGAGTATTTTAGAGTAATTTGCTGAAGAGTTTTTCCAAAGTAGCAAAAACTCAAACATTTTGGTTACATTTCACCTTTTTGACTCTACCTCATTTTTGTCTTATTTTATTATTAGACCTCCATCGATTCAGTTTGCAACAAACAATATTTCAGGGCAAGTTATTTGTATATCTGATATATTTAATGGCACATAACTCTGTTACTAAGAATCAGCTATTTCCTCATTGATTAAAGCAACAGATGTCCCATGAGCATAGTAAAGTGTACGTTTGATTACCCAAACATCTTCAGACATGCACTGGCATATTCAGATAATAGAATGATTATAACCCTGGATTTTGAGTAGTAAGAAACTTACTTTAAAGAGCAATTTTATTCAGTTCACTTATTCATCAATATGGAGATGGGAAGATCTAGTCACCAATCATATGTGATTTTTACTTCAAAGATCCATGATAGTCAACCATTTTTCACTTCTCTTATTTCTTTCTGACTTTTGGATTCATTTCCTTGGACGTGCTGCAGTAAAATGTTAAAAAAAAATTATTCTATCTTGCTCCAAAATTGCTATTTCCCCTTTTATTTCCTTAAGTCCAATAGTATAATGTCTCTTTCTTGGCTTTAAAGTATTGGTTACCTATATGCATTATAGAATTTATGTCTCTTCCTTTTAATCTAAAACAAAGTTCTCTGGTTTTTATTACTTAGAATCTTACAGATATTGTTTTTCTTTTTTATTTCCATAACTATGGCCCTAGCCCTAGTTACACTGATGATGCATTTATTGCATTATCATCCAGTTCCCATAACAAATTCTCCTTCATTTACCCATCTATAAAGCAAGATCAGGGATGCTTGGATGGCTCAGTTGGTTAAGCATCTGCCTTTGGCTCAGGTCATGATCCCAGAGTCCTGGTATCGAGTCCCGCATGGGTCTTCCTGCTCAACTGGGAGCCTGCTTCTCCCTCTGCCTGCTGCTCCCCCTGCTTGTGTGCTTTCTCTCTCTGTCACAATAAATAAATAAAATCTCTAAAAATATATATAAATAAATAAAAAGCAAGATCATCAGATTTTATTTGCAAAACATTGCAATTAATTTTCAGTTATTCTGAAATAAAATTGAAATACCAAAATTTGAGTAGTCTAAGAAGGAATTATAATCTTTGATGATAACTTTGATGATAAAGCTTAAGTCTTTATTTAAAAAATAATGTTCCTGGGGCTCCTGGGTGGCTCAGTCGTTAAGCATCTGCCTTTGGCTCAGGTCATGATCCCAGGGTCCTGGGATCGAGCCCCGCATCGAGCCCCGCATCAGGCTCCCTGCTCTGCCGGAAATCTGCTTCTCCCTCTCCCCCTCCTCTGCTTGTGTTCCCTTTCTCGCTGTGTCTCTCTCTGTCAAATAAATAAAATCTTTAAAAAATTTTAAGAAAATAATGTTCCTATATCTCGTAGGTTCTCCCACCATCTTCAGATTTGTGACATGCCATTTCATCAAAAGCAGACTATGCTTCAGATTGTATGAACCTTTTTGTACATCCTCCAATGTGCCTGCTTCTTTATGCAGACTATTGTTTTTTCTGAAGATCTTTTCCTCCTTGTTTTGACTGATTCCCATGCATCCTTCAAAAACCAATTCAAGTCACTTCATGGTGGAAACCATTCGTAACTTCCAGATATCATGTTACATACATACCTTTTCTTATTCTACAGGTAGTGGTTGTTAGCAATCTGCCTCCTCCATCAGACAACAGGGCTGTTTTTTTCTCATGGCCATTTTTTCAGAGGCTGGATAACACACATAGTACATGACATTTACTTGAGATTCAGGAAGTGTTCAAAGAAATGATGATATGTGAGTTATTATTCAGAGTAAGCTATAAGTGCCTAACCAATAGAACTCTCTGAAGTTTTTGACTAGTGTCTATATTTCTCCAGACTCCAGTTCAACTTATTTCATTTTAACAGTGCTCATAAAGTAATTGGCTTTTCCAAATACCTTAGCTTCTTCCTATACTGATTTTGTCCACTTTTGTATTTATATAAATATATCTACCTTCATTTAAATAATTTGGTTCTCCCATATCCTAAATAAACCCAACTAAACTGGCCAACAAATCATGAAAACCAAATCTTCGCACTGGATGTAACAAATTTTCATTTTCATTTTTCATATTGGTGCCCTAATTATTTTGTGTTTAATTAAAGTCTACATTTTTCTCAAGATGCAGGCTTAGAAAACTATATTGAAGAACCCACAGTGAAAAACACCTTAAATGAGCATATATTTCTGTGTTAATAATATATTCCAAGCTTGCATTACTTTAGTGTTTTTATTGTATCTAATACTAAAGAGATAAAAGATGCCTTCATTGTTATGTGTCCGGGTCAACCCTATTCTTTGTCAAATTAAGCCTAAAACCACATCAGAACCAGAAGAGACTCTTAGTGTAACACTTGACTGCTTGTTCCAGTCTCCTAACTTGATATAGATCAGAAGTTTCATCTTCCTTCATTTCTGCAATGTTATACTTACAGCCGAATAGTGGTCTTTATTTGAGGTACCAACTGTCAGCATTCTCTAGGAGATCACAATAAAAGAAAACACTTATTTTAAACAATAACTAACTCAAATCTTTTTACTTTGACAAAAAGGATTGACCATTCGATGGTATCAGTGCAATTGTGTAGTGTCGTACAAGGTCACAAATAGTCAAATTAGTCAATTAACGATTGTTCTTTTGTTGACTTGCAACATCGTCCCATTTGTACAAGGTAATGTAAGTATGAAAACTGTGAAAAGGCTGGTGGGAAGATTAAAGGACATAATTAATGTAATGCCTCTAATACAGGGCTTAGCATTGAGTTTCAATAATACCTAAATCTTCTATTACCATTGTTATTTTTTTTCACCACTACAGTAACAACAGGCATTATTACAATGATACAGAAGCATGAACAAATACTTTTCCCAGACTTTAGTAAAAATATGTTAGCCATATTTTTATGGAGAGTTCATATTGTTTTTCATTGAATTCAGATTTAAAATATAATCACCATATTTGTGAAATATTATAAATTCAGTATTACATTTTCCATAGCAAAATTCTACAATTCATGACAAGATTCATGATTCACTGGCAAAATAAAATTCATTAAACTTTTTTATTAAAATGTAGTGTTCAATTAAGGAGAGTGATTCTGGAAACCCAGCATTCTATAACCCAGATAAGTGACGAGAATATTCTTGTTAAAGTGGTAAAGATTCAGGCATGAATTTTGACTCCTGTATAACCTACACAAAACTAATGATGAAAATATTCCACTTAGGTCTTTGTTATGGGTTTGAGCTTCTAACATTCACAAAGAACATTACCTTTTGATTTTTTAATGTTATTATTCAAAATATTTTATTTGACTTTTAATTACATATGTTTTGAATTAATATGCAAAGAATAAATTAACATAAATGTGACATTAAAAACATAAAGAAAGTTATTCCTTTTAAAAGTGTCTTTTATTTTTTCTAATAACAGGGTCTCAAATTCTTGCTTGTCTGAAATATCCATCTGTTGATAATTTTCTTTTTAAGGAAGAAAAACTAGGCTTTATTCTCAAAATGCCTCGCTAACATAAAATAATCCTATATTGTCTCCCTTACTCCATTATTTAATAGTTATTTCTGTTTGTTTCTAGTCACTCTGGTTTTCTTCTATGTGCAAGCTATAAAGTTTACCATATAAGTAAGTTGACAAGTTTTAAAAAAAGAAAATTTAATAGAAAGAAAAGTATTAAGTAAATAATTATAGAGATGACGTGCAGGGATGGTGAAAGTTATGGCAATATTTATTACAAAAGTCTGATTTGTGGGTATTATAGTCAATATTATGAATTTAAAAAGAGAAATATTTTTTACATAGGAACAGATGACCAAAGTTTTGGTGAGTAAAACAAACTTGTACACATTTTTATTTGTGAAGTTTCTAGTATCACAAGATGATGGTATGTTCCATTTAGCAAGAAAAGTTTTCAAACACCTTAAATGGTATCAGAATAACCTGGGTTAAATATATATTCTATTAGAAAAATGTACTCACTTTGTTAAATTATTTCTGCCATAAATGCTTCTAAAATGGGATTTCTGATGATTTTTTCATTTCGTTTGAATGCATAAAAATAGATCATTGACTACAAGAAATATTTTCCTTTTTTATCATGATTTCAGGCATGATTTCTTATTTGATTGGAAAATATGGAGACCTTAATTCTTCAAAATAGTGAATGGAATTGAGATTACAAAAACTACACTTAATGCATTAAGTTGTTGTAAAAATACATTTTCTACAACAACATATTCATCTAACTATGAAAAATCATAATCTGGAACTACAATTACGCTTTAAGACTGTTTTCTCTGAGAGCAATTTATAGAAATAATCCAGTCCATCAAGCAATGTATGATTTGTGGCTAAGAAATTAGTCATTTAGAAAGGATCTAGTAATTACCAATGAGAATTTTCAAAAAATATATTTATGCTAATCCGCAAATAATTGAAGCTGAAGGAAATGAGTTAAAATGTTATTTTTGGAAACTAATGTGTGCTATAGAAGATGTGTTATGGCCTGTTTTCATGGTGCTGGCTTCTTTTGTTTAAAGATTTAGTCATTTACAATTCAGATATCCTCAAAAACAAGTATCTTATTTTTTTCTTAAAGTATTAGAAGTTCTAACTATAATTCTTAAATAAATTAGCATGCAAATATCCAGATAGGAGTATAGTACTGCAATGCTGGATTCTTTCCTACAAAATATTTTCACTTTATATTAAATCAAATAATTTTTTTATTATATTGTCAGTATATTTCAGGAAATAATGTTACATAGAATAAAGCAGCCAAAGATCAGGTGTGAGACAGTTTAAATAAATTACATCCTGTTAAATAGTGTTTATTTCTTAACTGGAAATGGATGAACATACCTATTTTTTTATTTTGCTCTCACACTGCCAATTTCAGAAAGAGATACTTCATGGAGTGGAGACTACTAATGTAAATAAAAAATAATTAATGTAAATAGAAAAATGCGAGGTTATAAAAATCATCCCAGATCTAAAATAATGTGAGGAGTTATTAGCATTTATTCATCGACTACTCTGAATTCATTAAAGAGTAAGTGTTTGAGTGGCATTTTTTAAATTAATCTTTGCAATAATCCATACAGATGG
Source organism: Ursus americanus (assembly GCF_024610735.1). Lineage (NCBI taxonomy): Eukaryota > Metazoa > Chordata > Mammalia > Carnivora > Ursidae > Ursus > Ursus americanus. The sequence continues at coordinate 52,812,131 of NC_142139.1, read as the reverse complement.
CCATAAATGTTGCCATTTTACATTCATGGAAAGCTAAGATTAAAAGTATTAGTGTCTTGACTATCACTTGCTAATACTAATACTTACCAAAAAACAAGTAAGTGGCAAATCAAAGATTTGAAATTGAATCACATGACTCCAATTTCTGTGTATTTTTTGTCAGTTTCTGTCATCATCTGGACCCCAAGACCTGACCTTTACTGCCCACCTGCTTATAATCACTAACCTTTGTTTTACATTTTTCCTTAAGCTCTTCTTTCCAGTTTATCTCTTAATTCAGGCAAATAAAACCCAAAAACACCCCTCAGGTGATGGTGACTGCCCTGCTAAGATCTCTCACTGGCCCAGACCATCCAGACCATTCGAGCTAAGCCCTTGACTCGTGACTGTGCAGATGGGCTGTGGAGTGATCCCTGGAATGACCAGTAATTGCATTTACCTCATTATAATATGAAAATCTCTGCCAAAGGAGGAGACTTGGCTTCATGTACATAACATACAATGTATGTATAGGCATGTTTCCTTAAGGTGCACGTGTGATCTTATGCCCACCTCTACAGACAATGACAAAGCTGCCTTATCTAAATATCCATCCTAACCCTAAATAAAAGATACCCTCTGGTGGGGAGTCATAACTTTGGAAGCCATTCCAAGTGATCTCTCTATTTGCTACAAATAGTTTTCTTTTTGCAACAACTCAACTGGTGCAGTTTCTGACTCACCAAGGAGCAAACTAATATATATATTGTATTGCACAGTGTGTGTGTGTGTATATATATATATATATATATATATATATATATATATATGCACAGTATAAAGTGCACCATTTAACACAGTTCTAGTCAAGAAGAAAATAGGATAAGATAATAATAAATGAACTACCAAGGGAAAAAAGCCAATGCGAATGGTTTTTAAAAGCATTTTGCCATTTCATTTAGCTGAGATTAGAAATTGAATTAAGCAACGTTCTCCTATCAGAAAACTAAAACATGAGAAACATCCAGTTTATGTATATTTGGATAAAAACCTCATATTCTACAATTCTTCCAGAAATCCTCAAGATAAGTTTATGCAAATAGTTGTGAAAGGTCCTTGGCTTTAGTGGACTAAAATTGTTCCCACAAAGCTTGCTTTTATTGGGCCCAAAACCATGAAAACCTGATTTCTCTGACATGCTTTATCTTCAAACAGATACCAAGGTTCATGGATATAAGAAAGTCATCTCAAAGGTTTGAAAGGCTGCTGGAGTAATTTGCATGCAGATGAGCTTTCCATATATATTTTTTACAATGGATTAGAAACCATCCCTGGCAGAGACATCGCAAAGCAATGTAGTAAGTCCTACTGAGCAGCTCATATTTGCAGTGCTCCTCTCTTATTCACCAACCTCTCTCCCACCCTGTGAACCAATGAAATGAAAGACCTAGAATTTCAGACACGAGGCAAAATGTCAACTTATTGAAGTGACAATAGAATCTTCCCTACCATTCAGAAATGCATTAATGGCATCTAGAAAACACCCCAAATATGAAGTAGAAGGGGGTTAGGACATCCTGAGCCAGATAACACGGCCTCACACCTGGCATTTCTCCATTTATATTCGTACCCACTGAGGCCTTATAATTCTGCATCCTTCCCTCTGACCTCACTGGAGAGGTGCTATTTCTCACTGGATTATTGGTCGTGAGCTTACATTGGATTCACAATGCTCACTTCAACTTTCAACAAGGTAACATTAGCAAGGCATCATGGTTAGTATTTCTTCTCCCTTTACTAGGCTATTTCCATGAAGTGCCTCTAAATAAGCCAACATTTTAACTTCTTATAGCTGAAGTCCATCTGGCCATATTATCCAAGTTTTATATTAAATCACATATTTTGCATTGTGTTTGAATAACACATTTCCCTATATATTGGCAATGACCCATTTCTACTGACTTATGTTCAATAATCAAGCATAATTTTCCTTTTGCTTTTGAACACACATTCTGGCGAAGACAAACTTATCTTCAGAAAGTAGATTCATTTCAAATTCAGAGTATGGTCCTATTTTGCCTTTGGTCTAAGAAACTTTTAGTATTCTACTTTTCGCATTCTTTATAAATGCCATGGTTGTCTCCAAATTAACATCCCTACACAGTAAACTCATTTCAATCTCTGAAGTTGTATACCTGAAAATACAACGTGGTAGGGAAAAACCCTGGTAGAGAATATGAAGAAAATGGGTATTTAGAAAACAAACATTCACTATAACATAAGGGACTTTTTTGTAATGATGTTAATGATCCACACATGTGTTTATAATCAAACTCTTCCAAATCCTGGCCAAAATGATGGTTAAAGGGGACACACCTCATCAACCAATGAGGCCAAAGAGAACAGAAAGAATACAACATCACCAATATTTTTGGAAGCCAAAAGCAGGTGTAGTGATAGAAACCAGCAGAGGGCACTGATACATACACTGAGAGTGTGGAAAGCCCAGAAGCAAGCTGTTTGGTGCAGAGATCACCCATTGTGTTGGAATCCACAAGACAGAGCATTTCCCCAAGGAAAAGGCAAGTAGAACTTGAGAAAAAGCAGTCTCACTTGCCTTTCTTCCAGATCCTCTTTCTCTTCCAATACACCTGACTAACTCCACCTTCTCCTATCCTAGCAGAAGATTAAAGGTGTCACCTCTGGAAGAAGTTGAACACCGGTCCTGTAAACTCTGTGACAGCAAGCTCATTACTAGCGGTGGCACCTGAGCTGATAATAGAGGATTAAATAGTCTATATATTAAGCAATGAGATTCCCATCCTCAAAGTTTCACTTGGCTTTAACAAATTTTGACAGCTAGTTTTACAACCTTTATCCAGGAAATTGGAGAATTTCTCTCCAGTAAAATTGGCAAACCCAAGAGAAGCTCAGAAGCATTGAAAGTTGGGATAGCCCACAAAAAAAAAAAAAAAAAAAAAGCAATCCAAACTGATCACACTGCATTGCAGCCCATCAACAGACTTTTAGCACCTATAAGATTCATATAGGTTAATATAAAGACAGGAGGAAAATAAAATAATCATACATCTTCATTTTATATGCATATATTAAAAAATTGGTAAAATTGATGAGTTTACTATTTTGGATGAGTATGTGTGGTTTTTGTTTTCATGAGCTAATTTTTTTTTCTTACCACTTTCGTTTCTCCATGGCCATTACTCTCAAAATGGCATTAAATATTTTTGAGTCCAGATGGTTATTAGCATGATCAAAACAGTTCACTAATAATTAAAGTAGTATATCGACATTTATTTAACAAGTCACACAAAACTAATATTCGCAAAACCACAAGATAACTATTAGTGTATTTAATAATTAGATTCTTTTGATAAAAGTCAAGGGCTTAATATAGTAACTTATTCCTAAATACACATTTTCTACTAATTTTTACTCTGCCTTCAAGAAATTTGTCAGTTTCATGCTCCATTCAACATCACCCGCCTAAAAAAAGAAAAAGAAAAATGCAATATAAACCCAAAAGGGGAAAGGTACTGACTTTTGTTATTTTTTGACTCAGAAAACAAAGATGCTTGACACCAATAATAGTATCTCTAGAGGTATCACTGTCTTTCCTGTGTTTGCATCTTGAATATTTATTTATAAACGTTTATTCCAAGTATTGAATATTTTGTTCTTTCCTTTTCTTACTGTGTATCAACCAAGTTTATCTTTTTGCATGTTGTTTTGGACCATCTCTAAAGTGCTTGGTAGTACACTTATGATTTGATTCTCAGTCTTATTTTCTTTGTAAGTCATATGGAACTAAGAATATTTAATATTCTTTTATAGATGAGTTTTTTAAAAAGGAAGAAAAAATATCTCCACTTTAGAAATGTATATACCAATGAACACAATAAATGAAATTTTAAGTACTTTTCATTGAAAGTATATTCTACACAAAGTATAAAAGCTAAATTTTTTCTTTGGTGACAAATATTTCTTTCCTCAGATAGAAAGCTTATATTTCCAAATTGTCATCTGCACACCATTACACTTTCTTACTCACGCACCACACTTTCCCCACACGACTTTGCTCATCCCAGCAACTAAAATGTGACTTTACTTAATTTAAATATTCAATGATGAACACTCAAAAAATAGCTATAGACTCTTGCCATAAAAATAATTCTCACCAATAAATATCACAGCACATTTTATAAACATATAATTTAGCATTTTCTAGTTAATTTAAACAATATATCTTTGATTCTAGAAATACACAATCCTTTCAAAGTTAATAGATAATTGCCCAATGTTTATTCCCTAAAAGAATTTTCTAGGATCAAGTTTGCCCCAATAAAGAGATTTTTCTGGGAAAAAAAGAAAGCTGACCTATATTTTAGCCATTATATTTAGTAGGATCGACATGATGATTTGGAAATTTGAGGAGTCACAAATATGGAACTGACCCCCCCCCCCCATGAACTATTTACTGGATTCTAGGTGGCATATGAAGCTGGGAACAGAGCAGAAGCTGAAGGAAAGTGTGAAAACCCCACAATTCCATGGCATCTACAAGAAAATATCCCATTAGAGGAAACACAAATACAAGCCAGACTCTCCCTCAAAGCATTTACAGGATTATGAAGCAATGCAAGGCTAAAGGTTAAAGAGCCAAACTCAAACCCTCTGAAGGGTACAACTGAATCTTCCATACTGGGCAGAAACAACAGAAACTCAACAGGCTCTCAAACCAAGTCCGGGAAATAGAGCTTTTTTTCTCCCCATGTATCCTTGATTGAATATTACTTATAACTAGAACAAGTTTGGTTCTGCATAAGTTGTATTTTCACTTTTTTGTTATTTTATAAGAGGTAATTGCTGAGGTACACTGTCCATATGGATAAGTGGGTTAGAACACAAAATTATTTTATGGTAATGATGTCACACAATTCTTAGATCCCCTTGACTCGAAAAATTTGAACAGGGATCTGATACTAACTACTATTTTTTATGATCAGTTATTACCTTTTTTTACATTTCTGTTGAAAGACAAAAGAAAAGAATTGGAAGACACTAAGTTGCTAAGTGTTCAGCACCTGGGTCATTGGAGTCATTCATTTCTGAACACCTATAACAATATTTTGAATTGCTACTCCATAGGCATACCAGAGGTTTTTCCACCCTCGTAATGCACCATAATAAGATTCAGACTGTACGATAGTTATGTCATTCCTTCTAAAGAATGGGAAGAAGAAGCTTATGAAAGTTGACACTGTCTCAGAGGGGAGTTCTCAGGAATACAAATTTTAGGTAATAGTGCTATGGAAATTAAAAATCTGCAAATTGGGTTCTTAAAACTATACATGTCCCACTGTTTTTGTAAAATCTTTCTGTGTTCCTAGGTAGTATCCGTATATTATTTTTGAAATCACTGATAAAGGATACAAACATTTGCAAAATGGACAGATAAAGAAACTGAGAAAGAAGAGAAAGAAGGATAATCAGCAAAGCACAGTCATGGTACAAAAGTGACACAGAAGCAAAGTAAAATAAGAAGTAAAATGTCCCTTCCAAAGTCCCTAGCTGATATGGCTCTCTGGCCACTTGGTGCCCCATTTGCAGCCCCTATTCTACTCTCACCTTTGCTCACTCTGCTCCAGCCCTGGTTCCAAGAAAACTTCAAGTTCATTTTTGCCTCAGGGTCTTTGCACGTGTTCATCTCTCTACCAGGAATGATACTCCCTGTCCTGTTCACCTCATTCATCCCTTTCCTGGCCAATTTGTAATCATGTTTAGGCTTACTATCATGTTCTTTAGACAGTTCTCCAAACTTACACGTGTCCCCTCTTATCTATACTCAAGCACCTGTGTTATCCATACATTTTGGAATGTATCACAAATCATATTTTATGTATTTATTGGTTTGTCTCTAAGTAAAATAACACTAATAAATTCTTTAAACTGCATAATTAGGATATCAAAAAAAGTGTTGGTAAAATGGATGATAGTTGAGCACACTTCAAATCCTGAGGGGCAATAATCAGTGAGAGGAAAGGAAAGAAATATAAAAGGAAAGTAAAAGGAAAAGAAATAGAAAAAGAGAACATAAAGAAACCATAGGAAACAGAATTGGCCCCAAACACAAGGAGCCAACTTCTTCCAGGTTAACAGGACAGAAGATGGATTTAGGTGTTTGGAAGATCAGTAGGTCTGGTGGCTGAAAGTGCAAGGATTTTTCTCTAATAGCCTTTTTTGGTCGTTTTTTGAATTACGAATAAGGTTATTTTCTAAGGATGAGAATCACTTCTTGCTTGTAGACTAGATTTTCAAGAAATGTATTTTGAATTAATGAAAAATTACTAGAGAAGTTTCAGGATCATACATTTTTACTGGCACCAACCTAGAAATTATATGCACAGCTAAGATGTTTACCTTCACAATGCAATGCCTACAAAACTTTCTGTCAGAATCCAGTTTAGTCTACATATATCTATTTCTCTCTTTATATACATAATTATTCATGTTTAGAGAAATTGGGTCCAATACTGTTTGTTTCTATCATTGTGCTTAAGGGTACACAGAAGCTGGCCTTTTGGAGCTATAGAACAAAAAACAAAAACACATTGGAATGCATCGCTCTGGAATGGGTAATGTGCCCTCTGGCATCCAGGCGGAGGGTCTAGTGGCACAGGATAGCTGTCTTTGGAAGAGCTGTCTGCAGTGGGATGATACTGCCTCAGAGGATGTTATCTGCGATTTGGTACCTTGGGACCATGTTTTTTGCACATGTCACTGATATAGAACATGGTACTGTCATAGAACTTCTCTTGGAGAGGATGATTCCCTTCCCTCAGGGTTCTTGTTCTATCCATAGGGAGCTGTGGGAAATAAGATTTCATGAATTAGAAGTCTTTGGAAGGCTCTCACAGCCACCGGCCTTATGAAGATGAGAGCTCCTAGGGTTTGGGGCAATACTGACTTTCTCCTTCTTCCATGAAAATATCTACAATTATTTGTAAATAATTCAAGGTTTAATATATTTCACCACAAAGCAAAGATTTCTTATACCACAACTTTTCCATCCTCAATTATTAATTTTAACACATATATCAGGTGGATGGAATTTGTTTCTGAAAAGAATATGAGGTTCCTACTGTTTTTCTCAGAACCATGCTTTGTAATTACAGGTATACCTTGGAGATATTGTAGTTTAGTTCTAGACCACTGCAATATGGTAAATATCAAAATACAGTGAGTCAAATGAATATTTTGGTTTCCCAATGCATATAAAAGCTGTGTTTACACTATACTGTAGTGTATTAAGTGTGTAATAGCATTGTGTCTAAAAAACCCAATGTATATACCTTAATTTTAAAATATTTTGTTGCTGCAAATTGCTAACCATCATTTCAGTGAGTCATAGGTCTTGCTGGTGGAGGGTCTTGCTTCATTGTTGATGGCAGTTGACTAATGAGGGTTGTGGTTCCTGAAGGCTGGGGTGACTGTAGTCATTTCACAAAATAAGACAATAAAGTTTGCTGCATCAATTGACTCTTTCACAAATGATTTATCTTTAGCATGAGATGTTGTTTGATTGCATTTTATCAACAGTAGAACTTCTTTCAAAATTGGAGTAAACCCTTTCAAACCCTGCTGCTGTTTTACAAACTAAGTTTATGAAATATTCTAAATACTTATCATTTCAACAATCTCCACAGCATCTTCACCAGGAGCATCAAGAAACCACTTTCTTTGCTTATCAGTGAAAAGCAATTCTCATCTGATCGAGTTAGCTCATGAGATCCCAGCAATTCAGTCACACCTTCAGGCTCTACTTTTTTTTTTTTTTAAGATTTTATTTATTTATTTGACAGAGATAGAGACAGCCAGCAAGAGAGGGAACATAGCAGGGGGAGTGGGAGAGGAAGAAGCAGGTTCATAGCAAAGGAGCCTGATGTGGGGCTCGATCCCATAATGCCGGGATCACGCCCTGAGCCGAAGGCAGACACTTAACCACTGTGCCACCCAGGCACCCCTTCAGGCTCTACTTCTAACTGTAGTTCTCTTGCTATTTCCACCACATCTGCAGTTACTTCCTCCACTGAAGTCTTGAACCCCTCAAAGTCATTCTTGAGGTTTGAAATCAACCCCTTCCAAACTCCTGTGAATTTTGATATTTTTATCTCTTCCTATTAATCACAAAAGTTCCTAATATCATCTAGAATAGTGAATCTTTCCCAAAAAATTTTTAACTTAATTTGCCCAGGTCCATCAGAAGAACCACTCTTTATGGCAACTTATAACCTTATGAAATGTATTTCTTAAATGATAAGATTTGAAAGTTGAAATTATCCCTTGATCCATGGGCTGCAAGAATGGATGTTGTGTTAGCAAGCATGAAGACAACATAAATCTCATTGTGTATCCCTGTCAGAGTTCTTGGGTGACCAACTGCCTATCAATGAGCAATAATATTTTGAAAGAAATATTTTTTTCTGAGCAGTAGGTCTCAATGGTGGGCTTAAAATATTCAGTAAACCAATGTTGTGCTCTCATCCAGGCTTTTTTATTCCATTTAGAGATCTTAAGCAGAGTAGATTTAGCATAATTCTTAAGGGCACTAGGATTTTTGAAATGGTAAGTGAGCATTAGTTTCAACTTAAAGTCACCGGCTGTATTAGCTCCTAACAAGAAAGTCAGCCCATCCTTTGAAGTTTTGAAACCAGGCATTGACTTCTCTTTTCTAGCTAGGGAAGTCCTAGATGGCATCCTTTTCCAATAGAAGGCTCTTTTGTGTACATTGAAAATCCGTTGTTTAGTGTAGCCAAGTTCATGATTTATCCAATCTAGATCTTCTGAATACCTTGCTGCAGATTCTACATCAGCATTTCCTGTTTCATCTTGTATTTTCTGTTATGGAGAGGTCTTTCCTTAAACCTCTTGTAGCAACCTCTGCTAGCTTCCAGCTTTTCTTCTGTGGCTTCCTCACCTCTCTCAGGTGTCATGGAATTGAAGAGAGTTGCAGCCTTCCTCTGGGTTCGGCTTTGGCTTAAGGGAATGTCGTGGTTGCTTTGATCTTCTATCCAGACCTCTCAAACTTTCTCCAAATCAGCAATAAGGCTGTTTTGTTTTCTTATTCATGTTTGTAGTACTTTTGATTTCCTTCAAGGATTTTTCCTTTGCAATCACAAGTTGGCTAACTGTTTAGGCACGAAAGGCCTGGCTCTCAGCCTATCTTGGCTTTTCCATGCCTTCTTCACTAAGCTTAATCATTTCTAGCTTTTGATTTAAAGTGAGAGATGTGTATGGGGCACCCAGCTGGTTCAGTCAGTTGAGCATCTGACTCTTGATTTCGGCTCAGGTCATGATCTCAGGGCTATGAGATTGAGCCCCAAGTCTGTCTCTGTACTGGGCAGGTTTATTCTGGGTGTGGAGCCTTCTTGGAAGTCTTTCTCTCCCTCTTCCTCTGCCCTTCCCAACCCCATGTATGCTTTCTCTCTCAAAAAAAATAAATAAAGTGGGAAGTGTGTGAATCTTCTTTCACTAGAACACTAGAGGTAATTATAGGGTTGTTAATTGGCCTAATTTAAATGTTGTTGTGTCTCAGGGAATAGGGAGGTCTGAGGAGGGAAAGAGAGATGGGGGAACAGCTGGCTGGTGAAGCAGTCAGAACACACATAACATTTATTCATTAAGCTTACTATCATATGGTTGCAGTTTGTGGTACCCCAAAACAATTACTATAACAACATCAAAGATCACTGATCACAGATCACCATAACAAATAAAATAATGAGAAAGTGCCAAAATATGATGTAGAGACATAAACTGAACAAATGCTTTTGGAAAACGGTGCAGATAGACTTTTCCAATGCAGGGTTTCCACAAAACTTTCATTTATAAAAAACACAATATCTGCGAAGCACAGGGGGCACCTGGGCGGCACAGCGGTTAAGAGTCTGCCTTCGGCTCAGGGCATGATCCTGGCATTATGGGATCGAGCCCCACATCAGGCTCCTCCGCTATGAGCCTGCTTTTCCTCTCCCACTCCCCCTGCTTGTGTTCCCTCTCTCGCTGGCTGTGTCTATCTCTGTTGAATAAATAAATAAAATCTTTAAAAAAAAACAATATCTGCAAAGCACAATAAAGCAAAGCATAATAAAATGAAGTGTGCCTGTAGTGTTTTTTTAAACATGCAGAAAAATGCACACATCATAATAGTCCAGCTTAATGCATTTTTGATGATCACATTTGTGTAAACACCACCTGTAAATACATTACCCAAAGCATTGCAACTACCCAAAAGCAAAATCAGGTAACTGTTATCTTGACTTCTAACACCATAGGTAAGTTTTACCTGTTTTATATTTGTTTGTTTACTTTCTATAAATGGAATCACATAATATGCATTGTTGTGTATTTGATCCTTTTGCTTAACTCATTCTTTGTGAAAATTACCCATGTTATGATATGTTGTAATACCTCAATTTTTGTTACTTTATAATATTCCATTATATGAATATATTATAAATTATTTACCCATCCTACTCTTGATGAATTTGGGTTGCTTCCATCTATTGACTTATCAGTAATTGTGGTTTCAACCTTTTAATGTTTTTTGTTGCACAAATGTAAACATCTCTGTTCAGTATATACCTAGGAGTGGATAGATTTAGCTCTGTTGTATCTGAATATGTATACATTTTCCTGATATTGACAAGTAATTCTTTTACAGTGTTTGTACTATTTAAAACTACAAGCAAGAAATGGAATTCCCAAGGTATAGACTCCCTCTTGTTATGTTTGTTATACCTGCTACCAGTGCCAATAAACAAACATTAAAGCGGTAGAAGTTGACCCTGGAGCTTTCACGTGGCATTACTTATTGAGAATAGACCCCCACTAGATGCAAATTCGATTCAGCAAATCTCTTCTGTTCTGGTTGGTCAGCAATTTGTCTTTATTAGATTCAATATGTTCTCTCGATATAGGTTGGTCTTTCCAGCACCTGATCCAAGTGCTTGTAGACTGCCTGACATACGGACATGGGGTCCCACATAATAGAATCATTTCAGTTCAAGGAATCCATTAATGGTAAAGGCAGTGTGGCAATGGGTGTGTGGTCAAAGAATCCTCTGGCTTATCAGGTACCCCAGTCACCAGAAGCAGCTGAAGTAATAGAATGTTGGAATGAATTCTGTATCTAGTATAGACTCATCAAAGGCATCATTTTAGAGACATCACCCTCTGGGATCATGCCATGTCCTTCAGGATATATGCAGTGGAATGCATATGAGTGATCTATAATGCTGTGATAACCTACCACTCCCACCAACATTTCTTTTGACCTACTTGTAAAATCTAAACTTCCTGATTCTGCATATTTAAACTCTGCTAAATTACAGTACTTGATTCTCAGGGGGAAGGCCTTCTTCCAGGAATTATGGTAAAATTTCCACTGGACTTGTTTCAACCACCAGTCTCTTGATCTCCTCAAGTCAGTAGACAATGAGGCAAAGGAGACACTGTATAGGCTGAGATAATCAACGCTGATAGTCATGAGAAGCTAGGGTTGCTGCTTCATTAGGAAAAAGAAGATCTTGTCTGAAACTAAAGAGATCCTTTGAGTCATCTTTAGTGTTCTTAATCTTATGATAATAATATACTGTTTTACTAATTGTCTTACTAATTCTGAAACATCTTGCTTTCCAATATGAGTGTCTAGAGTGGTGTTTGGGCCTGAATAATTACCTGTCCTCATGATTTTATTTCCAGTGGAGCCTACTTCCCCGGTGAGACACTGGAGTTACTTTTTATTTGTTTGTTTTTTCTGAGCAATGTAGGCTTCCAGGAAAAGACACTGGATCCAATAAAACTACCTTCTGGCACATGCTGGAGGTAGGAACAATTCTATGGTGACTATTGTTTTTGAGGAATTTAATGATACATACTTGCTATATTTCTGAATAATGGCCAAAGCCCTTAGAAGAAAAACCTGGGGCAAGAAAATATTCATTCACAAAAATTTGTGGCTAGAAAACTTTTTTTTAATAATTATTATTTCTTATTTATTTGAGAGAGGGAGAGTGAGAGAGAGAGAGAGCAAGAGAGGGGGGAGGGTCAGAGGGAAAAGCAAAATCCCCACTGAGGAAGGAGCCCAATGCGAGACTCGATCCCAGGACCCTGGGATCATGACCTGAACCTAAGGCAGTTGCTTAACCAACTGAACCACCCAGGTGCCCTATAATTATTATTAATATTATCGTTCTTTTTGTAATTGCTCTTACTTATAAGTGGTCTGTTTGGGTATGTACTTTGTATTTTTTAAAAACATTCAGGAAATTTTGCATATGGACAGACATTAGCTGGATTATTGAGTTAATGCCATTTATTTTTTTCCCCACATAGGAGCTAATAAAGATTGATACATTGCATTTAGTTGTGTTTCTATAGTCTAGAACACTCCTCCCTTCTTTAATTGTTCCTGTTATTGTTGTATTTTGTGACACTGACTCTCTTGGAGTCTGAGCCAGTTATCTTGCAGAATGTCTCACTCCCGGAATTTAGTTGGATTGATTCCTCAGGATTTGATTCCATTTAAAAGCTTTTAACAAGAAAACTACATAGGTGGTTTTGAAAGTTATCTTTGCTTACCACCAGAGAAAACATTTAAATTTTCTCAAATTTAGTTGGGCTAATACTTTAATTGGTTTATAAAATGAAACATACTTTTATATTTTAAATAGAAGTCTTAAAAACTACCTCTCCCCCCCAAAAAAACTAGAGACATTTTTAAGGCCTTAAAAAAGAATTCAGAGGGATTTAAAAGGTATTCAAAAGCCAGAACGAGAGATTATATAAATCTGTATACATTTTTTGATATACCAATACCCATAATCATGATGAGTCCTTTAATAATTTAAATTACTCTCTTAAATTTTTTTGGGAAGTCATCTGTGTATATATTCTTTTTGATCTTATCATAGAGTGATATGTGGTAAGCACATGTTTTTTATTCATATTCCAACACAGAGCTTAATGAGCTGAAATTTCTTAAATTCCTTTTACTTGTTAGAAATCCAATAAGTGATCACTTGTAACACTAAAAATTATACAATTTTGCAAATATAAAATTCATATTCAATGAAATTTAATATATAATGATAAATAGGCTCTGTTGAAAAAATTACGTATGTATTTTATATTTTAATATTAGTAAATATCAGACAGCTATAGTATTTAATTCCCATTGGAATTTATTTAAATTATTAGTGTCAATATTTATAATATATTAGCAATTACATCAATTGTGAATATAATTACAATAAAAAATCTTAATTGCCAATGTAAAATGTGGGAACAATTGTTTTTAAAAATTTCTGTAGGGATATACAAAGTATTTGAGAAACACTTCTTTACTGCCCTATTTGACCTCCCCCCTTTCTGCTCATTAAGCACACTTATTCTAGATAAACTCAGTCTCACCTATAAATTAAATTATTATCACTGCCGATGACTCCAGTAAGTCTGGTTCAGGCCACTCTCCTAAGTTTTACATTCATTCACTTAATAATCCATGAAATGTTAGTGCTTACTAAATTTCAGGGATTCTTTTAGGTTATGATGAACAACAACAGTAATAAAACCCCCCAGTCCTCATATAATTGAACAATACTAGGGGAAATAGTAAATAAATAAAGGATAGTCCAGCACTTTATTCTGCACTGTCCAACATGGTGTCACTAGCCGTACATGGCAATTAAGGAATTGAAATGTAGCCAATCTAAACTGAGATTTAGCACCAAAAGAGAAAGCAAAATACCTCATTAATAGTTTTATATTGATTATATATTAAAACATTTTTGAATATACTGGATTAAATCTATTATTAAAGTTAGTATTGCCCATTCTTTTACTTTTTTAAGGCAGCCACTAAAAATTTAAAATTACATGTGTGGCTCACATTATATTCTATTGGACAGCACTTCTGCATATAATATATTATATAAAATAGTATAATTTAATATAGATAATATTCAATATAAATATTATATAAAATATATATGTATATGATATGTGATATGATGATATAACAGCAAGTGTCATTAAGAAAATAAGAGCTTACCCCATATTTTAAATTGAGTTTTAAATGAGAAAAGACCTCATTAAAGGATTTACCTAAAGCAGGGATCTGAAAGACAAGAGAAAGCAAGCTCTGACTCTCTGGAGGACTCATGGTCAGGGCTGAGCCAGCTAGTTCGGCTAGTCAAATTCTAGACATAGGAATGTAGACAGACTAGCATGACTTAAAGGCATCATTTTCACCAGTAACCTAGGTCTCCTGCTTTGTCCCCTAGTCATGGATCCTTTCCTACCCACTTTTTGGTTTGTTTTTTTTTTTGTCCAATCCAGAAATATGTCAGGCTTCCTTCACTCTTTCACATTCTATCAATTACAAAGCCTGTTTATGTGCTTTCTATCTTTCAAACTTGTTTCTTTTCACTCCCATCTCTGATCTCTAAATCACATGATCAACAGTTTGTGCCTTAGTTATATCATAGTCTCTGAACATGTCTCAAATTTCCAATCTTGCCCTCCTCTCTATTAGTCAGGTCTCATTATGTTGTGGCAAGAATCACAAATTCTAGTGGACTGTAATGGTAAAGATTTATTTCTTGCTTATATTCTTTTCCCTCAGAGGTCAGCTTTGTCTTTGTTTAGTGTCTTAATCACTTGGGACTCAAGCTAAAAATTGACTTCTATCTGGGACAGAGGGAAAAGGGAGATAGTAGAACTGTGTGATGGTTCTTATAGCTTCTGATTGGAAGTAATACACTCAGTGCCTTCCTGAGGTAAATGGCCGAGTCTAATGGCTTTGTGTATGAAGTAAAACTTACCAAGGCTAAAAGAGAGGGCCAACATATATTTTTTAAAAATAAAATGATCTACAAAAATTCCACCCCCACTGTTCCTGAACTTCATTCCGAATGTTTCCTAAAGTAAAATCTAATCATTCTAATCCCCTATTTAAAATCAATATATGGTTTTCCATTATTATTAGTGAAAAATTCAAATTTCTTAGGATGATTAATTTTTTTTCACTATCTGGGGGTGCCTGGCTGGTTCAGTCAGTTGAGTGTCCATCTCTTAGTTTCAGCTCAGGTAATAATCTCAGGGAGGTGGGATAGAGCCCCATGTCGGGCTTTGCACTCAGCATGGAGTCTGCTTGAAATTCTCTCTCTCCCTCTCTCTGTGTCCCTCCCCCTGCTCTCTCTCTCTCAAATTAAATAAATAAATAAAATCTTTTTTAAAAATTTATTTCACTATCTAGATCCTGTATAATTTCATCTTTTTGCCATTTCTCCTCCCTCTTGATACTTCCAGTCTATATGGCCTCTTTGACTGAACCCTGGTAGCTTTCACCAGGAAAATCACCATTAAAGTATCTCATTACTGCTTTTTACCTTGATGACGTTATGAACCCATCTATATGTTTCTATAGCACCCATACTTTCACTATTGAAATACTTCTCATATTATAAAATTATTGTATTATTTGTTCAATTGTTTGTACCCATACCCCCACATTATAAATTTAATGAGAAAAAAAGTCCCTGCCTAGTGTTTGACACATTGTAAATAATGTGTTGAATGAATGAATTGATTTTATAACAAACATTTTGTTATACAAAGGAAATACTGTTTCTATTTAAACAAGAAAAGAAAAAAAATACATAAAAACAACATTCCTAACTCAATGTACTTCTTCAAAATTAACACAGTTGGCTAAAATACATAGAAGCTACTTTAAAACAAACAAAACAATACTGTTTGCTAAATGCTATTTAGATACTTTCAGGTAACAAATCACAAATTGCTCCAAAGGAGATGATGAGGAATGTTACTTTTTTAGACAAAGATAATTCTATATGATTTACGTATTTGAAAATTGCAGCAAATTATAAGAGACATGAGTTTATGACAATTCTTCCTCTGTTGTCCTTTTGAACCTGTTTCATTGTTCCCACATAAAAGTCATTCTCCTGTAAGTAAAACTCAAAATGGATGAAAGACCTAAATGTGAGACAGGAATCCATCGAAATCCTAGAGGAGAACTCAGGCAACAACCTTTTTGACCTCGGCCACAACACCTTCTTGCTAGACACATCTCTAAAGGCAAGGGAAACAAATGAACTATGATAAATGATTATTTATCATCAAGGTAAAAAGCTTTCGCACAACAAAGTAAACAGTTGACAAAACCAAAAGACAACCTACAGAATGGGAGAAGATATTCGCAAATGTCTTATTAGATAAAGGGCTAGTACCCAAGGTCTATAAAGACCTTACCCTATCAAACTCAACACCCAAAAAACAAACAACCCAGTCAGGAAATGGGCAGAAGACATGAACAACATATCTCCAAAGAAGACATATAAATGGCCAACAGACTCATGAAAAAGTGCTCAACATCACTCGGCATCAGGGAAATTCAAATCAAAACCACAAGGAGTTACCACCACACACCAGTCGGAATGGTTGAAATTAACAAGTCAGGAAACAACAAATGTTGGAAAGGATGAAAAAAAAGGGGAACCCTCTCACACTGTTTGTGGGAATGCAAGCTAGTACAGCTACTCTTGCCAACAGTGTGGAGGTTCCTCAAGACGTTAAAATAGAGCTACCTATGACACAGCAATTGCACTACTAGCTATTTACCCAAAGGATACAAACGTAGTGATCTGAAGGGGCACCTGCACAACGATGTTTATAGCAACAGTGTCCACAATAGCCAAACTATGGAAAGAGCCCAGATGTCCTTCAACAGATGAATGGATAAAGAAGTGGGGTGTGTGTGTGTGTGTGTGTGTGTGTGTGTAATGGAATATTACTCAACCACCAAAAAAATGAAATCTTAACACTTACAATGACGTAGATGGATCTAGAGGGTATTATGCTAAGTGAAATGAATCAGAGAAAGACAATTATCATATGATTTCACTCATATATGGAATTTAAGAAACAAATCAGAAGATCATAGCGAAAAATAAAATAAGCTGAAATCAGACAGGGAGACAAACCATAAGAGATTCTTAACTATAGGAAACAAACTGAGAGTTGCTGGAGGGGAGGTGGGTGGGGGGGATGAGGTAACTGAGTGATGGGCATTAAAGAGCGCACGTTATGTAATGAGCACTGGGTGTTATACACAACCGATGAATCACTGAACTCTACTTCTGAAACTAATAATACACTGTATGTTAATTAATTGAATTTAAATAAAATAAAAATTTTTAAAAATCCACAGTGAAAAAATCTCCACCAGTGTAGATTCGTGATTTCATGTCCCATAACTTTAGTAATTTTTTAATTGCATTATTTTAATGACATTAAAGAAAACTATACCTAAGAGTGTGGGGAACGATATATAACCATACCATTACTGGGTTTTGATAGCAGAAATATTCTGAAATATTGTTTCTTATATGCATTAAGCTTCTTTACTATGTTTTCAGTGAACAGGCATATTGCCATTTGGTTGTGCATATATCCCTTTAATTAAGTCTGTTTGGATTTGTTGTTTTTGTTTTGTTTTGTTTTGATATGATTATAAAATAAATATATGTATTTGATGCCACAGAAACACACCCGTAGGGAAACAAAATTATGTACTGCTTGTTTAGTTAAGTCCATTGCATTTTTTAATGGATATAATAATTTAAAATGTTCAAACTCAAGGCTAATCCTTTCCTTCTCCTAAGTAGATACCCAGAGACACTACACATATACACACTTTTTCCCCTTAATAGTGAATATACCACTCCTACTTTAACATACTCTTTGTTCTCCCAAATCAATATACATTGCTCAGGCAGTCAGCAGATCAACCCACTATTTTTAAAGCTACTAAATTAACAGGTGAATAAGCATTTTATATATTGAAGTCAAATAATCAACTTAATTTTTAAACAGTATATGTTTTCCAAATACTTCTCATAGTCAAAATTATAGATTTATTTTATTGACAGAGAGGAATCCAATCTTATTATGAATGAATTTCTGAACCATGAATCTGTAACAAATGCATGTTAAATTTCTTATGACATGAACAACGAAAGCATTATAATTTGCAACAATGGAGTACTATTCACATATACACTACAAAAATCATTACAAAAGGAAATTATTTATTTTCTTCCACTTTGCTGTTATTTGTTTATGGAGAGGATCACATGAATACTGAATAATATGATACTCTTGAACTCAAATAACAAGTCTAGTGAAAGAAAATTATGTATTCTTTGATATGAAAGATTTCTTTCCAAATAAATTGTTTTAAGTAGAACAAACCATATCTATTATTAACTTAAGATCAAATGTTCTCCAAAAGAAAAATAAAGTCAGGGAGTTTGTTTGTTTGTTTTTTCTTGTGATAACTTCTTCAACATCTGTTTGTTTTTTTTCTTGGTTTTTAAAATAACAGCTTCGAGTCTCATAATTTAAAATTTTATTGTTGTGTGTAATACAGAATAATTGTGAATCTCGTTATAGCAGTAAAAAATATAAACCTGTCTTTGCAATTAGATACGGAGCATCACAAGGTAGGGTTTATTTATTCTCGGAATTCTATCCTTTTGTACATCAAGATACATATTCATCCATCCGTTCATACATACATACATATATCTGTCTGTGTAGCAGATAAATTTGAAATATTTATCAACCTGGTGACTTTCTATTCCTTCTACCCTTTAGTTGGTAATGGGAGGTTCTCAGTGTACTGAAGGATGGGTCAGGTGATCAGAGTAGTAGCCAGTAACTAAGTGGATTGAAAGAAGGGTCTGATAACACCCAGTATAGTTTGATTTCAATATTTTGGCAACTATAATGGCTATATCAGTGCAAACCAACTGTATGTGTACCCTTCATCTGCCTAATCAGTAAAAATTTTTTCTAACATTTTCTGTGCTATGCTCCTAACCACTTCTAACATTCTTGCCTTATGGTGGTGACAATAGGATAAATAATTCCATTACAGTGTCAGAAGTTTTAATAAATGAATAAATAAAGTATCCATGAAATGAAGAAGATAGGGCAAATTTACCAACTGAAAATATTGGAATTTTTTAATGATTAAAAATAAACCCATATAATCATTCCTTTGAAACTTTTTTTTAAAAAGATTTATAAATCTGCCATCCCTGAGACACTGACATTTCTTTTTAAAATATTTTATTTATTTATTTGACAGCAAGAGACAGCCAGAGAGAGAGGGAACATAAGCAGGGGGAGTAGGAGAGGAAGAAGCAGGCTCCCAGCGGAGGAGCCTGATGTGGGGCTCGATCCCAGAACGCGGGGGCGGGGGGGATCACGCCCTGAACCGAAGGCAGACGCCCCGACACTGACATTTCAAACAGCACCTCGTTTCTGACTTCACTTTCTTCTCAAGTCAGCCTGGATGTCAGAAATGTGACTTCCATTACTTTTTCACCATTATAAAATTTTCTTGGTCTTTTCTTGGCCCTTTATCTCTGCCTTATTAAACTCAGATCATTGGGGGCACCTGGGTGGCTCAGTCATTGAGCGTTTGCCTTTGGCTCAGGGTGAGATCCTAGGATTGAGCCCTGCATTGGGCTCCTCCCCTGAGAGCCTTCTTCCTCCTCTCCCACTCCTTCTGCTTGTGTTCCCTCTCTCGCTGGCTGTCTCTCTCTCTGTCAAATAAATAAATAAAATCTTTTTAAAAAAATAAATAAACTCAGATCATTGGACTTCTAACCAGCCACACAGATGTTGAGGACAATGGACCATTAAAACTGTGTCAATCAGTAGCCTTCAAACCCCCGCTCTCCACTTTCAACACAGGAATTCTTTTCTGTGATAATTTAGCTCTCTCTCCCATTTTGTCTCAATGGTCACATAAACTGTCACTTGTTTTCTCATACCTCTTACTTCCTAATTCACTCCAATTCCATGAAGAAAGATAATCTATTGGGTCAGAACAGTAGTCACTGCCTTTCCATATCACATGCCCTGATAGTGTCACCCCTTTTAGTCTTGTTAGTTGTGATGGTTAACTTTATGTATTGACTTGGCTGGACCACTGTGCCCAGATATTTGGTCAAACGTTATTTAAGATATTTCTGTGAAGGTGTTTTTAAATGGCATTAACATTTAAACTGGTGAACTTTAAAGCAGATTTCTCTCCATAATGTAGGTGGGCTTCATCCAATCATTTGAAGGCCTTCATAGAATAAAAGCTGATCTCAAAGAAGGAATTCTGCCATCAGACTTCATTTGGACTCGGACTCTAACTCTTCTCTGACTCTCCAGCCTGCTGGCCTTTTCTGAACATTTTAAACTTAAACCTCCACAATTACATGAGCCAATTCTTTAAAATAATTTTTTTTCTCCCTCCCTCTCTCTTTTGATAGGTACGTAGGTAGATGGACAGATAGATGATAGATAGATAGATAGATAGATAGATAGATAGATAGATAGATATGGAGAAACAGAAACAAAAATATATGTATATGTCATACATGTATCTTTTGCTTCTATTTCTCTGGAAAACCCTGACCAATACCCTGGTCTTATCTTCCTGTCTAGGGTCTTAGATTCTTTCCTCTCCCACTACAACAAGGAATTTACATCTTCATTCATACTATCTTTTCAACTATCTTTCATCTCTCCTTCTTTTCAGCAAATATATATATTCGAGACTCCCTATAAAACAAACAACAAACAAAATCTTCTCTCCCATTTTTATGCCTGCTCTCTTTTGCACTAAAGTTTATTTAAATTGTCTTCACTGTTGGGGCACCTGGTTGGTGTACTTAATTGAACATACAACTCTTGGTTTTGGCTCAGGTCGTGGGCTCAGGTTGTGATCTCAGGGTCATGGGATCGAGTTCTGCATGGGGCTCTGCACTCAGCAAGGAGTCTGCTTGGGTTTCTCTTTCCCTCTCCCTTTGCCCCCCACCTCTCTCTCTCGAGTAAATAAATAAATCTTTTAAAAAAAATTGTCTTCACAATTTATCCTTGCTGTTTCACAAACACCCAGTTCTCAATCCACTGCAGTTTTGCATCTACTCATTTCATCAGAGCCACTGATATTTATATGGTGTCTTTTATAGAGACAAATCACAGCCTTCCCTCAAAATAAGCTTCATAATAAAAGAAGATGCTTTGCTGATGTCAGCTGAAAAGTAGTGGCAATCAATATATTGTCTTGGTAACTCAGTATATACTGTCTTTATTAGAACACAAGGTCCACAACTTTACGCAACAGCACTGAATCCGCAGAAAAGTGTTCTGTAAGGTTAAACAATGTTTCTTCGTTTTTTGCCTTTTAATTCTTGTTTATCCTTCTTTGATTATCTCCCCACTCCTAGCTTCTTTGACATCACAACTTTCTTTTTCCTTATTTTTCTTTTAAAAGACATCTCATATCTCAGAGCTCTTCTCTCACCGTCCTCCACAAAAAGAAAAAAAAATCAATGTTTTTTTGGTTTATATTTTCTCCCTGGGTGACCTGACACACAAATATTGGTTTAGCTGAATCCATGACTCATCCGCTGAGGACCACTAAATCTCTATCATAACCTTGACCTCTGGGCTGAATGCCAGATATGTTATCTCACACATTGATTTCTCCATTTATTTAACAAATATTTATAGAGTGTCTACCAAGTGCCAGGCACGGTGCAGGGGCTAAACATGTAATGGTGAGCAGAAACATATGGAAAATCTAGCTTCATGCAGAGCACCTGCACCTGAATGTCCAGTTGGCGTCAGGCTCAACACGTTCAATATAAATCTCACAATCTTTTCTTCCTTCAAACTGCTTCCTCATATGACTCTTAATCTTAGTAAAGGATACCACAGTTCCCCTGTTTACTCAAAATAGAGACACAACTGTTATCGTTGTTCTATAATTTTTCATTCATTTCTCTGAATCTTATGCTCCATTATGCACTTCATAGCAGCAAGAGCCTGGCCATGCTCTACACTGGATTGTCAGTGACTTGTATATAATAGAATTCTTTAAAAAATTACTTAATGCATATAACTGAATGAAGGAATAAACAGAGAATGGGGTAGGAAAATACAAGCAGAGAGAAGTACAGTGCAAAAGCATTTATGCATTTGCAAAGGCATAAACTGCAAAACGATATATTCAGAAAATGGTAGAATTTTCAACATTTTAAAAGGATAGGGCAAATGGGATTATTGCATGAAATTAACTTGAAATATAGATTGAGGACAGATTTTTAAGGTTTTATAATCCCTGCTAATGTTATTTTTTTTTAGTAGGGTTCAAAGGGAGAGATATTTAAACAAAGCTGTTCCATAAAATAAACTAAGCCACCCCTGCCATATTTTAAAATTCTGTACCTCTCTGTTCTGTGTCATTGGTCTGTTTTGCATCCCTGCACCATAACTAAACTGCCCTAACTCCTACAATTTTATAATAAATCTTTAATATTTGATAAGACAAATCCCCCAGTCCTCATTCTTCTAAGCGTCTCTCAAAAAAAAAGATCTCAAGCTGCCTGAGAGTAAAAAAGAGCAATACCTTTCAAAAAAGGAAATTAGGGATAGTCAACATACTGTCTTACATCTGAACAAAAATTAAAAAATATATATATATATATATATATATGAGCTATATCAAGAAGTAGAAAAATATGACATATTAACCAGGAGATATTTCAGTGAATAAAAATGAACCCAGAAATATTTGAGATGATAGAATTAAGATGAAAGTTTTAAAAATTTTCTATAAATATGCATTTAAGAATATGATAAAGATAAAATTAGAAAGACTTAAAAGAGAACCAAATGAGTCTCTAGGCTTGAAAAATACATTATCTGAAATAAAGATTTCTTTAAATGGTCTGAGGACATATTAGTGGAAAAGAAAAGAATTAGTGAACTTGAAGACATACAAAGAAACTATGCAACTGAAACAGAAAGAAAAGACAGTGAGAAAATAAACAGAGCCTCGGTGTCTTGTAAAACAATAACAGGTGATCTAGCACATGTATGATTAGATTCTCTAGAGGACTGGGACACAATAAAAATATAAAAATTATTACGAAGAACTGTTTCCAACTTTGATTAAAAACAATAAACCCATCAATCCAAGGAGCTCAAAGAATTCCAAACAGGATTAACACCATGAAGACCAAAGTAAAATCATTAAAAACCAGTGTAAAAATTTTTTTTACAAGAAAACAAGGTAGAATTATGTACATAATATATATATCACATTAAAATTTAAAAAAAATGAGTCACACCTGATTTTTCATAAAAATGCAATGCAGAAGGCAATGAATCAACATTTTAAAATTACTGAAAGAAAAAAAAATATCTGTCACCCATATTCTATACCCTATATCTCCTAAAAGACCACTCAAAATCAAGGGTGAAATGAAAATATTTACAGGCTAACAAAAGCTAAGAGAATTCATTGTCAGTAGAATTACAAAAATTGAATTACAAAAAAAGTTAAGAAAAAATTTTAGAATGGAAAAAAGAAATGATACCAAAGAGAAATTTGTATCTACACAAGGAAATAAAAAGCACCAGAAATGGAAAATATTTACTTAAATATTTAAAAATCACATTGTTTCTTTGTTGTATCAAATATACCTTTAAAAGGCTTAAGGGAAACTAATCTGTTTCAGACTAAGGCCAAATTAAGCTATAATTGGAAGAATGTATGCATCTGGGGAGATGATATAAGAATTGACTGCAAATGGGGGCGCCTGGGTGGCTCAGTCATTGGGCTTCTGCCTTTGGCTCAGGGTGTGGTCCCAGGGTTCTGAGATGGAGCCCCATATCAGGCTCCTCCGCTGGGAGTCTGCTTCTTCCTCTCCCACTCCTCCTGCTTGTGTTCCCTCTCTCACTGGCTGTCTCTCTCTCCATCAAACTAATAAATAAAATATTAAAAAAACAAGAATTGACTGGAAATGGACACAAAGAATTTTCTGTCGTGATGAGAATGCTTTTTATCCTGATGGTGATATCAGTTACACAGGTGGATGCATTTCAGCAAATGTACCTTTAACCAGTGTGCATCAATTATAAGAAAATTTACCTCAAAAGAAAGTATCTGCAAACAAATATTGAACTACTGTAGTATTAGGAAATGTCCTGAAGTTTGCAATTTAGTTTAAAATGTGTCAGAAAATAAGATGGAGGGGCACCTGGGTGGCACAGCGGTTAAGCGTCTGCCTTCGCCTCAGGGCGTGATCCCGGCGTTATGGGATCGAGCCCCACATCAGGCTCCTCTGCTATGAGCCTGCTTCTTCCTCTCCCACTCCCCCTGCTTGTGTTCCCTCTCTCGCTGGCTGTCTCTGTCTCTGTCAAATAAATAAATAAAATCTTAAAAAAAAAAAAAGGAATAGCATTATGACAGCAAATTAGAGAGTGCAGATGAAGTAGAAAATTATTCTTTAAAAGACACAGATTTTCACCCAAGCGAACAATGGTGGGGGCCTAGGCAGGGGCAGAGTGGGAGGGAGAGGGACAAGCCGACTCCAGGATAAGTCTGAGCCCAGCCCAGGACCTGAGCCAAAAATCAAGAGCCAGATACCCAACCAACTGAGACACTCAGGTACAAGTTTGATTAAGTATTTGAGAATCAATCAATGTATTTTACTATATTAGCAGAATAAAGAAAGAAAAATATATAAACCTGTCACTAGCATAAGAGAAAATAAGACAATTTATTTGATGAGTCTTATGTGGCAAAAATGTTTTTCCAAATAAGGCATTCTGAATTGCCATGAAAATATTTCTGCTGAAATATTTAGAAATTATACTATCAAAAGATAGAACTGAGAATATCCTCCATTGACCAGAACTTGTTCTGAGATTATCTTGGAGTCCTACAAAGAGTTTATCAATTAAAACTAGTGCTGGCTACAGAAAAGCATCTATTCTAGGTGTCAAAATTTGAAATGTATGACTTGTGAAAAACAACTTTGAAGAACTTGTATGCAGCTTTATGAAAAATAAAATGGTAAGTTGAGAGTGAAAAAGATACATTCTTTTGAAAAATAATTAAAAATATGGTATTTACAGACAGAAATCATTAAGAAAATGATTAGAATATGAGCATTTACTAATAACAATTTTCTACTTTTGTTATTTTAAAATGTTGAAATCATCCCTGTAAGGTTTTTTAATGATTTGCTTGACTCCATGAAATTTTATTAATTTGCAAAAGAAATTTTTAAAAATAATTTTTAATATTAACGATATTAACAATAACCTAAAATCAATTTAAATATTTTGACAAAGTATATGATTATTTTAGTCCTTTTTTTCTCTCAAATTAACTGCTTTTGGAGACATATTATGTGCTCACCCAAGCCTTTATAAACTATGGATTTTATTTGGCTGTACTGGATTTAGGTGTTGAGACTGCTTCCCTAGGCTATTCCTTCTTTTTCTTCCATCTTCATAGAACTTACATATCCTTGGTCACAATTAATACTGCAAAATTCCGTGAGGTTCAAAGACCTCAATTTACAGAGAACTGGAAGTACAGAAAGGCAAATGACTTGCTAAGGTCAGAGAGGTTTCTATTTTCAGATTCAAGTATAAAAGACAGGACTCTATATTCTTTGTCCTTTATTTTGAATGATGTGTTGTTGTTGTTAAATTATAAAACAAATGCATTTGAGATGAAATGCAAAAGGATGCACTGGAAGCAAAAACATCTCTCCTTAAAACCCAGAAATACTTTCCAGATGTAAACAATGATTGTATCTTATTTTTATATGCATTCTTTTTTTTGCATTTTTTAATAATATTTTTTATTATATTATGTTAATCACCATACAGTACATCCCTAGTTTTTGATGTAAAGTTCCATGATTCATTACTTGCGTATAACACCCAGTGCACCATGCAATACGTGCCCTCCTTAATACCCACCACCAGCCTATCCCGTTCCCCCACCCCCCTCCCCTCTGAAGCCCTCAGTTTGTTTCCCAGAGTCCATATCTCTCATGGTTCATTCCACCTTCTGTTTACCCCCTTTCTTCTTCCCTTCCTTCTCCTACCAAGCTTCCTACTTCTTATATTCCATAAATGAGTGAAACCATATGATAATTGTCTTTCTCTGCTTGACTTACTTCACTTAGCATTATCTCCTCCATTCCTGTCCATGATGCAGCAAATGTTGAGAAATCGTTCTTTTTGATGGCTGAGTAATATTCCATTGTATATATGGACCACATCTTCTTAATTCAATATGCACCCCAATGTTTATATGCATTCTTTTATTTTTTATTTATTTATTTTTTTTAAAGATTTTATTTATTTGAGGGAGAGACAGCCAGCGAGAGAGGGAACACAAGCAAGGGGAGTGGGAGAGGAAGAAGCAGGCTCCCAGCGGAGGAGCCTGATGTGGGGCTCGATCCCAGAATGCTGGAATCACGCCCTGAGCCAAAGGCAGACACTTAACGACTGTGCCACCCAGATGCCCCTATATGCATTCTTTTAAACAAAAGATAAATATATAATTTTCAAAATATCCTGGAAGAGCTGTCCCAGTTTACTTTTGTCTAGCTCAACTAAATTATTCTAGTGAGTGGTTTAGTCTCTAGTAAAAAGGAGCACAGACCCAGAGCACGTGGAGTGGGAAGGGCCAGACCCTGGTCCTTCACAGGAATGCCTACAACAACGTCTCCTCTGAGTTTATCCCTGATCCAGGTGAACTACCCCCACACCAGGGCACTGGGGGAGCAAAGACTGAGCTGGATTTTGGCCACACTTGACGGAAAATGCTTCCATGCTGAGTAATTCTGAGTGGAAAACAGAATGCACCTGCACAGGGGAGGCCAAGGGAAGGAGAAGCTACTTTTGATGGGTGCCTAAGGGAGTTTTATTTGGAAGATGCAACATAGCAGCATTACAACGATACACTGTAAATAAGTATTAACTGCCCCAATAGCTCAAAGTCTTGGCCATGATTCTGTATTACTTTCTTTTTTTCTCTCTTTTTCCCCTCTCTTTTTATTCCTCCTTTATTCCTTCTTTCTTTGCTTTCCATCCTTTTTTTTTTTTTTTTGAGAAAAGAGGAGAACCACGTTATTTCTTTCTGACACTAGTTTCTTAGCAAATATCACAGATAACAAAACTATCAAATGAAAATCTTAAGTGAGAGAAATCCAAACAATGGATATAGATATAGAGAAAAGTTGATTCTGAGTTTGGAACAACAACAAAAACAGGTCTCTGGTTAGGCAAAATCTTCAAAATACCAACAATGTCTTATTACTGAAAAATTTCTAGAAATAGTAAATAATTAGTTTTACCATCAATGAATTATATGGACAAGGAATATAATGTCAGTTTTCACATAGTGTCAAACTATTACCTAAAATAGAAAAGGAACTTCAGAATATTTATAACATTTTTATGCATTCTATGCCTATTCAACATTTAGCTATTAATATGTTTGAGGTGGGGGAGAGAAAATCAACTGAGGTTTTCCAAATAATTAGTTATGCCTAAGATAAAGTTAACTTGTTTTCTACACTCTAGCATCGGTTAGATATGGAATTCAAATTGACTCATAAATATTAAAATTACAGGCTTAAGGAAAGAGTGTTACTTGATGCATAACCTATCTGGAAGTATTAAGCTAATGCAAAATTTGCAGCTAAAATGTTGCTAGTCTGTGGAAACTGTTCTCCCAAATGGCACCCCTGAGACCTATAGAAGGTAATGCATGTCTTAGGGCACATTTACTGCAGAGGAGCAGGCTTGTGGCCCACACCTACCACTAATGCTATTGATAAATATTTCCTCATATATGTTAACACTTTCCTCAAACGTTAGTACTGAATTTTCCGAAGCATCAGTCAAAGAATAACAGAAAACAAAAACATTTGCATTAATTTTAGATGTTTTGTTTTGATTGTTTTAGTTTTTTATAAAAATATTTTATCACTCATTTACTGTATTTTCCTCTATCACAATGCCTTTCATAAAGTAAGTGCTACCCAGGAAACCCTCTTTGAAAAAAATGAATGAGTGAATTATTTATTTACATGTTAAGCAATTATTTGCTTACATTTGCTTAAACATGGATAGTTTTGTTAATTTTATCTAAAAATAACTAGTTTAAAAATTTAGTGCAAACATTCACAGATACAATTTTCATAAAAGTTTTTGTGCTTCCTAGACTCAAGATTTCTGTTATATTGTTATAAAATTTTAAAATGTGTTTATGAAACTAATAATTTTTATTAGTTCATAATATATGACATGCTTTAAAAATTGTTAAGAAAATTGTGAGAAGTATTTACATAGCTGGAAATGTTGTTTTTATTAATCCATGGAAGGAATATTTTATTGATTTCTATTTGCCAAAAGATGAACATTTTACCGTCCCGCACTTTGAAGAGCTTTACCACTGGATGCTAAGCTTAATGAATAATCAAGTGCTATTTTTGTCATGCCATTTTAATTTGGGACCATAAGTCTGTCTTGTAAGATAGTTTAAAAGACAATGCTCCTGGAAGTCTCTTCACTGCCTAACTTGACTTCTGGTAATGAATTTTCCATGGTGTTATATGAGTCCCATCTGTTTTTAAGTATCAGCTCATCAGCTAGTTATTAATTTAAATCCCACTGAATATTTCTGGAAGCTGACCAGTGTATTCACAGCATGACACTGAAACAGATCAAACTGACACACGTTGCAATAATTCTGGGAACTAATGTCCACAGGCAGCCACTATAATTGTTCTTCACACTAGCAGACATTTTCCGTTTCTCTAGAGACAATTCTTAACATATGCATTTTAATTGGCTTTAAGAAATGATATCATGATGTAGAAGATGGCAGCTCATCTTCTGGACCACCACATTGCACATGCAGCTCTGTGAGCTAATGCTTTGGGTGTAAGGTGAACTAACGGTGTTTTATGAATGAGCTTTAATCCATTAGTGATAAATTACATATAAGTTAGAAATGTATCAGTTAAAACTGACCATAAGAATTTAAAGAACAAAATATATCATTAAATAGCATAACAAAGCAATTACAGGAAAAGGTAGCCCTCAGAAATTATTTCTTCAAACAATATGGCAATTGTATTTTTTTTAATAAGAAAACATCCACAATCAAAAATTTGATT
Source organism: Ursus americanus (assembly GCF_024610735.1). Lineage (NCBI taxonomy): Eukaryota > Metazoa > Chordata > Mammalia > Carnivora > Ursidae > Ursus > Ursus americanus. The sequence goes on along the minus strand of NC_142139.1, from coordinate 52,782,981 downwards.
TTACCAATTATATTTCTTGACTTTTCTATATATATCCTGCAGATGATTCACTGCAATCAAGTCATCTCCTGATTATCATGCTAAATGAAATTCTAGAAATGGCATAATTACTGTAACTATTTTTAAAAAGGAATTACATATTTCTAAACTCTTTAATGCATTAGGAAAAATAATTGCAAATTGATGAATTTCTAGCTCTTTCTCCACCACCTCACCCTACCCTCCCACATTGCATATTTGGCCTGCAACTCCTTATTCCATTTTAATAATCCATATTATCTTGTGGTTTATATGTTGGCTTAATTGTAGATCTAGCATGAATAAAGTTTAGACAATTTGTTTTGTTTTGCTCTTTAACTTATTTTTTCCAACTTTATTGAACTTTAATTGACAAGTTTGGACAATTTATTCTGAGAGTATTTACAAATTATTTCATATGAGTCACTCACTGTGAAATGAATTATTCGATAGGTGGAGATGACACGTGTTTAGAAAAAGAGTTTCCAAAACCATTTCAAAAATCTCCAAGAAAGCTTCAGTAAGATTGGGATGCCTTTCCTAGTAAGTAGTAATTCTTATTCTCATTCTCCATTTGAGATTGTCCACAGTCTCTAAAACCAGCATGAGAGGAGCAGGAACCTAACCCAACTAAGCTTTCTGGAGAATCAGCTCTGAGATTTACCACAAGGAGAGGAGCAATTCCTGAGCTTTAAAGTTTTCTTAAATCAAAATAATTCCAGAACTCAGAATTTCAGCCCTGCCTTCTCCCTTCCTTTACCTTCCTTCCCAAGTTCTCCCATATACTTGAGCATCTAACCATCAATTCCATCTTGCACATTGAAGCAAAAATTGGCTCCACGTTTTGATTTTTCGCTCCTGAATGTGACCCTCCCCTTTCTCCTAGGATGGGTTCTTCAGTGCAGCAAGTGAAGGACAACTGGTCATAAAGTCTCAAATCCATCATGTTGCATGAAAATGCCATTTCAGACTGTTCCAGAAAACTCACCAGCATACAGCCTACCCATCAGCAGTCTGTATTATCTAAGACTACAAGGAAATATTTATAGTGCGTTGAACCCATGTTGTTTTATACTTCTATTTCTTTGCACACATTATGGTTTTTATATAGCATTTTTATCATAGTCCTGCCTTTTGTCATATGATTTGCCCTGCAGATAAGTAAAGCTCTTTCTGGAGAAAATATCAACAGTGATAGATAATATAGTGTTCCAGTTGCAATCAAATGCCAAGATATGTTTGTGTAGCCTAGGGGAAATCCTGTTGTTTAAAATATTATTCTCCCCTTTCTTCAAGGATATAGGCTTGGTTCATTCCATTGGAAGTGTAGTGAAATGAATAATACTCTAAAGGAGATATAATTTACTAGAAGTAGAGTAGAAGCATAATCATTTCCCTCTTTAAGCATGGCACTTTATACCAGAAACAAAGACTCACAGGTTAGGAGGAGACACAGGAAACCTTTAATAGCATTTTATATCCTTCATAAACCAACTGGGGAAAAAAGAAGAGATTCTGCAAGAAAAGGTGGGGAAAGTATATAGGATTTCAGTCCTTCATCACTCCAGATGGGTGGGATTGCACATTGAACATGAAAGGAAAATGTGTCTGTTATGGGCGTGGGGGGGTGCTGAAGTGGTAACAGTTCTTAGAGTCAAGGGGTACTTTCTAGTTCGGAAAAGAGAAATAGTATACGTGATAATTGGTTTCAGCAGGTGGAACAGTAAGTGCAAATATCATTTTTCTTATGCTAACTTAAAATGCGGACATGTCACCCTCTTTTTTATTGGGCCAACTGGGTATAATCTTAACTCTTAACCAGAAGGATGAAGCATCCTAGCCCGTGAAAATAGGCACATAAAATTCATCAGTCTTCTGAAAATACATGTTTGGAGGTCAATTACAGCCATGTAATTTAAATATAGTGTTGGAATCTATATCAGTCAGATATATATATATATATATATATATATATATATATATATATATATATATATATATATATATTTGAGATCCAAAGTTTTTAACAACTTTAGAGGACAAATTGGTGAAAAAAAAAAAAAAAACAAAGAAAAATTTGTTTAAAAGCTGCATTTGCTGGAGAGTCCCAGACTTTAAAGGTGATTTCTCTCCTGAAGATCCCTAAACAACATAGGGGCAAGCCACTATTTTTTCTGATGTGGGAGGAACAATCCAATGGGTCTCTTGTTAATTCACAGTTAAATCAAAGGCCCTATTCTTGAGGGGCCAAATTTGAGGCAACCATACAAACATTACAAGCTCCCTCTTTTTTTTTTTTTTAAAGATTTTATTTATTTATTTGACAGAGAGAGAAGAGCCTGATGTGGGGCTCGATCCCAGAACTCCGGGATCATGCCCTGAGCTGAAGGCAGACACTTAACGACGGAGCCACTCAGGCATCCCTACAAGCTCCCTCTTTTAGATAGAAAACATTAAACCTAAAATCTGTCTCTTTTTACTAAGGAATCAGTTTTAATTAAAAGAAAACTGAAGCAAATAATTTTCAGCTAAAATATTTTAAATTATTTAGCTACTATAATATAATTGCTTCTTTCAGTTGATAAAGATTATTTGCGTGATCCAACTTTAGCTAGGCCTACTTTCTTGTAAACTCCAGTTTGGGCAAAAATCCCACTAAATCAGTTTAGCAAGAATCCCCCATCCTCTACATTTGATCTCCTTTATTAGCTAAGAGTTCTCACCCTGCAGCATCTCCCAGATGATGTCTGATCACATTGGCCTGCCTTCAGCAAAAGTCCTATTAGATTGGTTTAGCCGGAATGCCTCCTTACACCCACTGCTTTCTATCCACTGACCCCCACTCTGCTCCCTGTCTATAGATTCCTACTTCCTCACGCTGTGTTTGAAGGTGAACACAGTTCTATACTGAGATCTCTTTCCCTGATTGTGAGAGTCCTGAAAAAACCTGCTTTTACTACTTTCACTATTGTCCAACTCTGGTTTTTCTTTGACAGAGTTGATATAACAAGCAAGAATATAGAAGAAATGGGATATTCTTAATCAGAATTCATTAAAAAGAGGGTGTAGAGAGGAGACAAGAGCACATTTGCTAAATACTTAGGTTTCAGAAGACTCCCAAGTAAGTTCAAATTTGACTCTGCTCCATTCTAAGCAACTGACTCCCTTAGTTGCATAAGCCTTTCATTGTACACAAAACAGTTTTTTTCTCTAAAAATGATCTAGTCTCAATAATAAAGAGTTGCTAAACATTGTTTGAGGAATCTTTAAAAATGATTGGTTTTTTAGGGGCGCCTGGGTGACTTCGTTGGTTAAGCATCCAACTTTTGGTTTCGGCTCAGGTCATGATCTCACAGGCTGTGGGATCCAGCCCCATTCAGGCTCTGAAAGAACACAGAGTCTGCTTTAGATTTTTTCCTCCCTCTTCCACCACCTCTGCTCCTCCCTGCTCACTCTCTGTCTCTCTCTCTAAAATAAATAAATAAAATATTTAAAAAATAAAACGATTGGCTTAGCAGACTAATTATGGTTCATGAATTACATGAATTCATGTAATCCTTGAACAACATGGGTTTGAACTGTGCAATTCCACCTACATGCAGATTTTTTACAGTATGGTACTATAAATGCATTTTTTTCTTCCTTATAGTTTTCTTAGTAACATTTGTTTTTCTCTAGCTTACTTAATTATAAGACTACAGTATATAGTACATATAACGTACAAAATATATGTTAATTGCTTGTGTTATTGCTAAGGCTTCTGGTCAACAGTAGGCTATTAGTAGTTAAGTTTTTAGGGAGTCAAAAGTTATATGCGGATTTTTGACTGTGCAGGGGTTGGTGCCTCCAACCTCACATTGTTCAAGGGCCAACTGTATAGTGAAGTTTTACTTTTGAATTTACCATTGAAGTTTTCAGTCTGTTTTATCCAAAACTATAGAAAACATTAAAATGGTTTGGGTTCTGTTATAGCTATACCATCACTGTTTTACAAAATTTAACAAAAGCAAATGTTATTGAATAATTAAAATTAAAGGCTTTAACATGTTCCACCCTAAGCATAAAACTTAGAGAAGTGTGATTGTACTGTAAATCAACAAGAAGCCAAATTTACTTCTATAATGAAATTCAGTATTGTCTTTATAATAGGGGGAAAGTGCAGTTCTCCTGACTATATTTTTTTGGGTGGTATATTCTTTCTTTTCAGAGCCTTGCGGAATAAGGCCAGTAAAACATTTAAGGAGATCCCATTGGGGAAAGCAACATGGTAGAAACTCAGCAGTAAGGGGCGCCTGGGTGGCTCAGTCTTTAAGCGTCTGCCTTTGGCTCAGGGCGTGATCCCAGCGTGTGGGATCAAGCCCCATGTCAGGCTCATCCTCTGGGAGCCTGCTTCTTCCTCTCCCACTCCCCCTGCTTGTGTTCCCCCTCTCACTGGCTGTCTCTCTGCCAAATAAATAAATAAAATCTTAAAAAAAAAAAAAAAAGAAACTCAGCAGTAAGAAGAGAGAATATCTCTGGGCTCTGTGGAATGGTTTTGTTCTCCAGAACCTTCTAACAATCACATTTTCTGTGGAGCTTTTCACATTACAGTTTTCTCCAGTTATTTCTAAGCCTTTGATTAAGTTGACTTAAGTGTTGTAGCTTGTCTTCTGCTTCACTAGAAGATTTGTGCCCATGGTTGGGTCAAAGCAACAGAGTGGGATAAACAGCTCTCTGAGGAAATGTGGATTTATCATTAAGCAGTTACCTTTAGAAGACGGGAGCAGCAGCCCAAAGCTGGGAGGCTGACTGTGATGAAAGGTAACAGCCAAGAGAGATTTGAAGACCTTACGCATTTCAGGTAGTTACTCGGAGTTTGGAATGCAGTGAAATCAATCAAGTAGGATGGGACCTGAAAAATTACAACTTGGATATAAAAATATTTTTCCTTATCTATAGTAGAGGACAATAAATTCTAGGATATTTGAATCATAGTCACCTATAGAAATTATAAGTCCCAAAAAGATCATAGGAAGAAGTAGCTGGTTTTTGAAAAATTAATGTGGATTATCATCACTAAATGAACCACTTACTTTTTATACATAAACTACATATATGCTAAGTGTATAGTACAGTCAATTTGGTTTTAGTGTGCCTCTTTCCTTCCTCTAGGTGTCTATTCAGAAGTTCAGTTTTCTTTTCTCTTGTTTTAATCTAATAAGAAAACAAGTGGAATAAGTGATTTTTCCTCCCTAGGAAAGAAGAGCTGTGTAAAAATAAACCGTACAGAAGAGTGCCTGGGTGGTTAAGTCAGTTAAACATCTGACTCTTGATTTTGGCTCAGGTCATGACCTCAGGATCCTGGGATCAAGCCCTGTGTCAAGCTCCATGCTCAGCAGGGAGTCTGTTTGAGGATTCTCTCCCTCTCCCTCTGCCCCTCCTCCCACCTGTGCTCTCCCTGTCTCTCTGTCAACTAAATAAATAAATCTCTTTTATAAAATTAATAAACTGCATGGAAAAGGAAATAACCAAATAAATATGGTCTCTCCAAAAATTGGTCGACAGCCAAGGTGCACCTGGGTTAGAATGGACACAGATAGCTGGAGAAAGATGGGTATGACAGGAGGTCAGGGTTAACTCAGCAGACCTCAATCACTCAAAACTTGTACATTCCTAAAAAAGACTTGTCTTCAAGACTGGCCTTTGGCTGGTTCTTGGGACATAATCTGTATGTGTTTAGAATATTCTGCCTAACACGAGTGCTTTTGTATGCCTGGAGACTTGTGTCCTGCTGTACTGGTTTGACCAGGTAAGTTGATCTACCTAATGTAACTTATTGTAAACATTTATTTGATTGAAGATGGAAAGATTGGAGTGGAATTTCTGAGGTCAGTCATGTGGGATCTACATGTTAAGTGACTGACCCCCATTGAAAACCCTAGAAACCAAGGCTCAAGTGAGCTTCCCCAGTAACAACACTTCACACATGTTATGACAGATTGTTGTTGGGGCAATTAAATGGATCCCTATATGACTCCATGGAGATGGAACACCTGGAAGCTTGTGCCTGGTTTCTTCTAGATTTCACCCCATGTATCTACTGATTTTGCTTGTTTTGTGAGGTCTAGCAAATCTTGAAGCCTAAGGATGGTCTTGGGGATCCTGACACAGTAAGATCTTTTAAATGTGTCCTCTCTATACTATACAAGTAACTTCAATTCACTAACCAAATCACACCTCGTAATTTCTCAAATAGTCAATGAATATGAATTGCAGGGGTGATGGAAGTGGATTAGTAATTTTCAGACTTATTTAGTTATCAGGCCATATATTCAAGTAATAAAAGCAGAATTGATCTGATTGGAGATTGTTGGAGTTGGCAGGAAAAGACTCATCTTTCTAGACAGTGACCTCTGAGACATATGCACAGAACTTTTGGAACTCCATAGATCCTATTTTGAAAGTCAATAAAAGATGTAAAAATGACTTCAGCATATCCAACCAACATAACTGAATGCTTAGACATGATAAATTTATGCAACCTATAAAAATATAACAAAAACTGCATGCAAGCTAATTTTCAACTGGATGGAATTACATCATGCGCTAAATGCAAGTAATGCAGAAATCCAGAGGATTGTAACGTTTAAAGAATCTCCTAAATGTAAAAAGGTTGATCCTCCATTAAATCTCTTTTTACGCCAATAACTTCTAACATGGAAAGAAAGATCATAAAATACACATATTTTTTTATATAGAGAAAACCTCTAAAATATTTTGAATTCATAAAAACATCAGATATCCATCAACAAAATTTCTTAATCTGGTGTGAAGCATTGTTGAATTAACCACATATGTGATAATATTTTAAGGTCACTAGAGAAGGAAGAGTCCCTTTTCAATATAAATGTTGAGACTTAAAAGCTCCGTGTAGCATAAAAATAATGATATAGCCCCGACAACAGCCCCTTTGGCCAAAATGCGGTCATATTTTCTAGAAAACAAAACTGAAAACTAAATATACATTGTAATAGATTAAATGTGTTCTATGTGCCCTAGGGAAAAAAAGGCTATTGGAGTATGTTCATACATTAGCAAAATATTTTAAAGGAAAACAAGTTTCTCATTTTTCTCTTCCATAACTGGTGCCGAAATAATTTCATGAGTGACTTGATTGTTTGAAAATGGACTAGAAATAAATTTTTCTTTTGTCATACAGTTCAATTGTAATAAAGTAGATTAGGTTAAAATATGATTACCTAGTTACAAATAGTGAATTTTCCAGTTCAGATTTAGAAAAATATTTATGGATAGATCCTACCATTCATGCCCTTTCCTCTATCTCTCAGTGTTCATATATACCAAAGAGAAGAGTAATTTCTTGAATAGACTACTAACTTAGAAAAGTTCCTAGGTGTAAATGGTTATCAAAGTGTTTACATAAAAAAATTTCCTTAAATTTTGTAAACCTATCACAAAAAAAAAAAAAAAAAAAAAAACCTGGGGCGCCTGGGTGGCACAGCAGTTAAGTGTCTGCCTTGGGCTCAGGGCGTGATCCCGGCGTTATGGGATCGAGCCCCACATCAGGCTCCTCTGCTATGAGCCTGCTTCTTCCTCTCCCACTCCCCCTGCTTGTGTTCCCTCTCTCGCTGGCTGTCTCTATCTTTGTCAAATAAATAAATAAAATCTTTAAGAAAAAAATGTTTAAAAAAAAAAAACCTACTACATGAAAAAATTTGCAGAATGTTTTATCCCGTAATTTGGTTTTATTTTTATTAAGGGATCTTTTGTCTGTAAATTTCTGGAGATTGATAAATAAAACATCTCCTGCCTTCATGGAATTCATATTCATCTAATTTTACTTTAACATAATTAGTTGTTTTTAAAATTACACATAAGTTCTATATATTTTTAGATAGTTCTCCTAAGTAAGAAAGAATAAATGTCACTGTAAAAGGAGAAACCGTAGAAAGATAAAAATTATTAGACTACAAAATGAATATTACTGTACAATTCAGACAAATAAGATTCATCCTCTTATGGTAAGTAGCGATACCTAACATTTGTTCCTATGAAAAGAATTTTTTCCTTGGCAACTCTGCCTCTGGATGCTTTGCTGTGCATGACCCTCAGGCCTCTTCTAACAATTATTATGTGGAAGAAGGAAAGTAACAACAAGCAGGAGGTCAGGTGTACAGAAGTGTAATGGGGAGAACAACAGACAACTCAAGAGTTTGTGAAACTCATTTTTCAGGCGAGGTCTTCATAAACCCCTCGCACTAGCTTTATGTTGTCCCCTAAGGCTGCAAAACACTGTCTTTAAATATTAAATTTCTATGTAAAGTTAATAATACATTTAAACATTCTCACTAAGAAAAAGAAAGCCTTAGGGAAACTAAAGTATAAATAGATAATCTTTTGAAAGAAAAAAAAAGTTCTGATTCCTAGTTTAATTTTCCATGGAGTTTTTTCATTTGGAAAGTGATCTTTCCTATTTCAACTTTTGCATCACAAAATTCAGCATCGTCAAAATAAGAAAATTGCAAACATTTCAAATTAAATGTTTTCTCATTTTTCTTCTTCCAGATTATAAGTAATCAGAAGCACTGCAGTTAGCAGGAAGATATAGGAAAAGCAAGAGATTCTAAAGATATACGGAGGTTTAAATAAGAAGATCTCATTGCTTAAAATATACACATTTGGTGGAATACTTCCTTTACTTTATCTTTCACATAAAACAGGTATCAAAGTACCACAACTGTAGTTATTTTCAAAATCAAATTTACTCGCTATAGCAATTCAGCATTCCAAGGAAACTAGAAAGTTAGAAAGCATGTACTAACATAGAGTGTATGTATAAACTGGGTGTGATTTCAAGCTTTTATTACTCCAAAAGTTGTACAACAGTTAAACACTTGGTTTCTCAAATTGGCATGTTTAACTTCTCTTGTGTCTTCTAGTTCCTCCCACGGTGCCAGATGCCTCTCGTGAAAGCTACTTGTCATTTTGCATGCACATGCTCCCTGGGAAAGAGAATTATGTTGTTCTACTTCTTGGACCAATTGTTGATATTTACTTTCAAAAATTTACTTATGCTTTGAGAGCCAAATTGTGTTTATTCAGTATTTTGCATTGGTGTGACTGGGGTGGGAGGTAGCAGTGAGGGCAGGATAACATGACATAGTCCAAGATACAAGGAAATAAGAAAGGAACCTTGAGAAGAACAGCAACAGAGGTAAAGGAATTGCTAATCAGCACTAAGCCCAGAGAAGTAGAAAAGAATAAGAGATTGAGATCTACAGGGAAAACGAAGGGGAATATCATCAATGCTCTAAGATAATATTTTGAGGACAGATACATAATTAAAAATGGTTTTTTGTCATTTAATAAATGTGTCCCTTTATAAATAATTTGAATGTGATATTAATGTAACCAAGTGTAGAATACATTTCCTAATGTAAATTTGCTTAATCTCTAAGTCATTACTTGGTCATGGAGTATTTATTTTAATATCATATTGACTATGATATGATAATATCTAGTTTAGAATTGTTATTTTATTCTTAATGAAAATAATCTATAGAGTTTTTACTATGTCAACTTTTATTACAAAAGTTATATTTAATACTAAATTACTATATTTATCTTCTTCAGAAAACAAACACAACAACAAAGGATTTTATGACTCATTATTTGATCATTTACTCCCCTGGGAGAACCATAAACTCAATATTGAAAATTTAGGCTAAAGAAGATCATAGATGTTTCACAGGATGACATAAAATTATTTAAAAATGTTCAGTGATTATTTACTTTCCTCTACTGAAATAAAAAAAATCTTATTCAAATAATTGTATATTCTATGACCATAAAAATTAGATCATACATCACTTGATTAAGCTTATTATCATTCCAGTCATGTGAAAAGATTTGCATATGTTTCTGATTTAGTGTCAGTTATAATTATTTAGATTATTTTCTAAATCACTAGCTGGATTTATATCATTAAAAAAAACCTTGGCTTAAAAAATATTTGACTACTATTTAAATGTATAAATGTATTACTCTTGAACAAACAATGTTTAAAGTTTCATTAACTTCATCAAGCTAGTACAGAATGTGCTTTGAGGGGAATCAATATTTGACTGAATATACATGTTTAACCTCCACCCCTTCCTAAATCCTTGCTGAAGAAACTGAATCAATATAAAAAAGAAATTTCTGCCTAAGTCCTGGAATCTCCAAAGCCATCACAGAGATGTATCCCAAACTTCAAGTTAACTATTAAGATGGTACTGGTAGAATAACTTGGATAAGAGATTCAAAGTTCTCAACATCCTAGTAGTAATCACCACTCTCATCTGGAAGATCCCCTGTTAACTTCTGGAACATGGTAAAACCCCATCCTCATCAGCTCTGGAAGCACCTGCAGAAAAGCCCTTCTACCCTTTGCACTCGAGGAGGAAATTGACAATGGAAGACCTAAACTACTTGCCACACGTAAGGCAGAGATGGGAATTGCTCCACGCCCAGTGCATGCATTATGATGTGTGCCTGTGCGCTCACCACAGTCATATCTATGCATGGGAACCCTGAATACAATCCTTCTTTCCAAACAAAGGAGAAACCTGCTTGCTGGCACTTGCAGCCTACTAACATGCTTTGTGGATAATAATGTCTGCTAATCCATTTCTGCCCAGTCACTCTGGAGTTGGGCTAACCACTGACTTCACTCATTCCATAGCTTTGGGCCTCTTAATAGGCAGATTAAAAATTGAGAATTACAAAATTAATAGTATCTCATACTCACATAAATGTCTACAATCTCTATCTTCATTTATAAGGCTTACTTTAAAAATGTGACAGTATAAGATGTGTGAGGAGAGCAAATACCTCAAAAGAGTGAAGCCAAACTGAGCAACGATACTAACAGTTTTTTTTTAGGGATTCTTAATTTTTTTTTTAAGTTTTTAAGTTTTTATTTAAATTCTAGTTAGTTAACATATAGTGCAGTATTGGTTTCAGGAGTAGAATTTAGTGATTCATCACTTACATACAACACCCTGTGCTCCTCACAAGTGCCCTCCTTAATCCCCATCACCCATCTAGCCCATCTCACCTACACCCTCTCTGGGCACCTTGTGTATTCTCTATAGTTAAGAGCCTGTATGGTTTGCCTTCCTCTTTTTTCCCCCCTCCCCTATGTTCATCTGTCTTGTTTCTTAAATTCCACATATGTGTGAAATCATATGGTATTTGTCTTTCTCTGACTGACTGACTTTGCTTATCATAAAACACTCTAGCTCCATCTACATCGTTGCAAATGGCAAGATTTCATTCTTTTTGATGGCTGAGTAATATATATATATACTACTACTTCTTTATCTATTTGTCAATTGATGGATGTTTGGTCTCTTTCTGTTATTTGCCATTGTTGATAATGCTGCTATAAACACCGGAGCTCATGTGCTCCTTCAAATCAGTATTCTTGTATCCTTTGGGTAAATACCGAGTAGTGCAATTGCTAGGTCATAGGGTAGTTCTATTTTTAACTTTTTGAGAAACCTCAATACTATTCCAGAGTGGTTGTACCAGTCTACATTCCCACCAACAGTGTATGAGGGATCCCCTTTCCCCACATTCTCACCAACACCTTTTGTTTCCTGTGAATAATACTAATAATTAACAGTAATTGAGTGTGTATAATTTGCCAGGCACTGTATTAAGTGAATTTACATCTATTAGTTCATTTACTCTTCCCAAGAAGTCCAGGTTACAGATGAGTTTGAATAACTTTCCCAATGTCACAAGCTAGCAAGACATTTAGCTGGGATTTGAATTCATACAGTCTGACTCCAGAACCTGAACTCTTAACCACAAAGCTGACTGGTCTCCTCCCCCCTGACATTATAATTACGAGGGGTGGTAGTCAATAATTAAAAAAAAAAAAGTTTTCATGTAAAAATACTCCCAGCCTCCAACCTCAGACACACTGTGAACAGGACTTTGAATCAGAACTTTCTTAAGCTTCCAAGGTGATTCTAATGGGAAGCCAATGTGCAGAACCACTGAACTCATGTTCAAATTGTTCAGAGTAAATGGAATTTATTGAAAAAGAAAGATACGAGAAACAAAAGGGAATTAAACTTGTGTTATATCCATATTTCCATTGAGAGTCGAGAATACATTAATACAGCGGATGTTGTTTTTCTCTTAGAATTTATTCTATCTTCTTATAATACCATTTTGATTATGCTTTGAAGAAGCCCTTCTTCTCTAATCAGGCTATGAACTTTCAATTATAGAGGGTAGTATTCCTTCCCCTGGCCAAGGAGTGGACATCGATTCAGAAAGAGTCCAATCAGGCATTATTTTTCTTTCAAAACTTTTATTCTTGACTGAATGGCATAAGAAGAGAAATACATTTGAGCTAATTTAACTTAATAATGGTGCCCTAAGGATACTGTCCATGGGCCTGTTTTATGGAGATACTTCATTTTCATGTTCTGTTCAAGGAGTGTTGATTATCTTTCCTTACATACATGTCTATATTTATGCATATGTACATATGCATATATGTGTATATATTTTACACTTGTGCATTATTCTGAATCACTTTCTTTTTCTTGGAAATAATAAATTTTAGTCATAACAGATACTCATACCAGAGAACTGATTGTAGGTCATAATCTACAGAGAAGTTAAAAATTTCATTAGCTATGTTGCAGAAGAATATCAGGGATAGAATGTGATATTAATTTATAAACACTAGGTATGAGCAAAATTTCATCACCATTTGCCTCATGTCAGCCATGTACTCACTTAAAATGATTATTTATAGAGATTTTAAAATGATAAGAAATCTTGAACCGTGTCTTATTCTGGCTACACTTATAACATCATATAAATTAAAGCAAAAGAAAAAAAAAGGAGTTCAAATATCTATATTCTGATCTAAAAGCAGGTAATGGGAATGTCATATTATCCTTAAACTACTTTACCCTTAGGGCTGAGATCACCAAAATACATGTTATCATTGAATCTAAGAGTTGCTACATTTCAGAGTACATGAATTTACAACCTGACTGAGTCTGTTATATAAAAGCTTCATTCTTAATATTATATTTAAAAAAATGGGATCCTAACAATTGAAAAAGGGAGGATTTGCTATGAGGGAGTTGAAAACAATTCAAAAACATCATGCCATTAATTTTTAAAAATAATAATGCCTATTGAACTTCCATGAAAGAACACTGCATATTGAAAATATAAGATACAAAAGAGACGGTGAGATAGCAAATGTTATGAAATGAGATCTGAAAGAAGACAGAGGGGTAAATGAAAGAAAAATACACAAAACAATCTCAAGTGCAATATTAGAAAGATTACTGGAAGAATAAAGTGAGTAGAAATCATCAAGAAAGAAATAGAAAATGAAATAAGAGAAAGATTGAAATAGCTATAGGAAATAAGTTAAAATAAGTTAAAGACTGAAATAAGAATATTGAAGTTAGATGGAATGGATCCAATATGCATCTGGTTAATTTCTCAGCAGAAGGTAAACAGAAAAACAGAACAGAGCAACTACTTAAAGATATAACTAAAGAAAAAATTTCTAAAACAAAAGAAGACCTGTAACTTCATACTGAAGGGAAAAAAAAAAAAAAACTGTTTAAGAAAAAATGACCTGGAACATTAAACACCAAGATATATCATCATAAAATTACTGGTCCTGAAGATAAATAATTTTTATAAGCAGCCAAGAAAATTGATCAGTCACTTTTTAAGAGAAAAAGGCGAACTGACTCCGGTTTCTCAAAGCCGTATTTATCATAACACAATGAAAAACTCATATCAGACATACAAAGGGGAAAAAATAAGTGAGGCCAGAATTTTAGTCAAATTCTCTTTCAAGTATAAAGACCAGATACAAATAGTTTTGAACTGGGCAAATCTCATGAATTATACTTCCCATGAGTACTTACTAAAGAAAGTACTGGAGATTTTATTTTGGGCAACCAAGTAGTGACTGAATAAAATACTGCAAAATGCATGACAGTAAGCATCAAAAATATTTAAATAGTCAAAGTTACACCAAAGTAAATGTGAGGACTAGAGCAACAAAATAAAATTAAAAATTCACATGCAATAATAATAATGAAATGACCTAATTTATAAAAGAGCAGAGGAAGTGCAGAAAAAAGAAAAAGAAAATAAGCAGGCAAAGAGCCACTTTCATAAGAGATGGGAGTCAAAAATATTATGTAAAGCTGACAAATCATGAAATAGCAGTGTTAGCATTCTTTATTCTTTTTCTACTTGGATATAACTTAAACACATAAAATTCAACAATTTTAAGTGTACAATTTGATGAGATGTGTCAAATGCAAAAAGTCATGTAACCAAAATCACGATCAATAGAAGTCGGTGGAATTAAGCACAAAAATATCAATATCAAAGTGATCCTTAGAAACTGTTTTGCATATCTCCATGTACTTGCACTTGAAAAGATAGATGGAATGCAAAAATTCTAGGAATATATAGTTTTAAAAAACTGGATCAGAGAAAAAAAACAAAATTTCCATAGAAGGAATGGAGAAAGTTATTAGGTAATCATTTCCCCAAAAGCAGAATACCCATATAATGAACACATTCTAACAAATTTTATAGGCTCATTTGGTTAAGTGCCTAACTCCTGGTTTTGGCTCAGGTCATGATCTCAGGGTGGTGAGATCAAGCTCCACCCTGATCCAGCAGAGGCTGCTTTGAATTCTTTCCCCCTCCCTCTCTCTCCCCTTCTGCTCTTCCCCCCATACCCTCAACTCACACACACCCTCTCTCTTCCCCCGGAAAATAAATAAATAAATAAATAAATAAATAATATCTTTAAATATAGATTCTATTAAGCAGGTAATTCCAAAGAAACACTTTAAAAGTTATTTTTTAATTAACCATATTGACAATAAATATACAATATTGATATCAAAACTGAGGAAAGATTAACCAAAATTTAAAATAAAAATAAATCAAATTTATATAATTCAGCAAATTATATAAACTGTGCAATCCCTCTACATTTAAAACATTTTAAAATTCCTAAAAAACACCATTAAATTTTGATAAAGCTAAGAGATTTCATGCTTCTGAGGGGAAAAAAAAAAAAACATAAAAATGTCAATCCTCCATAAGCTAGTTTATAAATTATTTTTAAACCCTAAAATTCATATACATTTTATTTGCAGAACAATGCATTCTAAATTTCATTTGGAAAAAACAAACAAGAAAAATTATTACAAAGTAAATCAGTGATATCATATTAACATTATTGTGTTAAAATACGCTAGAAAGTTTTAGTAATTAAAATATTGAAGAAAGAGGGGAAACTAGCTAGAACTTGAGGTTGTTTGTCCAACAAAATGAATGAGTTTCCCTGAGTTGGAAAAGAGAAAATCTTTTCACTTAAGAATATTCCTAATATTTGACTGATTTTGAATTAGACATGTTTATTAGATGGAGGAAATTGAATCAATGCTAAATTTATTGTTGCTTCCATCTCACGTTTTCCATTTATTTCAGGCTTTTTTATGTTTTTCATTAAAGTTTTATACTTTTCCTCATAAAGCTCTTGAGCATATTTTATAATGTTTATTCCTGATTATTGTATAAGCTCTCTTCTTTGTTTCAATTGGATTTTTTCTTATTACATTTTCTAACAGTTTATTGGAGAGGCAAAGAAACACTACTTGTACATATGTATCTTACCTAGTCAACCTAAGGAATAAATATCTTATGCTTTTTAATGCCATTTTAATCACATCAACCCAAAATCTGAACTAGTTGGAAACCATTCAGGTATCAGCTCTATCTATATTACAGAACAAAGGACTCAACGTGCACTACTAAATAATTTTCTATCCCATTGATCTGAAAGATTTTCCTGGAGCAATGTTACATCTTCAAGGTGATTTGGAGGTAGGTGGGAAAGAGATCCCGAAAATATTTTCTAGTCTGAATTCTACTTCTTGGACCCTCATGGAATCCATGAGATCTGCAGCACTTGTAAGGAGAGTATTTGCTTTGATCAGGTTCTGTACTTCAAAAATGGTACATATAATTTCAAAGCAGATTAAAATCTTTCACATAGGAGTGCTTCTCTTCAAGAATCCTTTCCACTTAACAAAGCATGAAGCTATAGAAAACCATTTTCTCTGTAGTTACAGTTTTCAGTTCAACTGTTAGTACTGATATTGAGTAGTCGTCCAGGAGACAGTGAATTACATTTGCTCACCAACTAGAGTATTGTGCATGTCTCAGCAGACACCAAAATGAGAAATAATTTTTTCAGAGGCGTTATATAAATTTATATATAAGAAGTATGTTTAAGATCAAAGCCTCTTTGGCATGTGATTGTAAAAGAACATTTTTCTCTTACTCATATAAGAATATTAATTTGGAGAAAAGTTTCAGGATATGCTATACGTGGTCCTGAACTATGCAAATTTGCCTCCAAATGTTATAGTCTTGCAAAAAAGAATTTACTTTGGAGCTCTATATCAGCACATTGGTATATATCGTATATACAATAAATAAATATTAACAATCCAAAAGTAAAAATAAAGGGTGAAATTTGTTTCACCCTATGCTAAATCTCAGCATTCATAATAGAGAAACATCTTAATACATAGCCTTACTTGGTAAGCACAATTCTATCAACATGTTTATTATTTCCAAGGAAGCAAATAAACAAAAATCATATAAGTTTAAAACCAATTAATTAAAAATTATTCAAAAAATGATTCCCTTCTGAAATCTGCCCCATTCATCAAATTTCATTGTTCTGTTACAAAATACAGCTTGCTTCTCCTTGTCATGTTTATTGTGTCATTATATATTCTCCAAGAAGATCAAAGTAGAACACATCTAAATCCTATAAGGCTCAAAATATTTTACCTTGAAGAAACTTAGCAATCATGATTCTACATAAAGATATAATGTATAAAAAATAAATGCCAGAAAGGTAAGACTCTTGGGGTTAATGTAGAGCATGAAATCAGCCATAATACCTGGTTCGCTACAATGTAACACGGAGGCCTCTGAGGGGAGGGAAGGTTTCAGAGAAGCGCTAAGCGCACAGGCCTTTGGAATGCTGAGGCCTACGTGACCACTCTGCCCTTGGAATGCCGCGGGGAGTTGCCTTCCGGAAACTTTTCCAGCCCAAACAGCTGCTCTGTGATCTAAGAGATGTAGGCCTTGTCCCTTAGGCTATGTTTAGCAGAACCATGCAAATTAGCATATCGTATCTTTCCTCCCACTTTCAGTAGCACCCGTTGTCACACATCACGTGCTTGAGGGACAGTGATAAGGATTTGTGAGTATCCCGAAGGACCAATAAAAGCGGGAGCAAAGAAGATTCACAAAGGGTCTTCGCCTCTGAGCATTGACCCCGTGGCCTTCTCCTCTCTTTCACAGGGAAGTTTCATCTGTCGGTACAGGGGTTGCTGGCCATTCCCGGCATAAGACAGTAAGAGAAAGAAAAGAAATAAAACTACTGGAAAGTATTTGTATTTCTTCTTTTTTAGCCTATTACAATCTCAAAATGTAAAAGCAAAATATAAAGGCAAGATACTGAATAAATGAGTGGCTATTTTAATAAGACTTAAGTTTATTTTTCAGAACTTGAGGAAAAAAAACAGAAGTGTTCCACAACTCTATTATTGTTCCTGTTCGATATAGAGTTCTGACGTAGGCGCAATTAGCTAATTAGTAATTTATTCAAATCTGGAAAAGAGGCAGAAAATAAGAGCCAAAATTAAAAAGAAAAAGGAAAGTTATATGAAAAACAGCATACAAACAAAAATAAGAACTCAGGTCTGGAAAATTATTATGAAAAAATTTTGACAGAAACATAAAATAACTTAAAATACATGAATAGGATGAAAAATAGAGATTTGATTATACCATCTTATAATTACCAAACTAAGGGTCAGCCCTAAAATCAATCTGATCTTATGAAAATCAATAATAGCAAGTGGGTGTTCGGTATATATAAGTAACTCCCCATAGAGATTAGCAAGTGAAAGTGGGCTTTCATAAAGAAAGTACCTGAGTTATTCTGAAGACAAATCCTTCACATTTTAAGATAGTCTTTTCGTCAGTGACCCTTGGTGTCACTGACAGCAATGACATTGTGATTTCTGATACAGCAAATGGCAGACTGCTAGTACAGAGAACTTCCTACTACAAATACCAAGAAATACTACCTACTAGATAAAAAAAAAATAATAATAATAACAAAAATCAAAAATTAAATTTCTTTCATATGTTTATAAAGAGTGTTTTTTAATAAAGTTAAAGTTATCTGTAGAAATAATGAAAAGGCAAAATGTGAATTAAATTAATGATTTGTTTAATACAGATTGTTTGTTTTTTAGGAGTTTTTACCAAAAGATCTGAAATTTTAATTAATCTGAAACTTTAAATAATGCTTAATATTTTATACTTAATATATCTATAATAATTTATACTTGCATACAAATAAACTATTCACAAGTCTAGTATTTACTGTATCTCTATTTTTCAAGATAAAGAGGTAGGGGGTAACATATATGTATTTGTAGACATATGAATTATTTTAATATTGAAATTGTTCACAGTGGTCAGGGGCAATTCTTGAGAATAGTGAGCCAATTCAATAAACATTTATATTAAAACAAAAAGAAGCAAGAACATAGTTATTTAGCACTATTGGAAATTACGTCATATTGCAAGAATCACTGTATAGATCAAGCCATGTGTGGGAACCTCCATAAAGCACAAGGACAAGGCACAGGTCAAGGTTCTATCTTGTCCTGGGCCAAAGGATCTAATGGGATGGATAATAGGAAGAAGTAAATGAAAGCTCATTCCTGAGAGATACTTTAACAACTCATTCTTCTATCTCAGGGGCCTAAAGAAAAAAGAATAGTGGCTATAAAAGATGAGCTCACATAGACGTAAACCATTATAAACACATACAATAGGCTATTAAAATAGAAGCATAAGTTAAGGCACAGCTATAATACATATAAAATGGATTAAAAACATTTTCAAATGCTGGATTTACCATGGAAAAGACTATTCAACCTGATCAAAGATATACAAAGGGTCAAACTGTGTTGAGAGAAGAGATTTTTGTGTTTTTTTTTTGTTTGCTTGTTCGTTTGTTTGTTTCCAGACAGCATTTGCCAAGCAATGAGACCTCCTCACCACTACAGGGTAATAGAGGACATTCAATAATCCAAGATGTTAGAATGCAATCTAAAAGTTAGTATAAAATAAAAAGTTTGAAATGGTTGAGGAAAATTTGAAGATTATATAGAAATCATGAAAACAATAAGATAGTGCAAAAAATAGAAGGTATCATAAATGTTAATGACAGAGTAATAAATGTTGTGTTCTAATTAAACATTCGATAATCCACACTCAAATAGCAAATGGGAAAATGGAGGAAACGGTATTTTATGCCATGGTGCTTTGTTATAAACATTTAAAAACACATCTTTTGATCAGAAGAGATTCTTTTCCCCCCACATTTTGTTAGTTATGCAGCTAACAACTAGCCGTTTAGGATTGAAGTTAGGCACGTAGTTTCTAAGTGGAATCTCTAAATGCATACCAATTCCAATAACTCTTAGTTCTAAAGTTTATTATCTACCAAAATTCACTGTCAATCATGTTAGCTCTCATCCCAGAAGACAACTAAAATTGAATTGTGCAAAACTTATATTCTCACTGCTTCCTGAACTCGACAGTTTCCAAATAACCAGTGAAAGCAATAGCCTTCGGCAGATGATTTTGACTATTAGCTTTATATACTGTCTTCAGTATATGTTAACTTGAAAGCAGTTTTATATCAGTTGCATAAATCATAGCCATTCTCATAAACTAGAAGAGAAGAAAATATACCTCCCGACTGCACTACAAAAGCAATTGTAAGTCTTCAGAAATACGATCAAATACTTCACAAATTTAACCAAATAAAACATGCATAAATCTAAGCTGTCTGAGTTTCCTCAGGGTGTATGTAAAAAGATAAGGCTCTGAATTGTGCATAAGCAGCTTTATTTCATTTTAAAGGGTTCTTTTTAAAGTCAACTATGTTATGCATCCTCAGGAAAATAGTTATAATAAATTTGAGGAGCAGCTTGAAAGTCTTTTAAAAGAAGTAGAATTCTTATTAGCATAGTTTAATATTTGCTAATAAAATAATTAGAGCCCCAAATAAATTAACAGAACTTACATGCATTTTAAATAAATATTATGAAAAATAGGGGGAAAAACTACCATAAAAATCATGAATCCCACTATATTTTAACAGAAGCCAAGGTCAGTTTTTCATAATGTTTTTACTCCAACCAATAATTTGGAAAACGTTTCTTTCCATTTTCCTAAGTGTCCAAATAACGTTAAATATGCAGCGATCTGCAATTAGAACACATTTCTCCATAGTGGGCTTCAAGGGACACACGTATCACAAGATAATCTATCCAAAAAGGATTTTGACGTCATTTATATGTGTAAACTACAAATTGAGAGGCAAGTTAGTGGCTACAGGACAGGGTCTGGAGCCCAGTTCCTGGATTGGAATTGCCATTTCCTAGTTCCTGAATTTTGTATACATTTTTAAAGATCACGAGCCTCAGTCTCCTGAGTAAAATGGAGATAGTAATTGTGAATTCCTTAGGGGAGTGTTTTTAGGATTAAATGAATTAATATGTGAAAACCTGCAATAGATACCTGGTACAATAGCTAATACATGGCAACATTGGTGATTCTGTCATGTAGTGCTTGAGACATACAAGCATTTCTCAGAGAAAGTAATATTATCATGTGCTCAGATGAGGGATATAGGCCAAGATTCTGCCGAGTATATTCCCTCTAGAATAAAAATGGAGACAATGTTTTGTATATATGCATCCTCTGATTCTTTCCTAGCTGTTTCAGACTCCCCTAATTCCAGAATTCATGTTAATACAAAGCCTCAAAGGAGATTTTCTAAAAGAAAAACCTACTATTCAGATTCTATTAATTTTTAAAGCTTCTCATATCTTGCTTTCTCTCTCAGAGGTCTCTCCATTACTGGAATTGTAATTAGCTTATTTTGAGTTAATGATAATTTTAATAATATAGTTAAAATCAAAAGATTAGTATTTAATAGAATTTGTCACTTTAAATTATAATAATGTAAAATATGGAAAGATATCAAAACTACATTGCATGGTCTTGTAATAAGTTCTTATATAACAATACATTTTTTTAAATTTATTCAATTTATTGACCTTAAAACCTAAATATCAATTTCAAAGTAATTTAGGTTCAATGTCTTTTATTGAGATGAACCTGGAAGAAGTGACTCAAAAATTCTGATCATCAATAGCAACAACCAATTGAGGATAAGAGGCAGCTATTTATTTACGAACAAATGCACCTTTGTAATCCAATGCATTTAAAATATAATCCGTGCACATTTATGCTTAGCTTCCCTCAGAGAGGTAATATAGGACAAGTAAAAGACAGATTTCCATCTGGTTGATTGTCTCTTTAGGACCTAAGACAAAAACTGTACTGGCCCCAAATCTTGGAACCTAGCCCAAAGCTACAAGTCATTCAGGGTGTGTAGGCAAGAGAAGAAATTCAGGGTGTGTAGGCAAGAGAAGAATAGTGGAGGATCCTTGTCATCTGTCCTCCCCGAAAAGTGTGTTTCTAACCCATGTAACCCATTGAGACAACAGAATGGATTTACTTCCACAGATGTGGGTCAGGTGTATTACTACAAAAAAACAAAACAAAACAAATAAATAAATGATGCTAGAATGGTCTGCTAGCATACTTAAGTTTATAAAAACTCATATCAAGAAATCCAATAAGGTAAAACTGTAGGAAAATTTGTCTTTATGTAATTATCATTTTTGGAAGTCTGTAGAAAAGATAAAAATTAATGCGCCAGAAACAGAAAAACAACTTGACCTAGCTCAAAAATCTAAACATTGTCCATGTGGCAAGCATTTTATTCCAATTAGGAGTCTTCATTTATGTTATCTCGTTGCTCTCTGTATCTGAAAATGAATGATACCTGGCTTTTTTTTTGTTTTTAAGAAAGATGTATGTAGAAAAGATAGCTGAATTATTTACCTTATTGCTTTCCCTTTCTGTGTTTGAATTTTCATGTTTCTTTTGATCTGGAAAAATAAAATCATTTTCAGCATGACATAGAAATTTAGAAGTAAAATTTAATACAAGAGATTGCAACTATTAATGTCACAATTTTAATTATTATGTGTTATATGCTCCTAAATTATGAAGTGATTTTAGATTTGCATGGAACATGTATGACTGTTTATACTTTTATTTTCCCTCATATTTCAAAAATTAGATGTTTATATACAACATGGTTTGAATTTTTTTTAATTTTTTTTTGGGGGGGGTCGGACAGAGGGAGAGGGAGAAAGAGAATCTCAAGCAGGCTCTAAGCCCTGATGTGGGGCTCAACATGGGGCTTGATCACACAACCCATTAGTTAATGACCTGAGCCGATATCAAGAGTGGGTCATTCAACAGACTGTGCCATCCAAGAGCCCCTGAGATTTTTTCAGTGCTGAAAATGAGTTGTGAAAACTAAAAAATGACCTTATTGCTTGATTATCATTCCACACTTTCATTTGCAAAAGCAATATCTAGATACCTAAATGGAGATTTATTTTTGGCATCATTTTCAATCAAAAACAAAAAGACCCAAAAAAACCTCCAAATAGTTTAGCTTTACTTTAAGCAGAAATCAGCGACACATTTTAAAGAAATTAGCTTTACAAAAGAATTTTATCATTGTTGTAATTATCCAGTAGTTAATTCCGTTAGGTACATTATAATATAATTATGTGTATTGAAAAATCATGTAGAACATTCCACAAAGGGGTAAAAACTGTGGGCTCATAGAATATGAGAGCAGAAAGGGGTATAACAAAGCACACTGTTCAACTTTTTCATCTGACTTATCCATGGTCACGTGGCATGCAAATATTTAATTGAATCTCCATCCTGCATCTTTCCACTAAATTGAATAACGTCTTTTGATGATGATTCATGGAGTTACATGGATTATACACAAGAAAATTTATGTAAAATTTATCTAGGAAGATTCTAAAAAACTTATTTGAGCACAAGAGCAAATTCCTTGAAATCGAAGTTTGTACTTTATCAGTTTTTTGATGTCATCCCTTTGCAGTGTCTACTATAAAACAATTACCCTGGGAAGGACCATACAATTAACAAACCTCCTAACTTAAATTGAGGAAGTATTCAGGCAACCAGGACATATAGTTGGAATATGTAACATTTATACTTGAGATATAATCAATTGTATTTTTTTCAATTGTTCTTAAGGTTTTTAACTATTATCCTTCAGTGCTATAGAATTTATTCTCACATCTTGCATATTTAAATATGCTCTTTTGCTATGACCAAATTTAAAATTCATTGCATTCAATACAATTACTACCTACCTCTTCCACAATACTGAACTATTTATTTGAACAAGAACATTTAAAGAAGTTCAATTTTGTTCATTGTATCTTGAGGTATAATTATGCAAGCCACTGAATTTTATAGTTTGTCTCTTTTACAATAAGACTCAATGATCTGGCAAAAACACTGATATAAAAGGCCATCAATTATTTCCTTTATTAGAAACTGTGTTTTTAGCGTTCAGAGAGTTAACTACAAAATGTCAGAATTCACTGGGTTTTGCCTTTTCATGCTGAATAATGATGATCATCAAAGAATCTGATCTATCTTAAGAATTAGATTTTCAAAAAGGAGGTAAGAGAGAAAAGGTGACCTTTGATAAGATCACTGATGGATGGAAGAATCAAATAAAATACCAGGTGTGGCACTTCTGCTTTCCATAAGAGCAAAACCTGAATGTTTTGAATATAATCAGAATTGATCTCACTATATTTAATGGTCACTTCCCTAAATAATAATATTCTTAGAGTTTCTCATATTTATAAATTAGAGAACATAATTG
Source organism: Ursus americanus (assembly GCF_024610735.1). Classification (NCBI taxonomy): domain Eukaryota; kingdom Metazoa; phylum Chordata; class Mammalia; order Carnivora; family Ursidae; genus Ursus; species Ursus americanus. Next base: position 52,758,923 of record NC_142139.1, on the reverse strand, counting down.
CTATGGATATGAAACACTAAAAATTGTGAAGTTGGTGTAAACATTGTTGAGAAGATAATATAGATGAAACTTGACCACTCTCTCACACCATACACAAAGATAAACACCAAATGGATGAAAGACCTCGATGCGAGACAGGAATCCATCAAAATCATAGAGGAGAACATAGGCTATAACTTCTTTGACATCAGCCACAGCAACTTCTTTCATGACGCATCTCCAAAGGCAAGAGAAACAAAAGAAAAAATGAACTTGTGGGACTTCATCAAGATAAAAAGCTTCTGCACAGCCAAGGAAACAGTCAAAAAAACTAAGAGGCAGCCCACAGAATGGGAGAAGATATTTGCAAATGACACTACAGATAAAAGTCTGGTATCCAAGACCTACAAAGAACTTCTCAAACTCAATACACGAGAAACAAATAATCAAATCAAAAAATGGGCAGAAGATATGAACAGACACTTTTCCAATGAAGACATACAAATGGCTAACAGACATATGAAAAAAATGTTCAAAATCATTAGCCATCAAGGAAAGTTAAATCAAAACCACCTTGAGATACCACCTTATGCCAGTTAGAATGGCAAAAATTGACAAGGCAAGAAACAAACAAATGTTGGAGAGGATGTGGAGAAAGGGGATCCCTCTTACACTGTTGGTGGGAATGCAAGTTGGTACAGCCACTTTGGAAAACAGTGTGGAGGTCCCTTAAAAAGTTAAAAATTGAGGTACCCTATGATCCAGCCATTGCACTACTGGGTATTTACCCCAAAGATACAAACGTAGTGAAGAGTAGGGCCATATGCACCCCAATGTTTACAGCAGCATTGTCCACAATAGCTAAATTGTGGAAGGAGCAGAGATGCCCTTCAACAGATGACTGGATTAAGAAGATGTGGTCCATATATACAATGGAATATTACCCAGCCATCAGAAAGAATGATTACACAACATTTGCAGCAACATGGACGGGACTGGAGGAGTGAAATAAGTCAAGCAGAGAAAGACAATTATCATATGGTTTCACTCATTTATGGAACATAAGAAGTAGAAAGATTGGTAGAAGAAAGGGAAGAAGGAATGGGGGGTAAACAGAAGGGGGAATGAACCACGAAAGACTATGGACTCTGGGAAACAAACTGAGGGCCTCAGAGGGGAGGGGCATGGGGGATTGGGACAGGCCAGTGATGGGTATTAAGAAGGGCACATATTGCATGGTGCACTGGGTGTTATACACAAACAATGAATCGTGGAACACTACATCAAAACTACAGATGTACTGTATGGTGACTAACATAACATAATAAAAAAATTTTAAAAAAAAAGGAAATGTCAGCATCTGGATATTAAAATAAACAGAAGAAGACTGGTAAAAAAAAAAAAAGAAAAAAGATTATACAGATATTGATTTCAGTTTAGGCCAGATCATTCATCAAAATGGCCATTGGGCTGTGAAATAAGCAAAATGTAGTTCAGAGTCAGCAAAAAATCTAAACATCTTAATTTCAATAATTATAATAATTTCAAAGCAAAATGCTCTACTTAATGTTTAAATTCTGTCAAGTCTATATCAAAGATAACTTTTGAAGATCATATTTCAACAGTCAAAAAATAAGTGTTACATAATAGGGATTAAAATAGTCGTATAAAAACCATCATGATTATAATCATAGGTGGAAATTGAACACTGAAATTGAAGCCCCTCTATCATTTTTCTAGCATTATAGAATAATTTCCATTCAGCTGACTTTTCCAGATGACCTGAAAATTTATTATCAACACCCCTCTTCTCCATTTTAACCATTTTAACAGATTAATACATTCTAACAGGCTTTATTGTCTCAGGTGCACATGAAGAATCCAAAGGGTTGGTTCAGTGTTCTCATGACCCCCAACTGATATTGTCTAATGCAATAACATGTCCTTCTTTAATTTACAATCTCTATATCATTTGTTCGTCTATTCTCCACCACTGCCCTCTTCTAGTCACTATTTTTCACTATTTCACTATTTCACTATTTTTTCTGATTTTTTTTTCTCTCTAGGCTTTCAGTCTATTAAACACCCATCTTTCAAACACAGGCTACTAACCTAGATTTTGGCTACTGGTTATGATGAAAGGCTGTTTGACTTTGGATATGTATTTTAAAAACTTCGAACCTGAGTTTGTTTCTTCCTAAACTAGGGGTCTTAGTTTATAATTTTTTGTGGATATTAGCTAAGTGTATAAAGTCTGCACCAAATAAATGGCAGGTTATAGACAAACAAACAAAAAAAGACAATTACTCTTGGCAACAGTAATGACAGTAGCAATAGCATAATAATCGCCAATGCTTACTACTTTGCCATTTCCTGATGAGTCCTATTCTAAGTGTTTTACATATATTAACTCATTTAGTCAAATAATAACTGTATGACATAGATGCTATTCTTAGTTCCACTTTATAGGTGATAAAAACTGAGCTCAGGGCATTATATAAATTGTCACAGCACCTGGGAGGATTTTGAACCCAGGTACTTTTGTTAAGAGCACATGATTTTACCACTATATTAACAATAGCAAACATCGTTTTATCCAGTCTGATGTATCTTATTTTGTTTCTGTTTTTCTTATTGTTTTTACTTTGAATTTTTCTGAATGATTTTCTTATTTATGGCTAAAGTCCAGTATTTTTTAATCTGCTACATATCTCATTTAATGATTTGCATATAAAAAATGTACCTTGGAATACAGAACACTGATGAAAAAGAACTTTTGTGTATAAAGTAAGAAATTCTAGATGTTTTCCTTCTCATATTTCAGAGGATTAAAAACAAAACCAAAAGCTTTACTCTTGGAGTTATGGAGATTTGTGATCTAAGCCAACAGGGCCTTCCCCGAGGTGGTAGCCAAAATACTTCACCTTTCTGAGTCAACCGTCTGTTTTATAGCATATAAATTGATATGTAGATGGTGTAAAAGGTTCCTTCCAGCTACCAGTATTATGTATGCTCGTGTGAGTGTGTATGTGTGTTTGTGTGTTTAATAAATTCTATATTTCTATATTTATAGAAGGCAATTAAAACAATGTCCAAAAATAAACTTTATATTAAAGTAAAACAGATTTATGATCAAATTTATGTGTAATGTTTGAAAAATACTAAATGTTTTAAGATATTTAAAGCAAGTAAAAAGCTGGATAAATAATTTACTGTTGGAAATTAAATTAGGATTTTTAAACTTATACTGATATCTAAATAAATACAAGTACAGACATGCATTATTTCTCGGACATTTGGGAAAGGTATAGAATGAAAACTATGACATAGAGACAAGAGAGAGGAGAATGAGAAAGATTATACATGTGAATTAAAATACTGGTCAAAATAATTTTTCTTCATATTAAATACTAAACTACAATTTTCAGTGAGTAAAGGAATTTTAGGTTTTTGTCGTTTTTTTAATAACAAAGCTTGATCTGATAAAGCCACTTTGGGTGGGAAAATTTAAAAGATGTATTATAAAAATGTTGTTAAAAGTTGGAAACTGACATTTGTTGAGTGATTATGTGGTGGACGTTGTACAAGACATTCATACTCGATGCATTTTCATAAAAACGTTATTTTATTTCATTGACATACCTAAAATATATTTGACACCCAGAACAAACATTTTAACAACTCTTCCTCAATATAACAGTAATTTCCACACTACTACCTTATTTAGCTGAACAAATTGGCATGTTAATAGGATAAACTTGAGTCCGTTATTTGTTATTCCAAGAACCAACTATAACAGACTCTTTGATGGCTTACTCAGCAGTTTTTCCCTACCTTATTTTTTTTCTTGTTTGCTTCTCATTAAAGAGACTAAATATGTCAGATACTTTATTTCTCAAATTCCTTTGCAGCTAAAGGCACCCAGTAAATTCAGTTCTGGACAATGAGACAAGCCAGAAAGTTGCCCGGAATAGTAAGAAAAATATATTCTTCTTTGATAAATTAAAGGGAGGAAGAGGGGAGGAAGAAAGGGAGAGGAAGGAGAGAAAAATCCTTGCCCACATTTTCATTTTACATGGATATGAGAGAATATGATGAAGATTGCTCTGGTGGCAAATTGTGACCATGAGAGGAAAAGTCAATAGAATCAAGCAGAACCCAATACTTCGACCAGAACCCTCTGAAGCAACCCAGGAACTACCCACTTCTAGTTTAGTTGCATGAAACACTACTGATGGTGATGCTCTTAGCTAGTACTGCCTGAGGCACATACCTGGGCCCATATTTACTCATAGGAAGCCCCATGGACATCCCACCACCACCATCAGGGCCAATGTCATGGCTAGATGGGCCCTTGTGGTTCTCATTATGACTGCAGGACACACGTCAGGAAAACAGTTAGAGATCTTTGAAGAATAAGATTTATTACAAGTCCTGGAGAGTAGACAGCATACCTGTGGACCACACAGCAGGTTCCTACATGGTGAAAGAAACAGGAAGAGAATGTGAATCTGGAGCTTTGCCTTCATTAGCATCCAAAGATGATGTGCTTAGGGTTTCACAGATTCACTGGGATTTTTTCCGGCAAATTTAATGCAGAAAAGTGGGACTTAGTGGGGAAAGGAGAAACAGAGTCACTAAAGCAGTCAGTTCTCTAGGTTACCTAGGGCTTTCTAAAAGAGGAACTTCCTGGGTGGGGTGGCCTTGTTCATTATCTAATTGTTTTTCTAGTAGCTGTGACGTACAGCTGGCAATATGTTTCTTCCAGGTGGATGTCTTCAGGATGGATGCCTCAGTAATCAACAACTTAATGTCTGTCACTTACATAATAATCAAAAACGTTTAACATCAGGCAATTCTAGGACACTGGGCAGCAGCGTGGCATCTCTCACTAGGAGATGTGACTTTTTCCTCAAATTGGGTCAAAGTCCTACTGTAATATTTCATTGCCTAAAAACTACATTGTAAAGTTAATATCCAATAACAGCACGTGCATTAAACAGGGAAAGGAGGAGAGAGGAAATAATAAATTTAGATATATGTATGATTATGAATATGTGATAATTCAGAGATAAAATGCACAGAGTCATCAAGTCTTTGTTCATGTCATGAGGCCTTGGTTGATACTTTTAACTTTTTTTGTTCCTATACTGTGCACATTTCCTTTTGCCATAACCCCTTTAAAAATAAATATTTCTGCAGAAATTCAAGTCACCCACTTTCAGTTCATTACAAGTTTTTTCCTTCAAATTCTTTTTGTTATTCCTGTGAGTTACTTGATTGTTCAAAAGATTGTCACATTTTTTATAGAAGTGATAAAAAGAATATTTCCATAGAAAACCAAAATAAACTTTCTATGCATAAATACACTAATTTCAACTTTGCATTTCATTGTGTTCTGTTAAAAATCAAGGATGCAAAATATTTTTATCCAAAGCCTTATTTAAGAGATGATTCCACGAATTTTTGTCTAATTATTATCGTTGATAATATAACTATTGTATTTTAAGTATGATTATATAGCAGGCTATATGTAAAACTATTGAACCTGATGGTTCTGACTAAGAAAATGAGTTAAGAAAAGGAAATAAAATATGTACACTGGATAGAAAGAAATAAAACTATCTCTTTCACAGATGACATCCTGGAAAAACCTAAGCAATCTACTAGAAACTACTAGAGCAAAAAAACAAGCTCAGCAAGTTTATGGAGACAATATGATTACACAAAAATCAATTATATTTCTATACACTAGCAATGAATAATCCAAATTCAGGAAATAATTCTATTTAGTATAGCATAAAATAGAATAAAATATTCAGGAATAAATTTAACAAAAGAAATCCAAGTCTGTACACTAAAAACTATAAAATGTTGTGTAAAAAATTAAAGATCTAAATGAATGGTAAGCCAGTTCCAAAGATTTAATATTATTAAAATTGCCCTGATTGATCTATGGATTCAATGCATTTATCAAAATTCCAGCTGACTTCTTTGAAGAAACTGACAAGCTGATCCTAAAATTCATAGGGACATCCAAAGGATCTGGAATAGCCAAAAACATACTGAAAAAGAAAAAAAATTGAAAGATAATAATTCCCTATTTTAAAGCATTCAAGACAGTGTATTGGCATAAGGTTAGTCATATAGATCAGGGGAATTGAACTGAAAGTCCAGAACTATACCCTACAACAAATTGATTTCTGACAAGGTTGCCAAGACATTCAATAGTGAAAGAACACTCTTTTCAAAAAATGGTGCTAGGATAACTGAATAATCACATGCAAAGGAATAAAGTCAGACCCCTACTTCACACCACAATGAGCTCACAAGGGAATATAGACTTAAATGTAAAAGCTAAAACTATAAAACTTGGAAGAAAAGAGTCTAGTAGTAAACATACAAAACCTCTCTTTCTTAGAAATGACACTAAAGCACCAGGGAAAAAAGAAAAAAATATATATGAATTGGACTTCACCAAAAGTAAAATCTTTGCAGCTTCAAAAGATAGTGTCAAAAATTTTCAATCACAGGCTCCTGGCTGATGAGCCTGTGATATGGGGCCACCATTTTGGAAAGCAATCTATTAGTTCTTCAGAATGCTAAACATACACTTATTACATGACTCAGAAAGTCCACTCCTAGGTATATTCCCAAAAAGTGAAAACACATACCCCCAAAAAACAATACATGAATATCAGCATTATTCATAAAAACCAAAAAGTAGAAATAGTCCAATCATCCATTGATTCATGAATGATCAACAAAATGTAGTATGTCCATATAGTGAAATACTTGTTTGGCCAAAAAAAAAAAAAAAAAAAGAATGATGTACTGACAGCTTCAACATGGATGAACCTCAGAAACATTATGTTAAGCGAATGATGCCAGTCACAAAAGCTGATATATTGTATGATCCCATTTATATTAATTTTCCGCAACAGACAAATGCATAGAGGCAGAAAGTAGATTCATGGTTGCCATGGGTTGAGGAAACGGGGGCAAGAAGAAGATGAAGGGACTGAAAGAGTATATAGTTTTTATTTTGGGTGATGAGAATATATTCAAATCAGTTAGTGGTGGTTACACAACTCCAGGAATATACTAAAAACCACTGAATTCTACATTTTACAAGGTGAATGTTATGTTAGGTGAACATCTCAACAAAGATGTTATAAATTTTAAAAAATTATTATAATCCCACCTAAAGCAGCCCGGATGTGAATGACTTCCAGGGCAATAAGTAAAAGGAATTTTTACCACATTCACCCTCTGGCTATGGAGCTTGTAAGAAAGAAAGCATAATAATTCCCTTCTTCTCTGGGACGACTTGCTCTGCCAGAATGAGACACTGAGCTTCTATCATATGAAACTGGAGAGTGAACCTTGAGTTTAAGTTTAAAATCATATTGTTTTAAAAAGTTTCTCTATGAAATTGGCTAGATCTTTAATTCCTTTTTACCTTGTCAGGTAGCGAAACCAAACCACGTTTCTCCCACTACCTGACCAGTATTAACAGAAGCAAGTGATGATTGTACTGCCTTTCATTATTGATGCCATTTTACTGATGTGTAAAAAAGACTTAATGGTGGTTTCAAGCGTGCCATTTTTAATGGCTTTGGGGAATGAAGACAGTTTGCAACATTAAGCTTTTACATTAAGGTTTGCTATATGATTTCATTATGATCAGATTCAATGCTTTCTAAGGAAGCATTTGCATCTCTAAATCACCCTTAAAGGTAAAAATATAGTGTTTACTGTACATTAAAACTCTGAGAACTAGCTGTGTTTAAATGAAAAAAGCAAATACAAAGTTTTGGAATGTTTCCAATGAATTTAGTTAAAAAAAATTGCACAAACCTATTCACAACTCATGTTGTGTAGTTAGTTTTTGGTCGGTCTGTTGTTATTGAATTATCTGAAGAGTGAACCCGTTTCTCTTTCCTTTGATTATCAGAAAAAAAAAAAGACATGATAAGCATAATAGCAACCAACTTCTATTTTGAAAATCTCATCCAAGTTTATTCTTTCAAGGTGATATAGGTATTATAATACATATCAGCTGTGTTTTTTTAGAAAAAAAATTAATATGTATTCAGTATATGATTCATTATTTCAAGCCAAACTGGATCAATACATCCTCTTAAATTTTAGCATTCATAACAGCTGTAATAGACTCAGTATTTTTTTCCCTTTTTCTTCAAAGGTCTCAGTTTCAAAAGGCAAATAAATACAAACCATTGATTTCATGAAATACATAGTAATAAGTAGATAGTGAATTCCATACCAATTTTTCAATATCCCTTGGTATTTGGAACATCTACTAACTCTATTGTCTCTTCCATCAATATCCCTAAGCCATTCAAGTCTGCTTTGCAATTGAAGCCACAATGACCAGTTTTGTATAAATTTATATTCTATGAACAATATTCTATGTATGTATATGCAGTCTTTAATAAACAATGGTGGAAAATACTCATGCAGTTCTAATTCTTTACTTTTTTCAGGGGCGCCTGGGTGGCTCAGTCAGTTAAGCGTCTGCCTTCGGTCCAGGTCATGATCCCAGGGTCCTGGGATCAAGCTCCACATCAGGCTCCCTGCTCAGCAGGGAGTTTGTTTCTCCCACTCATTCTCCCTCTGTTCTCTCCCTCTCTCTCTCTCTCAAGTAAATAAAATCTTTAAAAAAATTCTTTACTTTTTTCATCTAACAAAATCTCCTGTTATATCCATACACAAAGAATCTCATTTTATAAGCATTATTATTATATGTATGATGTATAACAATTGATTTTTAAGTACATCCTACCAATGGACATTTTCTTTCCTATGTTTTAGTATTATAAAACAATTATATTTCACAAATTTGCATATGAATCTGAAGAAAAAAATTCTTAGAAGGGAAATTTCCAGGTCAAAGTGTATTTGGCTCAGAAATGTTTTTAACACTTTTAAGTGTAATTTCTTTTCATTTTTGATGCATTCACAAGGAACTCCAAGTCTGTCAACTTAATTCCATTTCAATCAGAAATGAATAAGTGCCTATTTTTCCATAACATCCTCAATACAATGTGTTCTCAATTTTTTTACTTTATCAAATTAATATATAACACTGTCAGATAATTTTCATTTGTATTTTTCTTCTAATATGAGATATTAAAAGCCATCATATTATTTTTCTCATGATGTACTTTTTTTCATTTCTTGTGCTTACTGGTACATGTTTTATCAATTTTTAGAGCCTTTAAATTAATGTTTTGATGGATTAGCCCCAGTCTCTACATTTTGAAGTATAAACCAAGTAAAAAGGAAAAGAAAGGGGAAGGACATAAAGATAACTGTTTGGGGGATGAGAATCTAGGGAATGGTAAATAAGCATAAGAGGAAAAAACCTTTGGAAAATGTCAGAGCAAAATAAAAATACAAAATAACAGGAAAATATAAACCTCTTGGTCCTTTAGACAAAAAATGAATGCAATAAATCAGAAGATACCAAATGTAAAAATTTTTAAAATAAACATATGCACAGCTACGTGATACCAAATTTAAATTCTGGATAAGTTCTCCAAAATAAGGTAACAGTGCCACCCTCAAACTTATCTTCTGAGATGGCTCACCCTGTGATCACCACACTTACACTGCTCTGGGACTCACTGGGCAATGGCCCATTCATGTAATAACTAATTCACAAGACAAAACTTTTTCCCAAGGAACAATTTGTGAATGAGACTCAGAGTTATGTTATAAGTAGTCCTACATTATTGAGATATTTGGTATAATATCCCCTAGGAATTGTAGTAATGGCTAAGAATTTGAATGACTTATCCTTAAATTAGTCATGATTAAGGTAATATATATGCACTTGCCTTAATCTTCTATCACCCTCTTCTTTATGTTGATTAAGAACTTTGACAATTTGACTTCATCTTCCCCTTTGGCCCAGTCCAACTGATATTTATCAGAATCCATATAGACAAACTTACCAGGCAACTAACCTGTGATTTCTTAAATACTTTCTCTCTGTTAAATTTAACCCTCCCTTCACCAAACCTTTATATTCCTGGGCAAAAGGAGACCTTGTATCAGCCAGAACTATTCTACTTGGTCTCTCTTAAACTGTAACGTCTAGTTTTATGAATAAAACTTCTTAGTCATCTACTTTTCTCATTCAATTATTCCCAAAATACATATTTAACCACAATCAAATCTCTCTTTAGCCTTCAGTTGATGCTTATCCATAATACTACTTTGATTTTCACTTTTACAGCTTCAACTCCAAGTTTCTTCACTTTGGCTATCTTCTTATCGATGCCGTTGTTCAACTCCTTCCTACCCTTCTACCCTTGTTCTCCTTGTCACACAATCCTAAAACCACCAAAACCAAACAAGCAAAAACAACATCAATAACAACAAAAACAAAAACAAAAGTTCAATGCTGGAAGAAATTGGTTTCCATGTTCTCTCCTTCTATACTCAGGTGACTTTCATAGTATACTCACCAACTTCAGTCCAGCTCTGAAAGTCCTTAAAATCTGTCTACATGTCTCTAGCCAATTATTTTCATTCCATTATCCACAATAATTATATTAACTTCATTTGTATCATCAGAGGCCTAATACTAGCACACCTCCCCTGGATTACCAAATTTTCCTACTTGTGACAGGAAATAGAGGCTTTCTGGTGAAATATTATAAACTTCCTGTCTTTTACCAATATACAAACTCATGGGCAACTCTACTATCATGTGTCATATCCCCTTTTCTTAGGGAAAAGGTATATTTTTGCTTTCTTTCACTTGGGGAGAAAGGGCAGTCTAGATGTAGAATCTGTCACTTCATTGATCACCAGGATTTTGATTTCACTAAATTCAGGTATCATTTTCCTCTTTCGTTGGGGTCAATGCCCACCTAGTGGTTTTCAAACTTGGCTGCAGATTTTAAAAAGATTTTAAAGATTTTTAAAAATGTAAAATTTTTAAAAATTCCAGGAAGTGCCCAGACCTCACCACTAGAAATTCTGATTCAATTGGTCTGGGAAGACACAGACTTTGGTATATTTTTAAAGCTCCCAGTGATTCTAAAGTGCAGGCAGATTTGAGAATACATTTCCTTATTCCCTGCTTAGCCCCAGCCACCTTCCCGAGCTTTGCTTCTTCAACTATTTCCTGCTGCTTGTATATCTTCATGGATTCCTCTGTATTAGCTCTTACCCTCTCAGCATATAAGCATCTTTCATACACTAATAATTTTTAAAAGCTTTCCTTCCACTGTATGTTCATTCTAGCTACTGCTCTTTCCTTCTCTTCCTTTTGAAAGAGCGGTCTATACATGCTTCCTCTATGTCCTCATCTTCCTTAAATTTGCACTGAAATCCATTCTACACCCAGATCACTTCACTTAATAAAAACTTTCAAAGGTCATCAATAACCTACTTAATGCCCAATCCAATAAATGGTTTTAAGGCTTCCTCTTAATTGAATTCTCCACAATATTTAATCTACAGACCAACCCCTTTTACTTGGAGTCCCTTTCCTCCTTAGCTTCTTTGATGCATTCATTTCCTGGTTTTTCTTCACCTTGAAGTGTACCTCAGTTTTGTTCTGGGGGTTCATCTTATCCAATCCCCCTTTAAATATTGTTTTTTTCTATAGTTTTATGTATTTTTCCAGACCCCTATTCTCAATTTACACATTTTACCTGAATGAATAAATTTATTTCCATAAGTCCTACTATCACCTAAATCTTGATAACCTATATGTATATATAGTGTGTACGTGTGTGTCTGTGCCTGGGTGTGGATTCTAGTTCAATGCTTCTCAAACGTTACTGCACGTTTAAATCGTGTGGGGATCTTATTTAAATGAATCTTCTGTAGATCTGAGTTGGGAACTGATATTCTGCATTTCTAATAGCATTCAGGTGACGCTGATGCTGCTATTGCAAAGACCACACTTGGATCAACAAAGATCAGCCTTCTCTCTTGACTTGTAGACCCATTAATCCAACTATCCACTGAATATCCCTACTTGGTTGTGCCATTGGTACTCAAACCACTACATCCAAACTGATTTACCAATATATCTTCTCAAACTTTGTTTTTCTTCTGTATATTCCATCTCACAAAACATTCAGACAAGAAACTGTCAAATGAGAAATGTAGAAATTATTCTTGATTTCTTCCTATTCTTTAGCCCATTGCTTCCTATCACTTCTTCAAGGTGTAGCCATTCCAACTCAAATGAGTCTTTTATTAACCAATGGTCTCAGATTTTCTTTATTTCAGGATCACATCAAATTTTGCTCTGATTATGCAACAACCTCCAAAATGACCTCCCTGCCTCAAGTATTCCATGCTCCAATTATATTCTAAATTATCTCTATGGTGAGCTTTCTAAATCACACAGCTGATAAGTCACTCTCACAAAAAAAAATTTTAATGACTTCAGGACATAATCTGAACTTAGCATGGCTCAGTGTCTCTTCTTACCTGTGCAGTCTAATAACATCTCTCCCTAGATCATACACTATGTTCCACAAAGGAGACATGGATTTTCGTGTCTTTGTACTACTACATAGGCTCCTATTTCTGTCCAGAATTTCCCTACTGCTTAAGGTGACGGAGAGCCTTTCATTTTCTATGAGTTTTGATGCTATGAATACCTAACCACCACCAACCAAAAACTGTCTTATGACCATCCCCACATGTATGCATCACAGTCCTTGCCATATTGTACTATGCAGATAACCATCAGTATGCTTGTCTCTTTGTCCCTTTACCCCATATGCTCTTTAAGAACAGAGAATGTCTCTTATTCATTTTTATATACCCAAAGTCTAGCAATACCTTATTTCTAGGACTTAAAATATCCCATAAATGAATTGTTAGTTGCTTAAAAGAAAAAGTGGCTAATGATGTCTCTAAAATACACAGATATCCTAAACATCTTCTAAACATGCAAAAATATCTAAAATTAGCAGCATAATTTTAATACCCTAGGTATTTTATTATACTTTATTTGAAAATCACTTAGAATATGGAATATTATTAATATCAACTTTATTGAGATCAGGCATGGAATTTTTGATGTCTCATAAACACTAATGTAAATCAGATACCCACTGCATGTAGTCTGTGTTCTTGCAAAATTCTCCTTCCTCATCTTTTAATGCAACCTACACAGCTTTACAATATTAATCTTTCTGAAGTCTTCATAATATTCCTGTTATTTAAAATCTTTTCATTTTTCATTTTCATAGATACAACTATCAGATTCTTGTCAGTCAAGATCTAATCTCACCACACCATCAGAATTTTTTCACTAAAATTTTTCCTTTATGTAATGTCTTAATCTTTTGAAATTGCTATGACAAAATACCACAGAAGGCAGATTATAAAAAAAACAGAAAGCTATTTCTCACAGTTCTAGAGGGTGGAAGTCAGTGATCAGGGTGCCAGCCTGGTTGGGTTGAGGGAACTTTTCCTGGTCTGATTGTATCTTTTCGTGGAGGTGAGGACAAGGGAGCTCTTTAGGGCCTCTTTCATAAAGGCATTAATCTCATTCATGAGTATTCTACCCTCATGATCAAATCACCTCCCACAGACCCTACATCCTAATATCATCACATTGGGCATTAGGATTTCAACATATGAATTTTGGGAGAACATAAACATTCAGGCCATAACAAGTAGCCTACTCTGTACCTCAGCTTAGTTTTCTGTAAATACTTTCTTATTTTTGTAACTTGTCTCACATCCTTCCTTGTGAGGGTGTGTGTTCAAATCAAGAACAGAGGCCCCTGGGATGAGAGGGAGACAGAACATTGCAGTCTTTCCTAGATAGATAGGGCAATGGGACAGCTGATGACGTACAGATTCCCTGGAGGAAAACAAAGACTCCTTACCAATCAAATGAGAAAGTCTGAGACTTTCTTCAAGAAGTGATAAAGTATTTTTTGCAAGCAAGTGAGGAAAAACATGGGATGCACTACATAGGATCAACAGATTACACTGAAACTTAAGATATATATTTTTAAGGAAATACTATAATCTAGACCAGAAAAAAACAATTGTTGTAACCATACCCAGCTACTGGTTTTTTAAAGATTTATTTATTTGAGAGAGAAAGTGCATGCATGTGTGAGAGAGAGAGGGGAGGGGAGAGAGAGAGAATCTCAAGCAGACTCCCTACTGAGCACAGAGCCCCACGCGAGATCATGACCTGAGCCAAAATCACAAGTCAGATGCTTAAACACCTGAGCCACCCAGGCATCCCTCCAGCTACTGTTTAAAACAACAACAACAACAACAACAAAAATTCTTCAGTAATCCTTGTGAAGGATGGGGTAGGTGGAAAGGGATATACTGGACATAAATCAGGACACGAATGTAGACTACCTGTAGCTTGCTGAATGTGAATTATATCTAAACTACTCATAAAGCAAGATGCACATGCTTCTCAATGCCGACTTTAGGATTAACCATTCTCTACAAATCCTTTTGTTTTATTCATAAAATCCTAAGTAAATGATCCCTGGAAATTTTTTATTTGAAAAGAATGAATCGATTCCTTATACTGAAGTCAAGATTTTAGTTTCCAAGGTACTCAAATTCATGTGGGCTTTCTAATAGAATGTTGCAATAGATATATTTCTGCTTATGTGTTATTTATGACATATATATTTAGTGACTAATAATCCAAACTATGAAAATACATAATATATGTAATTTATTTATATATGTAATATATTTATATATTGCATATAATTAATCCAATAAGATATTTATTTTTATTTTTTATTTTGAATATATAACCTATTTCAAAACTTTAGTTGAGGGGCGCCTGGGTGGCTGAAGCAGTTAAGCGTCTGCCTTCAGCTCAGGTCGTGATTCTAGGGTCCTGGGATCAAGTCCCTCATTGGGCTCCCTGATCAGGGGGAGCCTGCTTCTCCCTCTCCCTCTGCCCCTACCCCCTGCTTGTGCTCTCTCTCTGTGTCAAATAAATGAATGAATAAAATCTTTAAAAAAATAAAATAAAATTTTAGTTGAAAAGTATTTTTACTTATTTTAAAAATACAGACACATTTTAGTTTTAAGAATCATCTGCACTTTTCAAAATTCAAAGCCACAAAGTTTAACAGAAAGTACATGGCATAAGTGTAATTTGTGAAGGAAAGTTTGAAACAAAATGTAATTCAAAAGGAATTTAGAAATGGAAACTAAAATAGCTAATTTTAATACATAAGAAAAGTTGACAATTTTATGTTTCTTAAAATATGCTATCACCAGAAAACCCTTGTATATGAAGAGCGAATTTAATTTCTTATGCTAGGCTTGCATTTCTGAACTTCACATAGCTTATTTTCATAGTCTATTGTCCTACACATAAATGATTACAAAATGACAAAATAAAAAAGGAAAACCAGTATATTATAAGTTGGCAACTGTCATCCTAAATAGCTCACAATCTCAGGCTTCCTATGTTCATATGCTTCACCAATAAAATCTAACTGAAATGTATGTGTTTTTTATTCTTCCTTAAGTGGCAGTTATTCTTCTGCCTAATATAGTTGGTTTTGTCTGATTGACAAAAATGTTAGCTACTCCAGTGACCTAAGGCAAGATCTAATTTCCAGGTATTTTTAATAAATGAGAGCTTCTAGGCATTAAGAATAGACTAACACAGACATCCTGTCCAATATTACTGTGTTAATAACATTTCCCAAGCACAATTTCAAACCCTCTTTTATGCATATAAGAGCTTTCTAATATCCTTATCATAGTCCATCTTTTTTTTAAATACTGGCTCAAATTTTGCTTCCTTCAAAAAGCTTTTTATCAAACATCTTCATTCTGTAAGCTTTCAACAAATTCCAGCACCATCCTTTGCCCTCTCCAAACACTTAAATTTCAGTTGGTTTCAACCGACAGTGTAAGCATGTTCCTTTTCAATATGGTGAACTTCAACATCATGTTTTCTTCAATAACAATGCCATGGAAATATCTTTGAAGATAAATTTTCTTTATAATTAGAGATTATTTTTATTGTGGTCATATATATATATAGTTGACGTTTGAACTAGAAGGGGGTTAGAGAGGCTAACCCCTGCAAAGTCAAAAATCTATGTATAACTTTGCCCAAAGACTTAATTATTAACAGCCTACTGTTGACCAAAAGCCTTACCCATAAAATAAAGTCCAGTAACACATATTTTGTATGTTGTATGTATCATATACTGTGTTCTTACAGTAAAGTATGCTAGAGAAAAGAAAATGTAAGAAAATCATAAGGAAGATAAAATACATGTACAGTTACTGTACCATAAAAAAATCCCTGTATAGGCAGTCTGCCCAGAAGTCCTGTAGGTCTGTCTCTTGCGTCAATAGTGTTTGAACAAAACAGACCCAGGGATGCCTTTTTTCCCAGCCTCTGACCATCCTCCAATTTATTTTCCAATGAAATCCTTGGGAATCATTTTCTCAGACAGGCCCTGCTTCAGGCACCAGCCAACACCATTTTTTGTGGTTAGCTCCCTATTGCTGATCAGCCATGAGTCCCCATATTCCTCAGAATTATTCCACTGAGGTGAAGGCTGCCAAACTGTCTGGTCAACATCCAGCTGTGAGCCTCCTACACCTACCTCTTTCTGGGCTTCTATTCCCACTAGGACGTTATGGCTCTGGATGGCATGGGCCACTTCTGTGAGTTGGCAAAGGAGAAGCACCAGGAAACTCAGAGCCCCTAGAAGATACGAAACTAGCTTCTGGGATGTGCCCTCTTCCAGGACATGTAAAAGCAGTCCCAAGATGAGTGGGGTAAAACCCTGTTCACCATCAAAGTCACCATAGTCCTGGAGGAGAACCTGAAGCACGGGTTCCGCCCGTGCAGACCCCCATCTCTGTGACTTCCTGGAAAACCACTTCCCGATGAGGAGGTGAAAGTCATCCAGAGAATGGCGACCACCTGACCAGCTGCAGGCTGGCTGGCCCCCAGGCTGGGCTGGGCAAGTATCTCAAGCAGGACTAGGAGCGTCTGGAGCCCAGTGGCCCCGGAGGGGCTCCTCTGTCATCCCCCTGGTGCCAGCTTCTGCCTGAGCCTCTCCCTCCAGCCGCCAGGCAGCTTTTTAACCACCCTGGAGCCCTCTCTCAATCCCAAAACCAAATGGAAACAAAGAAGCTTTTTGCAGGAAAAAAAAAATCCACCTATAAGTGGATCTGCGCTGTTCAAACCCATGTTTTTCCAGGGTCAAGTGTATATCATCTACCTATCTATCTATCTATCTATCTATCTATCTACCTACCTACCTACCTATCTATCATCTATTTATCTATCTCTATATTCATTACATTTCATAATTATCTATATAAATGTCATTATATACATACAAACTCTTTTATATATCCTAAGCATTTTTATGGTGAGGATGGCACAAGATACACATGCTCAGAAACATTATCTTAAAATTGCTTCATCATAAGCTGTGATATATTTAATTTTTGTCCTCAAAAGCATATTCTGGTAATTTCTCCCATCTTCATCTTTCTACTTTAAATGTGGTTGAGAATGCCAATTGGGTGGGAGTTGACTCACGTAAACACCATCTGGCTCCTTAGTTAGAGGAAGAAGTTTTATAAAGCAGAGCTTTCCCAGACCCATTGTCATTTCTACCAATCCCGCTGACTTCTTTCAGAATTGCCTGGGAGATAAGGAGAGTACCTTTCCAAGTACTACACTAAATTATAAGATCAAACTGTCTTCCATTTTGGATTTTTCTTTGGAATGAAAATAGTCAAACAGTGTGAAGTTCCACAAACAGAAGGATCTTGTTCTCCAGAAATGTGTCACCACATGGCATCTTTGATTCTAAGCAGAAGCGTCTCAGGCAGGCGGTTTCCAACTGTCCTTAGAAATGGGTTTCCTCTGTTCATAAGATTCTTATTTCATGGATATGAGAACCTGCTGTGTTGTTTCCAACGATGCAACCTGAGGAGAAATAGTAAATGTGAACATTTTGGGATGAACTTTCCTCAGTTTATTTTACCAAAGTTCTACAATTATCATTGTTATGCTTTTAAGCTAACTACAAAGGATGAATCACAAAGCGAAAACCTAGCAGACGGAAACAGAAAGAAAAAGAAACCTTATGATCTTTAGCTCTTGTTTGTGCCCTCCATGAGATAAGAAATAGACAGTCCACCTGCCTGAAATAAGGTGTTTTTCTGATGCTGCTAACCTGCAGCTAAGTGCCAGTAGGAAAGGGAAAAAAGAATTTAATTCACTGAAACTAGTAATTGTTTAAAATAATTGCTACGGTAGAATAATACCTTTCCGAGGTTTCTGTGTGTGCAGAGGGCAAGATAGCTGTTGGCTTCTCACCAGAAATATGATTTCCTATCTTATGCATTTCAATGAAAGAGGTAAAATAGCCTATCTCACAGGTCTGCTTCAGGAAAATCACACCAAAAAAGAAGTATTCCAAATCAAAGAAGCAGTCAAATAATATGAAGAGAAATCGAAGTTAAATATCACATCAAAATATTCCGTAGAAGGTCCTTTGCTTCTTTTAAATACATAAATGTTTATTTTTCACACATCTGTGTATTCCTAGGATTCATTTTATACCTGTAGAAAAAAATAAGAGTCCTACCCGTACACAAGTATCATTATAACTTCCTACATTCCGTATTAACCGTTTCTATAGACCCAAGATGCTGTTGTCAGCCATTTTAAGAATGTTTTTCTCATCGAACATGCTCAACCAGACTCAGGGTTATCCTAACACGGATCATCTTTATACAAAGGCGCGCCTGCTACGTTGTTCACGGTCCCCCCGAGGAAGAGTGCAAAGCTAGTCAGCCACCTGGAGCCTCTCTCCATGAGCTCAGGTACGAAAATTAGTGATGAGTAAGCTAGAGAAAGCCACGCTGTGAGTAAAGTACAACGAATTTTCATGGGTATGCTGGACAGTTAATTTGAGAATGACTAATAATAAGCAACACATAGCAATAGAAATGACTGAAAAGACCACAATCCTAGAGCCGTTTTTTGGTCCTTTACCAGTATGACATCAGCAGCAATGGAAGCTGTAAGTCAGAGGCAATCAGCACAGAAAAGCAAGAGAAAAGGGTCATTCTAACATAACTCTGAAGGGCAATCAGTGACAAGTAGCAAAGACTTAAAGCAACAAGTTTAAATCTATCCCTGTGGATCAGGAGAGACTAGGTAATAGATGTCATTGGGCATTCTTTCAGTAATTCTCTCTGCTTGCTACTCTTACATTGGCTATTTCTCCAAATAAAGGATATTGATTTAGTTTTGACCTGAAGGTCCAGAGAATTTTTAAAAGTGAATTCACATTTTAAAAAACATAGTTTATTTAGTTTCATGTTTTTTTTACAGATTATTGATTTTATTGGATTTGTTGACAATAACATGTCATAATTTGAAAATCAGCTGTAAATTGCTTATAAGAATTTTTTATCTTTGAGCTATGTACTGTTTGAAGTATACAAAGCACGACTTATTTCATAGAGTTAAGCCAAAAACAATCAACTCAGACATAATTCTATATTCAAATTTACTTTTAAATTTGGTTCTTCTATAAAAGAACCAAACTATTAAGCAATTAAATTTATACCCAAACTATTAAAAATAGTAGCTAATACATAGGAGTGCTTCTCATGTGTCAGACATTATTTTAAGCACTTGCATTATATAGCTTATTTAATAAGCAATCCTATGAGATGGGTGCTATTATTGCTTCCATTTTTCAAAAGAGGAAATTGAGGCACAGACAGGTAAAGTAATTGACCCAATATCATCTAACTGACAAGGAATAGAAACAAGATTCACACCCTGGACAGTCTGGCTCTAGACCCCACACTCTTAACTCTTTCCCTTACTGCTTTTCTAAATTAACTTTCCCAATCCAAAGAGTGGGCAACACTAGTATAGAAATCCACTATACTTAATAACATCTCTTCATCAATCAGAAAACTATAGTTACATAGCAGCAGTATGTGGACTAATGCTTTGGAAGAATAGGTGGCTGCATATGTAATTATGTGGGGGGGGGGATGGGCAATGGGAAGTGCATATGCCCAAATGGTTTTTCCACTAAATCCTGAAATTTTGTTGGTTATATCCAGTTATCTTCAAAGACTACTCTGTCTAATTTATCCTTTTAGAATGGAAACATTTTTAAATGTGAAACCTGTCCTAACATGCAACACTTCATTTAGGAAAATTGAAGGCTAGGCTGAGTCAATAGCCCCAGTCTGGTATTGAGGGGAGATTTCTTCACTTATGGGTCTGATGATTAACACTACTGTTGTCTGGGATCTCAAATAAGGCTGTTGGACAGAACAGCCAGGTCAGGACTGGCTATGTAGTGTGTCACCTGGGTGGTTGCATAGGTCTCCATATTCTCAAGGGTTTCCTGCTTGGTCTAATGTTCTGCTATTGTTGTCTTGAAACTCCTAATAATTTTCTTGCTTTTTTTTTTTTTTTAATTCCAGTGTAGTTACCATACAGTGTGATATTACTTTCAGGTGTGCAATATAGTGATTCAAAAGTTCCATATATTACTCAGTGCTCATCAAGATAAGTGTACTCTTAGTCCCCTTCATATATTTCACCCATCCCCCCACTCATCTCCCCTCTGGTAACCATCTGTTTGTTCTTTATAGTTAAGAGTTTTGGGTTTGTCTCATTTTTTTTCCTTTGCTCATTTGTTTTGTTTCTTAAATAACACATATGCATGAAATCATATGATATTTATCTTTCTCTGACTGACTCATTTTGCTCTGTATTATATTCTCTAGATCCATCCATGTTGTTGCAAATAGTAAGATTTCATAAGAATCCTAGAAGAGAGTACAGGCAACAACTTCTCTGACATTGGTCATAGCAACATCCTTCTAGATATGTCTCCTGAGGCAAGGGAAACAAAAGCAAAAATAATCTATTGTGACTACATCAAAATAAAAAGCTTCTGCACAGCAAAGGAAAAAAACAACAGAACTAAAAGGCAACCTACTGAATGGGAGAAGATATTTGCAAATGATTGTCTGATAAAGGGTTAGTATTCAATATATATATAAAGAACTTTTACAACTCAATACACACACACACACACACACACACACACACACACAAACACACTAATCCAATTAAAAATGGGCAGAAGATATGAACAGACATTTCTCCAAAGAAGAGCTCCAGATAGCCAACAGACTCATGAAAAGATATTCAACATCACTCATCATCAGGGAAATGAAAATTAAAAGCACAATGAGATATCACCTCACACTTGTCAGAATGGCTAAAATAAAAAATTCAAGAAACAACAAGTGTTGGGAAGGATGTGGAGAAAAAGGAAACCTCGTGCACTCTTGGTGGGAATGCAAACTGTGGCAGCCACTGTGGAAGACAGTATGGAGGTTCCTCAAAAATTTAAAATAGAGCTAACCTATGATTCACTAATCACACTATTGGGTATTTACTCAGAGAATACGAAAACACTAATTGGAAGGGTATGCACCCCTATGTTTATTGCAGCATTATTTACAATAACCAGCAATGGAAGCATCCCATTTCCATTGATAAATGAACAGATAAAGAAGATGTGGTATATATACATATACATATATATATATATATATATATCATAATTTTACATATATATATATAATGGAATATTATTCAACCATATAAAGAATAATTTTATCTTCGCATTTGTGTTTTATAACACCAAAGGAATGGTAGAGAGCGTGTAAGCAGAACAGATATGTATAATACATGTGACCACCATTCCTTGCCCCCCCATCTACATATAGTGTTTGTGATGCCTTTGAGCACCATGGACCATGTTGTGTGGGAGTTTAGTAAGACTCAAAACGAGTACAAGGTTAAGAATTTGACACCTACAACTAAGTAACTGAGGTGAGGAGGAGGTGCTGACATCCCCGGGAGGCCATGCTTTCCTTTGAATCATAATTTGTTTGTAAGACAAGAAGGCAATGACATTCTAAGAAGCACGGATCAGCAGGGAACCTTACCACATCCTTCCTTACTCCTGTTAGTTTCCTGTATTCAATTGAAAATGATGATGTGGAAGAAAAGGAAAAGATGGAGAGAGTCACAGTTTCTTTTCCTTTCAGTCCTTCCTTGCTCATCAGCAAGCTGGAGGTAGAGTGTTGGTTGAATGCATGTGTATCAAGAAGTGAAATAAAAATTAGTGAGATGGTTTTGTGCAGTGTTTCCATTCTTCTGGTAAGAACTAAATGTATATGCATGTATGAGCTACAAAATGAGAAATGTATAATTCTGGTGGTTCCGCATGAGCTAAATGTCCTTACATCTGCATTTAAAACTGGCATTGCACAACTGAAAGAAACCAGTAAAACTCATGCTAATAATTTAAATTTTTAATTTTTCCTTACTTAGAACATTAAACAGCAAACATAAAGTACCATAATAAATTGAAAGAAAGCTTGCAAAAGAAAAGAAAAAGCTTTATGGTTTAGCATTTTAATCACACACTTTCATTTTTGTATTGGGCCACACAAATTATATAACCAGTCTCAAACGCCTGCAGATGGGTCTCCCCATTATATTGCATTTTATGAAATATTTTTCAGCATCATTGTAGGTTCATGTGCTTTCTTCCTTTCTTCTGATACTATAATGAATTATGTTAAAGATTTGTGTAGTTCTGTGGTGAAAAGCATTGCTTCTCCTTTCGCTCTAGGAGGGGCAGGCAGGAGATGGCAATAGAGGAGAAGTGGAATAATCCATTTTCAAATGCCTCCTCGCAAATATTTCATGTATTTCAAGACTCCCCACTGTCCCCTGTGAGATTTATGTTTTTCATGAATCAGACCCAGGAATGATTTTTTTTTTCTTTCTTTTTTCCTTTTCTCTTTTCTTTTCTCTTTTCCTTTCTTTCCTTTCCTCTTTCTTTCTTTCTTTCTTTCTTTCTTTCTTTCTTTCTTTCTTTCTTTCTTTCTTTCTTTCTTTCTTTCTTTCTTTCTTTCTTTTCTGTTTTCAGCCCACCATTTCTCCCCTAAGGTTAGATCACCAAAAGATTCTAATGCTTGAGTCAAAGAAAGACCAATAGACAATACAAAAATAAGGGACATATAGAAGTGAGTATTTAAAAAATACCATAATTCCACACCATAATAAAATAATGTTTTAAGTTGACTTAATTTTCTAAACTCTACATATCTCTATTCTCTAAGGCAAGCTACCACATAAACATACAACTATTTTGAAAGTTGCTGTTCTTTTTTTAGTTGCCTATGCTTTGTTCTTGCAACAAATTGTGATCATGTGATGACTTCAGTAAATTTTTTGAACCACGCTTCCTATAGTGGGAATTTTTTTTCTGCCTTTTGTTTTGTTTTTGGTTTTGTTTTTTGGCCATTGATGGCATAAAGCTTGTTAACTCATGGCCAATATATTTGATAGTATCTTAACAATTCCTCTAAAATCTTTAAAAATTCACTTTTTTGTACATGTAATAGACTGCAAAGTCAAAATTTTCCTGTTGCCCTACAGTGGGCATATGGGGATCAAACCAGAGGGAAGAAAATTAAGAAATCCTCATTCTAAAGAAAAGTGTCTGGCACTGAGGACCAGAAGATGCCCTCGGATCTTAAGGTCAGGTGACCAAATAAGCTCAGCAAACAGCATCCCAGTAGATCACAGCAGCCCATCCAAAGTCTATGGACTATATTTTATTGATTCTAAGACACACAATCTTTTCATATTTTAACAATTCTGAAACCAAGTGCCTTTACGATCAATACTGTCTTACAGTCACTTAGGCCTGGCGGAAGTTCAAATATAGTTGCCACTGCTGTTCATGTAAAACAATGTGTACAAAAGAGCCAGCATCGAAATTTACAGAACGAGTGCTAGTGCCATGGAAGAAGGTCCTGGAGACAGTGGAGGAAGCTGTTAACCCTAGAAACCAGGTGTTTGTACAGGAGCGACAGAGGCAGAAACTAAACACCATTCAATACAGTTTTCAAGGGGAGTCTATGGCTCCCTAAATCTGCATCATTGCAAAACTTACCTGAGGATGCTGGCTATTTGGTTATTGATGGATTTGTTTTCAAAAACACCTCATTCCCACAACTCTTGATGACACAAAGTATAATCTTGAGGTAGAAAAACATAGACATTGATGACTGTGAAACCAAAGTGATTTAGAAGATTCAGACTCTGATTACGAGGTAGTTCTAGAAATATATTTGTCAATTTATTTTGCTTACATTTTTTAGTTTTTGTAGGCATAAAAATGATAAAGTCTACCTGTGTCTAAAGAGCTCTTTTCATTAAGATATAATTGTCAAAAAAAGATCTGTGACAAGATTGCATTGTGGCAGTTTAATTAGTAGCATTGATTCTCACGTAGTCAGTGACACATAAAGTAATGTTGCAGCCTGCAATTGATGGTTTTTGAGAAAACCAGGACAATGAGATCCTTGAGGTTCTTACCAAGAATAATATTCATGGAGAAGAGGTCTGTGGCGAAGTCCTATGAAGTTAAGGGAGCTTCAAAAGAAAAGTTCGTATTGATTAGGAGGGACTCATTAAGAGGACATGAACATCTCCCAAGACATATTGGATGTCTCCTCATACAGCTTCTTTGTTGATCTGCCCTGAATCTACTCGGATAGAGAAATAGAAACTGAAGGGAAAGTAGGACAACTATAGAAGTGTCTACATGCTTACCATTTGCTTTTGCAAAGAAGTGTTCATTTCAAAGAGGTAAAGATACATCTCAAAAGTCACTCTCTTTTGTCATGTTCCACATAAGAAAGCGACTCTCCAGGTAAGGAGATCAAAGTTTGTACAGGTTTAAGTTTGTACAGGTTGAAAGGGAGCTGAAGTGGGTGGTTGGAAGAAATTAAGTCAGACCTGGTCTCCGAAGTCAGGGAAGTGAGCACTAGAAAAGTTCAAAGGCTCTGCATAAAATAGCTATCATCGGCCAGATGCCTGTCTCACAGATTATACCCACGCTGACACAGTGTTTGCCAATGAAACAACAACAATACAGAAATAAAATCATGTACAAAATTATATGAAGAGATTTTTGCCCAGCTACCCTAATGCCCGCCTCTATCGGCTAGAATGTAATGAAAGAGGGAGAAGGGGCATAAAAAGGCAGAAGCCTCTCCATCTGAGTCCCTCTAGCAAAGGGTTAAGACATCGCTTGAGGATAGAGGAAGAGATGAAATTGGAGTTTTCAACTGGATTAAATTTGTGAAAACCAGAAATGAAAGGACGGCTATGGGGTCTGCCTAAATGCTTTTAAGGGACTTTGAATTAGAAATGTGACAGAACACAACGGAAGAATGTGATTAGAAAAGATAGAAGTCCAAACTGCTCCATTATCTAGTTACCTCTATGTGTCAAACATTTTAAAATGTAATAAGTCTTCCTCATACTCTCCTGCCTGAAAAAGCCATACAAAAACAAACACAAAGGAGAGATTTGCAAAATATATATTCTCATCCAGTTGAACTCTGTAGATACCACAAAATCTCAGCCTCCAAACTAATTCAAGTATTTTGGATACAATGCTAGAATCTTTTCTGGGCTGTATTTTCAGACAATGCTACTAATTGTATTTTTTGTAACAGCCCACTAATCTAACATTCCAGTTGCAATGTCAGTAACAAGCCTCTTAATCTTTTTTCCAATAGTTTGTGCTTCTCTGTTAGCTTACTTTGAATAATGCTAAAATGCATTCTTATTGTCAGATTTTAATATTTTCACCTAACTTTTTTTTCAGTATATGTTAAATAGTTCGGTTTATGCTGATAGAAGTTAAGAACTTTACGTGTGTGGTGAATCTGATTTGTTTGAATATGAGGTAGTAACTCATCAGGAGCCATAAAATTATTTTATAAAATTTTCCGTTATTAAAACGATTGACACAAATTCAATATCCACTTATGATTAACAACTCTCAACAAAGTGGGTGTAGAAGGAACATACCTCAACATAATAAAGACCATACATGACAGATTAAGCAGCAGATTAAGAAGCTGGTTATATTCCTATTTCTTCCACTTGACTCTGAACACTTTGGTTGCATCATTTTATTAAAAATAGCATGATATAATAAATCATGAACAAGTTTAAAGGCGTGTTCTGAAGTCAAACAGAGATTCTTGTATTATCTTCACTGCTCTTCCTATAAGCCCATATCAAGAATGAATTTTGAAATTCATTTTGCAAAAATTGCTATGTCACTTATGAAAAAGAACAATTACATGTAGACTTGTCAGAGCTCTCATCTTAGAAATTTACCACATTACCTTTGAAAAAATGACTCTTCTTTAAAAATAGGATTGACTTAACCCTGTAAAATAGGAATCACCTCTCCCTGTAGCCTAGTGTTTTTCAGTAGATTATAATCTTACCTGGAATGGATATTTAGTTCTGCTATTTAGAATGACTGGTATTAACCGGGGCCAATTATTACCATTCTAAATAATTCAGTAGATCCCTGGAATTAATATTTCTCCCCCAACCCTCCAGATTTGCAAGAGTAGACAGGGTTTGTAAAATCCCCTTTCTAACGTTTGCCTCCTGTTCTGCAATTTCCAAATCATCATAATAAAAGTAATAAATTAATCAAGTTAACAGCTGGTTCAGATATGGGAGGCATCCTTAAATTCGGCCAGTATTTGAAGATTTTATTTTGAGAGAAATTTTAAATAATAACAATGAAATATTTAAGGACTTTCCAGGTAATAAATCCTAAATCTACATGCCAAAATATAAAATATGGACGGTTTAACAAAATACAGCAATTACTACTTACCAATTTTGCTCTAAACGGTGTACAAAAATTAACTGATATAATATTCAGTCTTATAGATGAGGTCGTTAAAGTTCAGAGTAGTTTAGTAACCTGCCTTGGATCACACAGCTAATTAAGGCCAGAATGAGGATTTGCACTCAGACAATCTAACCTCAGAGTTTGAGCTATTTCACATCCTAATAGGCTCCTTTGAGAACTAACACATGAGACCAGGGCATTCTAACATAATCAGATTACAATGACCTTTGTATATTTCCCTTAAAAAATTGTCACCACGTGCTGCCCCAGAATTCCTAACAAGGAATCTGAGCTGTCTGTACATGTTCATCTAGATTGTTCTCACTTTTATGTAGATGTCTATTGAGATCTCTGAGAACATACACAAGAGTTTTTCAGTTTTACTTTCTCCAGCGAAACTTTCATCCTACTTTTCTATTCCTCCTGATTGTGAAATTTGTAGCTTTTTCCTGGACTTTTATCTTGGGAATATACTTAGAGGAAAGCACATAGATGATTAGAACTTTAACACGGAGCAAAGATTGGGTGTGATCAAAAAGAAGATATTACCAGGATTTTTCTAAAATTATTTTTAAATTGAATCATGCTGTCCCTGCCAGGAGCTGAGATTCAGCTGGCAATCCTGAAGGTAATGGATTAATTAAGGGAATTTGAGACAAATTAATTAGAAGAGTATATATCATACATTTAAGTTCTATCTTGATTATTTCTTGATACCAGTTTTTTTCTTAAAATATTTTATTTAAATGATATGTGTAGATGGATTGATTTTTGTTGTTCTTCATCATTCACCTTACCTCATACCTGGACAATGAAAGCAGCAAGAAATATGGCATGAAAAGGAAAAGTTAGGGTGAAAAACACAAAAGTCACTGAACCCAGCACTTTTCCATCTTTCCTTCTATCTTTCTTCAGCTTCCAACAGTAGCACAAGGCAGACCAAAATCAAAGTGAACCACAGTGCCCTAAAGAGGAGGAACATACATGAGAAGTAGGCTAGAAGGACAGAAACACCTGCATATTTTCATCCTTATAAAAGTAAAAGGATATATTTGAGTGAATTCTATTTGGATGATTATAAGTGTCTAGAAGTTTGGAATCCATATCTAGTATGTAGATCCATTTGATAAACAGACATACAGAAAAAAAAAACAGAGAAATGGGTAATTTATAACAGCAACTAATTAAGATTATTTCGTTTTCCTTTGGGATATATTTTATATTGTATGAACATAATGCCTGCTGATGTTGTAAATCCACATTTTGAAACAAAATTAAGCCATCACATTGTACAGAAACGATGGAAGGAAGCTCTGATCTTCTGGTCTACCTCAAACTCATCTTTTATCTTCCACCTCAAGGGATATTGCCTATAAAAGGGTAAGATTGAAAAACTTTATAATGTCAATTGGCCTTTTCTGGTCTTCTTTGCTCAATAACTGTCTCTTTTATACCACCAAATTTCTTATATTACTGGAGAAGAATAAAGTGGAGATGTAAAATCTAGAGCTAGAAAGGACCTCAGAGAATAGCTGGACCTGGATATTCCATTACAAATTCCCAGCACAGCCTGGCAGATAATATAAAGACTGATGAAGTAGGACTGTGGGCAAGTAGAGAGCTCATGCTCCATCTGAAGGGTCCATCCATTGCTGCATTATTGGTGACCCACTGGCTTGAAGAATACAAAATCAATAGTGCGAAATCTTCATAGTTTTCATTTAAAACCATAAATCCATAATTTTATATGACATGTTCTAATTTCAAGGTTTTGAACTAATTTAATTTATTCCAACAACAACACTGTGAGGGTCAGAAAAACACATATGGGAAAGTATAACCATCCCCAAGATTACCAGTCTGTGAGTTCTGGCCCATATTTTCATGCTTATTTTATAGATAAGTAACTGATGAGTAAGTGAGTAAGGTGGAGAGCTGAAATAAGAACTCGGATTTCCTCACCTTCAATTTCAGTGTCTTCTCTTGCACATTATGGCATCAGCTACTTCCCTGCTGCAGTATATCATTAGAAACATGGAGGATGCTTAAAGACTTAAAATGTTAACTCCTACAGTAGCTTAGTAGTTGACAGTACAGGAGCTGGTGCCAAAATGACCTTATTTATTTTTTTAAAGATTTACTTATATTTTGAGAGAGGGTGGGGGGGTGCAGAGGGGAAGCAGATTCCCTGCTAAGTGGAGAGCGCAGACCTGGGGCTCCATCCCCCAGGTAGATCATGACCTGAGCTGAAACCAAGAGTCAGGCGCCCAACCCACAGAGCCACCCAGGCACCCCACCAAAATGACTTTAAATTTACTCTAGCTGCACCAGCTTCCACTAGTTCTGCGAACTTAGGGAAGTTCCTCAAACTCTCTATAACTTAGTTCTGTCATCTGTAAAGTTGGAGACAATATTATCCTTTTCATTGAGCTGTTGTGAAAATTAAGCAATATAATAAATGTAAAGTTTTTCTAAAACGGACTGGCCCAGATCCAGTCTCAAGAAATGCTAGCTGTGAGTTTCATCCAGAGCACGGTCACCATCATCATCGTCACAAATCGCAATCCTGAAACGCTCCCGTCCTGATGTTCTGCAACTGTATTCGATTTCACGACACTTATGGTAGAGGGGCCTCCTCAGGGACAGCAGGTCCATCTCTGCTGCAGAGTAGCCTGTGTTTGCTGTTCTCTGGCCTCTGCTGCGTGCCCCGCTACCTCACTTCATCCAGGGCTAGGCTCAAAGGTCACCCTCACACTTACATCTTCCAGGGCTACTCGTGTTAACCAAATCCTACTATGTGATGTTCCATCATTCTGCTTTTCCTTTCTTAATGGAATTTAAACTTCCCGAGATTGTAGAATATATCTTTTTGCATTTTTGTCAGTTTTGGCCCTCACCCTCGAATGCAGTCTCCACGAAGATGTTTGTCTTGTTTGTCTTGTTTATTACAGTAGCCTCAGTGCCTAGGACACTCCCAAAATAAATAAATAAATAAATAAATAAACAAACAAACAAACAAACAAACATTCAATAAACTATTTACTGAATGACGTAACAAGTGAGTAAGAGCTTAAATAAATAAATGCCAAATGAAAACCTGCTGATAAAAGCAAGTGGATAACCAAACCCCTAGATAAATTTAGCCAAGTCATGCTAATACGAAAACCTGGATCTGCCCATTCAGAATGACTACAGGGCTTCAGCTACAAAGGTACTGGTGAACTTTGTTTCAAGGTATTTCAGTGTTGCTTTAACATTCTGACAAAGACAAAATGTTTAAATATAGCTCTCTAAGTGCTCATAAACGTTCATAGTATGAATGAGGCAATATAAACAAAACCTATTTACAATTTTAAAAATATTTGACACACAATGCTTTTCGGAATGTTGTTTCTTGTATTAAAGCTGCTTTTTTATTCCCCAGGTTTTCAAAGATGCTCTGCAATTTTAGTTATATTTGGAAGTTATTAGTGCTAATTGCATTTTATGATAGTAATATTATTAAAAAGGCCTTGACGAATAGCCTCTTATTTTTTAATTCTTTTTATCTTGTCTTTAATTCTTCCATAGAAATGTTGTTTTTTACATAAGAAAAGTAGTAGTCGTGGTAACTTTAAACAATGGAAACTGGATCATAGTGAACCAGAGAGGACATGGCAAGTACCACCTCAGTAAAAGATTTTGTGACTGCAAAATTTTCTCTGAAGAATGTTCTTTCTGAAAGACAGAACAGGCTATGACGTCATTCACCAAGTCTATTTGTTTGGAAGAAAAAGAGCAATGCTGACATCTAGTGTCTATGAGTTATAAGACAAAGGTTGATAATTTTTTTTATGAGTGTGAATTCTTAACGTGCAGAACCACACGGAGGAGGAAAACAATGAAGAATGAACGGACAAGTAAAACAATCAGCTTCACTTCACAGCCCAACCTTTGAGTTCCCAACAGAGCGTTTCTATTTGTGAATAAGACCAGAGTTTGAAATGACTGTTTATTGATAACAGTAAAATAACTAGATTTTCATTATCACTGTATGTGGACTCAGATTTCCTGCCAGGGAAGACAGCTAATCACTGGGAAAAAAAAGAGAGAGAGAGAGAGAGAACCTAAGAAAATAGTGATATAACACAACAGATATAACACAACAGAAGCTGTGATGTAAGCATTCATTTAAAAGCCCTGGAGTGATAACATCCCTAGGATGTTGACTGCTGATGCCACTGAGGTTCGAATAGTACAACAGCCCCCAAATGGTGACAAGAGTACTCCTCTCCTCATTGCAGCTGGTTCCCACATCCCTCAAAGAATCAAAGAATCCCACTTGCCTTTGGAGTAATACTTGCTGTGGGAGATAGCTCAAGCAGAAGTTAGCCCTGGCTTCCATACTCTATTCCATAGCAGCACATTTCCACAAAACTTCAGAACTCATGAGGTGGCGTTTGGGTATTTTCATCCGCCATAACTATCTTGGTCAGCCATTGGAGAAAAACCACTGGCCAGCTTATCATAAATGAGGCCATAAGACTAGGTTGTCTGAGAATACTCAGCAATGTCTGTTTCACCCATTTCAAATATTTCTAGAGACATCTACAAAAAATTAATTTGATTCAAGGAGAAAACTGTCTGTAAATGTCTTTAACTCTGGCTTTATTGAGGTATAATTCTACAGCAGGTCTCAGACGTCATCAAGTCTACTAGAATGAAGCTTCAGAACCAGTACTACACTCCCCTGTCTCCAAACCATACCCAAACCCCAAATTAGGTTATACTGACTTTGAAAATAGAAGTTTCCAATCCAACTCGAGCAGCTATAAAACAAATGACAAATAAGAACTATGTACAGAACACAAATATCAAATTGCTCTGTAGTTAGAAAAATTTTGTTTTCTTAATAACTTTATTGATTTTATCACAACGAACATGGGTAATTCTTACCTCACAAACATTTTTCTTCCTAGAGATGGGAGGTGTCTCCCACGGTTATAATTTAATAATTGAATATAACAACTGTTGGGGCACTGGATGGCACAGTCGGTTAAGCATCAGACTCTTGATTTCAGCTCAGGTGGAGGTCTCCGGGCCATGGGATCGAGCCCACATCAGGCTCTGTGCTCAGCGCATTCTGCTTAGAGTTTCTCTCTTCCTCTCCCTCAGTCCTAGCCCTCCTCTGCTCTCTCTCTCTTTTTCTCTCTAAAATAAATCAATAAATATTTTTTAAAAATTTTACATTCTGAATCAGATAACCTTTATAAGGTGATCTCTACCAATTGCTCACAAAAGTTCTGTTAAGGAATTCTTCCGGACTGGAGAGGTGCAGAGGACTCTGTATCAAAAGACCTACAGCATCTCTAACCATAGGTGTAGAAAATAGGTATCTGGACAGAAAAGTATGATTTGGTATTCAATTCAGTATCCCCCATTATATATTTTGGATCCTCAAGAAGTAACATGGCACACCCTCCAAGCACTTAGGGTCTGGTTTCAGAGCTCAGAATTTGTTGGTGCGATTCACTGACACATTACCAATATTTACTCTTGTCCCAGTTTCCTCATCTGTTGTGCTACTCACTTTGGGCTGCTGTAACTAAGTAACATAGACCAGTAGCTCATAAACAAGTTCTGGAGGCTAGAAGTCCAAGATCAGGTACTAACAAGGTCAGGTTCTGGTGAGAGCCTTCTTCCAGGTTGCACGCTGCTGAATCCTCATTGTATCCTCACATGGTGGAGAGCAGAAAGAGGGAGCAGGCTCTCTCTTATTAAGTGTCTTATAAAGACACTAATCCCACTCATAAGGCCTCCACTGTCATGATATCATCTAATGCTAATTAATTTCCAAAGGTCTTACCTCCTAAGGCCATCCCACTGGGGAAGAGTGTTCCAGAATACAAATTTTGAAGGGACACAAACATTCAGATCATAACATCTCTACAGGAGAAGAATGGTAGCGACTGCCTCATAGGTGGAGAAGAATAATTAATTCTTGCAGTCCATGATAAATAGTCCTTGATATAGAATAAGTCTCTATAAATATCTAATACAGTTGCTTCATTGAAAAAAAATAAAAGCCTGGCACAAAGAATGTTCTCAATAAATGTTAATAGTCATTATTTCAGAGAACTTCCTCGATTAATAAAATACAAGAGCTACAACGATGATGTGGCTTTATAGGAAAGAACAAAAATAGAAAACCTCCAAGGAAAATATGAATTAAAAGAGTAACCATTGTCCTGAGGCTAGAGGCACACAATGCTGTAGATTTTTGCTGTTTTACCAGTAAAGCCTCAGAAAGAGGTATTTATTGTCTCAACCGGGAGGATAGGTCCACTAGCTTATTCTTCTATGGAAAAATGTAAGGCATGAAGGACAGTCCATGAACCCTTTGTGCAATCGACTAAAGAAGTAACATCTTCTTAGGGAATAAAGAGCAAGACAGATCGCCCTATAAAGCACTTTTTTGGAAGCAAGAAGATGTTGGGAAAATTTCAAACATAGGAAGATAAACGCACGCACACACACGAACAACTATCGTATGTTGTTTAATACCCACTATATATAGTATACTGTTTAATACACACTCCTTCAGTCAATGTGTATTAAGTGAAGTTAAAATGGGACCATAAGATAGTAGGTTCTTAAAACTAGGCAAAATTTGCCATGAAAGGGCAGAAAATATTGAGTTACAAATACCCAAAAATGTTAAAATCTAGGTGAAATTATTTTTTAGCCCTCAAAGGAAACGTAACATTAAGTGCCTGCATTGAATTTACATGTCTATGTAATTTCACAAGCAAATCTGGTAATGTGGGGATAAGAAATGGAGTCAAAGGCAAGAGGAAGAAACAGGCTTTCCTATGCATTCTTAGTGAAAAGCACAGGTCTCCTCTGTGAGGCTCCCCCACAACCTCTTTGCTCACCTCATTAAATGGAAGCTAACTGCATAACACACACAGCATAATGACTACATCCTATTTGCCCAGGTTCAAAGTTTCTGTTTTGTAATTTGCGTTCTATCTCCAATTAGCAGAGAGATGGTAGAATTAAGCAATAAATTAATGAAAAGTTCAGGCTGAGTCTCTTTATTTATACTGAACAATGCCCAGCACCTTCTTGGGTAAAATTAACTACCTGGTAATGTTTGATGACAGATACGAAGAAAAATGTACAGTTCCATGTCTAAAATAAATGTAGTGATAACCTACTTTCTAAAAAAACATTTAAATTAAAGCTTTTCTAAGTGAAATTTTATGTTCAAATATTAAAAGAAACTGCCTGTTGTATTTTTCATACAAGGAAGTAAGAACAGCTCCTTGTTTCATTTTTAATTTTAGATCAGACACATACCCATTTTTATAATCCACCAGGAAGACAAGGTTTATGAAATCACAGCATGTTAGGTAACAGTGCTTGACTCAGAACAGTTAAATGGTAAAGAGGCAGATATCTGATCCTCCATTGGGAGAGCTTGTTAAGCCAGTCCGAATAGGCAGCATGTATTTGCAGAGGCTTTTCAGAGAATATACAAATCTATGAATGTGGGGGCATGTCCATAAAAGCTTGTCACTGTCCTTGTTATGAGTTACATTGTATCACCCCAAATATATGTTCAAGTCCTAAGCTCTAGTACCTCAAAAGTAACCTTATTTGGAAGTAGGGTCATTGCATACATAATTAATTATGATGAGGTCATACTGGAGTGGGGTGGGCTGCCGCGGCACCGCCCACAGCGCCGCAGCACCGTTGATTCGTTGAGTCGGGAGAAGGACGAGGCACAGACAGGTTAGCTTGAGAAAAAGAGCATGGGTGCAGGGGACTACCGCCAGGAGTGATCTCCGAACAGCTGCAACCTTGCGTATTTATTGGCAACAATCAAAAACAACCACAATCCCAATCAAGGGAGTAATCCTATTACCAATCAATCAAGGGAGTAATCCTGTTACATTCTAGTGAATAGTAGTGCATCACCGGGAAGGTCACAGGGTAGTAGTACATTAAGGGGAAGGTCAGGGGATCAGATGATGTAAGGTTTAGCCCGTGAGGCCTATTCTTAAACATGTTTCTAGGGACCCTGCGGGCTATTGTCGACAGCAATCAGGTTTCAGCAGTGTTCTGCCCTGAAACAGTTGGGCGTTCCCAACTGTTGGACAAGCCAGGCATTTCTGGCCTATGGGCAGGCCGGGCGTTCCCGGTTGCTGGGCGAGCCAGGTTCCAGCCGCTTGGCTCTGACATTTACACCGAAGCCCGCAAGGTCACAAACATGCTTTCCTATCATATCCTTAACATAAGTTCTCGGCCAGGGGCTGCTGCAGTGGGCCTTTAATCCAATACAATTGATGTCTTTTTAAGAAGGGAAGAAAAGGCACTGATCTAGGAAGAACACCTTTTGACAACAGAGGCAGAGTTTGAAGGGCTGCAGTTGCAAGCTAAAGAAAGCCAAAGATGGCCAGCACACAGCCAGAAGCTAGGAAGAAGGAAGGATTTTCTCCAGAGGGTTCTGCAGGAATTATGGCCTTGCTGATCACTTTATTTTGGACTTCTGGTCTCCTGAGCTATGATACAATAAATGTCTTGTTTTAAGCTCCTTTATTACTGGTACTTTGTCACAGCAACTTTAAGAAACTAATAAAATCCTTAATAGTAAGAGATTTAAAATTTGAAAGACCCCAAAGGACTTTTTATGAAATGATTATAATGTAATCACATCAGAAGCAAAACTAGGGCTAAAAATTGATGTGTAAGGATCGCCAGCAAAGAGCAACATTCAGTGACAGGATCCAAGTTCAGTGGAAGGCATGGATGACCTTTTAACAGATAGAATTAAGTCACTGAATCCATTCATTCTTTAAGTATATAGGACTTGAAGTCTTAAGCACTTGTTTACAGTACATTCGGATAATTATTACTACACATTAGTTATTAGAAGTGATGTTTGGTTTTACTTATTTTACTTGCACGTAGATTGCTTACATAGATGGAAGAAAAATCCAATACAAAGATAGTACATCTAAAAACATTTCCACATTTGAATAACTAACATTTAGTGAATTTTCACTGTGAGCTGTGTACTTTTTCAAGAGCTTTATTTTTTAAGATTTATTTATTTATCTTTAGAGAGAGACAGAGAAAGAGCGGGAGCAGGGGAGGGGTGGAGGGAGAGAATCTTTCAAGCACACATCCTGCTGAGCGAGGAGCCCCAGTGCAGGGGTAGATCCCACAACCCATGAGGTCATGACCTGAGCCTAAACCAAGAGAGGTGGAGGCTTAACTGAGTGAGTCACCCAGGTGCCCTCCAAGAACTTTTTTCACATTATTTACTTCAATTCTCTCTACTCTAGGAGATAGGTTTATTAACAGTATTCCCATCTCAAAAAACTGGAGATTCAAACACAATGCTTGAGATGACACAATCGACGAATCCCAGAGGTGGTATTCAAGCATAGTCCCTAAGAGCCTGGGGTCTTAACACCTTATAATATTGTTCCTTACTTGGAAACAATTGTATGCAAACCTACTTTCCAGTCACTTATAAACTGAAAATCATATCAGTGAAGCAGAAAATGTTCAGCGTGGCTGTTTTAACTAATAAACTAATAAATTTTGGTTGTTCTAGGTCTGAGAAAGTACAAACATAAAGTCAAAACATTAAAAAAATAAGGTAGTCTCTTTGGCTTTTATACCAGAAAATTATCGCAGGAAAAAGCGAAATGACTTACACATCTAGTACATTCTATAACTCGGGTTCCATATCCATTTCTTCCACTTGCTGACCTCGGAGCCAGGCAGAGCTGGCTTTTATTACTGGATCCTAGCTAGATATACATTAATTAATTTGTACCCGAGTTTTTCACTTATAAAGTGGGGATAATGAAACTTACCCTGCAGTGTGTTACATATATATGCTATCAATGAAACACTTTCAATATGTTATGCTCCACATAATAAATGTTCAGTGCATACTAATTAATAATGAAGGTCCTACTGACTTGGTCCTCATGCCATTTAAAATATCCTGTTGAGAACCAGGAATATATTATTCTATCATCAGGTCAATCAAAACAAAAATACATAGTGGAAGAATTAACAGAGTAGATAAAACAAGAGAGTGGTGACTATTTATCCCATTGGTGAAGTTAGTGTATTGATAAAAATTTCATATTTTATAATCATGTGGGTTAAAGTAATATATGTATACATATTTAAAAGCTACTTCATCTCACTCTTCTTTTGTCCTTTCAGATTTTCCTTCTTTCTTTTTTCCTCAAAAATTAAATAGAAAAATAGAATTCACATGTATTTTTAAGGTGACCATATTTTGAGCAATATTTGGACATGATCATGCTGTACATAAAGATTTATGTTTTTTCTCAAAATAAATAATACAGTCTAGCATTATAAGGTAAATAAAATGCTCGGATTTTTTTTTTTTACTTTTTGTACACAAATTCAAAAATGAAAAAGGAATCACATTTATAGCAGTTTTTCTCAAAATCACCAAAAACTGGAAACAATCATCCACCTAAAAGTGAATGAATAAACAATAGAATACTGTTCAGCAATAAAAAAGGAAAACGATTGACATGTTCATCGAGACCAATGAATCTCAAAAGTATAAATTATGGTGAGTGAAAGAAGCCAGACTCAAAAAGCTACTTACTGTATGATTCCATTCTTTCTGGAAAAGGCAAAACCACAGGGACAGGGAACAAACCAATTAGAGTTTGCCGGGTGAGGGACAGGGGACGAGATTAAAGGCAAAGGGGCAGGAGAGACTTGGGGGTGATGGAACTGTTCTATATCATGATGCAGTGGTAGTTGCATGACGCTTTGTGCGTGTCAAAGTCAACGAACTTTACTTCTCCAGGGGATGAATTTTACTATAATGATTATACTTCAATAACATAATCTTTTAAGTGAAAAAAAAATTGCACAAAACATGTACCCTGGTGAGTTATTATAGGGTGAATACTGCTATAATCAACACCCATGCCAAAAAGAGAACTTTTTGATAAAATCCCAGCAACCCTGGAAGCTCCTCCCTGTGCCCCACCTCGATCTCAGCCTCCTCCCGAGCTCCAAATGCAGCCTCTCCCTGATGTTTTGTTTAATTAATAGATTTCATTTTTTTAGAGCAGTTTTAGGTTTACAGAAAGATTGAATAGAAAGAAGAGTTCCCATATACTCTCTCAAACTCTCCTTCCTGTTTCCTTTATGATTAACATCCTGATTATAGAGTTTGCTAACTGTATACCAATGGCTCAATTTCACATGTTCCTCTGTCCTCTGTATTTCCTGCAAGTACGTAGATGGACTTAGAGGCTCAAGTAGGTATGAGCTCTATCCCTTTGGCAAGAATATTGATTTTTTTTGATCTTTCAACTGGGTAATACGTGTTTTTCACACTTTATTGATGTTAGCAGCCATTGTTTCTCAAAGTCTAGAGTCATTAATTTATTGGAGACTTCAAAATGGTGATATGCTAATTCTATCATTTTGCTTACATACATTAGCTGACATTATTTTATAAGGACATAGTTTGCATCAGTAGTACAGTTAATATAGGAAAGGAAAGGTAAATGCCTGGTTCTTTCCTTTCATATAATATGGCCAGTTTTCAAAATAATGAGTTGGTTACTTGTCTTCTCAGGAGGTGATCATTTATTGACATTTTTTAATATCATTAAAAACTTATGGATTTAGGGGCATCGGTTAAGAATCTGACTCTTGGGGCGCCTGGGTGGCGCAGTTGTTAAGCATCTGCCTTTGGCTCAGGGCGTGATCCTGGCATTCTGGGATCGAGCCCCGCATCGGGCTCCTCCGCTGGGAGCCTGCTTCTTCCTCTCCCACTCCCCCTGCTTGTGTTCCCTCTCTCACTGGCTGTCTCTGTCAAAATAAATAAACAGAATCTTAAAAAAAAAAAAAAAAAAGAATCTGACTCTTGATTTTGGCTCAGATCATGATCTCAAGATCATGAGATCTAGCCCTGCATGGGGCTCTGTGCTCAGCAGGGAGCTTGAGATTCTCTATCCCTCTGCCCCTCCCCCCTGCACGCAAGCAGGCACACATGTGCACACTCTCCCTCTCTCTCTCATCTCCAAAATAAATAAATTTTTTAAAAAACTCATGGATTTAAATATATTTTATGAGTTTCAATTCATTATGATTTTTATCACTGAGGAAACTTAAATTTTCTCATTTTTGGCCAGTGAGCACATCTTCAAAGGGATTCCTAATTCTTCTTGAGATGATCTGAATAGTCTGATAACTCCCTTACTATCTGGTACAGCAAGATATTCCAGGTTCATCTTATACATTTGTTGCCCAGATCTGGAATCAGAAATAGCCATTTCTGGGGATGTACTATATGGTGACTAATATAACAAAATAAAAATTATTAAAAAATTTTTAAAAATTTTTAAAAAAAGAAATAGCCATTTCTCTAAAAATTCTTTTCCTTTTCAGATTTTATTTATTTATTCATTTATTTGACAGAGAGAGCACAAACAGGGAGAGGAGCAGCAGAGGGAGAGCGAGAAGCAGGCTCCCCACTCAGCAAGGAGCCTGACATGGGGCTCAATCCCAGGACCCCAGGATCATGGCAGACCCTTAACTGACTGAGCCAGTCAGGTGCCATTAAAAATTCTTGATTTCTTATAATGGGAAACAGTACTTAAAGGTCCCAATTTGCATACTAACAATGCTCATTACTGCACGGGTGGCTTATTATTTCCAGGTCTTTTTAGTAGACAGAATTAGAAGACCAAGCATAAGATTGTACTCTTATTTCTAACTCAAATTTAACACTATAACATCTTCTACTACTTAGCATCTTCTGTAATAGATCTGTATCTCCTCTTTTCACACCAAGAATCCTCATCATTAAGGACAAATGGAATGAAATTAGATTATTCCATATGCACTTATTTGCCTTAAGCTGCTATAGGACAAGTTTTCTTTCCCTAATGATGATTTGTAGTTTTGTTGTTGTTATTCTCTGACTTTGGTTTTCTTTAGAGTTCACCTTTTTCCATATCTTGGATCTTCTTTGACTATTTTCAATACTTGCAACTTTTCTTTGAATGCTTTGTGTCACTTTCTTAACTTTATTTTGAATGTAACAAGTTCCACTTTTCAACTTACATTTCTTTGAAGACATTTTTATTCACTCGAGTTTCTTCTACTGTATTCTTAGTTTCTAAAACATGCTATATCTGATTTTTTCCTGAGTTTCATTATCTCATTTCTGAGTTTGTAATTCTGATTTATGTTGTTCTTTCATATCTCCTTTTTTGAGCATCTTAGTTTGTTTGGAAGTGTTTTGGGGGGTTGTCTTCTTAAAGCTTTAATTTTCTATAAGATGGTAATTCTCCTTTTATATTTTTTACTATAGTAATTTAAATTGAGTTTTGTCTTTGATTTCTTAAACTTTTTGCTATTTTTTAATGCAAATTTCTTTTTATTGAACTTTAGAGGTAAGTTTTGTTCAGGTAGCTTTTCTAGTTTCACAAATTTCTCTTCTCTGTTCTATTCATATAGCATTAAAAAATATGAGATATTGCATCCTGAGATTCCCTAGCTCTGTAACCTGCTCCTACCTTTATCTGGACCTTCTCTTTGCTTTGCCTCTGTGTTCCCTAACCTCTGTGCAGAGGAATACCTGCTCTAAAAGGAATGTCTGGTGGCTCACCGTCATCAGCTCATGGCAGCTATATGGCTCCCATTCCTTTAGATCTAGTATATGCTTTAGATCTAATTTACCCACCAGCACAGTGAGCAAAATTCGTCCTGGTTTCATCAGCTCTTCTACATTGGACCACTTGTATTGCAGTGAATAGATATTTAGGGATTCCCCACTTATCATCATGATCTGCCAAATGCCTAATTGTTTCCTTTTGCTTTCCCCAGAGCAAATGCTAAAAACATATAAGTCTTGTGGTTGTTGGTGGTTTTCCCCTCCCATTAGTATTTCGGGGATATCTTGTTACCCAGCTTTATTGTAACTATTCCCCATATGTCTTTGGGTTTTCTCTCTAGTTTCTCTGCATGTTTTAACACGGGCACGCAGAAAGCTCCAAAATTACACTACCCATGTCACTGTGCTCTTACCACTTTCTCTCAGATTTCTTGCAACAGTGTTAATTTATTTTTTTCCCTCAAAATCCTCTTTGGTTTATCTGTTTAATTTTACTTCATCTCAGTGTTTACGTAAAGGTTAAATGATGTTTGACAAGGTTTGCACTTAGTCAATTGAGTAAGATATCGAATTCTGTATAAGTGTGTCCCTAAGAGCTGAGATTTTATACCCCACTAAATAATTTCATGTTTTCTTTTATTTTCAGTAGTGGATCTACTAAAGTATGTGTCTGCCCTGAATTAGCATCGGTGTTTATATTTGTGAATTCTTGTATATGTATATTCTCCTTCCTTCCCTGTATTATCTTCCTGTTACTTTGGATGGAATTGTTTATATTAGAAAAAGTTAAGCACTATGGGGCATTTTTAAATTCTTTTCTTAAGTCATCTCAAAGACTGGTCTTTAAGTTTTGCTCTTCAATTTGAACATAACTGACATTTTTCATTTTCATATTTACTTGTCACACATTGAAGCTGTCACTGTAAGGCATAACTATAAAAAACAGAAAAAAGATAAGGAAATAAAGATGGAAAACACTGACTTTAAAAGGAAAACATGAAGGAAGAAAAGAAAAATATATGAATAAAGTAAGAAATTTTATGATTTCATTAGTAATATATTGATGATAGCATAATAAATTAATAATCCCCCTTTTTGACAAACAGTACTATTCCCTGTAAAACATGAATCCATAAATATTTAATAATTTCTTATGGTAAAGTATAACTTATTAGGTCAGCTGATAAATTTAGGACAAAATTTCCTCAAGGGGAAGACCATCCATAATGTGATGTTTTATTTGCACTGACCTAGAAAAGCTCTGAAAACCCAGTGAGGTTTCTAATTTGTGCAAACATCTGTAATAACTAGCATATGCTTTATTGCTGTTTGATTTTCAAATCATGTAATTTTTGGCTCCTCTTGTTTCAGTTCATTTCCTTCCTTCAAAATGCACAGTGTATGGCTATTTAACAGTGGGATCTAATAAAAAGTTTGCAGTTTAGAAAACTACTAAATTTTTCACAAATGTACTGAGAAGATATCCAGGGTAAAACTCTATGGCCTCAGAGATTTGAGGGATTGGGAAATTTTGAGCTGTATTGGCACCTGCCTTTATCTCAATCTTCCACTTGCAAAACTTCCACCTCTTCCACTTGTCTGTGATTATTTCCACCTGAATCAGCATGTACTCCCTCAGTGCATTTCTATAAGAATTATTATACAATCTGACTGCTTCATTGATTTCCTAAAAAAATTCCGTGTGTTTTGCTTTATATTATAACTTGTTTTACTGGAAGAAACATGAACATACATGATTTGGGGGAGAGGAAAGCAGTGTACAAATGACAAGACAAATTGACAAAAAGCTGAAGGATTACAAGTGAACAGAAAAATCCAAATTTGGATGCATGTTAAATTAAAACTCTCCAGATCCCTTCATAATTCAGGGTTATTCAATAGTCTTCTTGTTTTATGTCTTACATGGCTGGATTTGTTTAGGTAAATTAGGCTCATGTTTATGGATACTTCTAAATTAATTATGTTTTGCTTCTCTTACTTAATTTTTTCCAGGTGAATCAAGATAAATGCATAGTACTTTGGCAGAGATGAGATGCTGTTTTCCCTATTCTCTCATGCAGTCAGAATTTTCAAGCCAGTTAATACTTTAAATGCTCATGATACTACGTCATGACTCACTCAATGTCTACCAAGCACATAAGAGATCCGGTTGAGAAAGAGGTTATAATTAGGTCATAATTAGAACTTCTGAAAATAATATTCGAATAATCCCAACGTGTGTTACAAGGCTATTTACCACAGACACTAAGGGAAGACCCCCATTTCACCCATTACTACCAGGAGTCTTATTCTCATATAGTATAAAACCGATCTTCCTACATATCTAAAGCTACCGCTGGACCTGTGAACTCTGAGTCAGCTGTCAACAAAATATTGTACATCTTGAAGTTATTCTCAGAACACCTTACTGCTGTATCTGAAACCAGACTACTTTCTTAGAGCATAATTTACCTTGCATTATTGTCAGGATCTGGAACAGTTCTTTCTTCCCAAACTCTTCCTACCATAGGCTGAAAGTAGGTCATATCCAAACTTTTTGAACAATTGCTATGTGTTAGACATCTACATCAATTTAGCTCACTTAATCCTTAAAACAACCTTAGAAGATAGAAAATATTCCCAATTTACTAATGAGCAAAGTGAGCTCCCAATAATTTAAGTTACTAAGCTTACCACATCTACTAAATGGTAAAAGTTCATTGGATTCTGGACTTATTCTAATAATCACTGTGATTTGATGCCTTTCCAAGATAGTAGGTACCCTCATTGAAATTCATTGCATATTCTGAAACATTCACTTCACATACATCTTGAAGCCCAAACCTTTTCTTCACCAAGCAATACTTCTTGAAGCCCAAACCACCAGACAATATCACTTACTTTTAAAGTCAGCTGTAATCTCCTTGTCACTCTCTCTTATGTACCACAGTCCTAGATTATCTTCACCAACACATGTTTTCATTCTGGATGATCTCTATATCCATGTAAAAGACCAAGTCCAAACCCACTCAGTGGCCATTCTAGAGTTTCGTCATTCCTGATTTCTGTACTTCTTCCATTCTCTGACGACAACCTCCTATCTTCCCAGCTAGCTTGCTTTAGTGATCCATTGCAACAATTTCTCAGTCTCATAAGAATCACTAATCCATTAACCTGGAATTTGTGATTTCTCATGACCTGACTCTCTCTACTCGACCTTTAGCACTAGTCAGGAACTCTACTGCATTTCCCTAGTCAATTCACTCTTACATTCTTCAGGATGATTATTTCATTACTATCCTCTCTATTCAAATTTTCAACACCCATTCTTCTTTCTCTCTTTCACATCATGACTTTGCTTTTTTTCTTTTACTGGGGAAATAGAATCACTCTGAATAGATTTCCTCATCTTCTCACCACCACATGCATGAATTGGTCTGTATTTATAGTCACTTATTTTCATTTCCTGTTGGTTAAAAATATATTATGCATTCAATCTACTCTTATACAACCTACTCTTATCTTAGCCAACTCCCTTGCTTATGCAGAACACCTCCCCATTTTCTTTCAGCTACTCCACTAAGGCCTCTGTGCCCACCAAGTTTGTGCCTACCTACTCTCACTAGGGTCCAGTGACTTCTGTCTTTCCAGTCCCAGTGATCATCTCTTAGACCCCATTTGATTCCACATGTCCATAGCACTGGGCAAAGTAAATTAATGCTCTCTTTTAAAACACTTCATTTCTCAGAAAAGGAAAAAAATAGAAACCATTTTCATGGAAACTGTAGAAAAAACAATATGCCATTATTTTCAGACAACCATGGAAAATTATGTCATTCCACGTACTGAAGCTTCCAAGAATTTAAGTCAAAATCTGTGGGAAATATGCAGTGTCTGCTCATGAGAAGGTCATAGTAGAAAAGTATAAGAGATGGAGGGTGCTTATCCAAGTTACTTGAAAAGGTTTAAAGCCTAATCCACTTATTTGAAAGGCACCTCCCCTGTTGCAAAGTTTATTTAAAATATTCTGGACTTATTTCTGAGATCCAGGGTTGAAGATTCCTTTTAAGTGCATGAATAAAAGCCTATCCTCCCAAGGCCATGCTATTTCTGTTTAAGGATGAGTTCACTGTTAAGTCAGCATATAATATTTAAAAAAATAGATTTGATTTTGAAAAGTTATAAACATAAAAGAGAATCTTCCTACTCTCCTCATCTTCCTTGAACCTGTATATTTCTCTCACAGGAGCTGGCCTCACACTGAAGAACTCTGGACTGAAGTTGAGTCAGCAGCTTTGTTTGCTGCCCACACACGGATACA
Organism: Ursus americanus; assembly: GCF_024610735.1. Lineage (NCBI taxonomy): Eukaryota > Metazoa > Chordata > Mammalia > Carnivora > Ursidae > Ursus > Ursus americanus. Next base: position 52,714,078 of record NC_142139.1, on the reverse strand, counting down.
GAGTCCTGTGTATTAGGTCCATGTTTAATAGCTCATTCCCAAGATAGACTCATGAGCCAAACCAAAAAGGAGGAGCACATATTCATGCTGTAAATAGCTTTAGGCTGATTGCTCTTGAGTAAAGCATCAAGGTCAGCTCGTCATTGCTAACTCTGTTTTCTGTTTTCTGGGAAAAACTCATTGTGATACTAATTGCTTTTTAAATTACTCAAAGAGTTGTCCAACCATCGAGATCAGAATTGTGCTTGCTCAGATTCTCTTGCGTGAGCTGGTGAAAGTGTTTTTTGTTGTTGTATAGAACCTAAAAATTAGAAGTAACTACTGCATTAGACTGTAATGACAGATTTGTTGTCCTCACTGCCCTATTTGGGCTAATATTCCATCTGCCTGGAACCAGCAGCATTTTCTATTATACTGTGTGTACTCTTTGCTTCGTTCACTTAACTCCCCCTACAAATAGATCCCATCCCATCCAGGCTTAGCTAATTAGATTAGCCTCATTGTTCCAGCGACTTTTAAACTTCCTCTATTAAATAGTTTCCTCCAACTAGTTCAAAGATGTTGGGTCACTTTAGATCCGTCTATGTACCTAGGCCATGTGTCCTATGCCACAAGGGATGTATCTCATGACATAGGAAGAAACAGTCATTCCATTTCAACGTTCATTTTTTTAAAATATATTGAGCCTCCTTCCTCCCAGTTCTGAGTATTTAAAAAAGGTAAAAATTAGTATTTTCATTTCTAAGTGAGAATCTATATTTAAATCAATTAATTCTGAATATATTATTTCCTCAAACAAGCTTGCTAAGAAATGTTGGGTTTTTTTTTTTTTCCTATTGCTACATATCTTCGCCAGCACTTGGTATTGTAAGATTTTTATTTTTGATAATATATGGATGTGAAATGGGATCTTATAACAATATTATCCTCCCCAAATACTAATAGTACTGAGTGTTTTTTAAATGTGTATGAGCTATTTGAGTTTTGCCTTTTTGTGAAAGGCCTGTTTATATCTTTGGCTCATTTTTCTGATGGATTTCTCACTGCTTTTGAGTTCTTTATATGCTCTGAATATTCATTCTTTGTTGTTTTTATGTGTTGCAAACATCTTCCAGTTTTTGGCTTGTCTTTTCATTTATTTTATGATGCCTTTTGATGCACAGAAATCCCAATTTTATTTAGTGAAACTGACCAAACTTTCAAAAAATGATTGCAGTATTTGTGTCTTATTTTAGAAAACATTCCCTTTTGCAAGGTGATAAATCCTTCCTCCAATTTTTATCAAAGTTTAAAATTTTGGTCTTACCTATTCAAATTGTGAGTCCATCCAGAATTTATTGTGTTCGTGGAATAAAGTAATCAACTGTCCCCTCACCATTTACTGAATATTCTCTGATACTCATTCTTCCCCCAACCCCAATGTACAATTCGTCACTGTCATATACACATGAGTACATCTGTATTTCTGCTTTCTTTTTTTTTTTTTTTAAAGATTTATTTATTTACTTACTTATTTGACAGAGACAGAGACAGCCAGCGAGAGAGGGAACACAAGCAGGGGGAGTGGGAGAGGAAGAAGCAGGCTCATAGCGGAGGAGCCTGATGTGGGGCTCGATCTCATAACGCCGGGATCACGCCCTGAGCTGAAGGCAGACGCTTAACCGCTGTGCCACCCAGGCGCCCCCCTGTATTTCTGCTTTCTAATAAACTGTATTAGCCTGCCTAGCTCTGTAACAAATAAATACTAGAGCTTTTTAATATATCTTAATATTTTCTGAGTTCCTCAAAAATTCTACTTGAGGACTATCTTAATAAATTTTAGATCTTAACTTTCTCCATGCATTTCAGAATCCACTCATCAAGTTCCTTGCTAATAGATAAATGTTGAGATGTAATTGACATATGACATTAAATTAGTTCCAGGTGTACACCATAATGATTCAATATATGTATATACTGCAAAATGATCACCATGATGTCTAGTTACCATGACTGTAGTTAATAATATTGCATTGTATATTTGAAAGTTGCTAAGAGAGCAGAACTTAGAAGTTCTCAGCATAAGAAAAAAGATTTCTTGTGGTATGACAATGGATGTAAACTAGAAATAATTTGCAATACAATTTCCTTGATTAAACACTAACTCTACATTTCATACTAGAGGACAATTTCTTTTACAAAAAGGCAAATGATATAAAAACAAACCAAATCACATTGTAAAAGGCTCCATTTTTTACACAGGCTGGTACCTTCAATAAAATGCTAATGCAACTTTTTAAACTACTTTGTGAAACTCAAAATGCTATGACATAATAATAAGAGCTTTTAGAGAGAAGTGTTCCATGACTAAATAACAAGGGAAAACCATATGTCCTACCAGTACCTGAATATTCACAATGCAGATTAGTATATTAAATGCTCTGACTGATCTATAAAGAAGAAATAAATTAACCAATGAGTCTAAAGCAATTGACTACACTCCTAGAAAACCTATTAATATCTATTAAAATTTAATTTGGCCAAGAATCTGATGAGACAGGAATATATACCATGTATTATTCTTTCTTTTCAAATAAATGATAAAATAAGTAATTTCTAATGACCTGCTAGTAAATTGAGAGGGTTGCATAGAAAGCTATTTTTTCAGACTCCAGTAATCAATTAAGAAAAATTCTAAAAATATTTTAAATAAGCCTGTGGAAGTAGATTAGTCTTTAGATAACTGACGAATCCTACCATCAGGTAACACTATCTTGTATAAGGTAGAAAAAAATATAAAATAATATATCTAAAGAGTGTCATACAATTATCTCTCACTCATTTCTTTTACACAACAAATTATTTTTTCTAACAGTAATCCATACATATTCCAATCATTTAGTAACATTTATTGGACATAAAGCCTCTATAGTGATTTTCGTTATAAATAAGGCTTACTTTCCAGGAGTCAAGTGTTTTTGGTTTTTTGCTTTGGGGGGTTTTTGTTTTGTTTTGTTGAAGGAATGGGATCCTCCAGGTTGTCGGTAAGACCCCTCTCTAACAGTTAGGATTCTCCTGTCTGAGGGCCAGTCCGAGCAGACTCTAGGCTGCACTTGGCATACCTCTTTACTTAGATCTAGTTGAGAGTGAAGTCTACTGTGAAATGTGCCTATTTTGAGATATAGGTCATATCAGTGTGTGTGTGTTATGAACTATCCCCCTCCTCATATTCTCCCCCGGCCTCCATAAACATTAATGGTCTTCCTCTGGGAATTTCTTCCTCTTCCACCCTTCTTGGGATATTCTTCCCCTAATATTATTATTATTTCCGGCTTCTACAAGGCATCCAATCTTATTTTAACATTAATACCAAATTATTTTTTACTTTTCTTTTATCCTTTGAGTCATTTCACTGGAGTTTGGAAGAGGACAAGATATAAGCACATATGCCCATAACATCTTGAGCTAGAAATATGTCCCATTTAATAGCTGCTTTTATTTGTTTTGGTTTTCCAAATAAATGATTTAGTTTTGCTTATTCCCAGGAAGTGAGACTAGTCACAACTACCAAATACCTTGCATCTGTTAGCAATAAAACCAACATCTATAATCACATTTCTGCTATGAATATTAAAAGCTAAGGTACGAATCACTTCAAAAGTCCTACGAATATATAATTTTTTTTACCCAGGATGAGTTTTTAAATTACAAAGTACTATATGATAGTCATAACAAATCTGAACAACCCAATGTGTAATAAAAATCCCAAAAGTCTTCCCCCTTTCCTGCCTATTCATATTAAACCACAGCTGTTCAAAAGCTTAGTTATTTGAGTCTTTTTCTATTTCTCACATCTGTCCATTTATCATAGATGTGAAAAATTTTTAAATTACATTCTCTTCTATGTATAGTAGGGTATGATGTAGAAGACTATAAAACTTGCTTTGTTTTATAGGTCGCTTGTTCACTCTAATATACCAAGGGTATTTTATTGTGGTAGTAAATGTAAGTGTACTGTGTTTGGACTGCCGCATATCACTTTCCGGATAAGCTATTTAGCCTCTTTATAGATGTTTAGCTCGTTTAAATAGTTTGTTTAAAAAATTTCTGCAAGGAGCATCTTTCTTCTCCTCTGTGAAAATATCTTTGTTGGATAGAATAATAGAAGGGAAATTGTTGGTTAATAGGCATGAAAATGTTATGTTTTGATACAAATTGCTAAATTTCTCCCAAAAAAGAATGGACTGACTTACACTCCCATCAGCAGCTGGGGCCCATTTCTCCACACAACTAGCACCATTGAATGTCACCAGCTTATTTTTGTATCAGGCAAAATAGTGTTATGGTGCCAAGAAAAATTAAATAAGCACATAACTCCTAAATCACAGTGGTTTAATGCTAACAGAGTTTTGTCCATCACCAGAATTTTCTCTTCTAACCTTGTCACCAAGCCATTTGGAACAAATGTTCTGGAAGGTTGTCATAGAAGGAGAAACGAAACTATTTTTAAATGTCTGGATCCAATAGTAACACTATACTTCCTCTTGCCATCCATTGGCACTCATCGCTTGTTGCATCTAATTGCCAAGGGGTTGAGAAACATAATTCTTTTATGTGTTAAGAGGGAGAAAGCTATGGCTACAGGTGAGTACTGGAAGTTACAACCTTGTTGTTACTAATAATGAGGTGTGAAAAGTGTTCTTTCATTATGGTTTCAGTTTTCTTTCTCTTTTGTGATCTTTCTCCTGTGCTGTTCCTTATTTAATGACTTTTAAATTTTTATTATTGTTTTATAGGACCTTCTAATGTACTGTGCATAATATCCTTTCCTCCTATTTATTACAAATATTTTCTCTCAGGCTTTGTGCTCTAATTATAATGACAACATGTTTGGTAAATGACCCTCCCTTTGAGAAATCATCAGTTAAATCCATGACACACCACACCATTTGGGCCTTTTATTTACATTCACTGAATCTCTTGCAAGCTACAATGCTAAAAAGACATACATAATTAAAAGAGTCATATATCACGTGTAAAAGTGAAGATAGTGACGCTGCGTTACCTCAGCATAGTTTCTGGATTATTTCTTAATCTTCCCACCAGTATCTTTTTTTTTTTTTTTTTTTTTTTTTACCAAGGCTCAGAATTTGTGAGATGCTGCCTGTGATTGGGGACTGTCATCCTAATATATAAATAACACAAGAAGAGGCCTAAGCCAGAAAAATGCAGGCCTGAAAATCTAATGAACAAAAATAATGCCATGCATACAGCAGTTCCGAATAAACAGGAGAGGGCTATCAGCAGTTACACTTCAAAAGCTTACATAAGTAATGTAAATATGGATTTGGGGGAATCTGTCTGAATTTGGAAAACTAGCAAAAATGGTAAATAAACAATGATTTTTAAATCAATGAATCAGGCTCAGAGTCCAGGAGCTAATCTACGCACAAATGGCAGCATCAGGCAAACCTTATAAACTCACTTCATGGCAAGAGCTGCTGGTTTGCTGTCCTGGTTCTGTGCTCCTTGCTGAGGGGGACTGGAAAGAGTTTCTAAAGCTCTAATTTTGATTGGTTTGAGGGACCTCCAAACACAAAATGTACAAAACTGCCACTTTTCTCTACATGCTTTTAAAGGCCTTTATCCTTCAGAAAAATCTTTCTGTAAAGCAAGAAATAATGGTGCCTTTTCAAATGAGCACTTCTGGTCTTTTGAAAGCAAGAATGGCTGGTAGAGGAGAAAGTTCTGAAGGGAAAACTTCTTATCATAGCTCCCACAGTGCATGCCAACATAGCAACTCGTCCTGCCAGAAATGGGCCACAAATACTGTGCAGGTATGCTCACTCCCTTGGGCAACCTGAAACAGACATCCTATCAGAGACCACAAAAGATGACAAATACAATAGGACAGGTAATTCACTTTGCACTCCACTGTAACCATACCTGTGTTATCATCATTTCTGCTGTGAAATACATTTCTCCAGACTAAATCACATTAGCTACAAACTATGTGTCAGGCTGGAGCTTGGAATATAATATCATGACTGGGAGCTATGGTTTTTTTAAGTCAAGTGTCAAAAGAATTGGGGTTACGTAGTTCTAAACAAAACAGCAGCCTTAGGATTAACATAGTAATTTAATTCTGTAAGCATTTTCTATTTTTAAGCCATCTTTTTGGAGGCATTAACCTAGGACATAGAATTTACAATCTATGCGTTATTTAACTTGTTGTCCATCACATTGCCTGGTGCCGTAAGTGTCCCAGTGAGGGGATTAAAAACTTAAATATAAAAGACTGAATCCAAAAATGACCAGGATGAAGGCATACCAAAATGTAATTTATTATTTTTTTTGGTTGGCTGATCTCCTTTATTCTTTTTTTTAATAATAATTTTTTATTATGCTATGTTAGTCACCATACAGTACATCCTTAGTTTTTGGTGTAGTGTTCCATGATTCATTATTTGCATATAACACCCAGTGCTCCATGCAATACGTGCCCTCCTTAATACCCATCACCAGGCTATCCCAATCCCCCACCCCCCTCCCCTCCGAAGCCCTCAGTTTGTTTCCCAGAGTCCATAGTCTCTGGTGGTTCATTCCCCCTTCTGTTTACCCCCCCTTCATTCTTCTCTTCCTTCTCCTACCGATCTTCCTGCTATTCCTTATGTTCCATAAATGAGTGAAACCATATGATAATTGTCTTTCTCTGCTTGACTTATTTCACTTAGCATAATCTCCTCCAGTCCCGTCCATGTTGCTGTAAATGTTGGGTAATCGTTCTTTCTGATGGCTGAGTAATATTCCATTGTATATATATGGACCACATCTTCTTAATCCAGTCATCTATTGAAGGGCATCTTGGCTCCTTCCACAATTTAGCTATTGTGGACAATGCTGCTATGAACATTGGGGTGCATATGGCCCTTCCCTTCACTACATCTGTATCTTTGGGGTAAATACCCAGTAGTGCAATTGCTGAATCATAGGGTAGCTCAATTTTTAACTTTTTAAGGGACCTCCACACGGTTTTCCAGAGTGGCTGTACCAACTTGCATTCCCACCAACAGTGTAGGAGGGATCCCCTTTCTCCACATCCTCTCCAACATTTGTTGTTTCTTGCCTTGTCAATTTTTGCCATTCTAACTGGCATAAGGTGGTATCTCAAGGTGGTTTTGATTTGAATTTCCCTGATGGCTAATGATTTTGAACATTTTTTCATGTGTCTGTTAGCTATTTGTATGTCTTCATTGGAAAACTGTCTGTTCATATCTTCTGCCCACAAAATGTAATTTAAAATAAAAGTTTCCTACAAATTCAAGTTATCTTTTCTTTTAGTAACATCAAAACCTCAAGTTTTGAAAACCACTTTTTTTCCTTGTATGCATCAAGTTCTTGTAAGAATAAACTGGGTGGTCTGCTGTATGGTCCTGAAAGAGAGGAGGAAAGCCTTTGCGACTTGTTCCTCCCTATCATTTCCTGCCCGACCACACCATCACAACACTGTAGTGAAGAATAAGCACGTGGCATTATTTGTTTACCCACCAAGGTCACAAGTTCTTTTTACTTCAGGGGTCATCTGAGTGACATAAATAAGCAAAAAGGGCTAGATGAAATACAATGGGGAGAGCCCTTACATAAGGCGAATTATACCAAAGTAAACCTACGCTGACTAAAGACATTCAATTTAAAAAAAAAAATTAGGAGTCTCTGTTAAAAATAACAAAATATACATAAATATTTCCAATTACATCTGTTAAAATGTGCACTTCTCGAAGATGAGACTAAGCAATACTGTGCCTTTCTATCCCTAGAAGGAGCGCAGAATCTAATACTGAGCTTTGTGATGACTATTTGTTTTGTTGACTCCAGGGATTTCTCTTGCAAGAGTTGTGATTAGAGAGGACTTTCAAGTTCCCTTTTCATCCCTCCCAACCAGGCGGGGACAATGAAAAGGTTTGGAGAGACAATCAGACAAACAGAGCACATGGCATGACCATGTCATGGGAGAAAGAAACGCAGAACACGAGGAACCCTGGACACCTTCCTCTGGACCCCCAAACATCTCTGGGGTGCCCTTCTATGTTATCTCTTCCTTGCTCAGTACCCTGCAATTGCTCTGCCAAGAAATTCAAAGGCCATTTGGATTTAAATAAATAACCTGTTAACCAAAAATAAATGGGCTAATGATAGAAGTTCAATAAATAATCTAGGGCTATATGAAACCTGGAAAATATTACCAGAATTATTAAAACCACCCTATGGAAATGAACTCCTACAAGAACTACAGAGAAAAGGAAACATGTTCCTGGAATTCAGCTGTGCTACAATCAGAAAAGGATGCAGAAGTCAGTCAATCCTATCTTACTCTTTTACAGATAGAATAACTGAGACCTAAAAGAGTCATGTCCTTTTCACAAAACGCATAGTATCTCAGTAGCAGAGCCAGAGTTAGAATTCAAGCACTTGGATTCCTAACCTAATCCTGGTTCCTTCTATCGAATTACATGCTCCCTTTGTCAAAACAAATCCGTCACATTTGACTCTTCCATTTCAATCATGGCAGGTGGACAGGGTAGTAAAATATAGCCTGCAATTAAGGTCTCTCAGGGAGGCGGGGGGCAAGAGAAATCTCTTTATGCTCTCGCGGAGAATCAAACAAACCCCAAATGGATCAGGGTATAGCAAATCTATAATAAGTGCCATTCTATTAAAAACAGTAACTCTAGTAGTTCAAATAGAAAAAAAAAGCTGTGGTTGACATAAATTATATACTTTATCAAAATTTCAAATCAAGCTATGAATTATTTAAGTCAGCAATTTGAAAAACTCACTAGGTTCTGCCCTGTAAAAGCATTAAGAGCAGATTTAAAAAGGTTAAGTAAAAATTGAGAGGCCAATAGCTTTTGGGCAGAGGAGTCTTCCTCTGTATTTCCACTAAATGTAGCTTATTTCAAGGAACTTTCATTTGAAATAAATGCTGAAAACTTCTTTTCCTCATTTAAAAAAAAATTTGTATAATTTTGCTTATACTCTGTGCTTTCTTTCCTGTCTTTAACAGTGATACATATCTTTGATGTTGATATATAGATATACATATCTATTATTATTTAATTAATTCCTTATTTAAGTATTTCTTATTAATTAAATGATGTCCTGCCCAGACCGAAAGTGGCCCACAAGACATTCACATTCTACACCTGACTCCATGAGCTTCTTACCATTTAAAGTTTGAAAGTAGGTTGAGTTCATTTCAGCCTCAAGACAACCTCTAATCATTCCCTTTACCAGATAAAATTCTGTGGGTCAGATGAGTGGCATTGTTGTCTTGATAATTCAGAGGGAATCAGGTACTAGTTGTTAGATTGGTCTTTCTCCCCTGTAACAAGGTAGGATGTCCAATTTGTGTTTCAGAATCAATACAGATCTCCATAGGGGAATCCTCCGGCTTGCCCTGCCCGAACACGCCTCACCATCTTTTGGGTCCTAATTCATATGCTCCTGTTGTGCCTCCGCTTGAGTGTATACCCACATGGCTGGCACTGCCTTGGGATCGCAATGCAGTGCCCAACAAGTGCCAGCAAGTGCTCCCTACGTCACCTTGATTGAACCAGGAGCTCCTGAACAGCACTTGCCCATCTCTCAGAACTGACGGACTCCTTTTCAGTCGCCATTCCCATGCAACCCGGCTCCACTTCAGCCTTCAAAATTCTCATTTGTATGTGTACCTGCACCTGGGACTGCTCCAACACCATGGCCCTCCTACTTATAGAGGTTTGGGGAGCATGGGAATTGTTCCCGCTCCTTTTCTCCTCAGTCATCCACTGACTTCAAGGCCAGGTATGGGTCTCAAATCATAGTCCTATCCATTTTCAGAAACACACTTGTTCTTCCACATTAACTGAATTAGTTAATCTATTATCTCATTAAACAAATATTTTGTGTCAGTCAAGGCTTATATTGGAAACAAGACTGTAAACATGACAGACACTGTCCTATTCTTCAGAGAGTTCATGGTCTCAGAAGGAACTCTTCATATCTTCCCAATACTAATTATCTTAATACCCCCTGCCCTTCACCCAACATTTAGTTTATCATCAAATCCTTCTCATTCTATTACTTTCTGGACTATTTCCTCTAAACTGGGAAGCCATTCGTTTTCTTGGTCTCTAATTCCTTCCTGAAATGATGTCTTCCTCTTAGAGAAACTACCCAACTTATTCCTCATAAAGAACAACCCTTTAGAAAAAAGCGACTCACCTCACTGGTCAAATAAAATTAGAACAGGTTAAACACGAATGAAAAAAGGCTCAGTGGAAAGATACAGAAAGACAGGTAACCACAGAGATGTGCAGGAAAATGACAGTTTTCTTATATCCAACAACTTACCTTAGGAGCTTTCCAGTTCTGTAGACTCAATCTACATTCTTATAAGAATTCTAGTTAATTCAGTCTTTAGTAACCAGGAATGGGTTTCTGTTTCCTGCCACCACACTATGCTCTGCAAAATACTTTCCTTTCCATGTACAAAATCATCACCATCATTCAGGCCACCATCATCTCTTACTGGGCCTACTATGATAGCGCTCCTAGTAGTGTCTGGTCTAACACACCGACAACATGGTCTGCAGTGCTACCTGGCTAAAATATATACTATTAATGCACCCTTTCTTACAACTTTTATAATACCCTCATTGTCTACAAAATGATATCTATATGCCTTAGCATAGCATTCCAGGCTCTGTGTAATCTGCACCCCCACACAACATTCCCCAGTAGTGTACTTGCCATTGTCCTAAAACCACATTAATTGACGTGTGCACTTACCTCGTGTTGTACCTTCTTCCATGATGCTTTTCTCTCCATAGGCAATTATCTTAATCTATTCATCCTTCACAGTTCAACTAGGCTGATACTTCCTTGATGAATACTTCCACAATGAGTATTTTCATTACTTTCCCCACACCTGAAAAGACTAAAAATTGATATTTCATCTTCATAATAGCCCAATAAAGTTTAACCAACCCTGAAAACCTTAATGAAATTATTATATTCATAATCATACAGTGTCCAATTACAAAGTTAGTATGCAAACAGGATCAGATTCCACTATCTTTGCTCTTCCCCCTGCAATAATTTTCCCAGTGTTACCTGTCACCATGAAAGTTTTATTTCCAGGTCAATAATTGCCACATCATTCCTTGAATAATACATATATCAAAAAAGATTAAGAAGCAATCAATAACTGGGCACCTGGATGGTGCAATTAGCGTCCTACTGTTGGTTTCAGCTCAGGTCTTGATCTCAGGGTCTTGGGATCGACCCCAGTGTTGGGCTTTCCACTCAGCATGGAGTCTGCTTAAGATTCTCTCTCCCTCTCTCTCTGCTTCCCCCCAAAAATAAATAAATTCTTTAAAACATGGGAAAAAAAGAAGCAATCAACAACTTAAGAGAAACTTAATTTTTTATTTCTCCAGGATCCAGAATAATTTCACATATTTTAGATTTTAATAACTCTTTTGTGAGGTACTGACACACAAATCTAAGTTCCGAAGCTTGCATTCAGTAGGAAAAATAGCTACAGGTCTGTTTTATTATTTTTTTATTTTAAAAGAAAAGCTTTTGGAAAAGAGGAAAGCTATGTTAGGATTTAAAGATGGTTGATTGTTACAACAAACTCAGCAAGGAATATTAAAGAAGCTGTTTTTTAAAATCATTTCTTTTTCAAGGTTCATTTTTAATCCTAAGCACATTAATTTTAGATTAACATCCATAAGAAACAAGGTTTTTTGTGACATAATCCAATTGCTTTTTGACTTTAAATGTAAATATGTTCTTAGAAAAATCTCTAGTTTGTGGCTTAACATTTTTTTTCAAAACAATAAAAAATATCAAATTTGAATCCAAAAGCAATTACATTAAATTCTCTAAAGATTTAAATCAACTCTATCTCATATGGGGATACATCATATGGGGACAGCTTTTTTTTCCAGAAGTAAGCAAATTGATGGAATTATGTACTGGGAAAACTGAAATTAATATTGATTCGTGAAAACGTAGGTATTAATGATGACTTGCATTTGAAATTTGAAATCAGCTATATGGTGTTAAGCCAGGAGGATTGGTGAAGAAATTTTTATTTGAAACCTTTTTAAATTATAAAATAATGTATGAAGAAAGTATTCTCTGTTGAAGTATTTTATTTCTTCTGATGATGAAAATATGTTTCCCGTGTTATTTAATCTTCTAGGTTTTATTTATTCTCATATGAGAATCGGAATTTGCTTTGAGCAACTTTTCTTGAAGTATGTTCCGCAGTACAGTAATCAAGTAGATATAAAATCATTACTTAATCTCTAAGACTCAAAGTACATAAATTATAATAAAAGCTCTATGGAGAATTCTCTATGGAGAATTATAATGAGGTAAACTAAACTAATCTTATTTAACTCATCATTTCTTAAACTCTTTTGAACATAGGAACTGTTATTTGATATGATATATATTTTCTAAACAAAAAATGAGAATTTTCTCTTGGCACATCTGTGGGAATTTCCCTGTTACGCTGAGGGAATCTAAGTAGTTCTTGTGATTGTGTATAACGAAGCACAGATCACCCCTGCAGAAGGTATTCACCTTCCCAGGTAAGAGAATGCCCTAATTGGAGAGCACAGAACCAAAGGTGAAGGAAGACACATTTACCCCTCTCTGAAGAGGTCTTTAAAGAATAAATGGGCTAAAAAGAAACAGAACAAAGCCCCCAAGAAAGTCATGGACATTACCTATCAGGAGATCACCATCAACAGGGTCATCAGGGGCACACTGAACCAGTTGGAACCAGAATAAGATGGAGGACATGAAACCCTATGGCAGATGTAGCTTTCCCACCCCGCCTACATATCTTCATCCTCAAACACCAAAACTAGATGAAGGAAGTGTGAAGGAGGTGACTAAGAGCCCACTGGAAGGTCCTTCCTTCAAAACACTAGGTGACAAATCAATCTTACGGCTGGTAGATGTGAAGATATGAAATCCAAACACATGAGGTTAGATTTTTAAACAAACATTTTATAACAAAGCTATCAGAAAGTTTTGAGACCTTCTCATGTCATCTTTATGAGTTCAGAAAGGGGAATTTAACATAATGTGGTGAGGAGTGATAACTAGAAAAAAAGAGAAGTTTATATTTATGACACACTGATTTGAGAATCCCCCCAAAATATCTATGCCTTTCTCCTCCACTGCTCCTCGAAGTGAGGCATTGTCTATTGTTTATCTCCATACCAAGCCTATAGTAGCTGCTCCAATTGTGAAGTTTAAATCAAGAACCGTGTTGTAAAGCAATTAGTAAAATAACATAAAATCCAAACTCTCTGCACCCAAAACCTTTCATGTTCAAACAATTCTCCTAGGTATGTATATTATCTTATTTCTTCATGGTCAAAAATGTTATATGTAGAAAGAGAATATCCTAATTATGGTTTTAAAGATGGATCTAAGTGGGTAGACTATCTGAGTAGAGGATCAGTAGGAATAGTCTTTTCATTGTGATGCCTTTTTTTTTTTTTTTTAAGTAGGCTCCACGTTAAGCGTGGAGGTTTAACTCATGGACCCTGAGATCAAGACGTATGCTGAGATCAAGAATTACACACTTAAATGACTAAGCCACCCAGGTGCCCTGTGAATTTTTTTTTCTTGTAGCCAAAGCCGTGGATTTGTTAGTTTTTCAGTATGACAATATTCACATAACTGAATAATGTCTTCCATTCATTTCTTTAGCTTCTTATGTACATGTGTGACAGGACTAGGATTTTCTTTGTAAGATTTTATTTATTGATTTGAGAGAGAGAGTGGGTGAGTATAAGCAAGGGGAAGAGGCAGAGGAAGAGAGAAGCAGACTCCTTGCTAAGCAGGGAGCCTGACACAGGGCTGGATCCCAGGACCCTGAGATCATGACCTGAACAGAAGGCAGATGCTTAACTGACTGAACCACCCAGGAGCCCCTGGACTAGGATTTAAAGAGGCATTCATATACGTAAATATATCTGTCATGGTAGACAGTGTAGCCCTCAACAAATGAGAAGAAATGGTGAGAAAAGTAAAATTTTATGTAAAGGCCAACAAGTGTTACTAGATGTTTGCCATAAGGTACATGGGCTGTCTGGTAATGTATCACTACATTTTACTCAAATAGTCACTTTGTTGAAGTCAGGGTAGGTTGTACCTCTAGTCTGGTCTGGAGCAGTAGAAGATGATCTTATCATCATACTATCACATATATAACAGCACATGATAAAAAGAGAGGCTCCCAGGGAAAAGACTTCTATTGATTTTAGAAATACTAAAGCTGCACATAAAGGTCCTCACGGAGGGTCAGACACATTACTCAGGAGTTTGATATTTACCCTACAGGAAGTGGGGACCAACCAAAAGAATTTAAGATGGACTTGCATGGTCAGATTTTTGTTTTAAATTGACCCCTCAGTGGCTCCAACGAGCATGGATTCTAGAGGCATAGTCTCAATGCAGGGAGACTATTGAGGAAACTGTTAACAGTAATCCAAACAAACGATGGTGAGAGTCTAGACCAGGGCTATTTTAAGAAGAATGAAAAGCTAGGGACTGATTCAAAAAACTGTTTAGACAGTCAAATAAACAGTACGTGGTGATTTGATTAAATGTGGACCATGAGGAAGCAGTAAAAAAACAATGAGAACTCCTGGGTTTGTAGTGGAGTGACGGTGGGTGAAGATGGAATGATCTGAGTTAAAGCATAGAAGAAACGTGGGCTTCAGGAGGAAGATGGCAACAAAATATCTTTTAGTGAAAATCTGGACTTTAATGAAGTATGAGGCATCAATTCAAAACTGTAGATGTAGTTTCTATAACTTGCCAATTGTGTGCCTTTAAATAAAGCACATGTTTCAATAAAAAAACACAGATTAGTTCTATGTTCCTGTGTTCTTTAGAGAAACATGAAACAAAGGAGCCCAACAAACCACTCACCTTGACCCAAAGTAGTTCCGAAATTAAATAATAACAGAAGCGCACAATTTGTTTTGTATTGTTCTATTTTTCATTGAGGATTTTGGTGAATCCTCAGGGAATGTAACCTAGTAAAATCTCAAGCAAATATAATTCCACATTCTCCTTTTCAATAAATGTCAGGTCTTAAAACTAGTTTTGTGTATAACAGATGCTATAACTTCAGGCTTTTATAGGTTGAAAGAATCCTTCTATTACTAAATGATTGTTAGCATATCAAGAAAGCCAGTGGGTAGCTGTAAATCCAATTTGTATCTCAACACTTCTCCCAATGATGATCTGGTGGCCTCAAGCCCTCAGGAGTTATGAGAGCATGAGAACAAAATGGGAGGAGGTAGAAAACCCAAGAAGGCAAGAGGGGAATGATCTGAATATTGCCTCCAGTAACCAATAATTCTAGCACATAATGTAACATTTTCCAATCTCATTTAACTTTAAAGAGCTTGAGAACATCCCATTTCTAATAAGAACAGATGGGCACAGATGAACACAGTCTGAAACATTTCGTTCAATAGCTTCCTTGTTCCCTTGCATATTCTTCGTCTAGTTGTTCGTATATCTTACAAAATGTCCAAAGGAATACACATCAAATATTAAGAGTTGCTCAGGGAAAGGTCATTCATACTACCGGCTTCTGATTTTTAGGGTGTTATTAATTCTGACAATTAGGGTGTTAAAGGCCCCAGGGCCCATTCCCTGTGCTCTCCAGAACAAATAAATGTTTCATTGTTATATTGCTGAGGGAATGCTTGGATCATGTTGTGATTTTTTTCTTCATTTATTGTAATTCAAGCCTGCATAGTCATACCAGTCAATATTTAAATAAACATCCTTATTTTCCTTATAATAAGTACAATCCACTTCAAAGTTTGTTGTTCAAATCAAGTAGAACATTTCGCGAGTTCCTAGAAATTAAATTTTTTGACTTTGAATATTTTTCAAAAAAGTCTATCAGCCAACTTTTAAGTTACTATACTAGAACTTTTACTTGTTTCGATGAGGGAATAATACAGTGGTTTTTGTTTTTGTTTTTTTCAAACTAAAATGATATAACTCTCTTTTCCTTAAAGTGTAAGCACTTGATTTCACTACTGAGAGAGTCTAGGATCCCTGATATCATAAAAACAAATCTCTATTTCCTAGAGGGAGAGTCTGCCCTCAAACACAGCTTCCAACAATAAGACTTCAGTGAGATATACGCTCAATGTAGACAAGGTAATATTCTTGGTGCTTGTAATTGCCAATCCTCATCAAAAATCTCGAAATAGAAATACTGGTTTGATTACTGGTTGTCCATTAGTTTGGTTTGGTTTGATTTGGTTCAGTTATAGAAGAAAAAAAAGCCATGAAGCCAAGATAGAAATTTTGACTGTTTTTCTGAATTGCCACAGTGTTCCCTAGCCATTCCATCTACCTAACTCAGAGCTAGAAATTGATTCTGCTCCTTCTGTCTCTTACTTCTGTTCCTAAAATGATAAGACTTCTTGAGCCCAAATGGCAATAATGCTTAGCAAGAAACTTTTCTCTCCATCTGCCAAGCTTTTTGGCTTTTAGTACCTGTATTCTCCAATATCAAACTTGTTTAAAATAGTCAGTGAGTCATATAGCATTATTGTCCAGATCTTTTATTCTTTTATTTTTGTTTTTTAAAAGATTATTTATTTATTTATTTATTTATTTATTTATTTATTTATTTATTTATCAGTGAGAGAGAGAGAGAGAACACGAGCAGGGGGGAGCTGCAAGCAGAGGTAGAAATAGGCTCCTCACTGAGCAAGGAGCTCAATGTGGAACTCAATCCCAGGACCCCAGGATCATGACCTGAGCCAAAGACAGATGCTTAACTGACTGAGTCATCCAGGCATCCCTCTTATTTTTAGATATATGCACACCTAAAAGAATTTAGTCTGCACATGAATCAAGAAGTAGCAGAAAAATATATATCGTAAGGTAACCCATGTTGAAATCCTTCCAAAGGGTCCTGTTATATAATTGCAGGAAATGGTGCTTTGTGAGATGGTCTCATCCATGACGGGCCGAAGTAGATCTTGAAACTGTTCAAATAACTCCTCCAAAGCACTTTTTAAAAAAGCTGTAGGAAGCCAGGCATATTATGAGGATTTTTTAAGCTTAGCTTCTCTGAAGCAAGAAATGACTATGTGTCATGAGCACAGAAGACTTAAATCAAACCATGACAAATGGAATCAGCTCTAAAACGGGCTGTGTGAGTTTTCTCCTCTTCAGGAATGGAGAAAAGAAGGAATCCAACAATTGCTATAGAACCAACTGAAGAGACTCTCACATGATTCTCTGGCATGTTTCTTACAGAGCTTATCTCATTTGGAAGAAATTGCACTTAGGTGTGGCTACTCACCATGTTCCTTCTTGAGTCTTAGCAAACTATTACTAACAGGGGAAAAAAAAACTAGCAACTCCTAACCCAACTAGCTGTGCCAGAAACAAAATCAAATGGATATGTTGCAAAACTGTATCTCTGCTATACTATAATTTTTATGAGACTCTTCTGTTGATAAGTGGTAGTTTTTCTGGTCATTTGGCCATCAAGCATAAATTTGCATCTAAGAAAGTTAGATAAACTAAATTAATTTACTTAGTCCTTGAAAATGTGAAGCATCTATAAATCGCTTACTATTGAAATACGCTGGTGTGCATAACCTCATATTAGAGAATGGGTCTTGCCCTGGATAAAAACCAGGTCTCTAACCCTAGGGAAGGAATATATACCCAACTCATTTTAAAAGTACATGTAATGTAACGCTGAATTGGATTTGTAATAACTTTTCACATAGATTTATGAGCCAGCTAACATATGGGAATAATAATATTTCAAATATTGTACTTTGAAGTATTCAATTGTCCCTCACATTAATACAGTAGCAAACAATATATATCAAATGTTCTCTGCTTCGTGAAACAATAACCACAAAATACTCTTCTAAAATTTGAACCCCTGAACAATATTAACTTTAACATGTACTTATTTAAAACTATGGGTAGGTCTGTGCCAATTTAATATTCTCAGGCGGAGTTCGAAATAACTACCAGTCTGGCCCTGCCTGCCATCCATGGTCTCGAAGAATCCTTCCAGCCCACACGATTTCCCTGTGTTCCTTAATGTCTTTCTTTATTATCTTGCCTTGAATAATAGCCTAGTATGTAACCTCAGCACTTTGGATCGTAACATTTCATCCTTTTGGAATACCTCTCTTCTACTTAGGAACCTATTCAATTCCTTTTTATGATTTAAAAATTTGCTCAAACCCCATGACCACCCAAGTCTAAAAAAGATAGTTCCTTTCTCTTTATTTTTATCTCATTTATTATCCATGTACCAGATACAGACAGCAGTACTATCTATACTCCTTCTTGTTTCCTTCTCTTGGGTTGCATACAATCAGTTCTTTTTCGCATCTTTCATTTTTAATATTTCCATCCTATTTCATAAGCTCCTTGAACAGAATTTTTGTATCTTTGATTTCATTCAGTCCTCTGTATGATGTTGTGGGGCCTTTCAGGTATTTGTTTCCCAGTGAATATCTGTTTGTTTCAGTTTGAATGTCAGCATGTTTCTGTATGCTGATGTTTTTCTACAGAAATTGAAACAAAGCTACTACTTTGACCAAAATGTCAACAAATCTGATATTTTTGTCTGTTAATACATCATTGCTTCTGTGAAGCTAGCCAAATAATGTGTCATATTTACACAATAATATTCTATTTGTTTGACATATTATGTCTTTGAAGCACTGTTTTAAACATCTGTGCTCATTGTGGGGGAATCATTTTGGGAGTTGAAATTTGTAAGAGCACATCCAAACAGATTGGGTAAGAGCTCTAAATGTATTAGAACTCACACACTGGTGGTCACATAATTAAAAGATATAGTCTCCGAATAAACTAATGTCAGATTCCGCTATAATTCTAGCAAATGGTTTTAATTTCTTAAAAGATCGATAGTAACAAGAACCAGTCAATTTATCTCGGGAAGATATATCTGGAGAGGACAGTAAGATTTCCCACTTAACCACTTTTTAAGAGTTGTAAATTATTCTTAATGGACAAGGAAATGCAAGTACACAATTCAATTTTATGACAATTTTGAAACAGCACCAGTTGTACAAAAAGTGTCTTCCTGCACTGTCTACACAGTGGCAAAAATATGGCTTATATTTATGTATAAATAGCACAGAAATTCACTCAAATAGATGTTTTAGTTATTAGTATTAATAATAATGTTAATCTACTACTCATTAAAGTTTTAATATGTCCCAAATACTTTACTTCAGATATCATGCAAATTATCTCATTTTATTCTCACTAAATTTTGGCAAAAAAATAAAGAGAAGGGTGCACCTGTTAGTCCTATTTTATAAATAACAAAACTGAGACCTACGTAATGGAAATTGTGCATTGTCTGACTCTAAAACACCTGTGCCCAGTCATCAAACTCTATGTAAGATTCACATTTTCTTCATTAAGAATTAACAACTAATAATTGAGTTTATAAAGTCATTCAGAAGCTGAAATTGACACAGGTTGCATCTATATTATATAATACACTTATGTTAGCTCCCTAAAATATTTCTATCCAATTAAATCAATGTTTATTCATATCTTACCGAAGGAGATGGAATGTAATGATAATCAAGTGTTAAGCTTTTAAAATTAATCTTATTGTAGTCCTTATGGTTTTGCTTTGGTCAAGAAATTTATTTTATTTTATTGATAAAGCATGATCTTTTTATTTATTCTTAGGGAATTTAGTATTAACAGTTGCTTACAGACAGGGAAACTGGGAAAAAGTAATAGTGGCACATTCAATGTGAGTGGATAAAGTGAGTTCTAAGTTTTAAGCTTTTGTTAAGTAAATATAAAAGGAGAATCTGAAGGAAAGAACCACACACACACACACACACACACACACACACACGGAGTCTGCATTAGTTTTAACCAACATAAAAATCCCTAGGAATTAAGTCACTCCTCCCATCTGGAACAAAAATAGATAAAGGTGATGTTGAGCTTTGTTACTTAAAGTTTAAGAAACTCGCTCTTATAAAAGAAAGAAATATGGTTGAAATCTATTCAAGTTTAATTTTGTAAGCAACAATTATTGGAACAATAGCAATCATTACATTGGATTAGACTTCTCCTGTTCATATGAGAGATCTTATAAACTTCAGATCCAACAAGAGAGAAGTTACAACTAAATCTCTTTAAACACTTCCAAGACCAAATAATACATTGGTGTTATATTTACAAAATCGTATTTTTCCTTGTCAACATCATGGTCTACTGTTTCTCCTTGCATATGGAATGCTCCAAGAAGCTTACCTTCTGGAAAATGGTCAAATGTTGAAGACGTGTTCTTACAATAGCATTAAGGCCAGACAGCTGTGTAGGCAGAGCACCTATTTTCTTTCCTCTCCTCTCCTACCCACTGTGGATCATAAGTGGGTGGTAAAGGAAATGTGGACACAGAATTTAGGCAGATTTCAAGAAATTAATTATATAAACAAGGCCTTGATAATAGGTCCTGAAATTTGGCAGAATGTTCAGAAGACTTCAGATGAGCCATGAATGTTTTTATTCAGTAAATACATAATTATGACATGCATACCCAAACATTAGAGAAGTGAGAAGCTGATTTTGTTTAAAGAATTAAAGTCTCTTTATGTTTTAATATTGAAAGCAAATACTCAAATAGAACGATCTTATTTGGATATATTTTAAAATGATTGATATTGATATGATATCATATACTGTGATACCCTAATATTCAAGAAAGCCAGTAAAGCAAAGAGCCAAAACAGCAGAGTGGGAAGAATTTTAAGTTGGGAGCTATGGTACTTTGGGCAAATCACTTAGAAACGTGAATTTCTTCTTCCTTTCCCTAAAATGAAATGGCCAAACTGAATTATCTGTGAGGTGCCTCAAACATGGAAAATTATATAAGTGTACGTAGAAATACACTTCTGAAAAATTGTTTCTGATATAAGCATCTTTGCAGAAAGTTGCTTATATAAATTCTGAGGTGACAGAAATAATAGGGAAATGAAGCAGTGAACAGAGAAAATAGTTACTTGAATATGAAGAATATGGTAAATAGAAATAATCAAAATAAAACCTGATTTCTTGGGGCGCCTGGGTGGCACAGCGGTTAAGCGTCTGCCTTCGGCTCAGGGAGTGATCCCGGCATTATGGGATCAAGCCCCACATCAGGCTCTTCCCCTATGAGCCTGCTTCTTCCTCTCCCACTCCCCCTGCTTGTGTTCTCTCTCTCACTGGCTGTCTCTATCTCTGTCGAATAAATAAATAAAATTAAAAAAAAAAAAAAAAGAAACAACCTGATTTCTTGAAGGATTTAGTAATAAATGTCATTCGCCAGCTTTGTAATGATAATCTCTTAGAGTAAGAAAACTTTATAATAGTGAAGTAACTAAAATGTCATTCATTCAACAAATAAGTCCTGAACCCCTACTTACTTTCCCCATAGTAGGTGCTAAGCCATTACTGTAGGTGCTTTGAAGAGATAACCAGACTTCATGAATCTCACATGCTAACTTTACACAGACACATGCATACATACATTTAAGGCACAGTGTGGCTAACTTCACAAAGACACTGCCTCCAACAGACAACCCACCAACAGCAACAAAATTAAATAGTGGTGGTTTATACTTTCGGATCTCCCATAATCCTCCTTAATATCTTCCCTTTCCTCTGTGAGAATTCTTTCAAATTTCCATAATCTTCTAATCTCTCATTCTAGAAACGCTTCACTCTTGATTCTGTATTCCAATTTATTTCAATTCCCAGTGCAGGTGGATGCTTTCTTCCCCTTGGAACCTTTCCCTCCAGCTCAGCTTTTAGAATAAGGAATGTATTGTTTTCATAAAAAATGATACAGTATCACACATCCTTCATCCCCTTTCATTCATCTCTTACTCAACTGGATTTTCTCCAAGAATATTTACTGAAGGATACATTCCCTGAGTTGTTTCCTATTTCAGAGTGTGCCTTTATATTTGAGTGGTAATTGACTGATCATAATATTCAATAACTACCCACCTTTTCCCAGGAATTTGTAATCATTTGTTAAACAGGTATTTACTGAGAACATACTTTGCACAGATGCCACGGAGATAGCAACGAATAGGGGAGATCCGGTTCCTGCTCTGATGGATCTTTATCTAGACGATCTACACAGACACATTTCTAGTCTTCTTTGGCATTGATGGCTATGTGAAGATGGCCCAGGCCAAAGTGATTTTTATTTATTTTTCTTGCTTTATTTAGATTGAATGCCTGAATAGTTATATTTTCATTCTTCTGATATTCTATAATTTTATTGAGAAGAGATTCAGTGTGTGCCCATTTAAGTTGCAAATTCACTCATTTCTTCATTTCAGAGAAATTTTCCTATGCTGTGTCACTTAATATTTTCCCTTTTATATGTGTTATCTCTTTCAGAGACACCAATTATATTATGTCAGATTATCTCATTTGTCTTCCCCATTATGGTCTCTTTCTGCTTAATCTTTTTTTTTTTTATTTCCCCTCTGCCTTTACTGTGATTATCTCAATATTTTCTTCTATTTCAGGAATTTAATGTTCAGCTGGGCCTATTCTCCTCTTCACGATTTCATTTGTTCTGTAGCATGCTATTTTGGTAGGATGGTATTTTGCCAGATCATTTCTCATTCTTGCTTATGCTTAACTTGAGAAGCTCTGTCCAGAATCTCTAATTATTCTTACAGAGTGTGCCAGAATTTTCAATTTTATGTGACTCCATCTCCAGATTATCAAAGAACAGTTAGCCTTCTCTGGCTTCAACAGTTTTAGGACTCAGTATTATGTTATATTCAGTGAGAGAAAACCCAGGACTGAACTAGACCTCTTTCATGATCATTGGTAGATTGGAGTTCTGCACCCTGTTCTCCTACTGAACAGTTCTCGTCCAGGGATCACCCCACCCAGTGAGCGATGTCCCCTATTTCCAGGATGGGGAGTAGCCTTGCAGTTTTGGGGGCTCCTTGCTTCTGTTCTCTGAAGCTAACTCTTCTCTATAAAAAGCCAGTTCTGCTCTATATAAGAAGGCAGTCCTACTTTCATGTATATGCTTTTCACTGATCTCTACAAAACTAACATTTCTACCAACAAACAAAAGGGGAATCAGACAGGGCAAATCTCAAGACTGTCTCTTTCTAGATTTGGAAACATTATTGAAAAATCTTATATCAAGTCATCACAACTGCATGGGGCGAGAATAGAAATGAGGTGAGGGAACAGTCGAGTTTCCTGAAATCGTCTCTACCCATAAATATCATGCATCATGGATAAACACCTTTATCTAGGTGGGGACCCTGAGCAATGAAAACAGAAAAGCCTAAGCTTAAAAATAAGAGTTGAAGATTACCATAGACTAGCCTACAAGCCATTCCTACTTATCAAGTTATGGCTTTGTAGATGTATATGGTAATATCAATGAGGATGAAACTTCATTCTGAGCTGGAAGTCAGTGTGTCTGGAATCAACAACAACAACTAAGCCCTAAAGAGAGGGAATCAGTGTGTCCCTTTTGCTTCTCATGGCTTTTATATGAACACCACTGGGGAGCTAGCCAAGTGTTGCTATGTCCTATGAGTTGCATAGACACTGTAAACTAGAGAGGGCATTAGAACCTAGTAACCTAGGAAATTTGGAGAATGAGATACCAGGAGCTGTTATTGGTTGTTGTCACAACTGACAACAAAGAAATCTACTCAGTGCTGCTCATGATTCAGCAGACTTGGAGTTGAAGGAAAAGCAACAGCCAGTATTTGGAAAAGTTGTTAAAAGATGATCTCCTAAATAGGAGCTTTCAAAGATATTAAGCATCAGGATCAACTGACTCAATATCATCCAATAATTGATGAAGACATGACATCAGGAAAGAGAATATAAATAGTCGATTTTTTCCCCCAAATACCCCTTACTCTGGAGAGAAAAATAAAATGTTTCTTCCAGGAAATTTGATGGATTTCAAGGCTTTGTAACTCTGGGTATGGTGTCAACCCAATCACAGAGATTTTGATTTTGAACTCATCCATCACATGCTAGCGTAGAACATAGCCTAAGAGTATAAAGTCATTTTAAAATCAAGAGCCCAATTAAATAAATCTGCAGAATGTCTTGGAGTCTATCTCTGTGTAAATTTGAAATGGACTTTGAAAGGTAATGCAGGTCAGTCTCCTCAGTTTTCAAAACAGGATGTCAAGTCAGCCTCTGGCGTATCTGGAATTTAAATCACATGGATCCTTCTGTAATCAAGAGGGATAGAAGAGCTGCAGTTCAGGCACTTGTAGAGGATTCCACCATAAACAGACCGGGCGCAGCTTTTGCCCAAGCCTTACTTGAGGGAGCTGACATAGGACAGGCACCATCTAAGAACATGTTAAAATCTTTATTCCTCAAGCTTCTCCAAACTCATCCCCTGTGCTAAGCCAAATGTCAGTTTTCAGAAGGAAAAAGATCTGGATCACATTATCTTAATTCCCTGTAGAAAGAATTTAAGTGAGCTAAGATTTCAATGTTATATTCCCCATCTTGCTCAAAGTCATAATTTAAGGAACTCCAATATGAAAAAGAATTATTTTCTATTTTACAAAGTTGGGCTGAAGACTCAAGATAACTTCAATTAAGATTTTAACAATCCATTTTTTTTTTTGGAAAATTCAAGGACAATAAAATATTTGTTTCTCTGGATCAGGTTTTATAATATTGTGCTTGAGAACATACTCAGGAACCTGGAAGACCTGTTCAAATTCCAGCTCTTCCACTTTCTGGTTCTGTGATAGTAAGCAGATCACATCATGGATGAAATCAGGATGATCAGAGTAGTGGTCTCATAGGATAAGGGTTAGATAAGTTAATATATAGAGAGAGCTTCAATGACTGACAGGTAGCGAGCTATTGCAAAAGGGCAGGGAAGACATGACCATAACTTATACAAGTTCAATAATAATAGTGATGGAGAGAAGAGACAGATGAAGAGACACTTAGGAGTTAATATTGACAAGACTTGGTACTGAAGTGAATATGGAATGCAAAGCAGAAGGATTTCTAATATTATCCCTAGGACGAGGGCTTACACAACTGGAGATTAAAAATCATTCGTAAAAACAGGGTACACTGAAACTTTTTTTTTTTTTTTTTAAGTAGCCTCCATGCCCAAGGTGGAGCCTAATGTGGGACTCAAACTCACAGCCCTGAGATCAAGACCTGCGCTGATATCAAGAGTCAGACGTTTAACCACCTGAGTCATCCAGCCACCCCTGACTTCAGTTGGGATCTATTGAGTTCAAGGTGCTTTTGAAGTAGCTAATTGGCGGTTTGATACTTAGGTCAGAGGCATAATGGAGCAGTTGGGACTGGCTATGTAAATGGAGAAATTAGCAGCTCCACATGAGGACAGAGACTAGAAAAATAGTTTTAGATGAAAATAGAACTAGGGCTAAGAGCTGAGGACCCCCGGGGCCATTATAATCTTAAAAATCAACTCTTAAAAATCCACATTAATAGGAAGCAGGGATGGTGGACATAGAAAACCCCAGCTGAAAGAAGCAAGACAAAATGTCTGAAACATGTTATAAAATAGCTTTAATATAAGTGTATTTTTTATTTTTTATGTGAGTATAGTTGACACAAAATGTTACATTAGTTTCAGTTACATAGCATAGTGAAGGATCTATAGGGTATGCTGTGCTCTCCCCAAGTCTAGCTACTATCTGTCACCATACAAGGCTCTTACAGTATTATTGACCGTATCCCCTATGCTGTGCCTTTTATTCCCATGACTTACTCATTCCGTAATGGGAAGCTGGTATCTCCTTCTCTCCCTCACCAATTTTGCTCATTCCTCCACCCCTTTCCCTCTGTTCTCTGTATTGATAGATCTGATTCTGTTTTTTGTTTACTCATCTGTGTGGATTTTTTGGATTCCACATATAAGTGAAATCATATGGTATTTTGAATCATTGTTTCCACTATTGAGAAATTAAGTGCACTTGATGATTAACTGTGACAATATTAAGGATTGTATCACTGAACTTCTTCCTTATACCAATCAATATCATAATTCAGTGAGTCTGTAATCAAAGACATTATCTGACTACTCACGGCTGGGCTTCGCTTGGTTTAATATTCTGAAATGCACAATTGTAAAGTACCTTCCGACCTTCTCTAACGCTTTCCTCAAGCTTATTTACATACACAGCTTAAAAACACTTTAATATGTTAACGACCATAAGATTAATGCAGCTATGGGCCTTCAATACATGCAAGTTCTCAGGAAAAAAAAAAAAGAAAATAGCTCTGCATTAAATGAACATCTGAGGCAAAAGAGCTAAATTATAGTTTGCGAAAGACTGTGGAAGATTGAGAACGAATGAGGTGATTAGTACTTTTTATGTTAAATGTGACAGTTTTTCCATTTGTAAAAATGGATAATATAATAGTATTTATCTTGTAGGACTTTTCTGAGGATTAAGAAAGTTAATATAATTAAAGATCTTAACATAATGCCTGGCACTTGGGAAGAGTTTAATAATATATAATGGAAGATTATGGCATGTTTTCCAATAAACTAATGCATACTCTTAAGGAAATAACATTATTTTTAAAATCGTCTTCAACTAGAAATTAATTTTAGAAAAAAAAATCAGAAAATGATTGATTCCAATTCATCAATAGTTGAAGAGAACACTAAACTTTTCTGAAAATAAAATATTCAGCGAAAAGTAAATTATCGTGAGGAATCTACATAAAATTTCCAACGTTTGGACAACTAAATACAATGAGCCATCATTAATGCAATAATTAATTGGTTTAGTTTAATAAAACCTAGCTATGATAGACCATCTGTTATAATAGGGGTAACTATTATACCTAACATATATGTGGATAGGTATGTAGGTAGGTAGATAGATATAGATAGATAGATGATAGACAGACAGACAGATATGGATATATGTATACGTATAGGCATTTCCCTAGGGATAATCAACTATTTTAATAGGAATAATGGGGAAAATTTGAACGTTGATTATGTAAAATAAAAGCATTGTGTTAATACTAAATTTTCTGAAAAACATAATTGCACTACGATCTTTATAGGAGAATGTATTTGCTCTAGGATAAAAGCTGAAATATTTAGGAATAATGTGTTGTGTGCAACTTACCTCTGAATTACACACACACGCACATACACAAGGAAAGAGAAATCTGTTGGGGTTAATGTAGAGCGTGAAATCAGCCAGAATACCTGGTTTGCTAAAATGTAACACAGAAACCCCTAAGTGCTGGGAAGGTTTCAGAGAAGGGTGTAGGCCTCTGGAATGCCCAGGCCTGCGTGACCACTCTGCCTCCAGAATGCTTCAGGGAGTTGCCTTTCCCGAAACTTTCCTAGACTGAACAGTCGCCCTGTAATCTAAGAGATGTAGGCATTGTCCCTTAGGCCATGTTTAGCAGCCGTTTTACAATACGCCCAAATTAGCATATCCTATCTTTCCCGTAAACAAATCCTCCCAGTTTCAGTAAGACCCCTCCTCACACATCCTGTGCTTGAGAAACAGTGATAAGGATTCGTGATTATCCTGAAGGACCAATAAAAGCCGGAGCAAAGAAGTGCAAAGAGTCTTCGTCTTTGAGCATTGACCCCCTTACCTCCTCCTCTCTTTCACGGTGAAGTTTGGAGTAATCTTTTGTCCATGCGAACAGGGATTGCTGGCTATTCCGGGCAGAAATCAAATGTGCTAAAATGTTAACATTTAGAGGATCTAACAATAGAGCAAAACATAGGAAAACATAATAACGCAAAATAAAAAGCACGATTTTATTCAAAAACTATACCAGTCAGTTATGCCTTATCATTTTATTAAATCATTTATATTAACACCTTTTCAATATTTCTTACATATCCATATCTTCTCTATTAAAATGTGAACTTTTTCTGTGTATACATGACCTTCCTTGTACAATGCATTACAAACAGGAACTTAAAAAATATTCATTTTTATTAATTAACATCCATTGCATCAATAACCATTTAAAAGGGATTAGCATAGGATTTCATCTGAGGCATAAAGATGTAGAATACTGTAGTGGACACTGCCATTGCTCTGTCTGAATCCTCTTGGATCTTTTCCCCATTCTGCCAGCCCTTCCTTTGCTATTACTGTATACTTTTTGTTTCCGTCGGCTCATATCTGCAACTATCTTCCAAGAACTGGCCTTGAGCTATTGACCAACTTTACCCACAAGTGAAGCCAAAAAATCCAGAACCAGAAGTACCTGGGAATTTACGCCCCCCAACACCACCCCTTAGGACGGCCCTTAGCTGATGACTATCAATGGCCCAGTATGAACACCCAGCAACCTTGACTCAGGATGAGAATCACTCTTAAATGTAATTTACATTCCCTAACCTCCCTGAAGTTGGATCCATTCCTGGGTTTTTTGTTTTTCCTGCTCTCTTTCTTGGGTTTCTCCTGAGAACACTTTTTTGGGGGGGGAGGGGAGTTCTTTGTTTAAAGACTGTGTATTTATTTCTTCAAGAGAGTGAGAGAAAGAGGGCTGGGGGAGGAAGAGCAGAAGGAGAGGGACAAACGGATCGCACTGAGTGCCGAGCCAAGATGGGGCTCAGTCTCAGGACCCTGGGATCATGACCTGAGCAGAAACCAAGAGTCTGACACTTAACGGATTGAGCAACCCAGGCGCCCCGTGGGAACCCCTTCTTAATATAGCACTTATAACCAAACCTTTATCTCAAACTCTGCCTCATTTTAAGACAAATATGTTTCATCACAGATTTTTACCTTTTTTTCCCTTGTACTTTTTGTACCAAATTGAGTATCTTATAAAGCCCCCGAGTAGATGGTAAATCAGTATTCTTCCCAGAGAACAATAATTTCAAAACAGTGTATATATATATTTGGACCTTTCTTCTCCCATATTAAGTTTTATTTTAACAAAACATTGTCTCCCAAAGAAATACAAATTCATACTCAAAAGCCTTAGACAAGATAATCTCTTAAAAATGTAGCAGATGGAAAAATTATACTTTAAAAAACGCGCAGCAAAAGTTAAAATAGACCCTCTTTACCCATGTAGCTTTCCAAAGTTCCATATCTCATTAAAATTCTCTCGATCTTACACACTCTTCTCCAGCTCTGCTCACACTGAACTACTCTTCAATGATGGTGCTGACCCAACTCTGCCCTGACTCTACTTCTCCCGGCTTCTAGGTGTTCCTATTACTGTATGCTCACCCCCACATGCGCACACAGTTATAACATATATAAATATATACACTTTCATATAGATTGCATTTAATTATGTTTGTATGTACTGATTTTAGTGCAGTATTTGTTTAGTTTCAATCATGTAATGAACATTTCAATTTCCAACCATAATAGCCTAGTATTTTATCTCTGCCCTGAAAATTTGAAGCACTTATATTAAGAAAAGATATAACTGAGGTTAATTATTTTTCTGACTCATCTATAAATTCTTATTTAAACTTAATTCAGAAAAAAATTAAGCTGCTTACAAAGATACATTAAATAAAGCAAAAAAATAAATAAATAAATAGTGATTGGTGAGAAAAATAAAAGAATCGGAGGAAGACATCTATAATGGAGCATGGAAAGGAGTTAATTTTATCATAAAGAAAGGACAAATTAATCACGGGTGTGAGAGAGGGAAGGAGGATGGGAGTAGCAAGCATTGCACGTTGCATGCTGCCTGCATTTTCCCTTGCAAGTTTCCTTTGTGCACCAGGATAGACATGATTACAAAATACGTTGTTTCTTCAGTGACATCACTTAAATATGAGAGTTCCTAGATCTTTTCTCTCAATTAAATTGGTATAACTCAGGAAAAGAGACTATGGAAACGGGATAATAGCTTTTTAAAAAGTCATGCTAATAAACTGGTATTACCTAGCACCTAAGATCAAACATCTGTCTCTTCACCTAGAAATGCAAAAGCTGCAGATTATGTAAAGTTGACATATTTTATTAGTCCATAATACCCTAGCCTTAAAGATCCTAGTAATTAAAAAAGAACGTGATATCTGCTGAGGAAATTTTTACAAAACATACTAAAATATTCCCAACACTTTTAAGTTGTTTGAAAATTAATATTTGACTTGTAGTAGCTTTAAACATATATTTTCCCTAGCTAACCCACTTCAAGATATCATCTTGAAAATATTAGAGGATTGCAGATATGCTAGGACTGATACAGAAGCAACTAGCACAAAAGTAAACAAGCAAATTGCCTGAACAAAGGAAAAAAAAAGTGGTTGCTGGAAAGGGCTCTCCTTTCTCCCCACCCACTAGCACCCCCAGCTGTTTGGACGTTGGCCCCAATATTTTTTGAGACTAAGATGCTTTCTTGCTAGTCATCCAACCATTTATGTTTCAGGGTTAGTTTGTTTATTTGTTTGTTTAGTCTTTTGTAGTATGAAAAACAGCTGAGTAAAATGGTCTCATAACAAGAAATATTACTTCCCTGCAGATTCTGAGATTACAAATGCAATATTCTTCTCATTTCTATTTAGCTCAGAAACATTATAAAGAACATTATAAGAAAAGGTGGAAAAACCTAGGCAACCCTAGGATGCTGGCTTTAAATCTAGTCTGGATGGCAACAGCATGTGTTTACTGCTAAAAAACATTTTCTTTTGTGAACTCCAAGCAGCAAATAGGAAAGAAAATTAAAAAACAATCACTATGACTTCCCAGGCCCAAAATATGGTAAACATCTCTAATGACTAGACCAACTGTAAACAATGCCTTCACACATCTTTTTATTTTACTTTCATTTTTTTTCTGGATGCAGGCTGCAAAGGATGTCTTCCTTAGGCAAATTCCAGTGGAAGTATAATTAATGTCTCAATTGAAATAAAAAGAAAAGTGTTGGGGCGCCTGGGTGGCTCAGTGATTAAGCGTCTGCCTTCAGCTCAGGACGTGATCCTGGTGTTCTGGGATCGAGCCCCACATCAGGCTCCTGGGCTGGGAGCCTGCTTCTTCCTCCCTCACTCCCCCTGCTTGTGTTCCCTCTCTCGCTGGCTGTCTCTCTCTCTGTCAAATAAATAAATAAAATCTTAAAAAAAAAAAAGAAAAAGAAAAAAAAGAAAAGTGTTGAGGCGACTGGTTGGCTCAGTCAGTTAAGTGTCTAACTCTTGGTATCTACTCAGGTCATGATTTCAGGGCCGAGAGATCCAGCCCCAAGTAGGGCTCCACACTCAGTGCAGTGTCTACTTGTAATTCTTCTCCCTCCCCCTCCCCCCACTTGTGTGCTCTCTCACTCTCTCTCTCTCTCTCTCTAAAATAAATAAATAAATCTTTAAAAAAAGAAAAAGAAAAGTGTCAATTACTGAAAGGAAATCTAACAATTTTTATTTTGGCAGCCTTTTGTTTTTGGAAAGTTTTCCAGAAAATTTACAGTAACATTATAGTAGCAAAAGTCACAAATTAAAAACTCAAAATAAAATTTCACTAGTTTCCCTCAAAATAATTAGCATACAGCTTTCTTTAATTTATACATATTGTTTTCAAGCTTATTGAAATTATTGTTTCCCCTGTTTTGTTCTAAATTTTAAAAGAAAAAATTATGCAGATTAGAAAAGGAGATTAAAGAGTGATACTTAGTAATAGAAATACTACTAAATGCATAGAATTATATCAAGTTAATGCATTTTTTCCTAATATGAATACATGAAATAATAAGTATTATGAATGACTTAATATGAAATGACTCATTACTCGAGAGCTTCATCATAGGTGAGAAAATAATTTTTGGAAACAATATTATACCATGAATGTTTTGGATTAAGGTATAGCATAATTAACATAGCAAGTTGAAAATAAGAAAAAAAACTGGTAATTTCATTTGTGTTGCCTCCCATGAAAATAACAAGATATGACACAAAAAATAAGAATGGGATCACATGAATCAAAGACATAAGATACTATGATAGACAACTTCTAAGGTAGCTTCCACTGATCCCTACCTGTTTGATCCCTTCTTCTTGACCATAGGCTGGACCTCATCACTAACTTCTAATGAGGGAATATGGCAAAAGTGATGGCATGTCACTTCTGAGATTAGGTTATAAAAAGGCTCTAAGCTATGTCTCGACTGTATTCTCTCACTCTCTTGCTTACTCAGAGAAGCCAGCCAGCATGTTCTGAGCTGCCTTATTCAAAGATACACATGGCTAAGAACTGAGGGAGGGAGACCCCCGGCCAACTGCCGGTAACTGAATCTTGCCAGCAACCACATGAGTGAGCCTGGAAGTGGCTTCTACCCCAGTCAAGCTTTCAGATGAGATCACAGTCCCAGACAACACCCTGATTGGACTCTTGTGAGGGACCTTGAGGTAGAGGTACCCTGGTAGCCTCACCTGATTCTTAAATCACAATAACTATGAGATAACAAGTGTTCGTTTTAAGCCACCTCATTTTACAAGAATTTGCTATGCAGCAATAGCTGTAAAATTTAAAACTACATTTGCTAGGGTTCACTGCAAGTTGGTATTTTGAATGTAATTAAATTTTACTAATTAGAAGCAATTTACTGAAATTTGGAAGGCAAAAATTAGAAGTCATCTTTCTGCTACTGTTTTCAGCTTTGCAGCTTGGTCATGGATATGTGAAGATTTTCTGCAGCTGTGTTCTAGGGTATAGCTTCTGGTTTCAAAGGGGTCAAGTGGTACTAATGACCATGGAAGTCCCATCTGCAATGGCCATGTGCTCTTGAACTCAAAAGCTTTACAGGTAGTCAGTCTCCTGGGTTTTTTGCTCTTTGGATATGGCACAGGTAGCAGTTCCCTTAGCAGATCAGTTTCACGGGGTTTATGGAGGTCTGACTGGCAGCCAGTCAGGAGCCCACCCCCCAGTCCTTCTCATAATTACACCAATTAGTTCTCCTTTTGCTTAAAATATCCAACTCAGTTTCTACTTCCTGCAATAATCCACATTCATGCTTGACCATACACTTATAAAAAGCAGGTGTTATATCAATTGTGGGTTTTCTGTCCAACATCTATTTGTTTCCATGATACGCTTGTGTGGTCACCTCTATGTGATACTCAAATACTGAGTTCATTTAGCTAATTTACGAAAACTCATTTGCTCCCAAGAATTGTGCTGATTACTTTCTATTAGGAATCTCTTTTCTCTTATAGTTCTTCATCTCCAGACACTATTTCAATTCTTAATCCTTTCCCTTCATCATAAGCCCTCCAAAATTTAGAATTTATTCCACACAACTTAATACAAATGAATAGATTTAGCTCTAAAAGTCTCTGACAAAGTGGTTTCAGGTTTGCTGAAGGTTAAATTATGTTTATTCCGAACTTCTTATCTATTCAATTTTGCAAGGTTTCCACTGAGACTTTTATCTATTTTTGCCAGGAATATTAAAGGAACAACAACAAAAATCTTATTTTGGAAAAAAAATGGAAGTAAAAACGTGATAATTTGGCTTTATTCCTTATTAAACAAATCCTTTTACATTTACTGATTAAATAGAGGTTGATAAACTAGCCCTAGGAAGGTGAAAGGAATGGTGAAAAAACTTTCTTTTCATTCACACACCTTAAAGCCAGTTAAGAAAATTACCTACTTAAAAATGGAAATGCAAATTTTTGTCATTATCGCAGAAAATTAAATTTATTAGCATGCTGTAAAATGAGCTCATGGTTTTATCCCAAATTTGCCCTCTTATAGCCTTAAAAAAAAATAAAAAGAGGCCAATAGGAAAAAGAGAAAAAGAGAGAAGTTTCTTGTTCATTTTACAAACGTAATTTCACATTTCTGTAATACTATTAAACTAAGCATGTTTACGAAGGTAAAAGGATAGCATTTTCCACGTTCATGATTACTACCACCAAGTCCATTCTTATATCAGTTATACTGTATTAATTTCACACTAGTGTTACTCAGAAACTATCCCAGATCCTAGAGTGACTGATGCTCATCTTCTGAATAGACCCTTCCTAGTACAACAGGCAATTCAACCCAATTTAATTCAATCCCATTTCAATTCAATTCAAGCTAATTCTAAATATTGGAGGTTTTTATTGTGCAATTCTTGTGGGTACAGGGGAAAAAATAATAATATCCACTGACTGCTTTCAAGAGTCACAAAATCTTACACTGAGGGGGAAAAAAATCAGTATAAGAATAAATGCAATCAGCATGAAAAGTAATTTGGTGGCACCCAGAGAAGGGCACTCAGTATAATTTTCAAAATCTCTACTGTTGTGCTTTTAAAAGTACGTTATCTGATGACAAAATCAATATATTCAACCACAATATGGTTCTAAATGGATTTATTTTGTCACTCTCCAAGGGATTTCTTGAAGGAAACTATAACATAAAATGAAATTTATCTTCATTCTTCATAGATAACATGCTAACAGAAATATTTTACAATCTCTGTTATTTAGTACTCTTCTCATATTCTATCAAGTAAAATCTTGATCTCATTAAAATCTAAAGGACAGAAAAACATGTGTAGTGAAGAAAGAATGCTGAATAGAATTATCAATTTCAAAATGTTGTGACCTTGAAGTTAAGACAACCCTTTGTAAAAAGCTAAAACTAAAACATGATTCAAATGTACTTCACTTCTGGACGCGCATTTGAATTTTCAGCTACTAAACCTACTAAAATGAAGCTGTCAACTGTATTTTTTTTTGTCAGTTATTTTCCGTGGGCGATTATCATATTTTCCTATTATTTATTCTCATTTTAATGACTATGTTGTTTGCTGTCATTTCTCCTCTAACATATAACTTCTTTTAAAATATGGATTTTTTATAATTTTCTCAAAAAAAATATTGTTTTTTCAAAATTTCCCATTTCCCTAAGGTCAGTTTTGTGTTTAGGTATTTGGTCAAATTATTCATTTAACATTTTCTCTCAAGAGTATCTTAGCAAAGATCAACAGTCATCCTCTACACAGATTCATAGCCTCTTACCCAGAATCAAGAATGAGGTAAGACCTGGAACAAAACGTTGGAAAAGCAGAACATTGGTTTTTGTCTCTCTGAGCATTTGGCCTCGCAAGTCCTGGCTCCCCTAACAGGCCTCAGAAGACTTCAAAAACGAATCGTTTTCTTTTCAAAAATATCATTCTATCTCTGTGAAGATCCATTGGAATTTTTCTGTTTATAGTCACTGATACGGACTGAATTGAACCTGTAGATTGCTTTGGGTAGTATGGGCATTTTAATAATATTAATTCTTCCAATCCAGGAGCACAAAATATTCTTCCACTTGTCTTCTTTAATTTCTTTAATCAATTCCTTATAATTTTCAGTGTACAGATCTTTCACCTCTGGTGTTAAATTTATTTCTATGAATTTTATTCTTTTCGATGTATCATAAACAGAATTGTTTTCTTAAATTCTCCTTCTGATCTTCCACTGTTGAAATGTAACTGGTTTTGTAAATTGATTTTTGTATCCTGCAATTTTACTGAAATTGTTTGTTAGTTCTAATGGTTTTGTGGTGCAGTCTTTAGGATTTTCTGTATGTGATATCATGTCATCTGCAAATAATAACAATTTTACTTCTTCCTTTCTGATGCAAATGCCTTTTATTTCTTTTCTTGCCTAATTGTCCCGGCTAAGAATTCCATACTATGTTGAATATAAGTGGCAAGAGTGGGTATCCTTGTCTTGTTCCTGATCTTAGAAGAAAACTTTCAGTGTTTCACCATTGATTTTAATGTTAGCTGTGGGCCTGACATATGTAGAGGTACTTCTTTCTTTGTACCCAGTCTGTGAAGAGTTTTTATCATCAATAAATGTTGAATTTTGTCAAATATCTTTTCCGCATCTATTGAGATGGTTATATGATTTTTATCCTTCATTTTGTTAATATGGTGAAACACATTTACTGATTTGCACCTGTTGGACTAGCCTTGCATTCTGGAATAAATCCTGCTTGATCATTGTGTGTGATCCTGTAATGTGTTGTTTAATTTGGATTTCTAATATTTTGTCGAGAATTTTTGCATCTATATTAATCAGGGATATTGGCCTGTAATTTTCTTTTCTTGTAATATCATTGTCTGGCTTTGGTATCAGAGTAATGCTGGGCTTGCAGAATGAGGTTTTTTGTTGTTGTTTGCTGTTTTATTTCCAGTATAGTTAACATACAATGTTATACTAATTTCAGGTGTACAATCTAGTGATTCGACAATTCTATACATTACTCAGTGCTCATCATCACAAGTGCACTCTTTAATCCCCTTCACCTGTTTTACCCATCTCCTACCCACTTCCCCTCTAGTAACCATCAGTTTGCCCTCTATATTTAAGAGTCTTTTTTTTTTTTTTTTGGTTTGTCTCATTTTTTTGTAAAATGAGTTTGTAAATGTTCCCTCATTTTTTTTATTTTTGGAAGAGTTTGAGAAGGATTGGAATTAGTTCTTTTTTAAATGTTTGGTAGAATTCACCACGGAAGCCATCTGGTTCTGAACTTGTCTTTGTTGGGAGTTTTTTTAAAAAAAGTCAGTTATACCATTAATTGATGATGGAATTATACTGGAAAACAATCACGACAAAAGAACAATCTTTTGAATAGAATAGTGTATTTAGTGAAATATTTCTTTAAAACACAAAAGGCAAAAGATTGTCAAGTATGTCAATATGGATGCCCGTGGATTTATATACGGACATCTCAGCCATGATTTTCACAAGTTCCACTTCATATCACATCGAGTAATTGTTTTGTGTGTGCATGTGTTTACTACCTGTATCCTAGAATGATTAACTATATTTTAGCTGGGCTTCTTGGAATAGATCTGCTTACACTGAGATGTATGAAAGCATTATTTTTGGTCAATGGATGTACGCTTTTCCTTAATTTCTGAATTTAGAATAGTCTGTTCAATACTATGTCCCTTTGGTTAAGTTTTGTGTTTGTGTTTGGTTTTATCTTTGGGCTTTGGTTTTTGGTTTTGTGTTTGTGTGTGTGTGTGTGTGGTTTTTTGTTTGTTTTGTTTTGGTTTTGTCTAGTCTTGTTTTGCCTTCATTTCTTCCCTTTGTTTATCAGTAAAAGACAGAAGTATAGGAGAAACTGATACTGGAGACCCAGGGGCAGACATCTTGTTAAGACCATTTTAGCCAGTTGGTTGGATAACAATAGGCTTGGTTGAGAGCTCTTGTCATGGATTTCAAATGGAGCTTTTGGTATTCTTGTAGTCATCATAAGTTGCGATCTATTGTTTTGTGATGGATGAACTTTTTAGGGACGATGGTCTAGAATTTCAGTTATACTTGCCAACATTGCTCCAATTCCATTTGGAAGCATTTTGTTCAAGGTTGCAAGAAACATTTTTTTTTTCTTTTTTCTTGACCTTTATCTACACACGTTGTCTAAAGACTCAAAGCGTCAAAAAGTTTTGGCCGTCTCATTTTGAGTATAGCTTTGGGTTGTTCGGTGACCACTGAAGTACAAAAGGTAGTTTGTTGTCTTGGCCTCTCTTTTTGTATAGTCATATGTTGTATTCTTTCCGTTTCCAATAAATGAATAATCAAATGTTCAAAAGAGTTTTCTGAATGTTCCAGAGAATTCCCTGCTGTTATTCCTTGCTTTCCAATTTTCAGACTTGAGGCTAATTTGTGCAAGTCCAGAGTATCAAAATGAGGAGGAAGGAAAATCAGGATATGGAAAGAATCTTCAGCATTTACATTGTTTTTGGTTTTAAGTTCAGGTCCATCTTTTAAAAATATCTGAGTAAAGTATCATTTCCTTTTTTATTTTCAGACTAATCACTTTGATCTCTTCAATTTTTTTCCACACTGCTGTATCCACATGTCAAATTCTAATTCGGAGCATTTAAAGTTTCAACACTAGCCATTTTCCGTAGTTGAACATGAATTAAGATGAGGCTAATTTCTGTCCTTAAAAAAGTCTCTACCAGCACAGATCCAGTAGAGGCCTGATGCATCTGCAGTCCAGGGTAAGAGCCAACTTGCTTATCAACTGAAGCATTTGTTAGTGAGTGGCTCAGAGTGAAGAGACTTATGGGATTATTGATTACCAGTTTCCACTGATGATTTTCTGAAATCTCTGTTCTCCATGATAGTCCCTTCATTAAAGGATAACTCCATAACTGAAATATCCGTTGTTTACTATTCTGTGCTCTTTTGTAAGCATGTTCTGAAAAATAAGTTCTAACTCCAGTTGTTAGATGGAATTTCCAGGTGGTTCTGCATCATCTCCTCTAGGTAGGAGGTTTTTATTTTCAGGAGCAGCTACTTCTGAATCCAAATTCCAGTGAGATGCATTCTCATGAGACATGTTTGACTCACTCAGGTTGGTGACACATTTCTCACTGTTTCTTCTCCTTGTTTTTTCCCCGCTTCTTTGAAATCCCCATGGCCCATATGTCATCCCCAGCATTGTCTCCAAGGACACTGTAGCTTTCAACCCCAGGCCCCTGCACATGTGGGGTGAAGGCTTGATGGGTGTCCCCTCCATCTGGGCCTTCCTGTATCGGGCATTGTCTCCCTCAGCTGTGGACAGCCTGCCAGACCTGCAGCCAGCCTCAGGATAGATGTCAGGCCTGGGGCCCAGGCTAGGCCCAGCAAGACCAACCTTGGCTGTGGCTGGGATTCTGCAGGCTTCCCCAGAGGCCGGTGGTAGGTTTTGATTATTAATCCAATCTCCCGACTAGTCATTGTCTGTTCAGAAGAGAAATTTCTTCAAGCCCAGTCTTCTTGATTCAATAGATTATATGTTTCAAGGAATTTATCCACTTCTAGGTTGCTCAATTTGTTGGCATATAATTGTTTCTAGAAATCTCTTATGATTCTTGTATTTGTGTGGTTATCAGTTGTAATATCTTCTTTTTCATTATAATTTTACTTATTTGAGTCCTCTCTTTTTTTTCTTGGTAAGTTTAGCAAAGTTTTGTCTATTTTATCTTAAAAGTAAAAACAAAAAAAACAAAAAACAAAAAAACAACAACAAAAAAACCAGCTCTTAGTTTCACTGATCTTTTCTATTGTCATTTTAGTTTCTTTCATTTATTTCCTCTCGAATATTTGTTATTTCCTTTCTGTGATAATTCTGGGCTTACTTTTTTTCTTTCTCTAGCTTCTCAAGGTGTAAAATTAGGTAGTTTATTTGAGATTCCCCTTTTTTCTTAATGTAGGTGTTTATTACTATAAACTTCCCCCTTAGGACTGCTTTTGCTGCAGTCCATAAGCTGTGTTGTTGTGATTCCATTTTCATTTGTCCCAAGATATTTATTTCTCTTGATTTCTTCTTTCCTGTTGGTTGTTCAGGAGCATATTGTTTAATCTCCACAATTAATTTTCCAGTTTCCTCTCATAATTGATTTCTAGTTTAGTACCATTGTGATTGGAAAAGATGCTTCCTATGATTTCAATCCTCTTAGATTTATTAAGAGTTGTTTTGTGGCCTAACGTGATCTATCCTGAAATATGGTCCGTGTGTGCTTGCGAAGAATGTATAATCTACTGCTGCTGGATGAAATGTTCTATACACATCTGTTATGTCCTTCTGGTCTAACATGGAGTTAAATCCAGTGTTTCCTTACTGATTTTATAGCTGAATGATCTGTCCATTGTTGAAAGTGGCATATCACATTCCCTGCTGTTATTGTATTGCTGTCTGTTTATCCCTTTTGATCTGTATTTGTTTTTACATATTTAGATCCTCATATATTAGTACATAAATATTTATAATTATTATATCCTCTTGATGAATTGACCCTCTTATCATTATATAATGACCTTCTTTGTCTCTTCTGACAGTCTTTGGCTTAAAGTCTATTTTGTCTGGTATAAGTCTAGGTACACCTGCTTTCCTTTGGTTTCTATGTATATGGAATATCTTTTTCCTCCCTTCACTTTCAGTTTTTGTGTATCCTTAAAGCTGAAGTAAGTCTCTTGTAAGCAAGATATAGTTGGGTCTTGTTTTTAAATCCATTCAGCCACTGTTTACCTTTTGATTGGGGAATATGATCCATTTATACCTAAAGTAATTATTTATAAGAATCTACTTACTATTGCCATTTTGTTCATTGTTCCCTAGTTGCTTTGTAACCCCTTTTGTCCTTTCTTCCTCTCTTACTTTCTTCATTATTTGATAATTTTCTATAGTAGTACACTTTGATTTCTTTTGATTTACCTTTTGTATATCTGTTATAAGCTTTTGCTTTTTGGTTACCATGAGGTTTATGTAAAACATATTAATAACAGCATTTTAAGCTAATAAGAATTTAACTTCAAATGCATAGTATCACTTATATGTGACATCTAAAAAAAATTGAACCTATAGAAATAGAGAAGAAAAGTGGTGTCAGGAGAGAAAAATAGGGAGAGGTTGATAAAAATGTACAAACTTTAAGTATTAAGATGAATAAGTTCTGAGGATTTAATGTCTAGCATGGTGACTATATTCTATAATGCTCTAGTGTATAATTAAATTTACTAAGGAGTAGAACTTAAATGTTCTCTCACACACAAAAAAGTAAATATATGAGGTGATGGGTGTGAAAATTAATTCAATGAGGGGAATCTCTTTCATAATGTATATATATATATATCAAAACATCATTTTGTACACTTTAAATATCTTACAATTTTAATCGTCAGTTAATTTTTGTTTATTAAGCTGAAGAAGTCACCCAACTTTTCTGTGTGTTCTTGATAGAATATATTAGTTTGCAGCAAGCTATTCCATCATAACTCTAAATAGAAGTCAGTACAATTTAATCAAGTGGAATAAATTATTTACTTAATGGAAAGTTAGTGGCTTTTCTTTTTTTAAGGGAGACTTAGTTTTGAATATATTAGTATTCAAAATGACAAATATTAAAACAAAAATCTGAATTATGATTACTTTTTAAAATTTAAAATGTAATGTGTATATCAACTCCTTTTCAGATATATTTTCTCTATCACAGACACAATGTGATCTTGGAAAAGTTATTTAATTCATTTTATATCCAAGTTCCCCATCTGTAAAATTGGAATACTAATTATCTCACAACCTATTGTGTACCCTAAAAATACTGAATCTGAATTAAAAATCAATATAGATATACATTAATTATGAAATCTTATTTAAGAATTCTTTGAAAACATGTTTTTTAAATAATAGATTTTTTATGTTGATCTCCTTCAGGAGGAGCTAGAGGGGAAAAGGAAAAACAGGAAAATGAGGAAATTGTCACTTTATGTTGGGAATTTTATTTTTGTATAATTTATGGCATATAGAAACTTTCCTTTTTAAGATTTCGTTAAATATTTAATTCTTATGGTTGTGAATTTAATTTAAAAATCTTAAAGATCACAAAATATATTATATATCATATACACTTATATTCTCAATATCATGTCATTTTATATACTACCAGTTGTCTATTTATTGTCTCGCAATTCAAAATATGCTTTTTCATTGCCCGTCGTGGCAAATGGAGCTGGTACCTTTGTGTATTTGTCCTTTGCTAGCTTCATGTTTAGATTTGTCAGAACAAAGCACTAGATGGCATTACTGAAGGAAAACAGTTAGAAAAATACCAGTCAGATATAGGTTTTAAATTTTTAATTTTACATATTATTTGGCTATCTCATATTATACTTTCCATTTTCTCTACTTTTTTCACTGATTCCCCCCTTTTTTATGCTATCCCTAATAATTATTATTTTAAAATTATTTTTCCCTCTCTATCAGTTAGAAGTTATTCATCCTGCTTCTATTCTTTCGGTTACCCTTATAACTTTACAAGGTATTTACCAAAGTATAAAGTTAATCCCTTCTCAAACACTATACAGAATTTAGAACCTCTCAATCCAATGATTCCTCTTTAATTGTACATAATATTTTCTCATAATTAATTCTACTTCCTCTTCAAATTAGCCATTGCAACTATTTTTATAGTATTATCTTTTAAATCAGTACATAATTACCAACTACTTTTATCACTATTCCTTCTTGTGTATCACTCACTCCTGTTCTCATTTTTCTTCTAGAAGAAAATCCCTTTAACAATGAGTATCTGTTAGCTGTAAACTCTGTTTTCTCTAATCCGAAATTGATTTAATTCCCGTCTGTAACTAGTAGTCCAAGAGAGGACAAAAATTTAGATCAACAATTATTTTCTATTAATATCTTGGAGACTTTTTTTCAAAATGTATACACTGCATTTCTGAAAGTAATTCCTTTTAGGTAATCTTTTCTTTGGTTGCTTTTAAGATGTTTTTCTTTAACTTTCTGTTATTCAATATCAGTACTCTGTGTCTGGGTGTAGTTTTCCTTTCATTTATTTTGTTTGGGAACTTACTGAATGTGAGGATAGACATCTTCCAAAAGTTCTGAGGCATTTCAGATATTATCTATTGAATATTTTATTTTCCTCCATTCTCCATATTCACATTTTAAACTCTTAATAACATATATTGAATATTCACATTCTATTCCATAACTCTAAATATATTTTCTCTGTACCTAAATATATTTTCGCTGTACCTAATCTAAATTTTAAATTTCGATTACTGTATTTTTTTGTTTCTACAAATTCAACTTATGCTTTTTAAAAATCTCAACATTTTCATAGTATCTATACTTTTTCCACATATTTTCTCTCTTTTTTTTTAAGTCATTTTACTCTACATATGGTAATTCTAGTACCCAATGTTCTAAAGTCTAATTATGCTACCTGTTATTTTGGATTACTATTACCTAAACATTTTATAACTTTTTTTTTTTTTATTGTGGCATCACATCACATTGGATGAAGCATTATCTGCAGGGCCATGACATTGCAAGTATATGCCCCTAGAGTGCTTTATATATGAGTATGAGGTCTGAGTATCCCAGGGACTTTACCAACATTTAAAACATGGATGTTGACTTGGAGAGGGTAGCAAATAGTGAAGCAGTGAGGCATTTCACTGTCCCACAAGTCATACTGCAATTGCAAAACATCCCTTTTCCACCAGTTAGGCCAGCATTGATTGGAGATTTGGGGTTTCAAGAATCTTAATATGTATCATAATAAGAATTAGAATTTATCAAGCACTATTGGTGCTGGCCATTGGTAGTGCTTTTTGTAAGTTATATTGTTTAGTTCTATTGGTTAATTACATGAATAAACATCAGAATTTTGATATGCTAAGCCACCCCGATCATCCATCTTGAGAATGAATAATTTACAAGTTGAAAATACAAGTGATTGATGCAAAAAAAAAAAAAAAGAGCTAATTTTAGTGGGCAATTGAAATTTTAAAAAGAACAAATGCAAGAAGATAGTAGAAAACCAAGGAGAGGGGCGCCTGGGTAGCGCAGTCGTTAAAGCGTCTGCCTTCGGCTCAAGGCGTGATCCCAGCGTACCGGGATCGAGTCCCACATCGGGCTCCTCCGCTATGAGCCTGCTTCTTCCTCTCCCACTCCCCTGCTGTGTTCCCTCTCTCACTGGCTGTCTATCTCTGTCAAATAAATAAATAAAATCTTTAAAAAAAAAAAAAAAAAGAAAGAAAACCAAGGAGAAGGAAAGGATGAATGTTAATGCTTGTCCCAAAATGCAAACCAGGCTATTTGGAATAATGTTCCCAGAAATGGCTGTAAAATACAAATTCATGTTTTATATTGCAATTTTGACACTTTGTGATTGTTTTTAATTAATGTTTATCACTTCAGCTAGAATTTAACCTTCACAAAAGCAAAAATTGTGATTTTTTTTCTTTTTCAAACTTTCATTAAATTTCTGGTGCTTAGCACAGTGCTGAGCATATTCGAAGGTATTAAGCAAATATTTATGGAATATTTATGGAATATAAGAAATAAATGAAATAAATGAGTGAGTAGGGGCACCTGGGTAGTGCAGTTGTTAAGCGTCTGCCTTTGGCTCGGGGCGTGATCACGCGTTATGGGATTGAGCCCCACGTCAGGCTCCTCCGCTGGAAG
The DNA here is from genome assembly GCF_024610735.1 of Ursus americanus. Lineage (NCBI taxonomy): Eukaryota > Metazoa > Chordata > Mammalia > Carnivora > Ursidae > Ursus > Ursus americanus. The sequence continues at coordinate 52,670,024 of NC_142139.1, read as the reverse complement.
CCTGCTTCTTCCTCTCCACTCCCCCTGCTTGTGTTCCCTCTCTCGCTGGCTGTCTCTATCTCTGTCGAATAAATAAATAAAATCTTAAAAAAAAAATAAGTGAGTAAACTACATGGTTGTAATATTTCTTTTGGGTTGAAAATGACAAAACTTATTATGAAGGACCCTTTACTTCTGGGTAATTCAAACACAAATAATAGACATTCAGTGGTATATAAAGGACTTTAACAAATTTATTAGATACTTATGGAAAATTTTCTTGTAATTTACCTTGATTTTTAATTATAGCCTCCTAAATTATGTTCACTAATTATTCTTTTAGAGTAGCTTTACATATCTAAGCTTTATTATCTGTAATTCTTTGCTTTTATTTGTCTTTTCTGGCAATCTTCCTGTTTAAATAATTTAATGGCATTCCTTGAAATAAACCCCTCCCCCTGACCTCAACCTTATCACCATTATTTTAGCATTTAGCTGTCATTTCTGGGAGTCATTGATTCTGACATAAAAATATCATGAGGGAAGATAAATGCACTTCCACATTTTGATGGAAAATTATCATTTTTAGCTAAATTTCTAATAGTTACTCTTTTAAACTATTCTATTCTCTATTCTCTTTAAACCAAACTACTCTCTATTAGGAATAGAGCTTTTGACAGATATGAGATTTGTCAGTTCTTAGATTTGTTGTATAGTTAAATACTATGACTAATATAATCACCCTATAATATTTAATAGAAGCACCAGTGGATCTGATTTTTTAAATGTAATTTGTAAAATACACTGAACATTGAGCACATGTTTTTACTATTATAGGTCGCTTTGAATAACCTTAGTTGCTATTTTTATTTCAGATGCAGATATTCCAAAAAGCTTGATAGTTGGGCAAAAATGAGATGCCAGGTAACTGGTTTCTCAGTGACACAAACAACATAGGTAGACAGAGCACAGTAAGAGCAGAGGGACTGGTGAAGCCAGTGGCTTGTATTCACATAGAAATAACACATAATAATACCAGTAATTTCGTTATTTACTCAATGCCTCCACGCTAGGAGCTAAGGCAAGACCAGATACCAGGATCTTTTGTCCACATGTCTTAAGCTGCATGTTGGCTTCTTAAGTTTTCTGTCTTCAA